>NC_138828.1:30421900-31021900 GCF_965183815.1 Platalea leucorodia | reverse complement strand
CTGATTTCCAAGTACTAAAATAAGCTTTAAGACAGGTGGCTTGCAACCCTCTGTTTAAGTGTCTTTTACAGTGGGAGACCAGGCGCATCAGCTACTGCTGAGCAGCTGTGCTTTGGAACTAAAGCCTCTGACTCATGGGCTCTTTCAGTTCTGTTCTCATAATTACGGCAGCAGAGAACCATTTACACTGAAACCAACTATTTAGCATCTCAGCGAAACTCTGATGAGACTGTTCTTCTTTGGGCTGTCTAGAAACTCCTCTAACAACTCTGTTCCTGAGCAGTATTCCTTCTTGTTGCATGTTAATTCTGAGGTGGTGAGCGTACCTGTCACAGATGTTGGCCCTGCTAAGCATACAGAGAGCAGATTTCATGATGAAAGAGCAATGAGCAGCACCATACCATTGTCACTCAGTTTAGCCCGTTTTCTTGGCACAAAGGGGGAGACTGACAGTGTTGTTCTTGGCTCAGCTCAGTCTTCAGTAACCTGCGTGTCACTGCTGAGAAAACAAATCGAGATAAACCTTGAGAATTGTTACATTTAGAGCAGTATTTGCTGTAATGAATTAAACTATGAGTAATGAAAAAAAAAAAACTTGTGAAATAATTTTATGTCCAGCTGAATTACTGACTGCGCTAATTACTTCCAGAGAAACAAGATGCACACCAGTAAAAAAATGCCATTCTTTCTTTCTTTCAGTTATTGTATGTATAACCTACATATGCAGCATCAAAGGTGTATGGATTTTTGTTCAGTTAATGTACTTGTCCAGTGTTCTCTTTACATTCCAGCCGTAACAGAAATGGACAAAGGTTGTCATATTCTGGGGGTGGAGGAGCTTTTGGAGCCCTAGCAGAGCTGCTCTCCAAGTCAAATGTACCTTCTGCGGCCACAGAACTTCCATTCCAGCACAGCTCAGGGGGCTGGCAGAGACTTTCATTGAGGTTTCTACAATCCTGCAGGTCACCAGGGCATCCTGGCTGTTGCTTCGCACCTTTTAGCCTTATTTCCGACCAGCTCTGCTTTTAAACCAGAAGACACCTGGGTCTGTATTTCCTTAAGCGCTTTATGACCAAATGCTGCATAATAGCTATTCATCAAGTTAGTGATCACGCAAGGAACAGTGGGACATCTCCCCCAGGCCCTGTGTATTCAAGTGCTTTAAATGGCAGCCTGGCAGCTTCTTTCCTTGCAGCATCTCAGTTTCAGTCTATTTAACAAAAGAGGCTTTGCCCCCTTTTTTTTTCCCACTAATTTTTTTTTTGCCTTTTTTCCTCACTAATTCAAACAGGAACACTAGATTTTTACAGTCGAGTCACGTAATAGGACAACTTTTCCCAACTGCATTAACCCTTAGCATCTTAAGTCTGTGTTGCAGACATGCCACAGAGTTTGTCATAACTAGGCAAGAGTAGGAGGTAGGACACGCCAGCTAGCGTAGGACACGCTACAGAAAGTGGCACGACACCTAGTAGGAGACGTTTGTGTCTTCTCACATAGTTCTCATTTGGCAGAGCAAACCTACTGGAGAGCCTAGCGTTCACCTCAAGCAGCTCAAGGAAAAGAAAATGCTAACACGCACAGCTTTACTCTTTCTGCTTTACCTTTTTTCTTAGTAGTAGGTGGTCATCCTGTACAGGGCATGCTGATTCTTGTACTGATGGCACCTGGGAGAAGGTCAGGCTCCTTGCAGGTATGAGGATGAAGGCAGCATACAGCGGAACCAGGCTTAGCAAGAGAAAGTGTAAGCAATGCAGACAAGTCTTAACAGAAATATTTAAAGCACATGTGTTCTTCCTAACGGGTAACTGTCAAGATATATTTATGTATGTGCCTCATCATCATATCTGCTCACTTCAGACACAGATTTATCTTGCCCAGAAAGGAAGTGCCATTCCTATTTCACAAGTGTCATGGAATAAACAAAAAAACAGGCCTGCAGGAACCCAGGAAGTCACTGCCTGAGAGCTCCTGTCTACACCTGGCTTACAGAGAGAAACCTCTCTCACTTAACTGCTAAAAAGAGGGTAGTAATGGTGTAACTCAGCCTTATGTTCTCATTCAGCACAGTAAGTCAGCGTGTGGACCTCACTACACCTTGTGGCACAGGGTATTGTCCCCATTCTATTTCGTATTACCACTGAGGAAACAAAACTGAGAAGGGTTCTTATTCACTAAGTAAGTTCTCAAAAGTCAGGAATAAGTTGGGGATTTTTTTAAGATACAGCAAGAACGGAGTTTCTGGAGTTAAATTTTTTCCATTAGAAGTTTTAGGCAAACTTCCCCAGCAAGCTGTCAAGCTCTTTCTTACTCAGAGCAGGGCATCTCTGCACTGTGGCGGGATGAGCAGAAGTACTGATGAGGCCCACGCCACAGTGGGCTCTTCTGATGCACCGCATCATAGTGCGGGAAGCCTGGCGTGTATTTGCATTAGCAATTAAAGCACTGAGGCTGGAGGTATGGTCAAAAAGCATCAACCAACAACCCCAAACTGATCCTTAAAAGCTGATTTCATGGGTTTGTCCTTCTGAGTGCTAGTCACGCTTCCTGCCGCTTTGACAGCGAGACTGCACAGATTTATCTGGAAACACCTGCAATATTCAAATGGGTCCATATTAAAATAAGAAAGGTTATCTAATTAAGCTTTTTTTTCCTGGAATGTAGAGAAGTGTAACCTTTGGGCATCCTCAGTCAAGCTTAGAATTAAATTTTAGATTAATTACAGTGAAGATCAAAATCTGAAGTAATTCTAAACTTAATCTGCACCTGCAGTAATTGGAACTTGCAACATTATTTTACTACTGTACTGCAGTAATAAACACCAGAAACTTGCGGAACGCAGCAAAAGTAAGTTGTGACAACAGAACACTACAGATCTTTTTTGCATTTGATGTAAAAAGGATTATTCAGAAAGTTAAGCTGCCCTTGATTCTAGATTGGCTGCCACAGGTCTAAGTTTCTGGTGTCACATTGGGATGTATTTACAAACTTGGAAATCAATGTGATAGTGGGAAGTTCTAGGCAGCATTCTGAGATTTTGTGGACTGCAGGAAGGATAAGAATCCTACCTGCATGGGGTGGCGTATGAAGTGTCTTTTCTCCCTTTTCTGGGAAAGTGAAATGCTGTTTACCTATGTTTAAGGAAAAAGAGCAGCTCTCCTCTCTCCCTCCAACTAAGTGACAGAAATGGTGGTGTGCATTCGTTAGCTCAGGGTGCAATGGTCAATACTCACCCACCACAGCTTTTGGCTCTTCTGGAGCACGCGATCATCTCTTACAGTAGAGCAGTTCCAGAGTAACTGCCAAAGGCATGGTCCGAACTTCGGCTGGCTTCAAAAGATTCCTGCAGCTACAAGCAAAAGACAGCTTAAGTTAATTACTTAGGAGTTGCTTTTCTGTATTCAGGGTTATGAAGCAGCTGATGCCCTGCTTAGAGCTAGGCTGTAGTATGTACATTATTCAAAGCCTGTAGAGGTTTCCCCACGGACTCATTTAAAAGCAACTGCTATAGAAATTTTTCAGCCATCCATTTACCCTTACTATTTTCACAATACAGAAGAGCACTAGCAGATCAGTGGACTTCATTACAGACTGCAAAGGAAAACACTTGAGAGCGACTTAACATCGGTTAACCTGTGGCCCGTAGCGGCACTTGCCAACATTCCATTTGAGTCAGCACACACACGCACACGTGCACACGCACAGAGTAGTATCGTGCCCTCTGGGCTAGCTAATACAACAATGCTTGCCAGAAAGACAGGAGCATAACTAATG
The DNA here is from genome assembly GCF_965183815.1 of Platalea leucorodia. Taxonomy (NCBI): domain Eukaryota; kingdom Metazoa; phylum Chordata; class Aves; order Pelecaniformes; family Threskiornithidae; genus Platalea; species Platalea leucorodia. The sequence continues at coordinate 31,018,126 of NC_138828.1, read as the reverse complement.
CCTCGCTTCTCTTTCAGATGTGCGATCACCTCAGTATCTTCTTGTCCTCAGGATCCCAGGCAAGAAACTCTACATTTAGCTACAGTACAACCCAAAGTCTGTGGCCAGAGCACTTCCAGATGGGTGGCAGATGGCTAGATACACAAACCACACCACTGTCCTAAACACTGGGCCTGCTTCTTCATGGAAGCTCCTCTGCTATCCTCAGCTCCTCACCAGTGATCAGGCTGGGCAACCCAACCACAGCTTCCTACCATCCTACCAGTACCATGGAACAACTCTTCACAAGAAATCAAGCTTTCCGCTCTTTTTCACAGGAAACCACCTGAGGCCTGGCTCATACCATCGCCCTTTTACAGTTTTAAACCTTTTAAGGTTTTGATTTTTCACGACCATGAAAAAGGATTGAAACTTTCAGCTCCTGCATCTGACAACAGCATGCTTCCCCACCAGGCCAGCAGCTCGACAGACCGCGCTCATTCTTACTTAGAGCTCCTGTTCTGGATTACCCAGCTCCCTACCAGGTCACAGAGCCTGGCTCAATCCACAGGCCAGTGGTTCTAACACACAAGGGTAACGTCCCGTCTACCACAGCCATTCCCCTCAACAGAGTCAACCAGGTCCCCAGCCAGCCACAAAGTGAAAAAGCTACACAAAGGAAGAGCAATACTGAACCATGTATGGTCACTGAAGTTTTGTTTTTCCACCCTAATTAAACTAAATTGGGGCTTTCATTTCGCTATCTTGTAACATCTGACTGGAAAGCAAAGTTATATAAACGTGATTCTGTGACTGGAACATGTCCTTAAACATTCAAACCACAAGTTCCTGGATGACTCAACTTACCCCTCAGAGGGTAAGAAAGAAAACTGCAATTCTGACAACATAAAGGCTGGCTTGTAAGCTACAAAACTGAACTGTCCTTTACTGAGAATAAGAAACTCACTGGCCTGTTGTTCCTCTGCACCTGACACTGCTACAGGTCACTGAAGTGGTCTCTGCTACACATCTTCAAAAACAAAAGGCAACTAATAGATGTAAAAGTACTGAAGACAGACATGGCTCTAAGGCAGAAAAATTGTCCAGGCCCCAAGGTATGCAAACAGCAGGTAACAACAAAGACTGACAAAGAGCTATGAACACTTACTTGGAGAGGAACTTCAGATACATTCACATGCTTCTTTCCTGGAAAAGATGCAGAAGAACTTGGACAAGCTTCCAAGGAAGTGCTCCAGTAAACTGGAGCGAAATAAGTAGTCGTCTTCTGTGGCAGAAAGTACCAACAAAGAGGTGTCCTCTAAAGCTCAAAATGGTCTCTGCAGGTCCTGAATGGGTTCAGAGCTAAATCTCTGCCGGAGACCAGTTTCAGGACAATGAATTAGCCAATGCCATACAGCTTTCTTCCAAAACCTGCTCTCAAGTTCTGTTCTGGAAGGGTATTTGTCATGGCTCCTGCTGAGGGGAACTCTGACTGCTGCTTTTGCCATCTGTGGACAACAGCCCAGAGGGAGCCCAGAAGCAAACTAAGGCCATCAGCACAAGCAAATCCAGTGATTCCTTGAATAAAACATTGCGAGGCTGCACCCTGAAAGAATACTGATGAGGCTGTTCCCCTCTACCCTTGCCACCGATCATTTAATGACACCGAGGACAAGCACCATGACACTTACCAAATGCTCTTCCTGATGCTCCTGCTGCTGATCCCCAGCCCATCAGGTACAACTGGCAATACAGGTGCTGCCCAGTAGCTGCAACAACACTCAGATGGCTACAGATGGATGTGTCCATAAGAGCAATGGATACACTGAAGATCTCTTCACTGCTGCAGTCCTGCCTTTGCCCTGATCTGAGACAAAGGCAGAACAATGTAACCAAGTATAGCACAGCATGCAATGGTACCAAGGGGAAACAGTTAACCAAGATACATGTTACAGCCACTGCTGCACAGGTGAGAGAAAAAAATAGCATCTATAAATACATACCTACTACAACACCAGGAAACCAAAAGAACATATTAAGGATATTAAGACAATAATGGAAGTGAACCTCCCCCATTAAATTCTGTTTTGAGCTCAAGCATTTGGCTTAAGCAATTGCTAATCTTTCATAACAGCATCTAGTGCTGAATTAAAGCTTTCCAGTGAGAAAGAATGGACCCACTCTTTAGGGAGCTTCTGACCTTCAGAAGTAACAATAATTTAAAAATTTTCCTGAACCTTTTTATGCTAATCTGGTAACTGCAGAAAGCAACAGCAAAAAAACCCCATTTTATAAAAGAATCCTCTTCTGCATAACAGTATTGATAAGCATTAGTTGCATAGCCACTTCATCAATTATTGAGCATGTACCACATCATTTCTTTCATTATTTTGCCTAAAATTCGTGACAGGGTAAATGAGGTCACAGTTATCCAAATTCATGGTTTATGGCTTCTAGCAATCCAAAAGCTCTTTTCTACATCTCTGAAGCTTCACTCATATTCTGAGATGCACTAAAACCAAATATCATCGACCTTTCAGATAGTCCTCTTTATTGTCTTTGAAGCAAGTAATTCTGTCAAAGTTCTATTTATCTAACACTATTAAGTGCCATTTTGAAATTCTGTCTAGATGTTGCTGGAAGAGACATTTCTACATCAATGTAAGAGAAAGACATCACCCAACCTGCCCTTTTCCTAATACACTGCAGCAATATTTATTAATCACGTTTATTCCATATTTTCTCCACATTTTTTCATCCTTACCTTATAGTGACTCTATTGCTGCTTTGATTCCACTTTGATTCCAGGACACTGAAAAAACTGAAGGATTTTTCTTGTATTGTTGGCCCAGGACACATCTCGGATAACTTTTAAATACCTTTATCAATATCTGCATTTTCTAACTGTTAAGTTTAATTCATGACTATCATTTTCCCTATTTATGTTAAATAACTTATAAACATTGGCACATACACATACATATTTTGATTGCTTTCATGTTTTCTTTCAACTAGGATGGGCTTTTCTGGTTCAAAACTTTTCTGTGCAACTGCAGTTAGTTGTTTTGGTGACCTAATAAAGCATTTGTAAGCAACTTCCATTTATCATTTCCCTTCTATCTTTAAGTTTTTCCTCTTGCTCAGGAGTATGTCAGTTTTGGTTAACGCCCAATTCAAAAAGCACCAGAGATCGCCGAGCATCAGTCAACATGCTCATCTCTTTGCCCATTAAAACTGTGATCGCTGCAAGAAAACACCCCCCTGTTCCAAGTTCTCTAACTGACCAACGGAACACACAGCCACTCTCCCCACACGTGCTCCAGACCCTCAGCACCACCAGCAAGCATCACCCACGCGGTGCTTTTACTGCGACGGTGGACATCACCAGTAGAGCTTGTTCAAACACCTTCCACTGTAAAGTGCTGATTCTGCTAGGTGCTTTGCAAGAAAATTAATACTTGCTTGGACTGTGAGAGGATCCTTGTGGAACCCCAGCAAGATCCCAGCTGCATTTCAAACCACACCTGACAGCCAAGCGCAATGTTTAGCAACCTGCCCATGGCACAGCTCGGTGGCCTGGATTTCCTGACAGCCAAACCCTCAGGCTTTCAGCTCCACAGGCTACAGCAGCCCCCCATGCTGAAGCAAGCTTATTTTCTTTCTATCAGATGGCAAAGTGAGATGACATTTCTATGGGAAGCCTAAACATGTTAAAAACTTACTCGGAAACAAAATAGAAGTTGAAGCACCATTACTTTGTATGGACTAAGGAGTTCTATGTGCCACCAGATCTAATCATGAGTCAACAGCGTCTTCTATGGGGAACCCACACACAAAGAAGCAAAATTAAGATGTTGAGGTTTTCCTTTGTTGATGCCTGTATTTTAAAGGTCACACACACACCAAAAAAACCCAAACAGAATTATGACACAATTTGCTTGATAAACAAAGCTAAGCCAGCTCCTCCTCTGGAGGGAGAGAAAGATCAGTGTCGAGCACAGGGTCACTAGTGAAGAATACCAGGAGGTAAGAGAATGGCTGCACAGCAATGTCTGAGCAAGAACAGCAGCCCCAGCACTACGCATCCACTAGAGAAAAAGCAGTCACTTGTAACTCTCTGGTTCTCTCACACAACCATTCCTTCTCTGTACTGCCTCCTTTCTCTTTGCACCTTTGGTCAAGTCTTCTCCCCATTCCTTCTCCCATGGCCAGGCATATCTCATACTATGCCACATTATGCAGGATCCCACGCAGCAGCAAGAGGTTTGTGACTGCACCTGCAGCCCTCTGGGAAGAGGCAAAGCTAGATGCAGAGCGCTCAAGGTTATTGCTCAACGCATGAGAAGAGAGAAGAAAACAAGTCTCACACTCAATTCCCCTTTCAGAAGGGGGAACAGATCTGCCTGATGTCTGATTACCCCATCCAGGTTTCATGTCTGTTTGGAAGCCTGCCTTGCAGGAGGCAGGCGGGACACCTGATGGAGTGACAGCCATAGATCTGAAAGGGTAGGAGTAGCGCTCTCCCAGTTTGGCTGTAGATGGATCAAACCACTCCAAGTGGGGGCATACCTGTGGAGGTGGTCCCAGCTTCACTCCCTGCCCTTCCCCCTTGCCCCCACCAGACCTTGCTGTTATCCTAAGATAAATTTCCACTTACAGCATAGTGAAACTGGAAAAAATACAGATTTTTACAACCATAGTCTGGAGGTGTAGATTTACGCTGCCTCTTAGTTAGGATGAGCTCACAACCCAGTAATTCATCTCATGTGAACTAGAGAGCCCAGACTAGCTCTCTTGCACCAACTCACCCCTCACATTTTATACATGGGATATATTTTTTCCCATGACCTGAGGAAGCCTTACTTTCAATGCACCACATATATTATATGCAAGCTTTGCTGTTGGTATCTTTACATTGAACCAGCAGTTAAAATTCACGCGACAGGAATAGACAGTATGTTCTCCAGTCAGCTCAAATTGTACATCACTTCAACTTTAATCAAATTCTTCTCATTTTTTCCTCTTCCTGTTTCACTCCTTATCTAGAAGGAAACAAAGTATCCTCAGACAACATCCATCAGAGAGGTCAAGGTTAGCGACTTTTCTAGTTCTTCAACACTGGTAGGTTCCCAAGGATAAAACACAACCACTTTCTTCTTTTTGGTCATGAGGAAACCATTATCACTAAATCTGCCTTTTACACTCCCTACATCCAGAGAAACAAAAGGAGCAATTCCCGTGGTCTGAAGAACAAATATATAAACGTCATCTCGTTGGGATACAGAGGCCTGGAAGAGAAAAAAATAAATAAATGAAAATATACATCCTAAACAAGAACCCAGTTACACCCAAACTGGGAAAGACCTGCATGTCAGTAAAACAGAATGAAAAATCACATTTGATCAAAATTACTATTCTCTTATGGAAATCTCTTCTGGAACAAGAGGTCAAACCAACAGGATTCATATGTAAGAATCACGCAAAAACTGCCAATGTTATTATAGCCTTCCTACAGAATACTACAGATTGTGGGAAAATGCCATGAAGTATTATCACTCTACCATCTTCTTATGAAAATTACCAAATAAATGGTAATCTGACATGTACCTAGTACTGGTATCCTATACTTACTGCAGTGAAAGAGATTTGTCCCTTCACCAACATACTTTACTCAACCTATAAATTCACAACTACTAAAGTAGCTGGCCTTTCCGATTACATCAGTAGTAGAAACAAACAGAAGCAAAAGATAGTAAAAATCACAGTAACACAGGAGGTCATCTCATCTTGATGGAACATGGCAGTGAAGTCCTTACGCTACATTTAGAAGGCAGCTATGTTGTGAAACATCAGGACAAGGTATAATGTTTTAAATTAACTTCTATGAGTAGTTAATCTCCAAGAGGCTTAAAAGCACAACCAGGACGCATTTTGATGCAGCACTCCCCATTCACCATCATGAAATATGCTACATCATTTTCAAATACCAATTAACTATATATAAAAAGCAGACGAATTATGTTAAGTGCAGAAATCACGTCCCACTTACAAGAAAAACAACACTATTCATATTTAAGAAAAAGCATAAATCCTTTATATTTTGTGTTTTCTGAAGAAATGCTAAAGTCTTCATGTTTTTAAAAGCAATGCTATGAAGAGTAGCACTTGGATTAGCAATGTATTTGAAAGTCTAGTTAGTTTATTAGTAACTATGTATAGAAGCACCAGCTTCTTACAAAACAGAATATTTTTTTTAAATCACAGCTGCATACTTTCTTAAAATAACCACTTTGCATTTATCCTTGCTAGCTTTCCTTATTAGTTAGTACTGCGGAGACAACACAGCCATGGGAAAAAGGAGTGAAATTTCCCAACGATGCTCCAGTTACAGAGCTTTTATTACTGATGATGTCATCCACAAAAAACCCAGCATGACTCAGACTCCAGATTGTGCCACCAGCTTAAAAAAAATACAAACAGGCTGGTTTCTTTCCTTTGTATACTCAGGAGGCAGGCCATGCTGCCATGAAAGAAATAAGAGGGGGACATCTGGCCCATTTTCTTTTTGTAAAGCAATTACGCCGGTCCAGATTCAAAGAGATTAAAGATCTCTATTCCTCCCTTGTTTAGTTTAGCTGTAAAGAGCAAAGCTGCAGTTTAGAAGCCAAATGTGAGAACGCACAGGTCCCCATCCTGGCAATCTGCTGATCAAGAATTTTGCAATAAGATTTACATGCTAAGAAGTGAGGCTTAACAAAATGTGTGTACACACACACACACATATAGAGCACGCTTGCTAGGAGTGGACGAAATCTAGGGAAAAGGAGCAAAATGGACTAAATGACAGTGTTATACAACACAGATGCTTTTTGTGCCTGTTCAGAAGACTGAGACACTTGCCAGATATTAAGAAATAATCACTATTATGCAAATCAGAACCCTTAGCTGGAGGGCAGGGATTTGCAGAAGGAGGAAAGGAGCATGCAATATTGCATGCTAGCAATGGTACACTGATCTGAGAGTCTGAGCACTGCGAGAGGAAATACTGCTGACAATAACGCACTCCACACTTAAGCTAACTAGCATCACCTAGTACTGACATACAGCACTGTCCGCAAGCCAAAGCACTTGCCATGATGCTATTTGCTATCTAGGGACAAAAAGAATGAAAGGAGCAATGCTGCAGCAGTCAGGTGAGAGACAGTCAAAGCAAATGAAATGGAGGCTTCATTATTTAAAACAAAATGCAAAGAACACACCAAAAAAAAAAAAAAAAAAACACCAAAAAACCAAAACCCCACCAGTGTTATGTAGCTATGCATATGGTGACACAGAAAAAAAAAAAAAAAAATCTGATTTTGAATTCAGCGTGGAAGCTAGAATTGCAACAGCTAAGGAGAAAGAACATTCACTGGAATCAGACACTGTGTAGCAGGCAAACAACTCAAAACAGTAAGATTAGCAAAACTAAATAGAGTAATTTAGCATGACTGATGCTTACACTAAGCTGGGTCTTCTCCAATCCTACAGCATCTTTTAGAGATGAAAGGAAGTGATGGTTCGTAGGACTCTGGAGCCCACCTTCTCCCACAAGGCAGAAAGTAATAACGCAGCTTCTCCTGGTACAGTTTCTGCATCTTTCCAGCAAGTCATTTATGGACTCCTTGTAGATGGGGACAGCACTTTGTGCTTTAACAGTCACACCGTCTTCGGCAAGGGTGCATACTGGCTCCAAAGAGCTCCAGGCATGCACAACGACCTATCAAGCATGTTGAGAGAGCACAAAGCTTAGAAGAAAAGCTACATCTGTGAAGATAACCCAGCATCCTACGTTTCGGATTGCTCATTGCAAGAGATGTTCTTCTGACTGTACCAGCTGATTTCCACCTAGCAAGAAACTCCACAAAGATTTAAACAACCGATATGGCATAATAATTAGATCATTATATAAGCCTAACAAGAAGTCAGTTTCAAACAGTCTGGATCTGTTGTTGCTCTTGATCTGCAAAGCTTTTTGTTTTCTCCAGGCTCCTTGAGAGGAGGGGGTTGCCAATGCCTGCCAAGGGAGTGCTGGGAAATGGAATTAGTGAGTGACTAATCTGTTGACTTTTTCCTCCCTTCCCTGATTAAAAAAAGTCAAACAAAGGATTTTCTTGAGATTGCTCAGTGTTATCTGATGTAACCCAACTGGGTAATCTAGAGCTTCTGCACAATCACCATTAAACAGAAGCAACCTGCATCATCTTAAAAGGGATTACGGAAGTTGTATTAATACAGTAAAATATACATTCCCAGAGATCATGCATGCATTATGAATGTGCCCTTATCTCAAATTTAAAAAAAAAAAATTAAAAAGCTCATAATTTGGAAGGTAGGCACTTAATGAGAATTACAGCATTCTATCTCTTCATAGATTTTAGGTTATTTTTTACTTTAACAGGGGTCTGCAGTCAGGAACAGATCTTAACTCCTTTCAAAAGTCTTAAGTTCCAAATTTTCTTGAAGTGTGAAATACAGTATTCATTGGAACTACTCTACTGCCAATGCTTCTCTGACATTACCAGCAAATCTGAATTTAAGCCTGTTACAAGAACTCAGACTAGAAATAAACTATTTCATGAAGTGCAGTCCTACTCTAAGAACTGACTATCCAGAAATTGCAACCATTTTCTATACTATATATATAAGTAACCTTATAAATCTGAAAATTCATGGCAGCCCACCAGACAGAGCCGGGAACTAGGAATTGACATACTCTTACTACTAGTTCCAAAATGACTAGTGAGTCATTCCAGGTCCCTAGGTCTATTTTTCCATCCTTCCCAGCCTTTTCACATGGGATGCCCTTTACATCAGGAATTGTATCTCGTAGTGCAAAATGGCCCCTAAATTCATTTGCGATCTGGTTGCCATAAGATTAACAGCAACAAAATGTAACAAATTGAAAAGCGAGACTGTTCTACAGCACAACTCAGCAACTGAAATACTGCCTAAGAAATCCTATCAGTTTCTATAGCATTATCAGAAAACAGTTAAGGCATCAATTGTGAAATGGTGACATTGCATAGGTGACCTTGCAATTAAAGTACACCTAGATGTTCTGTTGATATTTCAGAAAATAATCTAGTTCTTTTTCCTACAGTGGTGTAGTTTGAGTACTGGCAAGCAATGATACAATCCTTTTTTTCCCTCTTTATCAGTTAATCTAGTTCTAACAACCAGGGAACAATTTCGTTAAGTCGTGAGGTACTGTTTTTCATACTTTGTTCTATTTAACCACCAATCCTTTTAAGATTTCAACAGAATACTTAATTTCAGGCCTATACCTACAGGCTATAAGCAAGGCAATTAAGCCCTTGTTCTGTGAAGCAGTACAAACCACTATAATAAAGGATAGTGTTGCCCCTAAGGAGACTAAAGACAAGAATTGCACCTCATTGTGTTTGAGCATGGATTTACTGAAGCTTCTCTGTACAAAGATACACTCGTTTCAGCTTCTCACATTTTTTGCGGGAGGGACACAAGAGTGGTGAGAGAGGTGTCACTTACCCTCAATGTCAGCTTGTGGTCCACGTGAAGATCTGAGACACCGTAAATGTACAACACACCTTTGTCTTCATAGGCCACAGGCAGCAGTGGTGCAAAGAAGTTCTGGGCAAAATAATGGAGCAGTTTCCACTTACCACCATACTCTGGAAAGGGTTAAAAGGAGGAAAGATTCAGACTGAATCCAAGATTGCCTTGGCACACAATCCGCTCCTGTGCGCTCTGGTCCTGCTATGGCAATACAATATCCCCCCTCCACCCTTTTTCACTTCTGTCAGGTGCAGAGAATGACTGAAGTTACTCTTGTTTTCTTCCAGGCAAGGCTCTGCTCTGGAAGGGATTTGATGCTCTTTCAAGTTTTTCTTTCCGCTTCACCAAAAGGTCACATTTGGTAAGTGTTAGTCCTATCATTGCTCGGCTGTTATTCAGTTAGAGAAAGCCTTAAACACAAGCGACATTAACAAAACTGACACAGCGTACCACACGTTAAGCAAGCAGCTGGAGCACCTATGCTGTTGAGAATCCAGACAAACATGGTGGCATTGCCACAAACTACCACCACTGTAAAGAGACAACAGAGTCTGACTTTCGGTGCTTATACAAAGTGCTCTCTTCCCTTTTTTCAGTCCTCCTCTTTCAGTTCTTCCTTAGAGGAACACCAATAGCAATGAAGACCAAAAAAAAAAAAAAAACCACCAACAAACAAGTTCTCAAACCAAAGACAACTCTGACTTAGGCAAAATCATAGAATTGTTTAGGTTGGAAAAGACCTTTAAGATCATCAAGTCCAACCGTTAACCTATCACTGCCAAGTCCACCACTAAACCATGTCCTCAAGCACCACATCTACCCGTCTTTTAAATACCTCCAGGGATGGAGACTCAACCACTTCCCTGGGCAGCCTGTTCCAGTGCCCGACTACCCTTTCGGTGAAGAAGTTTTTCCTAATATCCAACCTAAACCTGCCCTGGCGCAACTCGAGGCCATTTCCTCTTGTCCTATCGCTTGTTACCTGGGAGAAGAGACCAACTCCTGCCTTGCTACAGCCTCCTTTCAGGTAGTTGTAGAGAGCGATAAGGTCTCCCCTCAGCCTCCTCTCCAGGCTAAACAACCCCAGCTCCCTCAGCTGCTCCTCATAAGACTTGTGCTCTAGACCCTTCACCAGCTTCGTTGCCCTTCTTTGGACACCAATTTGCCAAGATCTAGAGACAACACTTTATGGGAGTTAGTATACATGACGCAGACATATGCCAATCAGTTTACTTTGCCTCTTTAATGGAAAGATGTACCTCATTACTTTTAGTACTTTGAAAGTCTGCCATTAACAAACCGGAAAAGCCATCAAATGTTGTGTCCTCTCCAAAAAAAGCAATTTTGCCAGATGCAACACTGCCACACAACCATTTTGAAAGAGAAGCTGCTTCCATTTTTTCTCTATTAATTTTCCATCCTCTACTGGTTTTCCATCTAGCACCCACTGTCAGCATTTTAACTCTGTCTTTGCTCAAAAATTATCTAGTCATTGAAATGGCACTAAAAAGAAGTAGCAAGTCAGCTGCATCATCTCATAAGGAAAGAGAAGTTAGATACTAGTTTCATTCTTGTTTCTGGCTCCTTGTTTTATACAACAGGTTTAAAGTCCAAAATATTTCCATAATATGTTTTTGTTGTAGCTAATTATCTCTCTGCGTCTTGGTGCTTGTACAAAGCTCTTAGCCCTTTCAAACATCTCAAAATCAAGGACTTCATCCAGAGTGATGTAGTCGTTAAAGGGTGTGTTTGTGGCTTTCACAGGCAGACCTGAACATGCTCTGCCTGCGCTCCACACAGACATGAATGAACTTTGTGGAGAGCAAAGTGCATTAGCTCCAGCTTAGCACCTTGCACATCACCTTGTTTTCAGCAAGTTCACAACCAGCTAGCTTGGAGAACAGACAAGAAAAGCTCATATCTGCCTGGAAAACCCATACAAGATTCAACTGTGCTATGAGATCAGACTGTTGCCAACAAAACACCACCGGCATTCAAGTTAATAGCACTGAAGCAAACCAAAGAGGTGAAGTCTGAAAGAAGACTTCAGGAGAGACTGCTGAGTTTCTTCAAAACAGACAGACTGCTGATAAACTGATGAACAGACTCAGCATATTGGTCCTGTTCAGTATATGAACGAAGCCACACTCTTGCATTCCAAGGACAATTCCTGGCAGAGAACGTGGGTGGTCTAAAAGACAATTCTGCCAAAAACAGGGAGTGCTAACAAATTACTTTTCAGGGTCATGAAACTTGAGAAGATGAGAGATCTGGACTGGGGATGGATTATCTGAAACAGAGTAAACTGTGGGGCAGCATCTGATTTAAAAATTACAAGCAATGGGCCTTGTATGAGAAATGGGCACCGCGCCTAACCTCAGGCTTTGGGAGGGGCTGAACTCTCTGAAGCCCTCAGGACTGCCACAAGACTCTCAGGAATTTCAATTGTCAGTGCAATAGATGCTGCTCACTGCAGGCCTCAGACAGAGGCCACCATGGCTCAGCCAAGTTACCCAGCATGGGCTGAGGTTTCAGTGCCTGCTGACTTGAATTTTTTCCTCAGTTTAATTCACATGATGAAAATCTAGGCTTCAAATGTCTTAAATATGAAAATGAATAAAGCTATTGAAGTAGAGCAGCTTCTGTTATTTAGTGTAATATAAAATCCCATTTCTCTTCCAACGGGCCCTACCCTCAATTTCTGCTGTGCCTTTATTTGCAACTGGATTACGTAACCACATTGCAGTGGTTACTGGAGGGAAAGAGAGGTTTGCTACCTAGGCACCAGACACAGAGATCCTCAGGAAACCTGTACAGCAAACAACTCAGACTAAGCTTGGCATCACACTTCCGTGGGAAAAACAAACAAACAAAAAAAAAACAACCAACAAACAAAAGCAAACAAACCACACACTTAAAAGTTTGTACCATTTCAAAACTCATTCTAGGGTTCAACTACTACAGTTATTGTTTTGGGATGTTTGAAAACATCACTAGTCTGCTTACCTCAGATCAGCTTTTTAAGGTTGATGTTTCCCTTCTCAGAAAACCTTTGGTTTTGAAGAACCAAAGCTCAACTGCTGGAGCAGTTTCACACAGGAAGGGTCTTCCAAAGATAACTTTTCCAGCAACAGGATCTTGACAATACAATTGTCAATGTAACTTCAGACAGCACAGAAAACTGACGCTCACCAATAAAAAAAAGCCACATTCTTCAGCTCATCTGTTGGCTTGATCTCCTTAAGACCAGAGTCACATTTCTTGATTTAAAAATAGGCAAGTTGCATATAAAACACTCCCCCTGCCCCAAAAACGGATGTAAGAAATCTGGAGATCAGGTAGCTATGCGAGAAATCTCTGGGCTTAAAATTTTCCTGTTACAGACATGCATGCCCAAAGGCAACAGCCACTAGTCATTTAAAACAGCCCTGGGATGGTTTTCTCCTCCTCCCCCCGCATTTAAATGAATTCTTAAAGAAATCCAAGTTCCCAATTTTTTTCCTGATAATAACATGGGGTCTGCACTCTCTGCAGTATCAAACTTCAGAACAGAAAGCTAAAATTAGGTTTGTTACGAGACCCCAGTACCCCTTTTTCTGACTCTTCCCCCTGAAGCCTTCTACACTGATAGAGGGAGTGAGAACAAACAGTTCTCCCTGGAACGGATTTTAAATTAATCACTTCACACCATTAAATGCAACCTGAGAAACATGCTGCTAGTTCTTTCCTCACCTCAGTCTCATGAATTCAGATCTATTATTCTCCGTAATAGCCTGTGGTTTCAGCTCACCAGGGGCTCTATATATTGAACCTGCAATAAAAGCCAGTTATCTGTTTAAGGGAATCTCGTGACAACCAAGCCGTGTACCTCAAGGCGACACTTGTGCGGGAGTGATATAAATTGCCCTGTGTATCGCAGCACTCTTCACCAAAACACACTGCATAGATGCGAAAGCATTCAACATGGCACAAGCGGCTCTGCAACTAGGCACTAACAATCAAAACCCAGTTGTGGTAAAAGCTATTTAGTTCTGAACTGAAGGCAGAAGTACTATGACAGAGGAGTGCTGTGTTTTCATTTAATCCCAAGCAAACATCTTAAAGGTAAGTCAAAAGGAGAAACGTTTGCTACCTTCTCCCCTCCCCACTTCATGAGGAAACACTTCCGCTTTGTACAGGGAAATTATGTAAGCCCCCCCATAGCGCTCTGTGAAATACCAGATTTAAATAAGAAGCACTCCTTGGTGATACTACTGTGCCATCTAACAAGATGCAGAAACGTGTTTTTGAAGTGCAAATAAAACTAATTTCTCTGAAGTTTTGCATAATTTCAGCCATTAGCATTTCAAAAATCCCTCTACCACACTGCCTAATTAAATGAATATTAAACCTTTCCTCATTCCACTGAGGGAATAGAACAAAACAAAGGGACAGCTGTATCTCTGCTGAGCTTCTTTTCTGTAAACTAACTTCAACAACATATGAATAATTCAAGTATTTGATATATTTTCTACAATGACATCAGCTCTGTACTTAAAAAGACATTTATGGTCTCCATGATCACTTCATCTGTCAATACACCTGTCTTTACAAAGAGACATTTTTCCAAGCATCTTTTTCTCTTGAGGCACTTAAAATCTAAGAGCATCAGCCATTGCTAGAATCATAAAAACGAACATTGGGATACTCCATTTCCTAATACAAGTCTAAAAAGTCCAGAAAGATGAGCATTATAGTTGGACCAGTGCCTTAACATTTAAATAAAATAGCCTGTTTCTTCTGCTGGTTTGTTTTCCTTTGTTGGTTGCAGTTACTTTGCCTGGATGAATAAAGGAAAAAAAGACCAAAAAGAAGAAGGGAGAGGGACAAACATCTCCCAGAGAAAGAGCGGGAGGATGGGGTGGGCTAATTTTTTTTAAAGCAAGGCCAAATGGCATTTTGTTCTAAGGACAGATCGAGAACTTTACACTAACTCTTAGCTTTTTCTAGTTCACTCGTATTTCTTCACACATGAAATTCTTAAATAAAGATTTTTCAAAACCAGAAAATGTGAGAAACAACTAAAATTGAATCTACCCAAGTCCTATACAGCTGCCATAGAACAGCTTCTCCATTTCAAAATTACTTCTAAACAAAAAGTTCAGAACATGAAACACAGCCACTTCCCTCATACCACACATTCCTCCCCTATTTCTTACTGCCTAAGTGACTTACGTCTTTATACATCTGATTACTCCATTTTTGTATTCTAAAAGGAAAAAATATATGAATAATATATAAGGAGATACCATGTGCATAAATAGCATATTAGCAGAGTAATTTAGTCACAAAGAGTGATTCACCTCACCTGACACTAAGCAAGACACCAAATCTCAGCTAGTCATCTCATATAAAGAGCTTCTCAGAAGCTATGCTGGGTGAGAGGTGTCATATGAAGTTCCATGAAAATCAAATTCAGCATGGAGAAGATAATTCATCCCACTTATTAGACAGCTAAGGACACAATGAATCACACTCTAGAGATAACCGTCTCTCCCCCAACTGACTACAGAAGAAATGCAGATGCCTAGCCTTTACATACTGCTCAGAACAGGATCACAGTTCTGTAGTTTTATTTTGACTGCACTACTGCCTACTGAAGGGAGAGGTTTTGATCACTTTACCATGGGGGGGGCAGGGGGAATAAAATCAACCAAATTTGTTGGGATTATGGAAAGTGTAACTATACCTGGGTGCTCCTTCTTACCCTTCTATCTCACTAGGTCCCTCTCTGTCCATTCTCACCCACGGTGGCTGGGTATATACATGCATCTGTATGGCTGAGCCAATAAATATGATCAGGGATTTCTAGGACAGGCCCTTTGGGAAACAACATTTCTTAGAAGTCTCCAATTTTTCAGAGAATTGATATTTCTAATTTTAAAATAATTAAACTTGCAAACAATGAAAAATTTCTCTGGAAAAACCTGGATCACACACCATTTCAGGATGATCCAGCTCTACATAAGAAAAGCAAGGGTAGTTGAAAGTTTACCTCACAAGGAGGTTGTGCCCTCAATCTTAACCATCACTGCTTCCTAATAGGCAGCTTTGTCTGGCTTCAATGATAATATTTTCTTGGGAGAAACGACAACATTGCTTAAACAACAACAACAACAAAAAAAAGTATTTTTGAGAAATTAGGAGTTGCATACGATTTTAACTTCTCTAAACTAAACCTTGCTAAAACAAGGGTGAGAGTTAGTGGCTGCTAAATCTGAACTTAAACAGCAAAACTTCCATAGGAAAAGAATTGCTTTGTTCTTTACCCTCTTCCACTTTCACAGACTAGTAGGATGATCCTGAAAAACACTTTTCTGGAAAGCATTTCTAAAGGACGGACAGAAACATGTTCAAAGTTTGCAAAGTTGCCCAAGAGAGAGAGAGCAGAGCCATACTTCTTATTCTGATACTTCCAGATGAGGAAAACAAAACAAGACTGATAGCTGGCGCTTTTTACTAGACTGTCATAAAACTTACCCAAGGAAGCCCATGAAGGTGCCTGCCAAATGTCATTGAGTTGCCAGTACAGAGCTCCCATTGTGTGTCCTTCTCCCTTGATTATTTCACTTTGACTAAAACGATAGAATTCGGTTTCTGTCTTTATACATTGAGCCTGCATCACCTTGGTCAACAAACACATAAAAAAAAATTTTTTTGGTGTATTGTATTTTGTATTTTACTTTACTTTCAAAGCATGTATGTATATATTAACATAGAACACAGACTTCGCAGCAGCAGCACATAACTTTAAACTTGAGCTTCAAGAGTATACACCTGCAGTGCAGTGGGCCTCTACTTGGAGGAGATCTATTCCTAGCAGCTCCCAACAGCTTTACAAGCAGTATCTTTAGAGAAACTCTGGAGGGCTATTTTTGTCCTCCATCCAGTGAAGATCACTGGGCAACAGGGTCTTTGAAAGGCAAATGGAAGACAAGAAAACAAATTTAAAATAATTTTTTTAATTAATATAAATAAAAAACCCAAGAGTTGCAAAATTACATTACGCCGCACTACCTCCAGTATACATTACCATGATGTCCACATCCCTATACTCTGAACACATAACACACATTCCCAGTATACAAAATTGTGCACTGGAAGAGCAACTGTTTTTCACCTGCACTCCCACTTCTTGCCTCCTTCCCCACCTTGTCTTTAAAAAAACACTTTTCAGAATTTTTCATTGTTCAGAATTTTTCAAGTTCTCAATAGAAGCCAAACAGCCTGTTATTTTTTTTTTCCACAAAAGTATGTTACTAGGCTGGGGAGCTATTAAAAAAAGTCTCAAAATAAAGGAAAAAGTTATTCTTTAGGACAGCTCAAAAGGTAAAGATAACACTTCTAGTTAACCACTAGCACCAAGTTTACTCTCCTTATCCTTTCTGCTATCCTTATTTTGGTATTCTTAAATTGTTTAACCTGTTAATAAGGCCCTGACAGGCTTAACCCTGCAGAAACTCTCATAGCTTTTTGAGTCAGAACCTCATTGCACAAGTTTTACCCCTTTTCAATTTCACAGCATCATCTATCCTTTTTCTCTTGTCATCAGTGCCTAAAGTTCTCCAGCTGTTTTGTTTTTACATAAAACTTGCTGACAGCACCTCTCAAACATTAAAAACTTAGTGAATGTGCAGTTATTCCCATCAAGAGTGTTTCTGAAATTCATGGAACACAACAAAAAGTAGCAGCGCTTTAAACTTGTCTAATAACATTTAAAAGTTACTTAACATCATTTAAAAGTCACATAGAAATCATGAAGAAAGAAACAAGCATGAGGTACACTACTGAGGATGAAGAGCAAAATACAACCTTTTATTTGGGAAAAACAAAACAAAACAAAACAAAAAAACCACAAAATAGATTCTGTAAAATATCAATATCTGAGTCCATAACAAAGTAAAAGCTACTAACAATCTCATTCATAGAGATCTGCATTTTCTAGAAACAATCTTGTTCCAAAAGCTCATGTATTCCTTGTGGCAAAAATCAAAGGGGTAAGCCTACAGGGTACACAAGAAGGGCAAAACATACCCACCCTGGAACAGGGAGTAACAGTAGCACTGGGAATAACCGTGTAGCAAGGCAGGCCAGCAGACCCCTGCATCCCCAGCCAGCTTCATGAGTGGGCCAGCTAAGGACAGGGACCAAGGTAGCACATGCAGCCAGACTTTCTCCCAGTTGAGCCAGGTTCTGGGAGATTCCCCAAGAAGCACTCCAGCCCTTCTATGATGAAAACTAGAGTCTCTCTCCAATGAACAAGAGACAAGCTATTTCCAAATTAAACTGGATTCTGCAATGCTTCACTGCAGAAACTTTCTGTATAACGGAACGTTACCTAACAGAATAGGCCCAGTTTTAACCGCTGACAGTATCTAATGGAACAAGTATTGACAGCTACTTATATTGAAGACATCACTGTTACCTGAGTGAGGTAAATCATATCTTTGAACTTCTTTATGGGATCTGTGCTCTGGGGAAGCTTGAAATGATGCCCAATCTGTTGAAGCATCTGATCATTGCCATTTTCATGGTGTTGTCGATGGAGAGAAAAATTGCTTGTGTAGGACCAGTCCTCAGTGGAGGATACCTTTTAAAAAACACAAAAAAGTTAGAGATCTGAATGAAAAGGCAAAATGTGCATTCAGTGACTGACAGGATATTCAGAAACGGATATCCATTACAGCCTGCTGACTTCATCCAAAACCTTTAAAATTGGTAGTACATTTCTATAGTGCCTCATGCAGTCATGCAAGGATTTTGAATCAATAACATCCTTTGCTTATACTCCTTGTATAAATAAATGGAAACAGACATGCTGTTGAACCCAGAAGAGCAACTTTTGGGTCAATGGCATTTAACTTATTTGTCCTAAGGTCCATTTGGCCAAGGGACCTCAGAGGTTTGCCTGCATTCATAGTAAATCAGAAACACCCTAGATTAAGATGGAAGAATGGACTCTAGTCAAACACATTTAGGCACAAAAGTTACAGAAGTTAGTAGGGCTACAAATTCTAATAATGTGTATATTTTCAAAACCTGCCTCTGAGAACAAATTATCATGAAACTTTTTTTTTTTTCCAAACTAATGACAACAATGCAGCATAGCTCATACAGTTATTATTGTCAAGCTTTCATTGTAATTACAATCTCTATAAAAATCTTTTTATTTAAATTTGTTCCTTTTTAGGCTGGACTGAATAATTTTCATTATTATTAATATGGATGAATGTACTGATTATGTCTCGGATAATATACTTTGCCCAGCAAATTGAAAGGAACATTCTGAACTCCTTTTAGTTGCATGCAGGAGTATCAACATGATATTCATCTCTCTCGGAACAAATGGATAAACAGCACGACATGTCTCTGCTCCAACGGGATAAATAAGATAGAATATACAATATCTAAATTTAACAGGAGACAAAACCAAATTCTCTTACATGCAATACATAAACAAATTATTTAAGTAAAAAATTGGTAAAAATTATAAAAATCAATACATTTTAGAATTTAGCACAATTCAGCATTTATCATGTTTCTTCTGTTTCTAAATGAACACATATCCTTAGACACAGCAAAAGGAAACAGACATTAGGCAATCATTACTTAGCTATATATTAAATAGAATTACTATTAAAATTAATAGTCTCATATTAGTCTCTCATCTAAACTTGGTTCCTCTTGCAACATCAAGGTAAATATATTGAACACTGAGGAGGGAAACAGTCCGGTTTCGTCCCCTCCCGCCACACCAGCACGCACCTCTATCCCACCTGTGCCATACCACACCTAACAATGTATTATCCCAACTACAGTTTGCTGTAGTTTGTTGGGAAGAGACTCAGTGCCCTCACTAAACGAAAGCAGAAGGGACAGTAAGGCATGGGAGCCCAGCCTTACCTTTTCGATAGTACTGAAGGAAGGCCAGGATTGAAATCCATATTCTGAAGCAAAACGAGTTTTAGGATACACTGTCCAGTTCCAGCAGTCACTGCTGTAGTCATAAAAGTGAGTGTCACCATAATGGGTATCATAAGGATTCTGAGAGAGCCAACCTTCTTTAACTGACTCCAAGCCATTGGTGGGACTGGATGCAATAAAAGGACGACTCTTATCTTCCTGGGATTTAAAAGAAAAACCAAACAAAACAAAAACACAACCCCCTCACAAAGTGATTGGCTTTTATCATCTGAATACATAGACCACATTTTGAAAAGGGGAGGTGGGGTGGGCGGCAGGGAGAACATGCCTTTTCCAAATTTCTGAGTCACTGCCTAGGAAACATTCCCCTTTGCGTCCTGACATTCATCATCTTTACTTGCTTAATTAGCTTCTTATTTATGTTCTTGGAGGACAGCTGGGCATGATATTGCTTGTTCTGCTGTTCTAAGGGATTCTCTCCTCACATCAAGAGTTTTTCTATCTTTATATGCTTCTAAATTCTTAATGAAAGCTATTTAAAGTGTGCCTCGTGAAAAATAAACTCAAGGAACATTAATATTTTGAGTACTGTGACTTCTTTACAGAAAATCATTACTTTTACAGTGTTTTTGCAGGAACAAGGCCATGATTTTCCCCCTTCTTATTAAGTAGTCATCTAAATTTAGTCCTAACAAAGCCAAAGTATTCTGCTACTAATGCTTGCACGGTAGCATTGCACATTGTCATTTTGGCTGGCTCCGCACGTTAAGATAGATGAGACTATAAGAAGGGTTACATTTCAAATTGTTCAGAGCTGCCTTTATTTATAGCCTCAGTAGATTTAGAATACTAAATCTTTTAGCAGTACCCTACAAAGTACTGAAGGACTCTTTTTGCAGGTGTAATTCATTTAGCACCCTACTTGTAGTAAGACAAAGGCCCGAGTTAGTTATCAGTCACAAGTTACAGCAATTGGCTCCAATACAGCAAAGCACTTAGACATGTGCTTCATTTTAAGAAATAGTCCTGTTCCTTGTCTTTCTTTTCCTTTTTTTTTTTTTTTTGACATAAGTAATTAATAATTAACTGAAACAATTTACTACAGGATATCCTGGATTCCCTGAAGTCTTACCTCAAACTTAGAAGTCTTTTTAAGTTACGCAGCCCAGTACTGCTAGTAGTTACAGGTTTCCTCAGCTGGGTTGTATTACACAGGACTTGAAATTATTTCACTGTATGGTTCCTTCTGGCACTCAAAATAGTTATTCTACGGGTTTAAACTAAAGGAGGGTCTGTCTTGGACGGCAACACTGCACAAGTGAACTGTAACTAAAAACCAGTATCAAGCCAGAACACCTCACTTTGCTGCACACGCACTGGCCATCCAACTCATGTAGCTAATCACAGAAACACCACAGCATACCTTTACAAAGAACTCCATTCCAAAAAACCTAACTGAAATATAGAAATCTAGAATCAAGATGTTAAGCAGGAATATAAGACACCATTACCATTTAGAATGCGTAACTGCCCTCAAGAGCAGGATCCTTTTCAGCAGTTTTTTTCAAACTTGGCCTCATTTTTATTGTTTCCCGATATCTCAACTTTTCCAGTACAAAGGTATTCTAAATTCTGAGAGTACAACTACTCTGACAATGCCGGCAGCCTCCAATAAGAAGCAATAATATTGCTGTCACCTACATACTGAGTGTCTGTCTTAGCAAAGGGAAACTTTGGGTCATGAGCCTCATAACATGAAATGTATCTCATCCTGAAAAGGACAGAGATTAGACTGAAATTATCACACCCTGAACTCAGTAAGATCATACCATACAAGGGATAACTGGGTAGGAAAAGGCCACTAGCATTTTTAGGATAACAAAACCTCATATTCTTGTTGAAGAAGGAAGTTTTAACTGGACAAAACTCTTACAACTCCTGGCTAACAGGGAAGTTTAGAATACTCACCTGTGGTTCAAGCATTGTTTATTAATCCTTATACAGTTATGCAACATCAATTTGGGACTTTTAAATCAATTTCATTCTACATACACACATAAAATTTAATTAAAAGCAGATTCCATTAAGTAATGAAGAACTGCAATACTTCTAGGAGGACAAATAAAACTACAAAAGCTGTGCAAAATGGGTAGCGTCAAATCACAGTAGACTTCATCACAGATTCCAGGAACTTCTGGTCTGCATGTGCACAGTTTAAGTCTTACCTCAAAATATTTTATTTTGCCTTCACATACTGTAATACACCACTAGTCTGTTTTTCAAAAACACACAATATAATGACTACACAGCATGAGGACAATGTTTAGCATAGCTTTTGTTTAACCTGCTTAAGCCAAAAAACTTAAGATAAATACTGGAAGAGCACACTGAAGAAATAACATCTTTACTAATTTCTTCAACTGCCTTTTAAAGGCCTAAGGGTTGTTAAATCCTTCTTACAGTAGACTTCAACAAAATCAGGATGAAGAAAATCTGATCATCTAGATTAATTAATTCACAGGCAAGTTGACTTTTGTCCAGTGGAAGTGAAGGCATTTGTGGAGGTATTAAAAATAGGAAGAAAAAAAGAAGCAAGATCCAAGCAAGATCCACTTCATTTTCAGGTCTTCCTTTACATATCCCAGAGTGTTAAAGATGTAAGTAATTTTTTTGTTTGTTTTACTTTGAGTATAACTCTTGTGTTTAGAGAGTTGTTTACAAGAGCTTGGAAAGTGCAACTCCTCAATAATGTGCTGGTTTTCATTTCCCAAAAGGTTTAAAAAAAAACGGGGTGTGTGTGTGTGTGTGAAATCCCAAGTTGCTCAAATTGCAAACATTAAAACCTTTGGCCAAGCCATATCCCCCTACAGTTTCTTGAGATCACTTACAGTAAGAACTATTTCTTGGATGTTCTTCACATAAAGCATCACGTAGTCTTTGACATAGACTTCTCTGTCAGCATAAGGTATGGAGAACCAGTTGCTTGCAATTGCTGCTTCATTTTCATTGTTACCACTCCACAGAATAATTGATGGATGGGATTTTAAACGCCTTACCTGAAATACAACTTACAGTTTCAGAAATCAAGTAAAATTACTTCTCTTAAAAACCAAAACAAAACATTTTATTACTACTTGAATTACAAGTCCACATGCATATTACGTACACTGAGCCTACAATTCCTGTTTTCATCCACACTGTTCACTATTCCCTCAACTCTCCACCAGGCTCAAACTTTTGTAATATACACTTACAGAGCAGCAAACTTTTAACAGGCTGACATATATCCTCCATAGGCACATGTGCACCTCCATCCTCATCTACTCAGCCACATGTGAAGGGTAAATTCTGTGCTAAGGCATGCTGCAATAATGAGAGCTCACTCTCAGTGAATGCTCTTAAACAGCCTTGAGAAGAGGGCAGTTTGGACATGAGGAAGGCCTGTACCTCTGCTTGACTGACTACTACTGCAAGTAAGTTAAAGAGGATTTAGCAAGGTTACGTTTTGTGTCTGCTACATAAAGGTACACTAACAAACACATCCAAATAAGCATTTTTGGAAAGCTAACTTATACAGTCAATCAAAAATAGGTAATGGGAAATAGAGCTTTGACACACAGACAAAATACCTGATGAGAAACTTCTGCTCTTACAGACTCTAAATAATTCTGGTCAGTTGGATATAGTGCACACGCAAACATAAAATCCTGCCAAATCTGCAGGGAAAAGGAAAGAAAAAAAAAATCCGTTAGCAAATCATTGTACATACCGGAAAAATATATGGTTATTGGAATGCACAATCCTTTGTTCAGACAGAAGTTATTTATCTCAAAAAGAATTAAACTGAAATGTTCTATTTGTTTTTCTATTATTCTTGGAAAGTACCACCAAAACAATCACATCATCCATAGGGTTCAGTACATGCATACTCCACTGCGGTTTTCCTCAATATCAGAGTTACAAAATAGTTACCCTTAGGAATGAGATCCTGACAGCCTTCACTGATGAGTGGAATATTGCTCAGTAGATGGAGTTCAGTAAGTTTCAATGGAATAATTAGAACCCATGCACTGCTCAGATGTGAACGTGGGGCAATCTCCAGCTGAACAGAACAATTTTGTATTTACTACTTTACGGTTTAACACCCAATCCCCACTACTTATTAAAAAGAGACAGTAATTCTTCCAGCATGGTATTGAGCATGCTTAACAGATGTTCAAGCGTACTTGTTAACAAAACACTTCCATACCAAATGCGCAAACTGATCTTAAAAAGAGCAAATGTTACCCAGTAAGAGGGGCAGAAACAAACTAACATCCTCTAACAGCACAGTGATCTTTCTCTTCAAAGAAACATCAAGTAGATACCACTACAGAACAGTAAGCCTTTCAATTCAACAATGAACTCCATTTGTACCTTGAAGGAGAAGAATTACAAAAACAGGGAAAGGAAGAAGCCTGATGAAATGGGTAAGATTTCTTGTTTTACCTGTTCTGTTTTTTAAATTGCTGTAACTTTGAGACTCCTGATAGACTATCTCAAATGTTAATGGAAAGATCTCTTGAAGGAGCACATTAACCCAAAGGAGTCTGTAGGAGACTACGCTTTTCTGAACGCCATACTACATAAACAATAGCGAGAGCCAGAGCAGCTCCTCATACAATTGCATTTTCCTTGCAGTGAGAACATGCTTTTCTATGACTCTCTTCAGTGTATATTCCTTCAGAAAACTGAAGGTAGGGAACAGGACAGTGGGAGGTAATGGATCCATTAATAACTGTTACACTCCGAGCACTGTACAAAAAAAAGCAAAGCTATTGCTGAAGAATCACTCTGAATCCTTCAGTGACTGCGTAGAGTCAAAAACTCTCTACGAAAGAAACTTTCTCGCTATTGCCCTCAGTGAGCTATCACTGTTTTTCCTCAAGCACAGTTTGACTCTAATGCACTTTTAAGCCTTTGCAAGACCATCAGAAGAAACAAACCCAAAAGCCTCCAGCACCACCCCCTCCAGAATAAGGGTCTGATTTTCTGTGCCTACTTGCTATTTTGGCTGCTAAATAAGATCTAAACCTTGCATTGAGCACTGTACAGGCACAGATCTTAAGTGGCCTACTTAGGTGCCTAGTGTCAAAAAATGAAAGAACTGTAAGTGCTCAGAAGCCCTGAAAATGAGGGCACTCATTCAGATGACTAAAATAGATGTAACATTTTATTTTTTCCAAGCACACACAGCAGAAGGCAGCAAGGTATCAATTCTGTTTCCCTGCGTTTTATGCTATAGAGTAAGACCAAACATACTTCTTAGGATTTTAATACCAGATGCAACTTGGCCTTCACTCATCTAGTGACTATTTCATCAAAACTTATCATATAATCAAAGGTACTCATCTAGGATTATCAGTGTTTGCAGCAGGTGTTCCCCTTACAGCTACATTTATATTCAATTATAGCTTGTTCAAAATGGCCCTTTGGATAAGGCCTTCCATGCTTGGCTTCAGGCCAAGTGAAATATTTTTGTTTAAAAAGTTTAAACTAAAAAAAACCCCAACCTTTTTAGCTATTGCTATAAAGGAGAAAATACTTTTACAAGAAATAAAATCCATTTCCACAGCAGAGAAAAGCATGACTACCTTCTTTGGTGTTTTGATAACTAAGAGGTAGCTGAAAGCACTAAACTAAAATACAGCAGGCCTTAAATTCTCATTGAGGGCAGATTGCAAGGCCTTTGCTCTCAATCTGGGGCATACAGTCAAGCACTCAGATTCTTCAGCAGGGCTATTATCACATGAGCAAGCCCTGAACACAGCTACAAGACCCCACAGTCTGGCTCCCGTGGAAAAAATATTATTTGATCTTGTGAATAACTGCCCTCGCATGCATTGCTTGTTTCACAACTATTCGACTGAGTATTGCAAGTCCCTGTTGATGCCTACAGTCCACAAAAGTTCTTCTATCATGCTCATCATTACAGTGTAAACATCTTCCCGCGTTAAGTAACATCACTAGTACCAGTCCCTCAGCTGTTTATTTCTTCTCTCATTCTTTCCCAAAAGAGTAGAAAATGTAGAACTGGGAGAGAGGTACAGTATATAAAGATGAAAGGTTTGGTCTGAAAAGAGCTAGAAGACAGAAAGTTAAAGCCACAGTCCCGTTGCTCCGATTTTGGGAAATGTAAGGGTGGGAGTGGATAGACAGTGGGGAGAAAAGGAAGGGGAGTTGAAGGTTAGATTCTGGGCTGGGAAGTGAGGATGAGTGAGGAACAGAGTTGTAGCCTTAGTTACAAGAGAAAACACAAGCTGGAGTTCTAATATAGTCACCAAAATGTCACTTCCAGTTTCAACAGACAGCCTCAGTTATCAGGAACCACGCAAATTAGAAAGAAATTAAAAAAAAAATCAGGTTGATCTGACTTCAGGTTGGTACTCTACCGTGTCCTTTGGAAAGATAGCTAGAACTTATGTATTAATTCTCTTATTTTGTTCATTTAGAGTGGATTTTTATTTATAAGTTCTTGTCAGTTTTTAAATAAGTGTTCTGTGTTTATTACTTTTACCATTATTCCTAGTTCATCGCAAATATCATAAAATTCATCTTGTTCATATACTCCTCCTCCCCAAACCCGAAGTGCATTCATGTTAGCATCTGCTGCAGACTTCAGGAGTAGCCATAATCTGTCAAATACAAAAAGAAGATTTATACAAATTTTGTGAAACTGTATCACTTAGGAGTTTCTAAGGTTATACAAAAAAAAAAAACAAACCACAACAACAAAAAAACCCCACCACCCAAACATTCACCATTAGCAGGCAATCTAAGACTTATAACTCTGATAGAAACCAGACTATTTTGATACCTTCTAAGCCTGCGTGTCTGGACAGAGCTCTCAAAAAGCAATTTTTTATGCAGAAAAAGTTACTTGGTCCTGTTAACACTTATGAAATGGATGGAGTGACACATGCAAGTAAGTGCTTTTACAGAAGCATTGGCAGGACCAGATTTAGAAATACTATATTTATTAATCAGGTTGCTCTTTTCTCCTTAGACATTACTTGCTTTAAATATCAATCACTTGAATTCAAATCCTCTTTTAAACACATTCAGAAATCTATATTCTCTTCCTGAGTTCCACAATGCATAGTGAGAAGGGGGGATGAGTGAGAGGGGGAGGAGAAAGACTGAGACTCTGAATCTCATTTTAAGGATTCAGGCTCCATTAATTTTTCTTTAATCATGCTGGCAGCCTCTAAATTGCATATGAATGCACACTGCAGCATGCCCTGTTGTCCCAGTTGCCCGACTACCCAGAACAAAGTTTAGTGAAAGTACAGCGTGGCCCCCATCCCACCTACGTCTCTGAGGTGTTGTGTCATTGAAATCCAAGAAGCCTGGACCAGAGGGGGAAAAAGGGAGAGAAGCTACTATGCACTTAGGTCTCCCTGCACGAGATGGGTTAGGACATGGCTGAAGTGCACTTCCTTTGAGTACCAATGAACGTATCCCAGGCAATAGGATCAGACAGTCTGAGGACCATTGCTAAAAATACCCGAAAGGCCAATAACCTGTTGACAGCAAAACACCATCTTCCCATCTGTTATTGCACTTACATGCCTTGAACATCACTCAAATCTATTAACTAAGCCCTAATTCTGAGGCCTTGAACCCACAACAATTAGTGTCCTACCTTGAAAGGAGTTCCACCTCCCAATGCCACCCTTTGATTGGGGGTGGATAGAGAATCGGGAGGAGGAAGACGTGATCCCTTCTCCTTCAAGAACATCAAATGTGGCTTACGTGTCATAGGTCACTCTGTCCTGGAAAGAATCTGCTGGAATCCAGTTTGAGCCCTTGATGAAAATGGGTCGGCCATTGATTCTAAAGTAGAAACTCAGACCTGGTGAGCCAGGAATAGGCTCCTGAACAAGTTCTACTGTCCGAAAATAGGCCTGTGAAAACATGAAACCTAGGTTTAAAGCAGATAAAAATTAATTAAAACAAAATAAATCACAAAAAATATTCCAAAAGGGATTCAACTGAACACTAACAGCTTAATTTATCAAGGAATCAGAAGACACAGTCTCATCTCTAAATTCCTGCTTGATTAAAACACACTGTAACAGGGCTGAAAAGAACCCTTCTGATAAACCTGTTCACTTTTTAAAGTTACTATCGTATTAGGAGAGAAAGAGAGCGATAAATCTGTTCACTTCTTAAAGTTACTATCATATTAAGAGAGAGAGAAAGCATGCGCAAATGAGCATACATGTGCATGCATGTATATATGTGTGTAAGAGACAGGTGCATGTTTGCTTGCCACAGAATTCAGTCAAAAGTCCAGCTGAGGACCAGCAAGAGGAATGCAGTGGTTGCATTCGATCAGACACACCATTTAATCTGCAATTTTCTCCTTACAGAAGGAGACTGCAGCAGCTCAGCTGTAAGTCTTGTCCCAGAATGCCTAGCTTCAGATTCATGCAGTAAAGGCAAAATCCTCTTTTGCTGCCCTGAAATGATACCTTTTTAGTAGATGTAGCAATTAAAGAGAAAAAGATATGCATGCAAACACAAATGCCAGTTTGGAAGCGAAGGGGCTTCTGGCCATCGCAGCTGTGTTTGAACAGCGAGATCAGCAATAAGGTTTCAGAGGGACCAGTTCAGCTAAATAACCACTAACTCTGTGTAAGGTATTAAAGGTCATTCCAGATAAAAGCACATCTCAAGCGGAAGCCAAACTTTTACAGCTGCTCTTTCAGCCTAATATCTGGTATTGTGTAGTGCAGACACTGAGAAAAGAAAGCATTTCCTTCTTCCTGCTGCAGGTGGAAGAAAAGTTCTCAAGAAATTATTATGGACATTTGCTGGGATTTTACTTCAGTCAAAGCAACAAGGCTACTCTCAGGGGTATCGTGATTGCACCGACATAAACACAGCCAATTCCACAGTTACAAGAGCGCAGTTAGTTGACTGCAATAATACTTTGCACTAACCCCTTATTTGTAGAGGTGTCTTCCCCACCTGCCATGAGGCAGATGCGGGGCAGCTGCCACGTTAGGCTCCTGCACAGCTGCAAAGTGTTACAGAAAACATCTCTTTCAGGGAGACTGTAGACTTCTTTTTCTCTTGCATCCTTGTTCCAGTTCAACTTATCTAGATCAGAAAGAAAATTCTTTCTCTTTCTGGTACCTGTTGCTCATTATCATAGGGAGATAACTGGGAAATTAAATAAAGTGAAGGAAAGCTAATAGCAAATTTCAGCCAATTCACACCAAGCAACAAGTTTGGATCAGGAGGGCAGGAACCTACTTTTTTCTGGACTACCCCTAAGATGGCAACCACTCCTCCCTCAAATGACTATTTGCTATACCTTTTCAAAAGGTCAGCTTCTAGGGTACAGCCTGTTCTCTCTCTGCCACAAGCTACAGTTGAGACAAGTATCCATCAGTAAATCAGGCTAAAATAAACCTAGTTAAGTGAAAGCGATATACCTGTCTTTAAGATAAAATGTAATTCTTTATTTCACACACCAGACAAAGCTGAAGTCCAAATGGGAAATGACTAATCCCACTGTGGGACTGTGTTTTTTAAACTTTCAGCTTATAAAAAAAAAAAAAATCATACAGATAAACAAAAAATTATTTCTAGTGGTAGAGAAGACAAAGAAAATCACTGCTTTTTTTGCTTCCCTCTTTGGTGCTGCTTAGTCAACTGGCCAATTATTAATTGAACACCTGGCCACAGACAATGCACATGACAAACTAGATTCATGAGTGGAGACTGCAGATCACTGACCTCAAACTAAACCCCTCTGCATCATGGCAATGACCAAAACATAGAAACTGAATGAATAAAAAAATGGGACTTGCTCGAAGTCCTGCACTGTTTTACAGTGTTGCCCCGGGGCAACAGTGGATTAATGGCAAGTGGGGCTCAGCATCCATACCACTAAAGAAATTCGCAGCCAGAGAAAAACTACGAAGTCAGACCACTGAGAGGAGATTTCAGACTCCTTGCCCAATATCTCCATGCACATACAAGTACTGAGAACAGTGTGCCCTGCCTTTTTTCTTCTGCGATCCCATTGCACACTGGGTCAGTTGAATATAGACCAGAATGATGAGCTTAACTTTAGGACAAGAGTCTTAACACCCATTCCTAGAATTTTGCAAATTTATTTCAACATGAGAAGTCGAATTAAAAAAATAACTAATATTTCATACAACTTCCATGGTTAGCCTAACTACTGAAGGCTATAAAAGAACAACTACATTATGAGTACTACACCAGCGGAAAAGTTCTGATGTTCCTCCAGTGAATTCAATTGCGTGGAGAAAAACTCCTCAGTCTCCAGTGTGGCTCTTTTTTGTGGCACAAAATGGAAAGGGATTTACAGTTGGGGGTCCCAAAGTATTTGGGAGGTCCTCTTAATGGATGTCATCGGGCAGGTTGGGACTGTCTCAGAGTGCATTTGTAATGGAGTATTTATATTACTAACAGAAGTAATGTGATATTGCTTTATTCATGCTCAAGTGGAACTCATGCAACTGGCCAAACCCGAGGCAATCTGAGAGGCTGAAACAGCCAGCCAGGACCACCCATACAGCACGAGCAAGAGGAAAAGCTCCTCAGCCCCATCTCACATTCCCAGGCCTCCAGGGTTCAGTGCCTTTGTTCTCCCATTCCATCGCTCCCCAGGGGCCCACCTGGTAAGACAGCACCTCTTCCTGTTCCTACAGCAGCTTCCTTCTGCCTTGTGAGGTAAAAGGGCAAGGGGAGACAACTAGCATCTGACATGCTTGGTTATGTCCCTTTCTGGCTACCAAGACCTTGGCCACCTTGAAATCTGTCTGATAGACCTTGCTGCCTGAGGACTGAACGTTTCTCCCAGTCTTGGAGCACACAGAAGAGGCTCTCTGGCCACCACAGACTAATCAGCTGGTTCTGTGCACAATTAAGAAACAGATCCCTGTCTTTTTGAGTCACATACAAAGACTTTGTACCCAGTTAAGTGACCTGTGGATCACATTTGGCATTCCCAGATTTAGCAGTAGGAAAATTAATAGGGATGAAGATGCCCAGAGCTGAAATAAGATCACAGAACGCCCCAGTGACCTAACAAATTAGCACACAGCATGAAAGTGGCGTGAAAACTACAAAGCCAAAAGGAAAGACTTCTGGAAGTCATGCTAAAAGGCCTGTGGGGAAAAGACAGTGTAGAGGGAAGGAGGGAAAGACAGCTAGAGGTTAAGATCTTCCAAGTACTAAAATAGCCTCATGAAATAAAAAAAAAAAATCTGATTATAGTGTTGAAGAAATAAGCATACAGAAAGATGGGGAAACAGAATCAAAAAGCAAACAAATGCCTCACAAGGCAATGAAAAGGTAATAAATTCCTTGATGGAGGCATGGCAAGAAGAAAAGCAACTTATCAACAGCAAACAGGACTGAATAGACCCTCCCTCAAGAAAAACAATTTCATTCCGAGAGAATTTCTGGCTATGACTTTGTTTCACATTCACCTGAGAAACAAACTCTAAACCAAAGCATTCAAATAGAAAAACAAAACAAATCCGAACCCAACTCTGTCCTGGATGTTGGCTTTATTCTGTTTTGTTCTTCTGTTACTCTCAACAGGAGTGAGTAGGTTCTTCCCTCAGTCAAAGAGGTTCCCAGCACAGCTGGCTAGAGCTCTATAGAGCTCGCACAAGTACATACTGGGAGACTACCTAGAAATTTTCCCAAAGAATTAGTTAATGTGTTGGAGACTACTCTAACATGTCAGAAACCAGAGAGTAGTTCAAACTAAGGGTAGCCAAATCTGACATAAGACCAAGCTGTGTTTTCTCACATATACCGTTCTACAGAGACAAACCACTTGTGAAATGTCCCACCCCTATTTTTTTTCTTTTTTAAAAAGCAGAGGGTGGGGAGGGGAGCAGTAAACATATTTCACCTGAATACAGTACTGGGTGGACAACAGAACAACAACTTTCAGGAACATTTATCCTCGATTGTATCTTCTGAACTACTCAAAGTTTTTATTAAGCCATATGAATGTTGCTATTCAGTCCTGCTGACACGAGAGCAAATTGTGCTAGAACATGAAAAAATGCATATGGAGCCTTTCTGCACTCGTACAGCTTGGGGGGGACGCACGTCAGAATCCAAGACAGAGCTTCACAGAACACATGAAGGAAGACTAGACTTCACACTATGAATTTGTAAAGGTTTCATATGCTGGTTAATTTATAACGCCCACTACGTGGTGCGTTTGCTTCCCCCCCCCCGCTCTTTCCCCTTAAGAAGAAAAAAAGAAGAGGCTCCTGAATATCTTCGGTAGACCATGAAGTGCCTATGATCATATACCACAGGGCTCTATGAAATATCATGATGCAACTACCCAAGTGGAATCAATTAGTTTTCCTATCGTGCAGTTCTCACACAGTAACAACAGAATTTTCCTTTTTACAGGCTTTATAGCCATATTTCCTACAATCAGTTTTTCCAAGCATAACATGCCGTGTTTATTTGGTGTGGTTTTTTTAATTGTTTCAAAATTAAATTGCTAATAATAGAGAAGAATTATTTATTATTATGACTTCATAATCAAACTAAGGGCTAGCCCTATAAAGGCTAGGATGCCAGAAGCTACTGCTTTTCATAGAATTTTTCACATGAACAAATGTTACAGCAAATAGCAGTTTTAGATGCCTGGTGACCAGATCAGTTTTCAGTGAAGCAATAAACATCAGAAACACTTAATAAATGTGTAAATTTACTTGGTTGTTTCCACATGTTGATGGCATAATCAGTTGAGCCCAGTCTAATTTATATGATTTTTTTTTTCAATGGACATTTGAAAATTACCTCTTCTAGGCTTCTTAGTAAAAAGAAACAGATAATTATACAGCCAGTATAATATATATATTTGCAGGAACCCTTATGCAAATATCCCTGAATATTACATTCATGGTCATATTTAAGATGTTACCTCTTCTTAAACCTGAAACACATCTATCACATTCTAATAAATGAATGTATGTTAGCTTTTTAGGAATGTGTCTATCCCAAATATTTTTTAAAAATTCCATCAACAAGAAAAATCTCAATAATAAACCTTCATATAACCTATAGAAATCTAAAAGGGTTTTTCAGTGCATGACACAAAAACATCAGCATGATGTATCAAGTTTAAAAGTACTTTTTTTCATAAAATAGAAGACTCACAAAGTAAACATCTTTTTCTTTCTGAGGTTTCCAAGTAACTGTAACATATCTTCCAGTCCGAATGCAAGTAAAGGCATCCATACAAGTTAAGGCCACCAGAAAACAGCTAAGCATGCATTGTGACATTAGAAAAACCTCTTGTTTCTCAGGAGCATTTTCACATGCATATCACAATCCAGCAAAATATTTAAGAGCACTAGATACCTGCTATGCAGCACAGATGTCCTAACAGTAGCAGTGAAATGCCAGCTGTAATCAAGCTGAAGAGCTCACCTTTGAAAATTTCTCAATCTGGTATCCTGCCTCCATGACGAAAGTTGTTGTCATGTTGTATCCAGTTTGCTTTCCATGTCCATTTGGCCACCAAGCCTCAACTGTAGAACTCTTGAAGGTACAAGAGAGAAATTCAGAGCAACGTGTATAAAAAGAAGCGTAACATGCACCTAGGGGCTCAGATATCTTTTAGTGAATTACCACAAGTCTAATGAGTTTATGTGCCTCAGCTGAGCCATGGTAACTGGGACCTCTCCAGCTGCAGCTCTGAGGTGAAAATTATTTAAAGAGAGAAGTATGATTTCTTCCACTGAAGTCCAGGCTGTCGCTTCATCTTGTGTCCACAATAGGCCATGAGCACACCTACACATGCATGTCCAGCTGTTACCCTTCAGCTGAGGTATATTAACAGAATATTCCTCCAAAACTCAAATATCTGTGTCAGGAGCAGACGTTGTTCGCTAGCCTCTGTATCATACCCCTCCTCTCATTGACCCTTTTACCTATCACATACAACATTCAATATACAGAGGTGACACTTTTCAACTGTGACTTTGGTAATATGTGACCATACTGACTGCTTCACTTATGTCAAGCTTATTTAAGTCAAATTATAAGTTTCATTCTTTCTTTTCAGTGTTTTCTGCTTTTTCTCTATGCTTCCTAATTACATCATTAGTACTCCATAATTTCTACAAACATAAAAAAAAACTACCTCTAGGATGACAGAATGATTTAGCTGTCTCATTTTTCTAGTCGCAGAGTAATATTTATATCTTCATTCCAGCAGCCTACTTCTGCTGCTCAATCCTATTGCCAACTGTTGCCAGTTGAGTGCACAACACAAAAATCGTGGAAAGAAAGCAATTATGCGTGCAACCAAACAATGGAAGGATCAGCACTGAATAGAGTCATGTAAGGAGTGCCTCAATCTTTTCAAATAAAATGAGGCCAGAGAGCAGCCCAACAATATGTTTTGCTGCAGCGATACTTGGACACAATCATGAATGTATCTACTAACATTTCAGCTTCCCTGATGCAGAATTATCATAACCGCTTGTGCAGAAGTACTAATCTCTGTGTTGCACAGATACAAATGGAAGCACAAAATCAGCGTGTGCCTCAACAACAAGGGACGGTTCGCAGCCACCTGGCACGGCTGGTGTGTCTCATTGGCCACTAATGATGTCATCCCCATGCTCACCAGTAGCTGATAAGCAAAATGCTGTCATGTTAGCAACACAGCATTTTGTGTGGCAATTGCAGGAAGACTGCTACACATCTCGGGTGATACACACCACTCAAACATCTACTGACTTCGCAACATAATCTGCAATAAGCTCTCAACTAGAAATAAATTTCTGGTAAGGCTTCACTCTTTAACATGCACCACACAGGTCTGTCATACAGAATAAGGGCTCCGTTAGGCTCATCAATACAAGAGTACACGTTGCAGGGCTTCTTGTAAAATCTGCTGACATGAATTCATGCAGCAAAGCCTTCTGTGTACAAAGAATAATAAAACACTGTTCCTCTGCTCTAAAGGAAGTGCTTCCTCACAAACTTGCAGTCGTACTCCACTAGCAGATTTCTTCTGAGGTTGGGGGTGGGGCAATTAAATAAACCAAAATAATTTTTGAAGTTTCACATTGCAGTGCCTGCTTAATGTAATCCCTGAAAAGGCTAAGCAGAGAATAATGATTGTTTTAAATGAAACTGGGTATTTGTAATTGCTCGTGCAACTTGCGTGTCAGATCACAACAGTAACAAAAATCGTATGTTTGTATGCTTTTATGCTTTCATGTCAAAACAAAACAAAGTACATAAGTATGCAAGTCACTGAGTGTGCATACTAGAACATAAATACCCTGCTTGCCTTTAACATATGCTTTTTCTCCACTCAAACAACTGACAAAAGAACTTGAGAATACACGCATAATGCATTCAAACTGGGGAAACAAATGCAGAGTTACACAGCAAGAGAGAAAATCAGTAGAGCTAGTAAAATACACAAAAGTTTGAGGGCAGACCCTCAAATGTTATTAACTGCCAGAATTGTCAGAAGCCCCAAATTCCTGCTCGCAGCACATCGCTCACCCACAAATCTCACTGTGCCCTGTGGCAGTGAAGCGGACAGCAGCTCCCAGTACACTGCTGGCTGCAGTGGAGAACACCATCAGCTGCAGCTGCCGCTGCGCCTGCCAGGGCTCCCACCCTGCCCGCTGGCCTGGGCCTGCCGCTCTCAGGTTCAGTTCTGCACAGTCAGCTCTACTAGGGCCCTGCTCTCTGAGCAAGAAGCCAAGACAAAGTTCATGCTTCTTTTTGCCACACTGGGCTCACTGCCTATTTCAAGACACCTACCTATTTGTCAACTAGAACAGACACACTGATTTTCTTCATCTCTCAAGTCTATATATCTTTTCTTAATGACACTTGTGTGATAAAACTCAACAGTTTCTAAAAAAAACACAAACAAAACAAATTCTATAGAAGTGAAATAATATTGGTGAATTAAGTCTACCAGCAGACAGTTTCCCCAACACCCCCTCTGAAGGCAAGCAGACCAATGCTTTCCTCTTTCATCACTGGGGTGTATACCAAATTAATCGTTTTTCAATTGAGTTCTCTCCTCATTAGAGCATCCTTTACCTTTCTAAAATTCCTCATGAGTTTTGTCTACCCAAGGGACTACAAGCCAATGTAAGGAAGTACTACTCCACAAAATTTCTGCGAACCTTACCGCCTTTTGCTTTTATTTACCTGAAAGAGTATCTACTGAGAGGTTTGAGGAATGTTTCCTCTCTTTCCTGGGAGAGCCATGCATATTGTAGTCCATCCTAGTCCCAATCAGACTAGGAAACAATAGCATGGCAGACAAGACACCTACTGCCAGTTCAGTGAAGTGACACAGGATATCCAAAGGTTATCTACCTAAGTAGCTCATTTAACAGTGCCCGATGACGATGTGATCTTTTTTGTTTTGCAGTAACGGAAAGGCTTCATCATCTTTTTGACACTGAGCTATGTAGCCCCACAGACATAAATTTTTAGAGCGGAAAAGAACTGTTCTGCTATCCTGTAAGGCGTATAGAACTGTTGTTAAAGTCAGGAACACAGAAAGGAAGGGGAGGGAGGCCTAAAACTGGCATGGAGGCAGAAAGACACATTGGAAGGCCGGGGAAACATTTTGCAGTTGGCTAGAGTTCCACACACACCTCCTTACCTTGTTGATGTTTACAAGCAGCACAATGCTGCCTTCTCCAGGTTGAAGCTTCACACTGAATGTTTGCTGCGTTTGCAATTTGGGAATGTTCACAGTCACAAGACCTGCAATTGGCTTGGAGCTGACGACATCAAAAATAGACTCGATTTCAAGACTCCACTGCCGAGCACTCTTTACTAAGTGAAGGGGGAAAAAAATGGGAATTTAGGAATTGTGTTTATATACCTATTGGTTAACCTGATCTCTCATCAAAGAAACAATTCAGACAACTCAGATTAAATTTAACAATTTTCAGGCTGTGTTTGAACCAGACCTACAAGGTTAATCTTCTTGTTTAGTGCATTTGGTATCTGTGTTTACATTTGTTGACTCAGAAGAGAACTACGCAATATGATTTATGCTTTATAACTCTCTCTATTTCATTCAAAAGCCATCCAGGGTTTTTTCAGAGTTCTGTACAAAAGTCAGAGACCATGACAGCAGTCACTTCATTAGGAAGGATTTTTTTCCCACCAACTCCCGTAGACATTATATTTGCTTTTAGTCAGCACTCGTATGAACATAGTACTCTTTGGGAAAGATCGTAATCACACAGCAGTACAATCACTTTTGTTGATGAAACAAAAACCGTATTAACAGAAAATGGGCCTAATTCATCCCAGAGTCACTAGACAAAATGAATGGAGTTATGCTGGGGATGAATTGGGCCCACTGTGTCTAGACTTGACAAGCTGTATCTTTATGTCCCTTCTGCCACCAAAGTGTGGTGGAGGAAACAAGTTAATGACTTCCCTGAGATTTCTACAGTTACCTCAGAGGGTCCTCTCCTTTACAGAACTTACTGAATAAGGCAAGCCAGGGTCAAGGGTACTCAAGATTAATGTGTAAATTTCCCACTAACTTCAGCAATTAAATTACCTATCTACAAACATAGCCTGGCTAATCCTGTACTTTAACTATTACAGATGAACATCTATCTAAGCAAAAGCAAATAAAACAAGGAAAACTAGAACTAAGGCACATTTTGTATATGCAAGCTACTAAACACTTACTTTCTCTTTTCATGGATATATTCTAGCTCTCCTTCCTCCAGGAGAGAAAGAGAGGTCCTTCCAAAAGCAAAGAATTACATTCAGCCCTGGTGTGATTTTCACTGTCTTTTGTAGAATTAAGAGCAATGAATGTGTTCCCAAGTTTATATTACAGCCAGCATTACCCAGGGAAGACCAATTTTCAGAAATGTTGAAGGGGTTAAAAAAACACCCGCCCCACCCCGTAAGGGTCAGCCATCACAGTTTGTTTTCCCTCCCCTCCAAGGGCGTATAGAAATTCCAGCCCACTCTTACCTGCATGAACTGTGGGGTCTAGGCACAAAAATCAAGAACAATGAATCTTTTACAGACTCAGTGGTCAAAAGGCTATAACAGCAAATCTGATGAGCAATATAACTGCATAGGCAGCTTAAATTCAAGTTGTTAATTTACTCTTTATTTTTCAAATGTTATTATATTTGAATACTAATAAGCCCTGGCTCTGGTTCCAAACCACTCTCTGCTGAATGAAAGAGGTTTGCTCTCTCTGCTTATCCAGAGAGCAAGACTTTACCTACCAGAAGGTGGAGTTGTGGGAATGTGGGAGGGCCCAGAGATTTTTACTGTAACTAAATTTTAGAGAGCACACAGAGTCTGTGCTGGGGCTTTCCATGAAATTCCAGTCACGTTAATTCTAGCTAAGACCTGCAGTTATTTCAGGAAGCTTTAATAGCAGCCAGGGAGTGACGTCTTCCTCTTTTATTCATACACAACAACTCTATTCCCAGGGGCTGAAATTCAACTCAGTGCAGAGGACTCACGTGCTAGCCTTTACTCCACTGAAGACTGGGCTCAACAGGCAGTGAAAGAAAGCATGCGGGTGGTCTACAATGGGGCATATTACCATTTACAGAAAGTTTCAACAGAAAATTAACTACTTTTGCTCAGCTGCAATGAGGAGAGGAAAATCAAAGACCACGTCAAGGGAGGAAACCGGTTTGGTAAGTTAGGTAGCAGGAATGCAAGACGCTACCCTCTCAAATTGCAGCCTTAACAAATTATCCTCGCATAGCACAACTGCTCTTCTCTCTCAGACTTCATGTTGTGTCCTGAAAACTCAGCGGTCTTGAAACTCTGCTCACTGTGCATTTGTCTTCCCAACACAAAACTAACTTCCCATAGCAGCTTTGCCTTTGTTTTAAATGGAGTTGAGAAAAAAGTGAGATGTATTTGTTGGGAGTCTTGGTGAAAACACATGCCAATAAAAAAGTCATTTTTCTGAACAGGAGAACAGGGGCTAACCTCAGCTATACTACATCTATTTCTGCAGTTATTCGGGGATCTTCAGGCCAAAAAAGATTCTGAATTCTAACATTTTTAATCACTATTGTTTGTATGGAAGTACTGTTTCAAGACCTAAAAGGGTGTGCTGTGGTAAGAACTACACACAAAATCATAATAAAACAGTAGAACCTTTCCTAAACTGACAGTTAATTGAGCTTAACAATAAAATGGTTTGTATTCCAAAGGTGAAACAAAATAAAAAGTAGTAACACGACTTACCAAAGAAAGAAGTCAAAGAAAAGTAAATCAGGTGATAATGGTTATAGGCCTCAATCCTAACATCTTTCCAGATTCCTTGAGTGGGAAAAGAAGGGCCCCAGTCCCAACTAAATGAACACTGCTCCTGGAATACAGAATTATTATGTTACAATTGCCTATTTTTCACACAGATTTTGATGCTGTGTCAGAAATAAAAATTATTTGCTATCTAGGAATAAAATATTGTCATGTACTGAAAGAATTTTTCCAATTTCCATAAACCCAGAAGAGCCTACAGTATTTTTTCACTTATTTCTTGACCAGAACTCTGCTTCTACTACTTATATAAAAAAATATGATTTTGTATTAAACATCCACGT
Source organism: Platalea leucorodia (assembly GCF_965183815.1). Lineage (NCBI taxonomy): Eukaryota > Metazoa > Chordata > Aves > Pelecaniformes > Threskiornithidae > Platalea > Platalea leucorodia. Next base: position 30,978,935 of record NC_138828.1, on the reverse strand, counting down.
ATAGTAAAATTTTGTATTAGTGAGAGAGCAAAACACCACCTAGCCCACCACTTAAAAAAAACAGTAAAGATCAAAAAACCAAGGCAGCAAGGTACTCTTAATGCAGCTCTGAATTATCTTAGTTTGTAATGTCAGTATTTAATTGTATACCTAAAAGACAAAATAAGCAGAAAACTTCTGGTTAGAAAAGTTAAAGTATTCTAAAAGAACAATATAAAATTAAAAATCATGGGTATATCTGAAATACTTTATCCTCTATTTTTTGTTGTAACACCACAGATTAGTACAGGGAAAGAGATGTGTATGTCTGGTGCATTTGTGTAGTTCAGTCATGTTCACTGTTTCTCCCCTTTTTATGGTTCCCTTATTAAAAAAAAAAAAAAAAAAAAAAGGAAACAAAAACATGGTTGAGAAATACCTTAGTTCTGGTTCTAACATCAGAATAACTGTCAGAATTATAAAATGCTGGTCAGGCAGAGAAGTACCTACACTGCTTTCCATTTAGCTGTTTTCAAACCTGGTCAGACCTCTAGTTAACAAATCCCTTGAAGACATCTATTCAGCTGCCCTCCAAGCTTCACACAGCCCCAGCCCCCAAAGCAAATACAATAGATCTCCTTAAAGTCTTCTACAGTGACCTACAGTTCTAAATTTAGAGACTAGTAACTTACAGCCGAGGCATACTAATTTTGGCAAACCACATTGCACAAGTCTGGCCTATCCTTTGCATCGCTGGAGTCAGCCTGCCTGCCTATCAAGTTGCAAAAGAGCCTTCCAGGAAGCAAGCACTGTACCTATTTCAAGTGTAAAAACAGGGACAAAACATTCTTAGAAAACAAGTCAAATTTAAAGTAATTTTCCTTTTATAAAAAGTAAACAAATGAATCACTGACAGATTGTCAGGTTTCACTAATAGTATCGCAGTGACTGCTATCAGAAATAGTATAAGAACAATACGCTTGTATCACTGAAGTACATTACCAGTGAAAGGCTTGTGTTTTGACACAAAATCCTATTAAGATTTAGATACGTTTACTGTACGTAATACTGAACCTCAAATGTGTAAACAGCTCTCCATTACTTTAAGATGGTAAGCAGCCAGCTTACTTTAGCAATGTCTTAGTATGTTTGTTTACTTTTAATTGTGACATCGCTGCTGTTGTTGCCATATACTTGGAACTAAAAATGTTTCTGGAAATGTCTGGAGCAGCTTCCAAGTACGGGCAAACAACTCCTTTGAGGAAAAGCACTAAAGTACTTTCTTACCAATTTAAAGGTTCAGTAAAGCATAAAATCATTCCTGACCATTTTTGCTCTATAAATAAGACTACAGCTGCTTAAGCGCCTTCTTCCTTCCAAGTTCCTCCCTGCACTGATTTCTAAGAAACACAGTGGACTCAGAAGAATTAATCAACATTCTAAAATGTAGTGAAAATAAAAGTAGCTGCAAGTAGTAATAAAGACAGCATCTTAATCCTGAAAGATCTTCCCAGGACAACATAGAGTCCATCTTTCCATATACAAATTTTAAAGGATATCACATCTGGGTTTAGATTAAGAGGATTCCAATCATTTTTCTGAGGAGGCTCTAAACTGACTTTATTGAAAAGATTAAAAATAATTAACAAGAAAGGCATTTCAGTGGAGACAAAAATGCAAAAACACTCAAAAAGAGAAATTCCAAAATAAGATCACCTAGCCATTGTCTCTAGCTGCTACAAAGCTATCAGAAATATATGAGATGCTACTCAAATGATAGTTTGCCTTGAGCAAGTTTTAACAGGAATGAAGCCATGTCTTAAATGAGAGTTTCTGAGCTTCATTCATTGTATATTACATTGTTGTTTTCACCAAATATGTACTTATAAGTCACACTTCACAACACCGTAATAAGATGAGAACAGGTCCTCTGTTAGATAACACTTCTTGGGACATGCCAGAGCTGCCCAGTATAAATAGCACAGCACATGAGCAATAGCAAACACTCACAAAGCTGCTTGGCTGAGATTTTTACAGCCTTGGCAGTCTACACTGGTATTTGCAAGTGTGAACTCTATTGTCAGCATACATTGCTAAACCCATCCAGTGGATCAAAATGTAATGATTACACATTTCCCAACGCTATCCTGCTCTCTTAGCAGCAAGTCTCCTTGCTGACTCCTTGATGGAAACAGCCCTTTAAACATTCTTATCACCTAGATAGGAAGCCTGGCCTTCTTATGCCTCTTGTATTATCGACATGCTAGATTACAGGCTTCTGGTGGGGACAGGAGAAGGAAGCTGCAATGAAAAGTATGCCCTACTTATAAAATGACATTGCAGGTTTCAGAATACATCTGTAAGGACAGCACGTGGTACATTCCCCTTTCCAAGCCTGAAGCCAGAGACAGACAATTCTGCCCCTACCTTTCTGATGAAATTAGCATGGCACTCTCCTTTCTGCACAGGTGGAGGGCACGCCGGGGGGATGCTGTATGCTTTGTGACATCTGCTCTGCTCTGCTGCGTATGAAACGGCTGATAAGAAACGGACTTCGACAAAATTGACCTCCTTGATCACGCTGGTAATATCAAAGCTCTAGGTCAAGAAAATAGAACAAAACCATTACAGCGCTGACATTTATTTATGAGATTTATAATGACTGTTACATTGGGATTTTAATACCATACATATATTATTCAAAGGCATTTGAACTACAGTCTCAACAGGCTCTGGTTTTGAAGGAAAAGAAAAGCTACTTCTAAGCTGAAAAAAGAAAATACACAGTAACATTCCAGATACAAGGAGATGTTTCTGGGTAAACCTCTTTCCCTATACTGAGCCCCCACTGCAGGCTGCAGCACTCTGCTTGCACATGGAAGTGCCTGAAGGATAAGGACAGCGAGAGAATCTTTACCCTCCTTCCTCACTCAGAACTCATCTGCATCTTTAGAAAGACACCTTGCTCCAACTCAGAAAGCTGGTCTATACAGGAGTCCTTCCAACTCACACTGTGCTGCCAGCTTATTTACCGCAAAGCACTGAGCTGCCTTTTGCATGAATCCTGCAAAGCTGTATTTCATGCCACCTGCACTCTCATCTCCGAAATGTACAGATACATATTCTACGCCAGCACCAATAAAGCATTTGGGGGCTTCCTCACTGGCTCACAAAATCCCCTTCAGTGTGTCTGGATAGAAGGATAAATGTTCAGTTTCAGAATTACCCTTTGTTATCAAGATAATATGGTTTCAATGGCTAATACCCATTTCTTCTTCATAGTATTAATTTGTGACAAGCCAAGTCTTGGCAATTTTTTCCAACTTGTGAGCAGCCCAGCTAACATCACTTATGTCTGTAGCATACAGCAGAAAATTACAAAGCAAATAGATGCCCCATACAGAGCCTTCACAGAGTCCTTCCTGCAGACAGAGTTGTCACGTGGAACAGGTGAACAAAGCAGAAGTCTGGGTCACAGTAATCCTAGACTCAGTCTAATACAGTTCACTCTGGTTTTACAGTGAAGGCCATTTCATGAACTGTTACAATTTGAGACAGAATGAAGTTGCAGAAATAAGGACAAAATAATATCACTGCCCAACTCTACAGAGCCTGCTACTGGCAATCTTTAGATACTCTCCAAATAGTAAATAATTACAATTTCATAAAAGCTCTATGAAATTTCTTATTTCACAGATGGTAAAACTAAGTCACAGAGAAACTAAGTGATTTGTCCCAGGTCACACACACCCAGGTGGCAGAATCTAGCTCTTATGTCTCAGTCCGGTACCTCTGCAATAAAACCTGCCAGAATGGTAAACGCTGAGATATGACGATACCAGATTTCCTTTGTAATTCAGTTATTCCACTAACATTCTTTCTTTAACTTTACCTTTTTTGATTCTTTTAAGAGAAAAGCTGGGATTGTCCCTTATGCTAGTACCCAGAATAATTTTGTATTTGAAAGCTATAAAATTAGTTTGAATATTTTTGCTACTTTCAAGATCATTCCATGATGAGTGCTCTCATGCTGACATAGGCTAAGCCCAAAACCACAAGACAATGTTATCAAAAGCCCAATATTAAAAATCAAAAAACCTATATATAAAAAAGCATGGAAACACCTACAATGGCTTTGCAACACATGCATTTTCATTTCAGTATTCACATGTAAACCATTCTAATACCAATTAATAAGCGGATTTACAGCTAATATAACTGATTTAAGCTTACGTTTTCTTGGAGCTGTAACAGATCCCAAGAAGCAAGACTTATATTATTAGCTGAACTGATCCTCTTGCATGGGTCCACTCATTTAGAAAAAGACACACTCACCTCTAGATCTGACCCTGCTGCTACTGAAAAGGTAAGTACGCTTCTCTTTCCAACAGTTATCTGATTACACATTCAGTCCTCAGGTCAACACTTCCTGCGTCCAGGGACCTATTTTTATGTGTACTTGAATGCACTGAAAGTGCTCAGCACAAAAGGGCTTTGAAGAAAAAACAGAAGCACCTTCAGAAATAAACACATTACTTACATATCTGTTGAACATGTTGTCTGTTCTCCCAAGAGTGATATTGTTGATCAGGATCTGTGCTACTGTATCTACTCCCTCGAAAACCAAATTCACTTTCTGCCACTTTCTACAGAAGATAACATACACGTAAAAAACTGTTAGAATACCTAGAGTTAACAACACCCAGGAGACAGACAATATAAAAATGTATGTCACCATTATCTTCAGCAGCAGTTGTCTCAACTACCTCCAAAAATGTCTGACTAAGTGTGGCTACATTGTATCTTTAAATAGTCAAATTAGGATGACAGCTGAACTGGCTCAAATCTGCAACACAGCGTGTTCACATACCCAGCAGGTATCAGACAGGCCAGCTTCCAATTAGCCCACGTATTATTCTTCCTTAGTTGGCAATTCATAAGTAATTTTTAACAATTTAAAAAAATAGGGAAAGGCAACTACTGAGTGTTCTTTAGCAACAGCTTTGCAGCTGCACATTATTGCATAATTTGTTTTATTAGATACAAAAGTATTACGCAGATTTTGAGCTGATGGATTAACGAGCAATTTTGCATGAAAGACGGCACGGAACTATTTTAGACAGATCTTTACTGCATACCTGACATCGAAAGGAGTTTTGAATGTCCTGCTGTAAGTCCAGTTATCCAGCGAGATCCATCTGTACATCACGTCATTAAATCTATAATATGGATCCTAACAACAGACCAACAAAAAGAAAATTACAAGACTTATTTAGTAATAGTGTTACGACATGAAATGCATCATAATATCCATTAGATGAGCACTTCTTATTTCAGACAGTCTGCAAATGCAAAATCCACCTTATTTAGTTAGTCCTGATATTCCTTTTTACCTTCAAAATAATATGTGAAAGCAAAGCTTTGGTAATATTTGACTTTACTTATATAGGTCAAAACCTGTTTGCTATAATCATTCATACTCAAACTAGAGGGAGCAGGTTTTTACATAAGAAATGACTGGGCTGGAAATTTTTAAAAAATCAAGACAGCTTGTGACTTAATGAGAGGAACAGAAACATAATCACCCTCATAATGATGGAGAAAGTAAGACTAATAGGATTTTAAGAGGCAAAGAAACAGCATTTTAGGCCTCTAGGGACAGCAGTGAACAAATCTCTACAGTTCAAAATAATTGCAAATACTCCAGTTGTTTCTTGTCAACTAGTTGTGATATGGTAAGGCTAAATGAAACTGTTATATTTGGAGGGAGGGAGAAAGAGAAGAAGGAGAAGCAACACAATTTGGTTTGTTGTATAAAATTAAATGACTACTTTTGAGAATAATGCTGCATTTATACTGAATGCGTTCTTTTCCCTTTAGTCATACTACTCAGGAAGAATAAAGGCACAGTTGGTCTCAGCTATGTCCTCGACCTTTTTGGATTCATGCTGTATTTATTACCTTATGGTGGGTCACAACGTTCCTCACCTAGGCTGAACAAATCAGTTCTGTGGACCTGACAACCCACCACCTTGCACCTCATACAAAGGCAGCAGAAAGGTACGGTGTTACATCCCCATGTCAGACAGTTCAGAGTGGAGGTAATCCGGGTCAGTGACTGACAGCTCAGTTCAATCCTCTTCGGCAGCTGCAGAGCTGAACTGCTTTCCCAAACCAAAGACCAATCTCTTCTGGACTACATGACTCAAACCCAGCTAAGAGAGAGTAGCTGCATTAAGGTTCCCTTCGACACGAGTCTTCTACAGTACCAGCACAGCTATCTGCCCTGAATATCCAGATTCACACTGAAGAAAATCTGCCCAGCTTTTTTCTTCCTTCTTGCTGAAGCTTAATTTTTCTCCCCATTTCAGGAGTCAGTATAGATACTAATGACACTTCTGCATTTGAAATCTTCTCTAAAACATTGTTTCATATCTCACATTAGTTTTACAAATAGGGTCAGGCTCTGTAGTATAAACACAAACCTATTTACACAGCAGAGCAAAATCATAACATCCAAGTGACTGTCCTCAGTAGCATAATCTCTTCTGGAGTCCCACAGCAATATAAGCATCATTCTTTGAGCCCATACAGAGGGAAAATTCTTGCCTTGCCTCTACATGCTATGCTTGATCAATCAAATTTCTTACTACAAGGGAATACGAGTCAAGAAGGAAAGGTCTTGTTACCTCAGTAAAACTGTGACCTCTGTATTGGTAATACAGTGTATTCTCTAAAAGTTGTCATCATGAGCTTACTAGAACAAGTACTGAATTTTAAGATATCCGTACCATTACTTTTACATGCAAAATGCTTGGGGAATATATCTCAGACTTTCATTAAGATGCAAAATTTAAGGTTAATACATGAATATTAAAACGCAAAATTTAGGCTCATAAAAGAAACTCTGTTAAGATTACTGTATTGAGACAACAAAAAGCAAGCATCACATGTCAGAGACCGTGAAAACCCAAAATATGTCCTTAAAAAGCACATTTTTAACAACTGTCTTGCTTTAACATTATATACTATTTTATTTTAGGTTATGCTTTGGAAAATGTGCATGTTAAATTCCAGTCGTTGCCACCTGTGTGTGTGAAATATTAAACAAAAGGCATAAGATGCAAGTTGTAAATGCATTATCATCAGCAGACTGTAAAGCAAAAAACAATTTGGTTAGTGGTCAAACAACCAACATCAGTGCCTCATCAAAGATCAAGACTCTGAATAAAAGAAACCTGGGCTGTTTCTCCAGGAAAGCATGGATACTGAGATGTTAATGAAGAAACACCTGATGACTGGAGAACACAAAATTGGTTGTCTAGCAGCAGAGAGAAATGTAGGAATGTTTCATCAGAGGCAGAAATTGTATCATCAGATGGGCTCTTACAGCAGTTTACAAACAGAGCTGCTTGTTTAAATCTCCTCAGAGCTTACTGCAGATTCTGTTTCCTGAAGGGGCTTTCTTCTTCTGTGTTAGTCTAAAGCCTTCAAACTTCAAGAAACGCATTGACTGCTAAAATATGTGTTACAGAAGGTGCTAATTAGCCTCATCTGACTCCTAAGAATACTGTTTCTTCAGGCATCCACCTTTTTAGATGGGAAGCTCCTAGTTCTGTGTACCTTTTATATAAAACTTAACAGCTTACTGATATTGCTACATAACTAGTAATACAGCTTCTATATCACACAGAAAAGCTGTTAAATGCTCATACTGGTTAGTCATTTTAAGCATGACAAATGTTGCTTGTTGTAAAATCAGTCATGTGGCAATGTTCAAGCAATGCTTTTAAGGCAGTTCTCAAGGTTCAGGAAAAATGCCTGACCACAACAAAGTCCTGTAAAAAAGGAAAATTACTTCTCCAACACGCTTGTGAGATTATTGACTTTTTCATCATTAAATGCAACTGTTTTGAGTGTTGGAAGATGTACCTATAGAAGTCAAATTGTTTGGATTTATCTGAAACAGAATTTCATCCCACATTAAATCAGCTCACATTAAAATTAAAGGTTTATTTCAGAAAACCGAATGAAAAAAAGACAATCTTAAAACTCTTAAGGGAGAATTTGAAAGATGGTAGGAAATAAACTGCACATGTATTAAATATACTTCACATTCATTAGCTCAACATGTTCCTGGAAGCAAGTCATAGAGGGGTGGAGTCAGCTACAGCTATTTTTAGATCCCACCAAACATGACAGCCTTGCATTTTCCTGCTCCCTGCAATTTGGGGAAAAATTCTGAACCACTCAAGCTCTCTGCCTGTTTGTTCTCTGCTCCCAACTTCAATGCTGTTAAGAAAGCAGCAAATCACCTGCTAAGATGAGGTAAAAAGCCCTGCTAGAGAGCATCAAAAGGAAGCAATTTCCAGTTCGGATAACAGGACATCAGCAGGACTTCAAAAGCCCTGGCAGCACTAAACTGAAGGCACTGCCAAGCGGCTAGATGGAAGCTCCTCCTTGCAATGATTTTAAGGGGATATTGAAAAGCCAAGAGCTTCTCCTGTTAAGCAGGAAACGGATGAGACATGAGCACATCAGAGTGAGGTTCAAAGCCCAAGTGAGCGGGTTGTGCCAGGCATGCCCGGGCCCCACGAAGGGCCGGCTTCAAGCCCCCGCACAACCAGGAGTACAGGGGAGCACGGCACGAACACCTGAAGCACACTAGACAGTGTCAGCTGGATCCAGGCGGAAAATCAGTGTATAATAAAATGAAATGTAATAAAGGGAACAAAAACCAGATTCCTTTGCCTTACCCTACTTTTGTTATGATCTAATTTGAAACTGCCTTGCATGCTCTTCTCTCATAAATCAACGCTACTGGTATTTTATAATGTACACCATAAGAAAATCCTGCTGATGTAACAGATTACCAAAATAAAACTTGCAAGTGATGTTTCGTGATTTACAGTTTAATGATTTTGCTGCTGCCGACTTCAGACTGGAAGCTAAATAGTTTAGATACTTCTCTATATCCACACACTCCTTGATATCTGAAGCGACAGCAGTCAGGACATTTATACAATTTTCAGCAAGCCCAGTTTCACATATTTACAGCTTGAAGTCAAGCTGAACTAACAGTAGTGATGAATGGATCGTATTCTTGGAATATGAATTTTGGAAGTTCATCCTAAAGTGATTCATTTTCAGTAGTTACTCTAACAAAGCAGTAAACTGAATGTCACTAATGCTCAACTATTTCATCAATGAATGCCATAACCTGTTAGAACCATAGGATTCCCAACGCAATTGTTACCTGGCTTGCTCTGAAAAAATCTAAGTTACGATGAAGTGTCACAATATACGCCAACAACGTATTTTATACAAATGCAGAACAAGCTACAAAAAAACCCACACTACTTTACAGAACTGCAGAAATATCACTTGAGATACATAAGCTTCTGCTTCTTATAATATATTTTAATACCCAAGTATGACCAAGACCACTGTAACCTTCTGTGTCAAGTGCATGCCCTTGTTGTATAAGGGGGCAGAAACCGCAGTGTTATCCAGCCCCTACATTAGCATCACAGTCGCAGACCCCCCATAATAGTTCTTTACAAATCAAAGTGACAGCTAATAAGACAAAACAGCCTTTCTGTACGAATGCGAACGGCTGGCAGATGAGAAAATCCAGCTACAATAGCCATATTCATCAGAACTGAAATTTTATAGGAGTCACCTGCCAGCAGAAATGGCATCATGCTGTACTTGGACAGTACATGCTAGAGGACGACTATTTCTAGCACAAAGATTTAATGCACAAGTTACCTGCTGATACATATTGCTTATCAGAACTGTGCCTGAAGAAAATACTATGCTAAGTTAAAAACTAAATCTTCAGACAAAATGGTTTCTGCAAATCTTTTTCCAGAGATCTAGGGTTAGCAACAGATTTGCAGCAAGTTTGTAAAAAGTCCGTGCTTATGCCCGAGCTTTGCACTAACTTTATTCAAGGGAATATTACCCTTGTTTGTGTGCATTTCTCATGTCTTTTTTAAATTTCACATGTAAATAGTAGTAAGGGCTACGGAGTCCTTACGAAATGTTCTTAAAACAACCCAGCTGAACATGTATTCTGATACTATCTCCTGCCCTTAGAGCTTTTATCATAGTTAATCCAGCATTTGAACACAGAAGAAAATAATACTTCAGTAGGAAACTCAAAAGTATCTTCCCCAAGAGCATTTTCTAAGAGATACATGCATTCAGAAAGATGTGTTCATCCAGTGTATATTTTATAAGCCAAAGAGTAAAGACATTTCTAGAATGAATACTAAGAGGATCCAGAAAGATGAGTAACGAACCGTCAGTGTCATAGAGATGTCTTTCAATTCAAATGTATGGCCTGCACAGCAGATTAAAGTAAGGCTACAGACATGCAATCAGCTAGAGCATCCCTGGGCAAAAACAGTTTGCACATCGACCTAAAGTTGAAATGAACCACAGACTGATAAATAAGTTGCTTCCAGCCTACTCTTGCACTCTAAGCCACATTTTGCAGGCTTAATATCCGGCACCTTATTCTTGCTGCCCTCCTTCCCTTCATTTGTGAGATGCCCACTAAGCTACATTGTTGGAGCAGGCCCTCCCAAATTTTGTTTTAGATTTCTGTTTTGAGTACTAACCCATGAAAAATTCCCAAGGATACAGAAGCAAACGATGCAGTGCTACTTGCAGTTTGCAGATCACACAGAAAAACAGCGCATAGATTTCACTAGGTCGCTGAACGTATGGGTCTTGCTATCCAGAATAATTTAGTTCCCACTAGCTTTGTTCTCCTATTTCCTGGTACAGCTTTTCAGACCAATCTTCGCTTTTGATTACAAGCAGTAAGCTTTTGGATTGCTGGCCTAGTGACATTTTCAGTAGGATGAATAAAAATCCTACACTCCACAGTGAAGAGCAAAAGGAACAAATGAAAAAATACTCAAGACTAAAGGTTTTGTATTTAGGCAACTATAACAAAACTCCTAATTCTACACTTGACACAACCCCAAAAAGGGCTGATTTCCAGAGATAATGAGCACTAAAGAAACAGAGCAACCAGTGCTCTATGGCTCTAAAATTCAGGCTGTGTGCATGCTTTTGTATAAATAGGAATATAGGAATATGATTTTAGGCAGCTGCATTTGAAAACATTTGGTCATAAGCATTTTCACTGCAGTGAAGAAACCTCAGGACAAACAGCTGAGCCATACTTTGCAGCGTGAAGCCACGCACTGCAATAACTAATTATGTCACTGGCTCCCTCCAAACAACCCAGGTTTGCTGCTTTGCAGAATGCTACAACTATGGTGGCAGAGATTGATTACATTTAACACTATCTGTAACAGATCTGAAATCTGCTAAAGCGGCTCCCATATTTTGGTACGCTCTCCTTTCTATCTTTTCAACAAAAATGTGATTTTAAAACAATTTAGTTATCCTGGTGCAAATATTTGTGTGAGTGCTTCTTTCTGTAAACTGGGCTTTGCTAAACTGAGTAAGAATGGGTTTAAATAGATCTTAAGTTACCTGTACACACCTATACCTAGAAAGAAGTTAGCTCATTCTGAGCATGGAACTAGCCAGACACCAGCCAGGTCCAGTCCAGAGGTCAAGCAACCACACTAGTGAAGTATTTCGGTTAACTCAGCTCCTCGAAAGAGTGTACTAATTCTCACACCACCAACTTAGCAACAGTTTCCAGACTACAGCAGGTTCACACCCGGCCATATCAGCACATGTTTGGAGCAAGTTCGTACTTGTATTCACATAAACATGTTCTAAGTGTCCACAACCAACCATCATTGATTTAATTAGCCAAGCACTCATCTACCTATTAGCAAGACCCATGCTGCTGGCCAGCAGGCTGACTAAGCTTTCACGCCTCTGGGCAGGCTTGGGGTTCTGCCCAGGCACATGAGAGTTCATGATCCCTTAAAATGACTAAAAGTACAAGTCAGTTTACAGCAATGCAGTTGGATTAGGAATTGCATTTTCTCACTTCATAAGAGTACTTAATGTGAGTAGTTAAATGTGAGTCTTTCATTACGTCATTATCGTGCATGAGTCAGTGCATTGGTCACAGTTTCTCTTGAATGATTATTCACACTTCTTATAGCAACACCTCCCAGCACAGCTGAACATCTGAGACGTTCAGTTTACCTTACACACTTTTTCATGGAAGAAACTGGCACAGTTCTCTTCACTGATCCTCCATATACAGTCTACCTGCCCACTGCACTTCTTAAAACTTCAGAAAAGCCATTTTAAAACCTTAAATCTATATGTTCAAAATGTCATGACACTTAGCACACAGATGTTGAAACAACAGACCATCATGGCTCAGCTTATCCCTTCTTAGTGTATTTACTTTCCAACATTGACTATTTCTTTTATCTGGCAATCGCACTCTTCAGAATCTATTACTAGTACTGGGATTCCCAACCTATGCCAACACAGAATAATGTTAAAATTATCCTGCCCAAAGTGGCGTCACTTTCTCCTTATACCTCTCTAACATCAGAGCAGAGCAAGATAACAATCTGAAGAATAAAAATTAAAGAATAGAAAATATATGCATGCGGATTGTATTTTTTAAACAAATGCTATACAAGAAATGCAACATTGGGCCCACAATAAATACAATATATAGACACGTCTGATATACTCAGACAATGTATGATAGTACTTCACATTTTCTAGTACAGAAGTGTATTTATCTGTTTTATAGATGATTTTGTTAACTTCACTATGTTTTATTTCTTTTCCTTGTTCCAGGTACACGTCACTTTCCACACATTTCCTTTTAAAAAGGCATCTTACTTTAACGATGACGCAGTTAGTGCCATGTTTCTTGTCAGGTCTGAGTGACAAGCAGCTTATGCTGGTATCAGGGTATTTTGCTACCAATCTACAACTGCAGTTTTGATCGTTCGTCCCAGAAAGTGGTCACTACATTTTCATAAATCTAAAAACTAAAGAGGCAATAGTAAGCAGAAGCAGCAAAGCTTCTTAAAAGTGTTAAGGCAGGAACTAGTCTTTTAAGGGTAAGAGTTTTATACTCATGTTTCAGAGTATACTTCCCTTAGGCAGCATGGGCGTATACAATCTCAACTGATGTGCTCTGCGAGTGTTAAAAGGGATTTTTAATGGACTGAAATGCCTGAAATCCCTAGACTTCTTGCACCAACAAGTCAAATTTCAACAGAGTGGGTTTCGCTTTTGGTAATATTGCAGGTAAACATGACTTACATTCTGCGATGATATTGTAGGTATCTGGTGTCAGCACCTTGGTTCCGTGTCAAAACCACAGAACCTCACACGCTCCAGAGCGCGGGCTTGCATTTGTATCCCTGGCCCAATCTGGGACTGCTCTGCTGTGGATAACCTCCAGTTACCCACCTGAGGATGCTGCAGCCACCAGACCCTTTGCCACTCGAGGGGCTAAGGAAACAAAGTCTGGCTGCTGCACCAGCAATGCTAGCAAAACCTGCAGCGGCTGAGGCAGCTCCCGGGACAGAGCAGTGTTTTGGGGGGTGAGGGGGTTGCCTCTAACCGTGCTTCTGGAAATCTCACACGACGGGCTGTTTTTTTTCCTTTGTGGCAGGCTGCCCACGTCGGGGGGTGCGAGGCCTCTCCTCGGGCCCCACCACACCGCAGCGCCCTGCCTGGCTCTCCCCACCGCGCCCCAGGCACGGCTGGACACGGCCCCGCCGCCGGGGCGCCGCCAAGGGCGAGGTGTGCCGGCGCGGCTGCCTACCGTACCTGGATGAGGCCCCGGCGGTGCAGGGCGGTGTGGACGCAGCCCGGCACCTCCCCTCGGAGCACCACCGACCCGTTCCCGTTGCCCAACCGCCAGCTCCCCCGCAGGCTGTGCACCTCCGGGCCGCCCGCGGCCGAGGCGCCGGCCCGGCCCGCAGCCGCCACCAGCAGCAACAGCAGCGGAGCAGCGCGGCCCACGGCGGCGCCCGCCCGCCCCGCGGGCAGCCGGCATGGCCGCCGGGAAGAGCGAGCGGGCGGCCCGGGTGGAGCAGCGGCCCCGCGCCGCAGCCGCCTCACCGCCATGGCCCGCGGAGACGCTGCTGCGGGACGACGGACGGACGGACAGACGGGGCGGGGGACGACCCGGCCGCGGCCTCAGGGGGCTGGGGCGGCGCTTCGGGCCGTTCGCGGCCGGAGGGGGTGGGGGCGGGGCGGGCGCGCGCCTCCTCCCGCCGCCCGTTAACGGCTCCTCGGGACCGGGAGACCGCCCAACGGTCCCGCTGCAGGGGCGGGAAGGAAAGATGGCGCTGCTGAGGAGGAGGCAGCGCGGCTCCTCGGAGGGCTTCCAGTCAGCCGGAGAGCGGCTTTCCCCCGCCGCTGGCGGCTGAGCGCAGCCCGCGTTGGACGTCCCCGGCAGCAAGCGAGGGGGACGCGACCGCTTTCCCGCCCCCTCCCCGGCTACAGCGGCGATGGGCACTTGCACGACCCCCCTGTCCAAGCGGCTATTGCAGCAAGTCGGCACAACGTGAGGACAGGACGGCTTACCGAGCAGGGCGTACACATTAAGAGCAGAAGAAAGAATAAAAAAAAAAAGTGTGGGTTTTTTTTTTTTTCTCCAAGAAGAGGCAGAGTGGAACATTGATAATAGGAGCAGTACAAGGTTACAAATCTTTCAGCTGTAGCAAATTTACTTAGAGCTCTAGGAAACTGCAGTGAAGTGGGAGGAATGAGGAAGAGCTGTGACCACACTGCAACAGGTACTTTCAGTATTGGCTCCCTCAAGTCATGAGATTTTATATGGCCTCAGACTTCCACCTCCTTTTCCCTATAAAATTACAGAGGCGTATAAAACTGGAACAAACGTCATGAACATCTCATAAAGAACTACTCTGGTTTCTCATAAAGCAGTGCTAGCACTGCTGCTGTGGATTTTGTTCATAAAAATGGAGTACGTTCATCTGCAAAGGAGCAGAAGGGTCAGCTCCAAAGAAACAACCTGAAGTATGGTTTCTAAACCACACTGTAGTTTTCCTGCATGCCCTCACCAGCTTAATCCCTTCATTCACAGCCCAAAACCAGGAATTAAAGCAACAAGTTCTTAAATGGCTCAGTGGAAGGAGCGAAAGGCAATCTGGCCTGAGCTCTCTTTTAGGGGTAGCCAGCCACCCTACTTCATGCTGTTTCCACTGAGCCCTGGTGCAGAGGGGCCTAGATCACCATGAAATGGAGATGTTTCACACCACGGCATGGTTGCACTTGCCTAGCTGTTCCTCCAGCTGAAGCAGTACAGCAGGTAGAAAAACAGTTGTGCAATCCACTGAATCTCATTTCACGATATAGAAAAGTGCTCAGACTTCGGAGACTCTCACAATTGCAAGAGTGAGTAGCCCACATGCCTTCCGAAGGTTGTGACAGCACACAACAGAAAGGTACCCAAGAAACTTTCAAGCCTAGATTCCCTGTATGCCTGCTCAGCTGTGAGCAGATGAGAAAGCATTGGGTTTGCTTTTCTTCAGATACAAATGACTTTATTTCCTCCCACAGCTCAACATGAAATCGAAAACGCTCATTTCAGCGGCCACTCCACAACCTTAGCTTATGGTTTGTAGCATTTTTGGGGTGGGTTTTGAGTTTTGGGTTTTTTTTGTTGGGCTTTGGGGTGTTATTGTTTATTCTTAAAGCATAGTTGATGAAATAAATATTCTGTTTGGATTTGTGTAATTTTTACTTCATTTATGAACGAGGTCAGAATCTTGGTCAGGCAGGTAATTTGCTGTCTCAGAATACACTTAAGTGAGCAGGTGACATATGCTTAAAAACCAGAAAATCTTGCAAATTCCTTTAAAGGAGTAATGCTACCAGTAGTGTCGCGTATCTTCCTGTTACTATATGATTTATTTTTTTCTTTTAACAGAAGAGTCAGGTCACTGTGCATACGAAGAAAGAAAACTACTAACTACATGTAGGTGCATACACATGATTCTGCATAGAAATGCAACTAACCAAGAGCATTCAAAGAAACCCCAATTAACTTGCAGGACTTTATTTAGTTTTTCCATTTCTGTCCTTATGTTTTCTTATTGTCTATAATTATAGACTGTAAAATTAGGGAGGAAGGAATACATACAGCACCTTGGGATGCTAAAGAGTTAATTACTTTAACAACATATACACAATTCGTACACCAAATCACATAAGAAGTGTGACTGACACAAAACCATGCTGCTGCTCCTGGTATGCAGCATAGAGCGCAAGACTGAACTGCAGACAAGAACAGGGATACCAGAGTTGTTTTACCTCCTGGCTTTCACACACCTAATTCAGCACACCGTAAGAATCCACCCTAGATATGCCTTTAAAACATTACTGAACATGGTGAACATGCCTTGTTGGTTTTGATCCAAATCCTTTTCAGCTGACAACCCTTCGTTTCAATACAACATAAAAACGTCAGTCCTTCCATTCATCTACCACATAAAGAAAAAGTACATGATATAAGCACAGGTGATATTCTCACCTGTGAAAGCACAAGGGGCACAGTTCTGAGAAATACTGGTCCAAGGAGAGAAACAGTAGCTGATCTTTTTGTCACTCTGAAAAAATCCCTGCTACCAACTTCAAAAAGGGATGGGATGGACCCATACTGTTTGGCAGCAGAAGTCTGTGCAGAAATTTCGCCGTTCCAACAGTTACTGTGTGCGTCTTTTTAAGACTGAGTAACTCACAGTCAATATATTGACTAACCGAAATGCAGGTCCCCTTTCAGTTCAACTCCCAGCCATCTTTTAGTGAGCAGGCAAAAAAAGGCTATCATCACAGAAGACTGAGTTAACCCAACTGGCTCCGCATGTTGTAGAATTCAGTCAAAATTAATATCTCCTCACCTTTAAAAGTTCAGACTCAGTTCAAATCATTGTAGATTAAGAGTAGAAAACCTTGTTCTGTTTCTGCCTTCATCTGTCAATGAGTAATGCTTTCAGGACAATCAAACAATTCAGTGTATTTTCCTTAAATTCACTCATACAACACTAAAAGCATTCAAACACTGTAGTGCTGCTTGAGAGGTCTTGTCAGATATTATTTCTCAAGAAGCAGATTTACAGGGAATTAAGTTTCAATGCTACCAAAGAACAACTGCAAGCTGGCTTTTTTTTTTTTTTTTTTTGCTTTTAATACATCTTTTTCAGCAAGTCATGTGGTAGCTTCCCAGTAAGAAGGAAACTACATTTCAAGATGTTTACTGTACTTCCGTGTTTTCTTTGCCTTTTATTCTTTCTGCTGAAGACTGACTGGAGCGACACACACACACACAAAAAACTCAACCTAAAAACAATGCTGTAATTAAGTATTCTGAGAACATGCTGTTTCCTTGTTCAAGGCTTATAATTAAGTTAAATCATGTCTCATTTTCATGTCCCAGTTTTAGGGTTTGTTTTTTGTTTGTTTGAGGGTATTTTTAAACAAATGACATTTTTACTGTTTAAAGATACTAGAGTCTTAAAGGCTGTGGTTTTATCTTCTAAAATCTTAAGACACAAAGCAAGATCTTTTGTGTGGCTTTTTTTTTACTGTGTACCATATTCAATTTCTTTCTGAAATGCCATAAATTTAGGAGGTTACTACAGTTCTTACTTTACAATAGTGCAAGCGGATATTCTTTATCAACAAAGACAAAAAGCTGAAGGCAAAAACCATGCCTTCGGCTCTATTAGAATAAATTCAGAGCAGTTCCATTGAAGCTGCCCAAATTCTGCCGTGTTAATCCAGAAGTCTTTTGTTTCCAATTGCTGTGCAATCTCTATCATCACGACAGGCGGCTGCTGCTGCTTTCTCTTTCAAATTCACGTTCAATGAGTTCATGCAAAGGCTTTAAGCAAACAGGTTCTCACAGATTTGGCTGCAGTACTTTAAGATATTACTGCCCCCACCTGTCCACCCTGTACCATTCTTCTGCTGAAGGTTACCACCTCTGAAGCAAAAGAGGACTTGTGTTCACAGCAGTCCCTATCGGGGCTTGCTATCTCTTTTGGTAACCGTACACCACTGCGGATACCACCGCCACAGACCATTTGTCAGTGATGCAAAACAACTGAAGGATCATCTGCTTTTGGGAGTTTTGCATAGATGCAGCAGTATCGACGCAGGCACGTTGGATAAATACTGGTGTAAAACCGGACTGGTGTTTGCGTGACTGTTAATACCTTCAGACAGTACAGCACATCTGTACGAAAGCCCTACGGCTCCTCAACATAATGCCTGCCCTCTGTTTCATGACTGCCTCTGATAAACATAGAACCGCTATGCAAAATAGTTCCTCTCTGGGCTGGTGTAAAGGCAATATGGTGCAGGGAGCCCTCCAGCTATGGATTTGTAAAGGACAGACAGAAAGAACACATTTCAGGCATTATTCTGTGTTTATCTTGAATTCCGTCCAAAAAGGATGGTAAAATAAAATGAGGAAATAAATTAACATTGCTTTTAGATGAGGACACTATTAATACGTCACTAGAAGAGAGCGTTGTACGGTTATCGTGAGCAAAATACAAAATGACAATCTAAGTAGTAGGCCTAAAGTTTCTTTCATAATTATTGTAAAGTCTGTAGGTCATTGCAAGGGGATTTCCTTAGCAAACAAAATTACTCAACACTAACAATCACAAGTAATTAAAAATAAGTATGTGGAAAGGAAGCTACTGCTCCAGACAAATGCTATATGGAGGAGAAAAAGCAAAAAATAGGTAATAATAATTTTAAAATTGCATAAGCAGAAAGGCAGGCGATACCTTGAGTATACCCTTAAACTCCATCAGGTACGCAGGGGCAGAAGCCTGTATTTATACCTCTACATAACATCTTGTTTTGAGATGGGTCAAACCACAGGATTTAGGTTTCAGGTCACCGCCTTCCACAGCACAGACACAAAAAGCATACGGATCTTAAAAGCCAGCATGACCGGATTTCTAAAGACAAGTTCTTCAGGAGGTGGAATTCCCATGGCTTTTACTCTCTTCAATTTTTAAACAATTTTGAGGCAATTCTAATCTATTTATAAGATTATGTAGCACTGACCACTGTCATTTACCCTTTGTCTCATGAGCAGCAAAGTCACTGTCTTAAGGCTAGGTATGGTGCTGTCCAAGCTCCCCGTGAACTCTCATTAAAACTTAATTAAAGCATATCTAGAATCAAAACTGATTCTCTGGCACTTACAGGAAATCAGTAATACATATGGAGACATTATGAAACAGCTTGCTTTGCCTTTCTTAAAGGTCTAAAACTACACAGTCGTCTGTGACCACAATACAATGTATGACTCATCCCTAAACACCTAAAATTAAATCCCTCAAAATGTGGGTATCACAGGTGACAAATGGTTTCTCCCCTGATGGAAGTTGGAGAGGCTTCACCGAGTCTTACTAACGCTGTGTACTTCTCTCGGCATTTTGCCAGCTGAGTACAGGACATACCAAACAGATTACGCTAAATAGGAAACATATATCCAGCCTACTGTTTTAATGAATGTTTTCTGTCCAGGTGAGTATTATGAGAACATCAACAAAAATTTATAGCTGATAAACTGGATGAGTAAACTTACATGGATTTGGAGTTGCCAAAACAGCTGGGAGCTGCGTTTCTTTCTCTAGCTCAGTCACTCCAGACAAACCGCTGGGGCAGGTCAGGACCTCTGTTTCTCAAACGTTTAGTGGGGGTAATGCACTTGGCTTCAGCACTAGGACAAACTCTGTCCATTCATTTCTGCAAAAGTGACCCTAATGCAAGCACCAGGGAATATTCAAAATAACTTTACTGAAAACTGTGGGTCCTCAAGAGACACTTTTTTCCCCTCTTGAAAGATTAATGATTTCAGCACCTACAAGGATTGCCAGAATTCTTAATCAATAAAGCCCCCACTCCATCGACTCAAGCCCCACTTATGCAACCTAAGCATAAGCCAAGAGCCTGCCTACATCCAAAAAAAGCCTCACTTGTCTGAACGATTCCAGTGTGAACCCCTTACGTAACGGAACTGCATCCTCGTGCAGTCCAGGATGCTACATGCCACATCGCTCACTGGTACAAACGTCTCAGGAGCAAGAGTTACAAAAATTGACTCATGCACATTCATCAAGCAGGCATACTTCAATATGGGCTCTATTTTTTTTTTTTCCCAAATGACTTAGTAGATAAACAGCACTAAAAATGCTACTTTATACATACCCATCTGTAAAAAAAAGTGTGATGTGTTCGATTCTCATTGAAACAAAAAGGAAAGACTACTGCAGCAAACAGAGAGAGTAAGTACTAGAAGGATCATAGAGTATCTCAAGCTGGAAAGGACCCATCAGGATCATCAAGTCCAACTCCCTGCTCCTTGCAGGACTAACTAAAACTAATCCCTGCGACTAAGAGTGCCATCCAGATGCTCCTTGAACTCTGACAGGCTTGGTGTTGTGACCACTTCCCTGGAGAGCCGGTTTCAGTGACCCACAACCCTCTCGGTGAAGAAGCTTTTCCTAATGTCCAATCTGAACTTCTCCTGATGCAGCTTCATTCAGTTTTGTGTCCTGTCATACTCTCGTGCTGTCCAACTACAAATTTCTTGGTTTGGTACTAGTCAAAATTTTACTATTTTGATACTTGCACTGGAAGCAGGGAAGGCAGGCGGTAGTTTTATGGCTAGAAATGTAATAAAGACCCTTAGGAACCTTGTCTCTTCAGCTCAGTCCTTGGTGAAAGAAGGGCCCAACCTCTTCAGGGAGTGGCTTCATTAAGATACTACTCACACTGATTTTGTTTACAGTTAAAGTCTCAGCCCAGTGGATCCAAATAATCTGGTGCTCAAATTATTGCCTATACCTTTGATAGCTGCTACAAGTGTCACAGTTCCATGGAAGAGCTCTGCTTTCTCACCACTAGGGCTGCAGATAGGCACAAAGCAACGACAGCCTGTAAGAAAGGATCTAAAAACCACAAGAGATCACTGCTGGGAATCCTCTAAGATTGTTTCAGCAAGTGCAAAGACCTTCAGCTAGTCTAAACTGGTATAGATCTACTGAAAGGAGGAAAGCTACACTATAACTTCCATTAACCCTTTGTATATAAATATGCAGCATGCATTGATGTCTGTAGAATATTTCACAACAGTGCCGCAATATTCTAAAGGTATTTGAAGTTTTAATTATTAGTGAGTTCAAGAGTGAGCAGCCACCTAAGCTTTTGGCACTTTTTCCATACTAGCAAAATAAATAGCATTCAGCAAACAATCATTTCCAAAGGTACGGCGCTCTGTTAAAAGGGCTTCTTCACCACAGGAAGCTGTCGTAACTCCAAAAGGTTATTAAGCATGTTAAAGTTAAGTATGTTATTATTAAGTATGTTAATTCTCTCAGCATTTTTTGAATAGAGTTTATCAGCAGTGGTCATACTGACAAATAGTTTTAAAGGCCTCGAACTATGCCCTGAGAAATTTGAAACACACCAAAAAGACACTTAAAGGTATTTAAAAAAAAATTTAGGCAATTCAGTCTAATGAAGCAGTTCAATATGCCTAGCAAGTTGACAAATAACAATTTTCCTCAATATTCACTTTGGAGTCCTCCATACCCGGTCACAGCCATGAAGGTTTACTTGGAGGACAGAAGGGTGCAACGAGGCTTCCTTCGGCCATCTCCTGCTTTGACAGTTAACAGTGCACAGCGTAACGCTGACATGAGAAAGCCACTGCGTGACTGGAAAGAGTCACTCGTTGTTTAGTGAACATCTTGGTGGCAATTTGAACTTGGAGATTTTTCAAGACCTCTTCTGTTTTGTTGTGTTCTCTCAGTACCAAGGATGCTGATCCACTGTTTACCCTTCCAGCTTCCCGGCAATGACCCATAATCTTGTAACCACAAGCTATGATTACTGCTACTTCCTCCTCGCACAACTCTTCTAGAAGAGCTTATCAGTTAGCTGCAGCTGGCTCAGAAGGTACAGCTGGCTGCCCTCTCCACTGTCCACACCCTCAATTATTCATGATGTATGCGTCAGCATATACTACATGGTAACTTCTCTTTAAAAATTCAGTGAGACTGACAACATTGAGCTCTTCCCCTTCACTCTCTGTCCCCGTGTATCTGCACTCTAGATTCCTAATCCTAATACATGGCAGTTGTTTCACCTATACTTACCTAAACTAAAAAGTTTCTTAATCCATTTTTTTTCCATATTTTTACAAGATCTCCTCCCAACTAGAACCGCTGCAGCAGTTGACAGAGTAAAAAGATTCTTTTCTAAGTTCCCCCTTCCCCCTTTCTTCATGCTTTGCACCTCAAGAGGCATTACATGCCCTAGCAACTGCATAAAATACTGGTTCGTAATTCTGAGGCACTCAGAGTCCCCAGGCACTGCCTGGCTAAGTTACATGAAAGAGATTCCCCACGAGACCAGGGAAGGCAGCAAAAGGCAGCCCTATCTAGCAGGGTAGGTGTATGTGGGAGAAACAGGCAAAAAGAAGTTCAGGTCTCTACAGGGTGGTGACAAACATTGCAGGGTGGCTGTGGGAAGGAAAACAAGGTTAGGAGGGCTGATTGGTCAACTACAACCTATTTCTGTATCGGTCTGCTGCCCTGTGAACCAGAGATGTTCTAGCTTCAGTTAAGCAGCAAATGGCAACTTCTCTTTTCATCTTCCTTTTTTCCCCCCCTGTAAAGCACAGCATAATGCATGTGTGGCCAGTAAGATGCCAAGTCAGCCACGTTAAAAAAAAGCAAGCTGTTTCAAGGAAATAGTTTTACATCCAAAAGTTTCAAGGTAACTGGTCAATGGCTTTCCACAAGCCTGTCTTCTCATGTTTTCATTCTGAAAAGTTGCAATATTTTCCTACATCAGTCGTATCAGTATCAGAAAGAATATTATATGCAAAAATACGCTTCAGGGTTACCTGCATTTTCTTAAAGCTTGAATTTTCTCTATCATTTATGGTTAATCCAAACAGAATGTGTCTTCTTTCCCAATTTATAAATAAAAAGTTAAGGCTATGAAAATTCACATCCTTTGCACTGAAACAGTAATTCTGAGTGTGAAATGCAGCACATATGAAGTAGGAGTGGAAAAAAGCCTAGCTAAATCAAGTAAGAGCCACCTACCTACCTCTGCTCTAATTCAATTGCTTTTGATTGTGTGACGATGCCTTGAAGTGCAGCTTTCAATGAATTTGGAATGGATTCTCAGGAAACATAAATCATTATGTAAACAAGACTTGGAGATATCCTCATGAAATACAACTCCAACTATAAAAACCATTAAAAACAGTTAGTACAGTCAACAATAGACACAGGGGGTCATGATTCATTTACACAAGTTCTACCTCTTACGCTGGTTATACTCGCTATCCGCACTTGTCCCATGGCAGCTTCGTTACTGAGCTTAGAACTCATTCCCAAGCAAACCATGAACTCCCAAACCAAAGGATTTTTATACTACAAAAATCGGGGTCAAAGGAGGCTTACACTAATATATGTTGTACATACTTAACGGTATGCTTTGGCTTACACATTTCAGTTAACTTCTCTTTGTAGGCAAATCATGAGAAACTGTGTCCTCCTTTTTATAGCACTACTACCTCCCAATGTAAAACTTCCATCTTCTGAGTGTACGAAAAACCCTTCACTATTTATGCAAAGCTAACTGTATTAAGCACCCCAACTATATAGAAATGATTGTATCCCAAAGATTTTATAGCGTTAATACTACATTAAAAAATACCATAATAGTTTGCAAAATAAGCTTATGCAAGGCCACGTTCATTCTCTTGGGGGGGGCTTCTGTTTATTTCTACCCCATGTAACAGGAGACTTGCAGAATCACACAGTGGCTTAATACACGTTAATGGCACACTGCCTTTATAAGCTTCTGTGGTAAGATTTTCTACTCATTATAGCATCACTGAAGCAAGAAAGCCTTCCCCAAACATCATGCATCTCTTGAACCTATTTCAATTCAAGTGGCTAATGTATTTCTATATGGTTTGTCCTCTGGCCTTTCAAAAAAAATCCCAAACCTCTCAGAGGTCAGCACTGTGGGTGCTAATAGAAGTCTCCTGAAACTTTAAGGGATGAAATCCTCGCTGGGCTCCACAGTAAGGAGAAAAACTGAAGAAAGGGTGGAGTGGAAGAACACAGGTATACAAAAGCTGAGCAAAACACACAAACAAAACCGGTAAAATCTGTTACTTCTAAGTTTGTCAAGGCACATATGTCAATCAGACCAGATAGATACGCTGAAGAGATGCAAGACTTTAAGGGACTTCTCATGGACATAGAGATTGAACAACACTCAGTCCCAAATACTAAATTCAATTCTTCAGCCAGAACTAATCCATTCTGTAAAAGGATATATCGGTGCCATCTTCCAGAAGTTGTCTTGTTCTCCACTAAGTTTGTTACCTGAGAACTCCGACAGTCACTAACAGTGATACTCTCCTCAATGCTCTTCTGAGTACAGACACAAACCCTAGTACCTTAAGGACATCTGGACCTCTTACTCCAATAAGAGCATTCCAAACCTTGCAATAGGAAAAAGAATAAAATAATGGTTATATTGAATAGATCCTTCAATTTCTAAGATACCTGTGAATTAATTAAGTTTTCTGCATTCACTGTCAGAGCAGGATTAATACCATGGCAAAGAATCTGTAAATCTTGTTTTAGCAAGAGTATCCTTCCCCAAAGAATTAACAGCTTCCTACTGAACAGGGGTCTTTGCCAGAGCTATGATACGTCTTCACCATTTACCTTCACAAATTTGTCAGGAGGAAGGGGTTATAGACTCACACTAAGCTCTGCACATAAGGTTGCAAACTGCAGTTCCTCGCTTAGATGCCAGGAGGATCTGAGTTGCATGTTCAATAAGAAGTGTTCCAGAAAATTCCCTTAAAAAAAAAAGAGACAGGACTTAAGACTGTACAAACACTGTTTCTTTCTAGACTTACATCAAATACTGTGAGATAAGAAGTGCTGAGGCTTACCTGGCCAGAGGGAAAAAAAAAACCCAACAGGCTTGATTTAGAAACAAGCATAGGCTTCTCTTTTCCTCAGCATATATTAAACTATCATATTCAGTGTCTATCAATATTTTCTAAGATAAGAACAGCACCAGTTAGGCAGCTCTTCAAGAACACAGGAAAACAGCTTAATTTGTGCATTCTCTCTAATGAACCGTGACATCACATCTGGGAGACTAAACTCGAGTCAAAATTCCCATCCTGGATAAAGGTAAAGGCACTTCCAAATTCTGTCGCCACAACCCTAGTGTGCCAAAGCAGCTGGAGCAAAACCAGCCGCCCAGCTCTCCAGCCAGCATCCCTCCCATGGGGACAAAGCCGTATCACTGTCTTCTAAGCAACTGATCATACTCTGCACGTTAAGTCCGTGATGGGACAACATACAGTTAATACAAAGATGAATGACGTTGAGGCAAAAACCAGAATTACCTAGATGATTTGCAAAGCCTAGGATTCTTAAGTACAGAGCTTGAGTACTTCTGCTTGAAGCTCCTGAAGGGGAACCCATCTCAAGCGCAGTCATTCAAAGAGAGCAGCCTACTCTCCCGGAGTCAATCAGGTACAACCCCAGATCAAAGATCAGTTAGCAGCTGTTGAAAAACAACACCTTCTGATCAACATTGTTAGTCTCCTGATGAAGCTTCCTCCCCTCACAAACTAAAAATCTTCACTGTTTGAAGACGATACTGAATTCTCACCAACGTTTCCAATGGACAGACAAAAAAAAAAAGCAGCTATTTTGGACAAACAGGGATGTTTACCAGACATCCTTAAAAAAATTCTCAAGTATTACTTTACGCAGAGCTGTCCTATCAAATTCACTGTTTCGTTTCTGGCACCTCACTGTAAAGATTACATTTGTCACCTCTTCTAACCTGAGACAAACAGCTGCTCTAGAAATAGTTACAGCAGTTACTGCTGCTCACCTGCAAGCTAGTTAACTCTTTCCCCCACAACTGATTCACATGAAACGAACCACACGTCACCTCACTGCAATACAAAAAAAGCTGACAACTTTGAACTCTCCCTGCAGAAGACCGAGTGCTTGCTCCTCAATAACACAGGAGACCGAAGCTACTGCAGCATTAACTACGGAGAAGGGTAACTCACAATTTATGGGCACAGGCTAAACAATCGCAAACACTGACTTGTGAACTGTTCTATACACACCTGCAAAAGCTCAGCTGTCTACACTCGGAATTGCTCTTCCTAAGGCTACCTCTGAAATGCTATTCTTTGACAGGCTAACCTGGACACTTAAAATCACAATTTATCAGTTATCTTATTGCAGATGATTTTTGAAGCCAGCTGGTTTTACACTAGACTGCATGAATTGACAGCAATGCCTTTTCACTTCACTATAATATGGGCAGCCTGTCCTCACCTTCCATACCTTCTCTTCACATCGTACATTTACCCAGTTTTGTTTCCTGCGTTACCAGGCTTTCTCTGCATTGGGCCTGCACTGTTGCCAATATATATGCCCTCAGCCTGTACTGAAAATATTTTAGCCGTAATTCCAACTACCTTTTAAATATGCAACAATTGCCTATCGAAATCTGAATCCAACAGTTCTCCAACTTAGGCCCATTTTATATTTATGTTGAAGGCACTGGGGTAAAACAGCATCCACTCAATGACACCGAGAACTGAACAGCATAAAGCAAGTTATTCCTATGAGTAGCAGTTTTTTTGGTTTTCAGGCTTGAAAAAAATTAGTGTGGTCTGTGTTCTAGTGAAATAACCTTTATACCTTAAGATCCTTTATTGATCATGCATTATTTGCCTCATTCTGTTGTTCTAGTGCCAATTTGTTTCATTTAACTCTCTAACAGAGATGGTTGTCTTAGCCTAGTTTTCACGTATAAAACTACACACAAACCAGGGAAAGAAACTTAATTTAGATTTGGGGGGGGGGGGGGGGGGGGCACATATAAAACACAGTAAGAAATCTTCAGCTGAATTCCAACTTCCACTCTGCTACTATTCTACTAGGGACTTGCAGACTGAAGATTTCTTCTGAAGCACTAGCCACATCTGATGGACCTATGGTATCTGCTTCAGATGATAATGCCTATAAAATACTAATTTTTATAACAATGAAGGATTTGAAATAAAATGGCTAGAGAGAACAACTGAGAGGAGGCTGGAGAAAAGAATCCAATAAAAAATTATTTAGACCATTTCTGGCTGTGAATGTTTAAACCATTATCTCTTAATTAACGCTAACTCCTTTTTGCATAAGCAATTATCAAATCTAACAGGACTGGTATAGCACATCTGCACACCTAGGTACTAACTCGTTGTCTCTTAATCATTTGCCAGACTGTAGTTCCATGCCTCCACAGCAATCAGACCCTATACTGTTGTGGTCTGCTTAAAGCCAGACTTTTCAGAGTCAGCATCTATAATCTTTATATAAAAACCACTATGTACAGTGCAACGGAGTTGAATGTTTTCACACACACACATATATATAAAAATGTGTTTATACTCATTTTTTCAAGCAATACAGAAGATGCTGTGTGCATCAGCAGACAGGGAAAGAAAAAATATCCCTAACCAACGCTACAGATCAAGTTTTTCTTGCATCCTGAAAAGACTCAAAAACGTGCTTAAAACCACTGCAAGTTTTTCAAGTGAAATTTGAATAACCTGACTGGAATTGTGTTGTCAAATTCAACCCCCTTTTAAACATGGCAAGAAATCTTAAAAAAATTATTCCAGAAACAACACTGAAGTGTAAGTTTCTTTCCTTGTTATGTGTTTGTTAAATCTAAGTGCCTTGGCTTGACACTTTGTTCTCTATAAATACTCTCAAGAAGAAGCCATTAAAAAAAAATTTTGTTCAATCCAAGACTTTTAGGATGGAGCTGGCCTCTGTGTTCTGAAGCTAGTATTGCATTTATCATCCTGAAATAAGTCTTTTAACAGAGCTGGACAGGACAACTTACTTCATGTGAAAAACGAAGGTTTTGGAAAACACTGAAGTTCAAACCAAAAGTCTTTTTTCCCCCTCCATATGTTTCACAGTAATCAAGATTTACTACATACTTTTTAGACTATCTGTGGTTTTAGCAGGTAGAGTACTCATTGAGGTAATCACTAATTAAGCTTTTTGCTTTGGTAAAAGTTCTTAAATTCTTTCACCATCTCCTTATTAGCTCATGTTAACCAGCTCCTCCCCTTGCCCCCCCGCGTAAACAGCAAGCCCAAATTAACTTCCGCAGGAAGCCTGCACCAGACGCTACTGCGACAGCTTCAAGGACAAAACACCTGCCATTTCCCACTGCACAGAGGTAAGATTTTAAGTCTCAGCATGACCTCCGGCACACATATATAACCATCTACAGTTCACCCATCATTCTTTCATCAAAATACATACTTTCTAATTACAGAAAATTATCACAGGACCATTATGGATGTACAAGAGACATATATAGTGGTCCAAACACGATTTCCATCTTCCATGTAATATTTTACTATCTCCTCCTTCCCTGACCCTCCCTCATCCACACCTCCTCGAGTTTTATAAAGCCTGGTGCCTTACATCTGACAAAACATCTTTCTAGTTGATCACATAAGTGATTTCAGTGGCTATGACTCCAAGACAAAGTAATAAGCATCAAATTAACACAATTACCAAAAAGGTGAGAGCAACACGTTTGTAAGCTTAGAAATATAAACCTTTACCTCAGTTGTAATGCTACTGGCAGCTGTATTTTAAGTATATCCAATTTTCCAGCAAAATGGTGTAAGCAAAAATCTTTGGTTAGCAAAGCATGAACTACAACTTCATCAACAAATTTCAGAACGTCATTTCAGTGAGGCATGCACTGTTAAAGAGAGCCCAGGTTTCTAAATTTCAAGCCAACTAGACTTTACAAGAAGTTCACTTTCATAGTTTAGAACCAGAACAAACCATGTCCAAACTACATATTCAAATTTTTATAAAAATTAAGGTTTAACATTTATTTTACATCTAGCTTTCCACATCCATGTGGGGACAAGGAATCAGAATGTACATAACTATAAGCAGTGCAAAAGTGGTGCCAGTGCGAAGTCACAGATGCACAATAAAGTGATAGTACAAGACTAGAGAAAATGAAGCTATGGATGTTAAGAATGGAGACCAAAAAAATCAAACAAGGAAAAATATGAAGGAAGAGGGCAGGAAAGAGGAGAGCCGGATGTTTAATAATGCCCTTGTTGCTGCAAAGAGAAACTAATGGCACAAGACAATGTTTCTTGTAGAACAAAAATCCAATAGCAATGAGTCTTTATTCACGTTTAGTCACCTGACATGAGGAAAGTGTCTGTTGCATTAAAATAGTCATCAATGTAAATGGCAGCATGGCTGAACAAGTCCTTTTCAAGGGTAACGAACATCCCACATAGTAAAGTCACTTCAACACAGCCTCATGACAATTCCCACATCAAAACAGTACTTTATTTTATATTTTTTTGCCTCATCATTACTCCCGCATTAAGATCTTTCAGCTGTCAAGTGTACAAGGTGAAGAAAAGGGTTCTCAGTCAGCAAACACAGGTGCATCAGGAAGTATCTCCGCAATACACCACTTCAGATCTGCTGGGTCCCAAGTCCATCCTTGAACGCTGGGCTCCCAGCACCAAGTGTAGCACGCTACTAAGGCTACACTGCTATGTTAGCTTATTAATTCTGCATACATCAGGCCGAACAATGTGTCAACCTGCAACAGACTGAGCATTATAACTGAAAATGGCAAAAGATTCACTCTATTGAACTTTACATCATTATTTGATGTTAAACAATGAGGCAAATCCCAACAGTATATACAAAAACCAGCTTTGCTTTTACAAAAGATTTTGTTTCCCATATTGATTAATCCAGGCAGCTAACTCATTGGTTTATGCAACTTTATTGAAGAAAATAAATCAATTACTAGTAGAGCTATTAGTTGATCACTCATCCATTGACAACTTGCATCATTTATTCAGTGCTATATTAAACAGTGTTTTGGAAGACAGATTAACTAATAGCTCCAAGCCTCCTAACAAAATTTAAATGAATTACAAAAATGTTCTTCGACCCTATTTTGGAATACAAGGGATGTTTGACTTCCAATTTCCATTCTCTGTAAAACAAGAACTGGTCATTCCTTTATTGACATGCATAAGATACATCACATTTTCTGTTCTGCTGATGCTATAGATTCAGTACCAATTCTCCAGACACATCAGTTATGAGCAAAAGCATATAATAAAACCTCAGTTCTCTAACACTGGAAGGTTTGGAACAAGATGGATGTTGCTACAGCAATGTTACTTCTTTGATGGGAGAAAACTGAACATCCATCTCCCCTCCCCCCTTCAGGTGATATCTTCAGTATCTGTTAGAGCAGTGAGGAATGTTTGTTTGTTTTTAATCTCATAACCAAGTTAGAATGAAGACATTGGCCACATAATACACATGCTCCATTAAAAAAAAAAAAAAAAAATCTGAATCTTGGGCAATTGTTCTTGTGTAACTACTTTACAGATTCTAAAAGCAGTTATTGTCCAAAGCTGGAAGAACTAAAGTCTTCTCAGATGAGCATGTGCATGAATGGAAGGAGGTAAACAAAAAAATAAAAAAGATGAGGTCTGATAGGGGAGCAGCCGGATAAGAAAATCAAAAAAGGAACAGTAATTTAAAGTTTATTCCAGCTATAATGCAGGTTATTCTGACTTTAAGGTAGCATCACATGGCATACTTCTGAGTCCATTCCCGAGATATTCTGTTGTACCTGCAAACAAAACCAGGAACTGAATTAGTGTCAGCATGAAAATGACAATTTCCTAAACAGTTAAGTATCACTTTATCCCCATCTCCCTATTCTCTTCACACTAAGAGGAGTCTCTTTCTATACTAAGATATACTTACTGAAAAAAACTGAACAAAATCCCTGTCTAGACTAACCAGGATATTATCTAATTTATATGAAACACTTCTAATTCAAGACAAGCAGATTTGCTAGAAGTCTGTTGTGAAAAACTACTGAAGGGGAAGGAATAGAGACCACCTGGGGTGGGAGACGCAAGGGGAGCGTTTTGTTTAACTACTGTCCTTAGGTAAAGATTACAGAGTATCACATGCCATAAGTAAAGATTACTTGGTTAATAATATCATTGGATACAGAATGTCACATTTTCCATTTTAGAGTAAAACAACACTAAGCACTTCTTCACACTTAATATTCTCTTTCCACATGAATATACTGCCCAAACAATTTTTAAAAAGACATTAAAAGAATATTTAAGTACACTACTTCCACAGGAATTGAGCTGACAATTAGTTTGTACTTAACTCCATGCTTGTCAGTAAGAAGTTAATTTTCAACTATACAAGCAGAACATAATCCCCATACGTTTTCCTAGTTTATAGGTAGAAGACAGACACTGCTTAATAATAAAAAGTTGAAATTTAGATTGTCGAAATTCACCCATGTCTATGCATGAGGTCTTGCTATAGGGCAACACTTTTAACAAAATTCTGACAAAATCTGGGTAAATACTTACCAGAACAAGTTGACAAGCTGGCTCAAAACTTGATAATTATTTCATACTATCATTTTTTTTTTTTGGCCATGCAAGAGCAGTATCTGTGAGAAATAGTGACTAGCCAATACATTTCACACTAACCACAGATCAAGCTGTTAAATATCTAAGTTCAGTAACTGGTGCATCCATTATCTGTTAGTTAATCCAGTGCCTTAGAGCATGCAGCACCCAAGTGCTGACAAGTTTCCATTTTGTTAAATGCACCATAATGTGCAGATATTCTTACCCTACAGCATAGCGTATTTCTCTGTCCACTCTCTTGCTAACCTATTGTACCTAATTGGACAAGTATATTTAGCATTAATATAGATATAAAAAAACAAACAAAAAGTCTACTTCATATAATTCTATCTGTGCAAAATGTTAAAAACACATAAAAAAAAAGTTGTTTAAACACAGATAGGAAAAAAGTTGTGAAGCCTTTTTTCAAGGGGAGCACCAAAATTAAAGGCCAAGCTGCTACCAAAAGAAAGCACCAAAATAAAAAACGCTATCTCTTCCTCAACAGGAAGATCTAACTATATTCTGTTTATGCATGGTAAGCAAAAAGCTGGGCAATACATACTTTAAAATCCTGCCACACATATGAGAAAAAGATAGTCTCCTTCACCCACAAAACTTCAAAGATACTAAGCCCCTTTGCTTTTCAATTACGCACTACCAAGAGTAGGTACTACTTTGACACACAAGTTTTCTCCATCCCAGATTTTCACAAAAGGCTCACTCAACACAACTGCTGTCTGACAACACACTCTTACAAAGTTTGTTAAAATATTAGTCTTACGCAACTCTGTACTTACTTGTCTCTGTCTGTTTTATAGATACGTGCAATCTCTGGCACTAGTGGGTCATCTGGATTTGGATCACATAACAGTGAACAAATGGATAAGAGAACTGTAAAGAAAAAAAAATTCTCAATAGCAAAACAGGAGCGACAATCTCAGAAACAACGGAGCACAGATATCTGCATTAGCACAATGCTGGCACAGGAGAGAACATAAAAAACATTTTCCTGATAAACTGCCAGAATAAATTTGTAACCCACTCTAAATAAAAAGCCCAGAATGACTTAGAAGTTCGTAAGAACTATTTGTTTCCTATTTCCCAATACTTACAGCTGTCAGTAAGCACACGAGAACAGCACTGTTGTCCCCTGCACTATGACGCAATGCAGCAGCCAACAAAAGCATGTTGTTATGTGTTCTGAGGACCAGCGCATTCCGTGGTTTTAATCACTAGAACTATAACTTCTTCGAGTTTTTTTTTTTTTTAAAAATCAGACTGAATTCTTTCTCTGTTGTATGTAAGGTAGCAATACCCTGGTCTACACTGATAAAACTACACATATGTTGTAAAATAAAGGAGTAACACTGTTGTAGGCAGCTATGAGGACTTCCTCCTCTACTCTCACAGCAGCTTTGAAAGAAAAACAATACTGACAGCATTAAAATGTAGGGAATCCACATTCAAATCAGAAACCTACTCCTTGGGCAGACAGGAATTACAAGTTCTATAGACAGAGGAGCACTTTGATGGATCTTTTGAAGCCACAGCGACCAATGGCTTTGAGGCAAAACAAAATTTGATCATCGTGAAAACATTTGCGAATTAACTGTTATTTACTATAGTAAAATGAGAAAAGCTACAAAGCTTCTATTGCAGCACAACATCAATTTATCCTGAAGTAGAATCAGTAAGCTTCGTTCATAAAGTAATGTAATACAATGCCAGTGCACAGTGGCAGAAAGCAACATGTATCAATACCAGTTTTCTTTTATTCATCTACCAGAGATCTGCCAGTATAACTCTGCATGTAATTCTAGACACACTCAGTCAAAGAACTATGCAGATTTCATTATATACTGAAGCAAATAAATGGCCAGACAAGGCCTTAAACAGCCATGTAGCAGAAGGTGTTAGAAAAAACAAATACACATTAAAAACACAGTAAGATATCATTATCAAATTGGCAAAACACAGGCTAGAATGAGTAAGGGAAATCAACAGACGGGTAAGAACTCAAGACAACCAAAGCTAAAAGCACAGTATTCGACACCAGATGGAAACAATTGTCCTTCACAAAAGTTACCTTTAGAAATAGTTAAAGCAGGAGACCACTGTGATCTTAGAATATCAAGACAAATGCTGCCATTACTGTTAATATTTGGATGATAGATTCTTGTTGTAAATGCAACCTGCAACAAAAAAAAAAAATATGAAGAGTGTGTTTCGTTCTATGATGACAATGACGTCGCCCTTTCTTCTCAGTCAAGCTATTAGTCAACTCAATTTACTCTAAAAGAAAAGGATGAAGCAGTTAAACTGCATCAAATTCATGGAAATGCACCCAAGCCACACCCTCTCAGTTTCCAATTACCAGGCACTCTTTCAAACAGAGAGAGGGCAAGCATGAGGCTGTGTTTTAATCACAGGTGCCTGCAACACAAAGACGACACTCAATAGAAGTGCCTGAACCACAGTAACACTGCTATCACAGAGCTAAAGAACTTCAAACATTGCAGTCACTCCAAGTGTGCACCTTCATATTGACTGAAAATTGGAAGACAATGCTAGTGGCTGATAAAGCTACAAAAAAAGCGTATTTTGCAATTACTGCCAAATTATAACAGACACCATCTTCACTGATTTTAGGCACTCAGCAAGTTAATCCCTATCCATAGTGTCACATTCCTATAGACCAACCCAAACAGCTACACTGTAATACTTGACAGTCCCCTCAGCAAGAATTCTATTATAGTAACACAAAGCTAATGAGTTTTCCTATCAATTAAGAAAAACAGAAATAAAACCAAACATTCCAAGACATTCAGAATTCACATATATGAATTTGCTCCTAAAATATATGCTGCCACACCCATTCTTGTGGCAGAGAGGGACCTAGCCATCTAATATACTGTAAGAATACGTAAAAAGAAGTGAGAACTTGACGATATTACAACACAGATGCTGACAATTTCTGTCCTGTACTTGGTTCTTTAAAGAGCACTGGTGTCACAAATGAGAACACAATACTTACCTTAGGTGGTTTGAAAGGGTAGTCTGTAGGAAAGTGAATTGTCAAGAAGAATACACCACCCTGATATGGACTGTCATTCTGTCAAAGCAAACAAATAATTCTCCTATTATCATCGTTAGGACTAAATATCACTGAAGATGTTGTTTTTAAATGAATAAAAGCAGAGGAAATTTGTTTAAACAACTGAACTATTTAATCCTAGAGATGCAATTAAAATTCAATTACTACTTCCTAAGGTAAGCAATACAGATCACATACAGGTCACTTTCTGCGTGGGCCTCTCCGAGCTAATGCTTCATAGAAAACAGCTTCTCTGACAATCCACTCAGGACAACTTGGCAAAAGCATCCAAACGGCTCTGAGACAGCTCCAAGAAGTAATGTTAACAGAGCAGAGGTCCTGTCAGGTTCAAAATCCTCAAGTTCCGTGTTTGGAGCTTACTTATTACTACCACCCAAGTTTACAGTGGCCATGGGGAGCTC
Source organism: Platalea leucorodia (assembly GCF_965183815.1). Taxonomy (NCBI): domain Eukaryota; kingdom Metazoa; phylum Chordata; class Aves; order Pelecaniformes; family Threskiornithidae; genus Platalea; species Platalea leucorodia. The sequence continues at coordinate 30,943,843 of NC_138828.1, read as the reverse complement.
TAAGGGCCTCCTATTCCCTCCTAAATTCAGTCCTTGGCTTAGGCATTGCTCAGCCCTGCAGAAAACCTACAAATACCCAGCTAACTCCTTGTTCCTTGCAAAAAAAAAAAAAAAAAAAAAAAAAAAAAATCCAAAACCAAACCAAACCAAAAAAACCAACCCTACCAGCACCACCAAACAAACAAAAAAAACCCCATCAAGATTAAAGTGAATTTTTCCTCCCTTTCTGTGTTAGAAATTCACTGTAATCTAGTATGGAAGAGTATTTTACATTTCCCTGCTCCAAGGAAACAATTATGGGGATAATTCATTCAAGCATTAACTATTAGCAGTAAAGCAACATGTGGATGTAAAAAAGCTGACAGTAAACAGAGAATAAATGGAGTGATTAAATAGGGATTGCATAAGTTACTAGTTACGAGCAGACAGATACAATAAGTTTTTACTTGAAACTACAACTATATTTCTGAAATAGAGCTAACAATTTCATTGTTTAACCTGAAGACTACAATGCTTTTAATTCCGGATTCAGGGCTAGGAAAAAATGAATTTGAGACACACAGAGTACACTTCTGAATTATTTGTAAATTGAATTTTCACATTAATTGCAGTAACATTTCACCAATGTAAGGAAATAACTACATCTTACTTAGTTAAATACCAGAAAATGAAATTCTGCAACACAAGACAAGGGACTTAAACCTGAAAAGACGTAGGTTATACCCTATCCAATCTCTGCTGAAAACCTAGCAATCAAGATATAACCTCTTGTATTTGGTCAATAGATACTATGTGAGGCCTTGAGGAGCCAGAAAGCAACCCTTTTACTGCACATATTCTGGGGATACATTTTAGCAATTACAGAAACCCCTCTTAGAATGTGTTAAACCAATGGAAGCTCTCTTACATCTATCTAAGAAAAATCACAGCCTGTGTAATACCCTCTTGCAGAGGTGGAAGGCCAGATGATTGGCTCCACAATCCTCATCTGTTATTAAGGGCACTAAGCAACACCACAGGAGCACTAGAACTACTAACACCACACTTCTGTCAGGATACTGCCCAGTCTTGAAACAGGAATGCAGACCTTTTGGCACCACAAAAAGCATATGGGAAAACAGGAGCTGTACATTATTAAACTAGAAGGGGAAGCTAAAAATAAAAATCCCAATTTAAACTCAACTAATGTTTAATACCATATAACCATGCAGACACCAGCCATGTAAAATCATACTCGCTATAGCGCAGAACATTCCTTGCCATTTAAGCATGAATATAACTATTAAACAATTCTATCCTTTTGAGGCACTTAGTTACAATCAATGGGGACCAGGGACTTTGGAATGGAGAGCCATTTTTCCAGTCAGATGAACCTCTAATAAGCACATTTTCCATAGCGATCTCCTACCACCACAACTTGTAGCTATTCAATTCAGCATCACTGATATTTAATTCCTACTCTGTAGCCTCACCAGAAGCATCACGTTGTGGCTGCAGGTCTACTGGCATCCAATATTTGTCTTCTCAAGTTACAGAAGGTTTTGTTTTCTAAATATAGATAACCAGCCCTGAGAACTCCAGATGTCAAGTGTTTGCAGGTTACATTTTCTGTAAAGGCAAACATTTGCCTTCTCTATTTTAACAAGGAAAAAGTCACATTCAGGTTTCAGATGCTTATTGAACAAGACTTTTTTCCTCCAGTCATAACTGGAACCTCACATTTCAGCGACTTTTTCCCTTTATTCCTAAAAGTATTCAAGATCTCAGTACACGACACCAGACCAAATAAGGATTCCCTGTTCTGTTCTAAGATCCACACAAAAGCATCCCAACTAATTCCTGACACTGGGACCAGCTCCTAGTACAAAGTTCATGCTAGATTCAAACTTCAGAAAAAGTTAAATGCAAACAAAGTTTTAGGTATTAAGTGACAATGCCTAACACTGCTCTAGAGATCATTTCAGCTGAAATGTATGTCCTCATAAAACATTCCAGCAATAAAATAATAATCAGACTGATTTTTTCTCCTCCTTCATTTTCTGTTACTATAAGGAATACCTCTAGAACGAAAGCCTGATAAGGGGAGTTAAAAAAAGTAAAACAAAAACCCCCATAGTTTCCTCCTGAATAAGAACTATTAGTTTAATATTACATCACAAGAATTAGAATACTTACAGGTCCCATAATTGTGGCTTGCCAATGAAACACTACAAAAGAAAAACTCCGCATTATTATCTATGCATGATGATAAGTTTGAGTTAGCAGAGCAAAACATAAAACTTAAGGTTACTTACTGTCATCTCCAACGGGACCTGCTGAACACTGTGCTGGAGGATCACGGGCTAAGTCACTAAGTTCCTTTAAGAGAAAAAGAACAAACAAAAAAAACTGTTCAGAGAAGAATGCTAATGAACTCAGTCATTTTCACTTCCTGTCCAGCAAAAACCTTTAACAGTTTTTCCATATACAAACACAGAAGAATGTGCCATAACAACTATTAGAACCACTAAACAGTATCAAAATTGTCTTTGTAAAAGACAACCACAAAAACCAGCTATGAAGGTAAACAGCTACAATGACTATGCTTTTCCAAATAAATATCACAACTGTAAAGACACCCCTGCTGAAGAAGGAACAGAAAGGAGGACACAAGAACAGAACAGGACACAGAGACAGAGGCTGAAGTGGGCAAAGTCTAACCACCTTCTGATCAAGATTTTCAAGGATTCAGTCTTAGCTAGAGAAGCTTGAAGTGGGAAGAGAGAAAGCTGTTGATGAGTATTCATGAAACAGAAAGCACTATGTTTGTCACATCTGACAATGAAACTCGGAACAGAAAGAGAAAAAGAAAACCAACACAGAAACTCAGTTTCGTTTTCCCCACTACCTTCAGCAGGGATATATCTTGCATAGATTAAAGTAGACAGGAAAATTAAAGTGGCTGACAAGTGCTGGAATCAGGCAAAATATCTGTATTTTTTATTTTAAACTTCACATTTAAGACAATTATGTCTTTAAAATTCTGAATAACTGACCTGCAGAAACAGTTCCCTCCATCCCCCATTACAGAGGGAATGAGAACAGAAACTTCAGATGGAGGATTCCTTGTGTCATAACAAGATTGCTGTGACGAATCAAAGCAGCTCAGCATTAATTTGTTTAAACGCTCTGCAAGTTACTTGTTTGGACAGTGTCTTTTAAAATTAAATTTATACTTTCAGTTCAAGTATGTAACAGATACTTTCCCTCTTCCCTGCTCTCTTTTGAATCTAAAAATGGCTTTAAGAGCTTCTATAAATCTGCACTTGTCAAGGCATCTATAAGTCATGAGAAAGGGGAAAACCTGCAGTCCATCTCCCATATATTAACAGTTGCACACAAGTTATTTTGCTACAAGTCTATACAAGCCATTAAAACCAGAACTTTCCATTACTTTGTCAGACATTTAAGAAACCCAGGCATACCCATTACGCTGGAAACACACACATATTTGGACCAAACAGCTAACTCTTTTGCCTGGGAAGATCCTAGTGTACATCCTCTAAGTTTCACAAATTCTGCACTTGATTGAAATTTAGTAAGTGTAAGCCAACACAAAATGAGGAAAAAACAATTACATTCCCTGTAACTTAAACACCTTGTTCTTTGATAAGACAATAGCTTCTGCAAACACAGAGAGAATAACACTACTTCAACACGTAGAAGTCCATACATTGAAAAAAACCCCAAAAATCACACATACAAAAAAAAAAAAAAAAAAAAAAAACAAAACCCCAAAAAACACCCAAGAAAACTCAGTCCGACATTTCCCCTCCCTACACATGCTAATTTTAATGAACTTGCCAATTAACCAGATTTCAGTTTTGCACTGGAATCAGACTGTTTTGTAAAGCAGAATTGTATCAGTTTTGATAAGCAAGGGCACAATGAAGTTAATGTTATGGTTCACTTCACTGCTGCTGTTGTTTAGAAGCATGGGCAACAGCTCTTTCCAGATCATCACAGTAAATCCATTTAGAGTGCATTTCTCTACACTCCCCGCTTATTATTGGGGGTCCCCGTGACAGACTTATTTCTGCCATGAAATATCACTTACTGCATCCATATGTTGTTCAGCACCCTCCAGAAAAATGTTTAAGTTAGATTTATATTATCCATGTAAGGCAAACAAGAAATGTAAACGAACCTTCAGATAGAAAGCTTTTTTAATTTTCAGGGTGGTTTTTTTTTTCCCCATTTAACAAATACAGCAGGTTTTGTTAATGAGGCTTATTTCTCATCTAAATATATTTTCCAGTTCTAAGAATGATCAATCATTTTCAAAATCTGAGAGAAAAAAAGATATTTTGTCCCTTAAAAGAAGCTGTAGCTACAGAATAAGCAGAAAGACACAAATGTTACCATTTTAATGTAGTTGTGTAGTTATTACTGGATTATTTGATTTAATTGGGGAAGAAGATCAGATCCTATTTTTTAAAACTATCACAGGGACTAAGAACTATGAACAGGCTCTTCATGCAGTTTATGAAAATTATAAAAATTATAAAAATTAGCAGCATGAAGACAAGGACAAGAAAAGATCAGCATAAAGCGGACTGTCAGAGGTATGTGCATTAGACTGGAGAGCTCTTCAAAAGGCACTACTATCTTCAGAGAAACAAGAAATCAGTACTCAAGATAAAAATAAGGTATTTTAACACAGCAGGAAAATTAGAGTATATCAATAATTCAACTAGGAAAAGCAAATGTAAGTAGGATTGCAAATGTAAGTCAAATACTAAGTTTAGTAAGTTCCGGTGAAAAAATTTGTGCAAGAAACCTCCAGTAACATTAAGAATAATTTACAAGCTGAAACACATGAGTTTGAATATTCCAGTCTCCAGTCGTTTCAAAATACATGTCCATACAGAGTTACCCCTTTTAAGCACTTGAACCGTTCTAGAGAACAAACGCACACTGATTTTCATAAGCTAAAGGACTGAAGTTTTGTCTGGCCCAAAACACTTTAGTAAAAAAACCAAATTGTGCTAAACAAAGCAGTTCAAAATACAGATAAGGTTAGGAACACGATACACCACTTAGCATTTCAACCACAGAACAAGTAATTTACCCACTAAATTCAGAAAGAAGAAAACCTGAGGCGGCACACGTATTTGCTTCTCTTAGGTACATGGTCAGGCAAGTGATGTTTGTAGTAGAGCTGTTTGCTTCAGCAGAGGTGAGGTGTTGTGGAAGAACTCGGGCAAACATGAAACAAACCCTGGCAGGCTTTGCCTGCTTACAGTAACGCCAGGCCTATCTCGCCTCCCCGTTCAGCGTGCGACACAAGAGGAGGGAGGCTTTTTGCAACAAGGGAGCGGAAAGTTCTGTGTAACTTTAAAAAGTGCCTCCTTCTGAAAGTTACAACTCTGCTGAATCCAACAGGCAAACTGGAATAACTGGAAACTAAACAAGCAGAGGCACATGGGCTGTGATATCTGGCGCACAGTTGAAGCATTTCATTCAAGGAAAGGGAGGAGCTTTTTTTTTTTTTTTTTTTTTTTTTTTAAAAGCTTCCCACTCAGCACCAGAAATGCAAACTGACCTTCCTCCTCAGCTTAGCAATCAAGAGCAACTATTCTGTAACAGGGAAATATTTAATCTGAAAAATATTTCTGACATCAAAACTAAGCTTCATCATTCCCATGAGCTGATTAAAAAAATAATTATTAAGAAATCAGCTCATAATTGTTCCCCTGCTTTCGCCCATTTCTCACCAAGAAGGTAAAGACCATGTTAAGTTTCAGAGTTTAACTAGTATTTTAGAATTAAAAAATGTTCCCAAGCATTGTTCTGTTAAAATTCTACATACAAGGGCTTTATGCTTCTAATATTCCTTCTGCTGCAACACTTACTATCTCCAACTATGTCTCCTTTTAGTTTACATTCAGTTTCAGTAGTGCTTTCCTTTGTCAAGAGGTACCAAGCTACATCCCAAACTTTCTTAAAAATCCCTGAAGCAGAACCCACATTTTCCCGGAGTCAGTTTTTCACTTTACAAGTGGCTTGAGAAAAAAACCCATAAATTCCCAAGAAGCAAACTCCAAAGACTTCACATAGAAACAATAAGCCAAATCTGGTTCAGAGTGATGTGTTATATGCCTATCGGAAAGGATTAGTCTTGAATTACAACCGTGACTAGTAGTCTCTGGCACTGCCAGAGGTTTCCGGTATAGCTCCAGCATATCACCATTTCTGTGTCCCAGTTTCCAAATATAAAGTTGTGATAGTTCCTGCCTCTCCACGAGGATGATTAGTCACTTAGCATTTTACAGATTTAAACACTGTTTAAGGAGTGAGCGCCAATGCTACCGTTAGAGGACAACGGCAATGTAGCATATATGAGAAGCAATACATGTACAATTTTGCAACAGAGTTTTGGAGAACAGAGAGAACTGGAAATACAGCAACAGCACCCGTCACTGCAACAGACAGACCTGCTTTAACACAAATTCAGCACCATGGTCTTCTGCCAGTTTCACGTTAAGTCTGCAGCAAGATGTAGTTTTATTGCTGAAACGGTCCCATTTTTAATCTTCTCTCTTCTCTTTCTCTATAAATTCATCCAAAAGCTAACCAAAAAATAAACCAGTATTTTCAAGAAAAAATGCTTATAAAAACTAATCAGCTTGCTTTGCACAAATATTATCATAATGAACATAGAAAATATAGCTTATGCTTCAAGTGATGATGTAAAACATTGACGTGAGTGCGAATGCAGGCCTACAATCCTATTATAAACCACAGAAGTGTCTTTTTTTTTTGACAGAAAAGCTGCTAAAAAACCCTCAAACAACTCCTCTCTGCCAGCTCTTTAAAAGATTAAAGAAGTCATTTAAAGCATGAAGAAAATTTAAAGAATGACAAGGGATACCTCATCCAAATATGCAGGAGCAGGACAGTGAATGAAAATATTTAAGGGAACTAGCTCCTTTTCTCACAGAAGCTTTCAGGTCTCAGCAAATTCAGTAAGAAATGACAGCCTGATGCCTACCAAGCTGCCTTCTTGCAAGGTACCAAATAGAGCAGCATCAGCCTCGGTTCCTTTTCTCCCCATTTGTCAGAATTCATACTCCCTGTGGCACAACTGCTACATTTTTCTAGTTTAAGCTGGAAATAGCCAGGGCTTATTTTTAATGATAGTAGCAGCTGACTTACATACAGAGTGGCAGAAGATCACTCCCACCAGAGTGACAGAAGATCACTCATTTTCCGCCACAGGCATAAACTCATAGTTAGATTTAATACTGGTTTGTAACACAATTATTTGTTAAAAATCATATGTTGCAGCTTTCTGCTTTGTAGTCAAGAAAGCATAATGGAAAAAATGGGGTTAATTTGCTTTAAGTTTCCAGACAGTAACTTGTTCCACCTTGGTGGGCATGAAAGGTGATATGCAGTTAAATCAGAAGTTTAAATAAAAAAATTAAATAAAAAATAAAAAAAATTAAAAAACACGCAAAAAAAAAATCAACATTTATTAGTTTGAGTGCTTGCCTAATGTTGTGTGTCAAACAGGATATTTCAAACTCTAAGCATCCAAAAATTCATCACTGCATTAGTCTTACTCATTAGCTCACAGCTGAAAACAGGTTTAAAAAAAGAAGGAAGGATTGGAAGCAGCTATAAAGGGAGGGGAAGAACATTTAAGCCTGTTTGAAGATTAAGAAGTGTCAACCAGCAAAGAACTACTGCCTCATCCCACACACCTGCATCTGCAACATTCGTTTCAGCATGAAAATTAATTACCCCTGGAAGCAGAAAATAACAGTTTGAAAGAACACTGGATGTGGATTTCTAAGCTGAAGAAATAAATGGCACAATACACATCACAAGGCAAGTGTAACCAGCAGAAAATTATCAGTTTCAAACAAGCTGGCCTTTTGGCTAACACTTAATAAATGGATAAAAACAATGTATAATGCCAGTGCATAACACACAAAGATGTAGGTTCCTGTCATTTAAAAAAAAATACTTTAGAGCAAATATGCAGAGAAAACACATGAAGAGCAGTCACAGAAAACAGTGAGGGCCAGAGAACACAACAGTTTTTAAGAAACCCAAAACATGACCAGGAATGTAACAGTTGTGATTGTCCCTATCTTGATTATTCTGCTCGTTCTATTTTTCATGGTTCTCCTTTCTCAAACCTTTACTACTAATTTTTTCAGGCTACACACTGCATATCGTTTGTGCATTGTCTAGCAACAATATCATAATGGCATATTAAAAGACAAACACAGAAATATTCATGTTTTAAGCCTCACATTCAAGGAAGGAAATGCCAGACTGCTGTGCAACTGTAATTAAGTCACTTTGTGTGCTTGGACTGTGATACGAACTACTCGGATGACTACACACCACCTTTTCAAAGAACCTACCTTTCAGTACCCAAGCCCTTTGTAAATGAGACTATTGTCTACAGCTCTTCTCATGTGTTCTGAAATTTGGAAGGTGTACAATGTAGGTAATGGTTTTCGGCAAATTTCAGCATTACCACAGCTAAAATGGCTCTCTATTGTATTCCAGCCTTTCGCAGAGTTCCCCTCTAGCGGGACAGATCCAACTGGAAAAGCAGCTCAGTTACCAACTTCGCTTTCCTGGTCACTCACCAAAGGCATTCAGAAAAAAATTAGAAAAAAGGTGGCAACTACACGGCTATAGTTGTGCCTTGAACTCAAAGGTATGGCTTGTTTCCCCCCAAAGTAATCAAAACCCACAACAGGCATAGTACTCAAGATGAAGAGAAATTGACTGCTTTACACACCTCAGTTCTGAGGTATTATAACAATTACCATTCCCTGAAAATAACAGAGCTATTAAAACACATATGCTCAGTGTGGGATGAGGGCTGTGCACATTGACTACAATACACTGAAGGGGAAGTATGAAGTGAAGCACTGGTTAACTACCTATGCATTCGATGATAACCGGGTATTTTAATTCTGGCATTTCCAAGCTTTTGAACACTCAACCCTGAAACTTAGCCTACTTTTCACTTGGAGGTTTTTCCTGCAAGAGCTACACTGATCTTTGGTTCTGTAACCCAGGACTACAATGCAGCCCTCAGAAAAGAAGGTAGGTAGTGTCAATGGGCCACAAGACAAGCAGCAAGATGCACCCAGCTAAATGAAACAGAATGACTGGGAATCTAAGGGACAGATTAAATTCAATATAGACAAATGTGAAGTAACGCACTTGGAAAGAAGTTTATATGCAAAGTAAGGCACTCTGGCCTGATGGCTACCATTCAGGAATGAGATTTTGGCATTGTGATAGACAATTTCATATAAATGCTAGCTTAACACTCATTAGATGCTGGGGTTTGGCAGCATGATGCGAGAGCCTTCCAACAGGCTGCCCCGCAGCTTGTCAAGGACGCAGTAACATACAGCAGAACCTCAGCCACCAGCATTTGACACATCAACCAGAAGCAGCATCTCTACGTCCACTGCCCTGGACTTGACGTGACGGAGGCCTCCTGGAGTTTGCCAAGCCTACACAAACAACAACTTTGGGGACTGGCGGCATACAGGACAAGTTTCTGTAGAAATCACAGGCGGCCTTAATTGGGCACTTAACCTTGGTAAGTCTGCACTTTCTAAATAAAGGCACAAGAACTCTCCATGTTTTCAAGGAAATGTATGGAAAGGAGGATTACATAACAGAAAGTTATCGAATTAATGTTCTAACAAATAACACCACATCTGTAATTACTGTGAATTCATTGTTTAGATGTAATCTGATATATTATTCTGAAATTTAATTATTTATCCTAACGAACTCTAAAAATCAGCTCTCCTTTTAAAAAGCTGTCTTGACTTCTACCAGCCTGTTTTGTATGAATCCAAAGATGCATGTGAAAGCTATTGCAATATACCACAGGGGTATATTCTATGAACACAACTATGTGGGGATGATTATACTAGCTTATCTACAGCTGTACAATTACCGTATCATATTATGCTATTGTGTATAACTACCCTTCATAATGGTTCAGTGTTTTGAACAGCTAGCGGTAGAGATGCAAAACTAAGGCCCTGTCTACAGGATTAGGTACAGTTACACACAAAATCAGCTCACACTGAGCCAACAGAGTGTAAAAAAAATTTTTAAAAAATCAAAAACTGTTTCTGGAGTGCAGCTGCTCTTACAGTTGAGTTCCACCTCAGCTATCTAGAGAACACTGATGTCCACAAGGGTCTTTGAAAAGCAGGGAGAAGAAAAAGAAAAAAAAAAGATGATGAAGGAACAAGTGTTTAAAAGCATATTCATGAACAGACTGCAACCTGAATTAAGGGAATGGAAGGGAGCCACTGCTCATCTGGCAAATTGTCCTTCAGGAGATTGTCCTATATTATTCAAGGCAAGAAGAAATTAAGGCTAAAAGGAAAAACAAAGTTTTCAGTTATCTGACTTAGAGAATTATCTGGCATTCTTACTCAAACAGGCCAGCAAAGGTTGGGAAATATTGCCTTAGACGCTCCTATTTAATAGCAACCTAAAAGAGCTCTTGGAAGAGCTCACAGAAGTGATGAGCACCTGGCCAATCTAACTCCAGGTTACAGAGGAAGCTCACTATAAAGTTAACTGAGCACTTAACACAATCCTCATGCCCTCCATCAGGAAGACCTAAAGCACTTTAGCATCTGCACTCAGTTCAGCTTACAACTCTGGTGTCCAGATGCTTGTGGAAAGGATTAAATATTTGTCTCCTCCTTTTTTTACTGGGCCCTAACATTTGCAAAGCAGTCTGCAATCGTCCCATCTTGCTTTCTTAAAACCAGAATAAAAAAAACCATCACAATTACACTGGAAAAAACTGCAGGAGATCTTGAAGATGTCTAGCATATCACGCATCTCAAAGGGATGAGGTTCAGAACAAAGGCTTTCTTTCATTTTAATTTAAACTTAAAACAAAATTTCAATACTGAAGTTTACTGTCGGTAAGAAGGCTCTGAACAATGTTTAAGCAAAATAAAAAAAAAAATTCCCTCTATGTATTTAGCTTTCAGTCCTGAATCCTGCAATGCTCTATTTGGCTCATTTTTCAGTATTAAACCTTGTCTACATCCAAGTGTTTTACGAAGAGTTGCCAAAGGCATAAACACCAATTTAAACTTGTGAATGTAATTTTAACTAATTTTTTTTGCAAGGCTTCCCCAGCACAACCTACCACATTCAATGTATCAGATCAGTGCCCCATAAAAAGCCCACTGAACAGAAAAGTTTTTTTTAAAAAAAGCTCCTGTACTTTCCATTTAGAGTTTGAGGTGTTAAATTTAGATTCAAGAAGTTTACAAAACTGTCCAGCATGTGCAACTCAACACAGTTTAAGACTCTCTTCTGATAAAGCCAGCTTGACAAAAAGCAACCACACATAGAAACGCACTACTGACTGCAATCATACATACATTCTCACTGCTGCTTTCAGTCCTTACTCTATTTTTTCTGCATATTATACCAGCAGGTCACCACATCACATCAGTCACAGAAGAAAATGCATGCCTGCAACTCAGCCTTTTCGATGTAAGCTACAGCATCTTAGCCTAAACGCTCAACAAGAGTCAGCTTATACTGAGATATCAGACCTAATGCTGAAGTGCAGACCACACGTTCCCATCTGCCAGCTCTGATGCCCAGGGGAGGGACCTAGACAAGAACACAGGGCAGACAGTTGAAGTGGCAAAACCTTAATATTTGCAACAGAAAGATTTATCGGAGATCGTTTATCAATGCCCTAATCTGAATTACACAAAAGCTCTACCCTTGTCCACTACTCCTTACCAGCTGTCACTTGACATCTCAGACAAGGTTGAGAACCTCCATCCTCTCTCTCCTTCAACAGTTCAACCCAGTAGACGCAGAGAAAACATCCACGGGTAGGGGATGATGCCAGGCTAAAGGTAGCCCCCACAAGGAACAGAGATGCCTTTGGCAAGAGGCAGTTTACTGCTCTGTATTCAACAGCTGCTATGTACAGCTGTTTACCTCCTTCCCCTATCCTCTGCCCATTAATCTGTGAGCGCAAAGAAAGGCATTAGCGCTTCAGAGCTGGTTACGGACTGGGGGGGGGGGGGGGGGCGGTTGAAGGGAGCTCATTCTGCAGAGTTCTGCATCAGCTCTTTTGTAGAAGAAATTCACGCAGGGAATAATAGCAAAAGCATTGGCTTACTTTCAAAAACAGATCTTTAAAAGCTGCAATGATCGTAAAGAAAATGATGGCTGGACAACCTTTTTACCCTGTACATTATCCCACCCCAAATCCTTAACATACTGGAGAACTCTGTTTTTAAGGTATGCAAGAAGTACCCATCTAATGGAATATTGATCTCAAGTTCTCTAAATTACTTAAGTGAGTTTACGATCCCCTTCTCCCCCCATTCCAATGCACACATTTAAAGATCTATGCTGACTGGGAACTTGTTTCACAAGCACAGTGCCCAATTAACAGGAGAAATCTTTAAGTTACTGCAGTCCAAACTTTCTAGTTAAGGAAGCATCAATCTTCCTCTCTCATAAAAAATGACCAGTTCTTAAAACACATCCAAGACCTTAATAGTAAATGCTGGACTTGAATACAGTATCAAACCTACCCAATGAAGAAGCATTATTTCCATTTTAATGATATTCATTTCGTAGTATAAATGTCACTTATGACTATTCAGATAAGCTAAATCTTAAACAGAATTTAAGCGATGACAGCTTTCAGCTGATGCTGAATAATTTTATTCTTACTTTTAAAAACCACTCTTGTTCTTCGATACTAGTGCTTCCCAAACTCCATTACTGACACATCACGATTTAAAATCAACCACTGCTTTCTGGCTCAACTTGACTCTTCTAACCACTGAGTGCCATAGTTGCACTGCATTAGCTACTTGAGGCAAGACTTAGTCTACCCTGGATACTCAAAATAGTTAAGGTGAATTAACTGAAGTAAAAAAGGTAATTCAATACATACAGAGAGCATTCACAAAGGTTTAAAGCATTTTAACTAAGCTTACATCAACTGCATTTCATTAGCTAGTTAATCTTAACTTTCTGAGCCCCTAAACAGACAAATCCAGACTTATTTCTAGACATTCATTCAAAGCATAAGATCAATCACGTAACTTCAAGTTATTTAACTATTCTGAATAAGCCCAGCACACTAAATCCAAGACTACCTGCAAAAATAGCGTATTTTACGTTTCCTCTAGAGAAGAAAACTTAATTCCAAACAGTTTTTTTCTAGTTAAGCTAATTTTTAAAAATTTCATACCAAGTTCAAGACAACAGAGTAGCAGTTTAAAACAAAACTGATAAGCAGGCTTTATAACACTTTAACCGAATCACCTCTACAAAAGCTACACCTTTGGTTAAACTAATGCAGATTTCCATGCTGCCTTCATCGCTGCGTATTACATCCAATGTCTGAAAAATATTACGGATATCTCCAGGGTTAGTAGCATTTCTTATTATGAGCATCTGGAGGAGTGGGGTTAAAGTTGCAATTAATTATACATCTAGGAACAGCGCTGGAGGCTACAGCCTTGAGGAAAATAGTTATTTAGTCTCCACTCCACCACTGTCAATGGAAGCCTTCTATCTGTACTCAGGTAGCAATAAATGGTTTTGTCACCTTCAGCCTTTAGCTTCCAGGACACCAAGATCCACTTACGATTTTCTAATAAAATACCCCGACGTAATGATGCTGGCTTGTGCTATGCTTAAGTAAATGGACATAAAACACAGCAGGCACAAGTTTTCTTAAGGATTTCACAGATGAGACATTTCATGCATACATCTCCTGTATTAATTCTATTTTTAGCCTACCAAGATGATCACCACTTAGGCCTTTTATACTACCTCGCTTTAATGGATGCGTATGGCAATGATAAAATGGATGTGTATCAATGACATAACGTTCCCAAGTTTTCTCAATTTTATGCATTCCCAATTCCTTACTCCTACACAAATGTTTCCCTACGACCAGATCATCATCATTTGAACCGGAAGCACCGACACGCCGCAGCAATTACGGGATGTGCGTTTAGAGGGTGCCACTCAACAGTTCAGACCAAGACAACATACCACAAGCACGTATCAAGCATTTAGATACAAGGTCATAAATCAACATGAATTTGTTCCATTGCCTTTATGATAATTTGGGAAAATTTTCATCCTCAGGAAAGGAAACAGTTAAAATTAAGGTGTAGGTTCACATTATTCCATGGCAAAATCCCTCACTGGTAATAAAACAACTGCCACTCTTGTGCAAAGCAAGCCGTATCAATACAAGCAGAGTTTTACCAATCAAATGCAGGCTACCCTCAGGGCAGATGGCACAGATACGAGGAGCTCCAGCATAACATAATCTTTCTGGGACTGGCTGTGTACCTGACAACTACTTCAGTTTGAAGAGAGCTTTATAAAGCGTGTTCTAGAAGTAGATAACCCAACACATAACACACGAATACTCATATGCTTTTATTCCCAAGCCAAAAGTAGAATTTGCCAGTTGTGTATCAAGTAGGAGTTGCTGTATTCTGAATGTGTAACACACTTCAGATTACATTTACACACACTAACACAGTCTGAAAGTCTGATTTACCCAATACAAAAAAGAATTTTATTTTGCTTTATACATCAAGTGCACAAAGAGGGGGTCAGCCAAATAGACTGAAAATACCTTTGCTGGTGCGTTTGGGATGTCATCTGCTGCAGGAGACAATGAATTCTAGCCCTGACAGGTACCACCACAAGTCAGACTAAATCAGCTATGTGTGATTACAATGTTCTGAGGTCCTGGTCTCTCTTTAGCCTGTTCTGATCTAGTGCCAACAACATACTACAAGGAAGCAGAGAGTTTCAAGGTCTGATCTGTGACCTTACGATTGGAAGACAGGGGATCCCAGCTCACCAGTGACCAAGTGCCATTCTCTGGCTTCACCGGTTCGCACGATTAAAATCCAAATTCACAACCACCTTGTTGCAAAATCGGCCCTGCTATTTTTGGATTTCAGCCTCAATCCCAGTAAATGTTCGTACTGGAAACCATGCTTGGGAAGAAAGCAACTCGCAAGCAATGGTTTCAGTCTAGCAAAACATCACTTTCCAGGTCAGCAAAACCAAAGTCAAAACTGTAAACCCTATGTGAATTTGGAAGTGTATCTCGTAGCATGGTGTCATTAAATTGATTAAAAATAGCACCTTCCAAGAAAAAAAACAACCCAAACCAAAAAAACAAAACCAAAACAAACGAAAAAAAAAGAACCCTAACCCAACCGTCTCACCAATCCTAAACTCTAGCATGGGGTAAAGGAAGAAGCTTGCTACTACACAGTGCCATAGAGCGTAAGGAACAATACAGGACAAGAGACTGCACACAACAGGCCAGAACCTTGAAGTCAAAGGGATGACTTATTGATTCAAGAGTCATGCTGAATCGTTTTAAGGCTTCGACCACCAGATTACTACCTAAGTGGGGGTTTGCCTTGGTTTATATTTGACAATAAATTCTTACCTGCAGTGCCTGAGTGTGTTTCATAAGCATGAGTTGATGACAAAGCATACCAGGGAGTATCCTAGCTGTGTTTCAACTCAAGTGATATCATCCACTAATACAGGGGAACAAGTTCTGATGGCAGACTCAAAAGGAATTGTTTTGAAATTGTTGTGAGAGCGTAGCCATAATTCGAAGACAATTCATTTAGCTGGCATTAATCCAGAACAGATTTAAAAATCTTTAGGGGTAACAGAACTATCCTTTCACTTAATAAATTATAAATAACCTCATTTGGACTAAAATACGCCCACAAGCACTGCCACAGAGATGTGAAATTACAGTACGACTAATAGGTGGCAAACTTTATCCACCGCCTATAAAAAGGGTTTTGTGCACCGAAGTTTAGTTCGCCGATTTCAGGACACGCTGACTTTCTGCCATCTTGGCAGGCTACGAGATGACCAAGAAACTCCTCTCCGCTCTGGAAAGACGTAAACGCTCCACGTAGCTCGCGTAGGAGCACAGATCAACCGCGACTTCCCGGTAACGCCACTGCGCTCCCACCGCGTTTGCAATTACATCCCAGCCATTCCCACACCCCAAGCGCCGCCGCCGAGAAACCCTAAAGCTGCCCAAGCGCTGCCTCACGTCGGGAGCCTTCCTCCCTGGGAGAGGTTTTTTTAAAAAAAAAAAAAAAGAGGAAAAAAAAGAAACAAAAACAAAAAAAACCCCCAAAAACTTTCATCACCTCGGCATTTTTTCCGAGTTAGCCGCGAAGTTACTCCACCCGGCTCCGATTGTGCAACGGGGCGGCGGCGGCGGCGCGGTGCGCGCTCCCGCCCGGCGCGGGGGGCGAGGCGCGGCGGCAGGCGATCCCCGGGCGGCGGGAGGGCCGAGCCGGCCCCGGGGCGGAGGGGGGGGAGCGCGGGGAGAGGACGGCACCGCGGCAGCTGCTCCGGAGCCGACGGGAGCGCGGACGTGCGTGTGTGTGTGTGTCATGTTATTGCAGAAAGCGAGAGATCCCGGAAAGAGCCCGAACTAGGCGAACCCGCCGCCATCTTACAATGCGGGAAAGAAGTTGCACGCCAGAGGGGAGAGACCGGCCCGAGAGGCCGGCTGCCTGCCCCGGGGAGGGCCGCGATCGGACCGAAAGCCCCTCCGGCACACACCGACCGGCACCATCCGGGCCGGCCGGCGGCGGAGGGGCAGCGGCGGCGACGACACCGCCGCGCCGGGGAGGCTCCGGGTTGCGCTGACATTTGAGCGTCCCCGGGAGCTGCCGCTCCCCGCCCGCGGGAGCGCCGCCGCCCGCGCCCCGGCCCCAACCGAGCCCCCCCACGCCCGCCCCGCCCTCCGGGGCCCCGGCCAACCCCCGAGGTCCCGGGCCTAGGCTCGGGGAGAGCGGCCTCACCGCCCCGGCCGGGCCGCGGCCTCGCCGGAAGGAGCCGGCCGCTGCCCGGACTCGCTCCGCCGGCCTCCCGCCTCCCCCGGCTGGCGCAGCCCCGAAGCCGTGCCCCCCTCCTCCCGGGGCGGGGGTGCGGGGGGGAGGAAAAAAGCCAAAATAATTAAAAAAAAAAAAAAAAAAAAGACGGGAGCGGGGAGGGGGGGGGAACGGGGGGCAGGCGGAGGAGGAGCCGCGGCGCTCACCTTGTTGATGCGTTTCAGCGCCATTGTGTGCGAGTGCCGCCGCCGCCGGGCCCGTCTGTGCGCCGCGGTGACTCCGCGCTCCGCTCGCGCCGAGGGGGGGCCGGGAGGGAGGGAGCAAGCGAGGAGGAGGAGGAGGAGGAGGAGGTGGGGGAGGAAGGCGGAGAGGGGGGAGGGGGCAGCTGCGCTTCTCCTTCCTCCGGAAACAGCCGAGGGGGGCGCCCGACCGGAGCGCGGCGGCCGCCCGGAGTCCTGCCTGCCTGCGGGCAGCAAGGCCGTGCGCCGGGGAGGCTGCCGGGGGAGCGCTCCGCCCGCCGCGCCGCGCCGCTTCGCCGCCTCCCGTCACCGCCGGGAGGAGGAAGGGGGTGTGGGGGGGAGCCGAGAGGCGCCGCCCGCCCGAGAGAGAGGGCGAGAGAGCCCAGCACCGCCGCCGCCGCTGGCCAGGCCCAGACGCGGCGGGAGGGCGGGAGGCGGAGCCGGCGGGGCGGGGCGGGGCGGGACACGCCGCCGCCAGCCGCCCCCCCCCGCGGGCGAGGGGGGAAGGGGCGGGGCAAGCGCGGCCGGGCAGACCGGGCGCATGCGCCGCCCGCGCGTCCTGTGGCCCGACCCCGCCGAGGCAGGGGGGCGATCTCGCGAGCGGTCGGCGCGAGTGTCGCGCCGGCGCGCGGGGAGGGCGGGGCCGGGGAAGGAAGGTTCTGGGGCTGCCCACGGGCGCCCCGGGGAGGGCAGCGCAGCGCAGCGGTGCCGCTTCCTGCCGCCGCCCGAGCGGCGCTGATCGGGGCTTGCGTTGCGGCGCGTGGGGCGCGGGCCCGCGGCAGCCCCCTGGGCGCGGCGGCGCGCAGCGCTGACGGTGAGCCCCCGCCCTGCCGCCGCCGCCCTCCCACGAAATGGCGGCGGCCGGATCTACATCCCCGCGCTGACGCGGCGGCGCGGTATCCCTCCGCCCGTTAACCGGCCTCCCCAGCTGCCTGTCAGTGCCAGAGGGTGTCACCGGGAGGGGCGGCTGGCTCGCCCGCCCGCGGCCTTGCGTCGGACCCCGTGCTCGGCCTCGGAGGCGCTTTCCGCCCCTCGCGGCCCTGGTTTCCTCGCCTGTCCCGGTGTCAGCGTGGCTGCGCGGCGGGCGGCTGGGAAGGGACAAGTGCGAGCGGCGGCGCGGATCGGCGGGTTCCTCCGCCCCGAAGAAATAACACCAAGGCTCTCCCACCCCGTGCCGCCGCGGGGCCCGGCGGGACGCGGAGCGCCTGGGAGCGGAGCGAGGGGGGCGCCTCGGCAGGGGAGCGGGGGCCCGAAAGCAAAGGGGCTTGCACCTATCGCCGCGGTGCCAGCGATACCGCTGAAAGCCTGCTCTGGCCCGGGAGCGGAGCAGCACCAACACGGAGCGCGGGCCTGGTGCGAGAGCCGTGGGCCGGGAAACTTTGTTGTTGTAGTGTATTGAAACCTACAACTGAACCAAACGGAGTTTCTCGGTATAGGGGAAAAAAACACCACCAAAGGGAAGATACAGTAACACAGACTGTCAGCGCAAGGGCCAGGGTCATCAAATGATGTTTTAATTTGCCGTGATACTTTCTGCGACACTTCTAGCTCCTTGGAGGCTTTTATTTTGTGCAGCACAGGTCAACAAATCACTCTCAGCGAGGCTCTTTTTTTCTCATAGTAATGAATTGCGTAGCTGTATGCGTAGTTGTGTACGTGGGGAAGGACTCCTGCTCTGCTTCCGTGAAGTAACGAGCAGAGAAAGATTGCCAGGCTGCCTTTCCGCTGGAATGAGGGGCTATATCGTATTAATAACCATGGCATTTGCTGACCAGGGAGTATGGGTACGTAATGAGCTAAAGCCATTGCACTGAACTGAGTTTGCATTCATTATAGTGCCTTTATTGCACTTGCTGTTCGTTTTCTTGCTATCTAGGATGCTAATTACTACTTGTCTGGAGAAGGCAGCATATTCAGAAAACCTGATTGTGTAACAAAGTTTTCAGTATGAAGCTTGAGAATAGTCAGCAGTGAATTAGAAGCACAATGCTCTTTTTTTATTTTAAAAATATTACTGTAGTAGGACTGCCATAGTTTTTTAGCATTCGTATCATGTACAGGCTAGAGAGAAAACGATGCCTTGTACTTGTAAAGTCCAGTTGTCTTTCTGTGATCACCTAAACCATTCCTAGTAACTTCCTTGTGTAGTCTTCATTTTCTGCTTATTATTTTAACTGTACCAAACAGCACATTCAGGAAGTGTAGTCCCAAACTATTTCATTATAATGTTCTTATCATCTTAATCAAGAATATTGCTGAAAAACACCTTGCTCTTCCTTGCCGGCTTTGGATTACGGATGCTATTAAACAGCCCCAAATCACCAGCGTGTATATCTTTCTGTCACAGACATCATCCTCGGCCTTGTAAATTGCTTACAAACTTCCTGAACTTTTTCATTATTGTTTGTTATCTCAGGAGATCTAGGTACTTAACAGTATTCCAGTTCTACATTTTTAATTATTATTTGCGATTAATGACCGCTAATATGACTCTATATTTATAAAGAGTTTTGATCTGGCTTGCGATTCGCATTTTACTGTATAATGAAAGGAATGAAGAACATCACAAACATACTGTTGATGGTGTGTAATTTTCCCTGCTAATTTAAGGCAACAGGTATTGTTAATCTGGTAAATCAAGTTTTGTTTGTGGGCCTTTCAACAGTTACATGTTAAAATCAATATCTCTATTAGCATTTGACCCCAAACAGAATTTAAAATTTATCGTATAGCTCTTGTTTATAGCCATCGCTCAGAAACAGGTTTGCATATTTTGTTTTAGTATACCTCTTTAGACATTTTATTACACTCACTGGTCATTTTTTTAAAACAAATACATCAATTTAAATACTTACCTTTAAGTACACTTGAGAAAAAGAATAAAAAATAATGACGTGTAGGAATGAAAAACAAGATGGATGCCCACAGTCCTGTGGCCATTTCTGCAAGTCGCAGCACACAGTCCTTTCTTGGAGAACATTATACTTCTCACCCTCATCTCTTTTTCCTCAAATTGTGAGGCAAAAATCATATACTTTCCCCTCAGTGTTTGGAAACAAATAAACTCAAATAGATTTTTTACTTCAGTAGGAATACTCAGGCGAGTAAGGCCTCATAACCTTGATATATTGATGTGCCATAGACAAAGAGTTTCTCACCTTTACCATATGCAGGAGGTGCGCTCTAACGCTACTTGCACGGATACCTCATATAGTAATATAAAATGCAAGAGGCACAGATGATGGTTACTGAATATGGGCATTGCAACTCATTGTGGAACTACCCAGTCTTAATTGGGTTTGCTTCATTTTAATTTGATTTTTTAAGCTAATCCTCAGAAGTGGCTGAAGAGCGGTATTACCATGTCTAATCCTCATACGGTAGTGGAGTTGGGTTAGATTTTCAGAGGTTTATTATGCAAAATAGCTCAATAGATGTGGCACGGTAATAAACAGTTCGCACAAAAATACCGAGAACAGACCAGCCCACTTGAACTCCATCCCTGAATTTTGTTTGCTTTTTCAAGTACGGCGTTACAGAGCCCTGTGCAGCCAAGTGGTCAATAACCTCCGAGGGCTGAATTTGCCAGTCCAGTTCAGCTGCTCTGTGATGGTCCAGCAGAGCAAGCATGAATGGAGATTGCCTTGATATATTGTTATAGCACTTCCCCTCAGCTTAGAGGGGACTTGAGGGAAAAGGAGCCCAGCCTTAGTTTAAAGGTTAGTGCAGCTTGCTTGCACATCACTGCCAGTTTTTCACTTCCGCTTGCCTGAGACCAGCCATTTTTACGTTGTCAGCATGCTATTCTACCTGTCCTCAAAACAGGTGGAGCAACGAGCACCCTGGGCACCAAGCAGCATTCCATACGGATGCTTCGTATATCTGAGAGGAAAGGGGGAGAAACAAGATGCGAAACATTTCCAAAAAGATCCTCCTTTTTAGGAAAGAAAAAAAAAATACTTCAACAAAAGCAAGACCTTCTTCATATTAGTCCATCCGGTAGATCATTATTAGTTCCTGTTTGGAGGAGACAAAACATGACAGCTTCTGCTGCTGGAAAACAAAGCGCTAAGAAGATCAACAACAACAACAGCTTCTCCCTGTTTGCACGTATTACCAGGCCTCAATTTTCTCTTCAGCATCCTGTCCAACTTGTTTTTCCTTTAATTATCATAAATCAAGCTTGCAGTCAAATCCCTCTTTAATCTGAGAAAAACTCACCTTATTGGGGACCCTTTTGATTCAGTGGTGGAGACCACAAAGAATAACATCACAGAAGAAAGCTGGTAAAAAAAGATTGTTCCATTGGCTTTTTTTAACACAACAAATAAAAAGGCTGCATTTGCCAACCCAAGTGCCACTACATGACAGTGAAAGAAAAGCAGGTTTGGGGATGTCATTGGGTTCCACCTGATCCGTGTTTTAAATACCAAAGACCAGCAGCCCTTCCTGTGTAGATGGGGGCTTCTTCCCTTCAAGAAGGACGGCAAGGTCATAGTTACAGGCTTTGTACTGTGTGCTCAGTTCCCTGGCTGTTGCATCTGGGACCTTTATGTCTCCTTCTGTTAGGAAGAAGAGGTAGCAAAACCCTTTCACATCTGGAGTCCAGCCGAAGGTCAATGTGTTAGGCAGCAGTTAGGTTTCCAAGGAATATTAGATAAAAGGTAACTTTTTGTCTTCTAGTCGAACTTGGCAATTCTTCATCTCCCATTGTTTCTTCAACAGCTTCTCTGACATTCTCACTGAAACAATTTCCAAGCTATTCCACATGTTTCCTTTGTGTAGCAGTGCTTTTTGTCTCACTGCTAGGTCATGGGGCAAAATACTGAGTCCCTACATTAATCCATTTTAAGTTGTTTCTGCTCTATGCAGGGAGTTGTAAGATCTAACGTTTAAGTCCGTATATGAGTCCCAGTGAAAAGCTTGAGTGCTTTGGTGAATAATGGCATGCCAAGGTTTCATGGCTCACACAAGGTCATGTGGCATTCACAAGAATATAAAATACCTCAGTAACTTACACCGAGATCACACACCAAAGTTCCCCACAAAATCTTCCTGTCTTCAGAATTTTGTTTAGCACTTCATTGTTTAGCACTTTCTTAGCCTCACAGTGACAACATAGTTTTCTTTCAGTTAAAGAAGATTTTTCTCTCTTCTTGAAATCCTTACACAAAATACGAGCTATTTTACAAGAAGAAAGTTTTGACAACATAAAATTCATTATGTTATTTTCACAGACCTAAACAACAAAATCTCTGAAAAATTGCTACAGGATATTTATTAGTATTCATACAGAGTATTCATTTTTTCCCAGCAAAACTACCATTTGATCTAAATGAAAAAAATATTCCTTTCAAGTCAGCAGCGGTTTGTGTCAACAAGAATGTTCATTTTCTGTGCTGATTCAGCCCTATGGATATTGAAACATGAAACTCAGATGAGCACGTGCACGGCGTAATTACGATGCCAATTTTGAGAAACAGAAAGTTTTGTTGTCATGCAGTTACTAACTACCTTTGTTTTCTTCTTTCATAAGAATTCTTTACATTCCTGAATAAACATAGATAATACATACATACTTGGCAAAATAGCATCTTAAAGTAGGGGTGCGAAGGGCTAAGCAATTAGTCACAGTTGCTAAAATAAGGCAACACAGGCTGAATTCAGCAGGCAAAACTCCTCTCTGGAGCAAATCAAGAGTTTTATCAGTTTCAGTAGGCCAGGGTACATCAGTTGGAGATCTCTTCAAAAAGGTGTTTAATGGTGACCTACTTTACCCCATCCCTTTGGAGGTGGCGGCTTTTCCTTGTTATACCTGTTTTTTGACCCCTCAGGCTGCCTTCAGGCTGCATGCTAAGTCTGCAGGAGTTACACTGTTACCGAAAACGACCAAGCTCTTATGGCAGTTTTCAGCAGTACTTGATTTGGCCTATGGTGTTTACTAAAGGAGACACCAAAGGACCCTCTGAAACACTTTCAGGATATGTCTATTTTTATTACTTTGACCTAGTTGATTACTAGTCAGATTTGGCCCATCCTAATTCGGTTGCTCCTCCAATGCTTGTTCCAGGATGCAAATGTACTAAGCAAACCACAACCTTTGAGGATAACAAATGATTTGACCAGTGTACCTGATACACTATAAAAGCTGCTAATCCAGATAAAATGTTAAGGATTAAAGTTAATTATTCAAACAGGCTAGCGAACATATTTGACAGGCTCCCTAGTATAGGCAAGGCTGTTCAGACTTCACAACATGCTGCGTTGATTGATTTGAAGTGTAGGCTTCCATTCACCTGGCTTGCTACATGCCAAGTACCATTTTCATTGTTTGATTAGAGTTACAGGGAATTGGTTAGCCTGAGCTAATTAGGACACTGATGGTGTACTTTATACGGAAGTATAAACCGCCTTTTATCTTAGGAGGTTCCCCCACAGAGATCAGCCAGTGTTTCCAGAAGACCTGGGGCAGGGACCCTCTCTGAGTTAGGAGCCCTAATACTACTCACTTCCCAAACGGCCTGCAGCGAACTACCTTTCTTGGCCATTCCCCCTTCTTCTGAGGCAGTCCTGCTGGTGAATCATTCATATATTTGTAGCTAAATAAACATTACACTTCAGCAGAGGTAGCAGGTTGACTTTCTGCCACTCTTCATTTAGAGGCTTTTTTTCCTTGTAGAGCATTCTCTCTCTTCCCCACCCCACCCCACCCCCCCCGTTTTATACAAAATAATGCTGTGTTTCCCTGGGGAAATTATTACATAGTCTGGTAGATTGCAGTGTTTTAATTGTTTGATGCTGTATTGACTTAATTTAATGATTTAAGAAAATAATAAAGTTTTTTTGTTTGTTTTGTTTGTCTTTGAACTGACAGGAGTATATGCCATGTGTTTAGACAATGGATTTAACTAGCCAACTATCACGTGGTATTAGGAGTCATTTCACTTTTCTTTTTGTCCTTTTGAGCAACTTCATCTTTAAAGATTTGGCTGATCTTTTTAGTTTTTGGTATATCCCAGTTAACCATAAGATGTCCAAGAGCTTGCTTAGACCTCAAATATCCAGGTAATTACAGCCAAATATATCTCTTAGAAGGAAGAAATATTATTCTTGTTTGCTGTCATATTGTAATTCAGGAAATATCGTTGATGACTCTAAATCACCAATACTGAAATTAGCCAGTTATTACACTGTTCATCATTATGGTTAGGGGGATGGATCAGGGCAGTATTTCTGAGACGGTGGGTTGTGACACACGCGGTAGTCATGAAACATGGTCAGGTGTTGGCAAGTTGTTGAAAATTTTGCAAATTATAAAGCAAAGACAACCTAGCTTCTGCACTCCTGGTGACTTTTATTCTTCAAGGTCAAGCATGCTTTTCAGCCTTTCAAGAAATATTACATAGATTTGTCACTTTTACAAGCAATAGATGTTAATTTGTTTTTATAAAGACAATGAGGGCTGCAATTTCTTTTTTTTTTTGGATACTGGGACGTCATCTTAAAAAAAATCTCACTGAAAAATACTGGCTTAAGGAGTTGGTAGTGGGATCCAAGATACTAATTTTCTCAGTCATAGGGATTTAAATTTAAATTTCTTAGTCCGTCCTGACTATTTGGTGCCCTATGTTAAATGATTTTATGATCTCTGTTTAGCTTCCATATGAGAAAAACAAACACTGCTGCAATTAGGCATGGAGGACTCAGGTACCTGGAGACTAAATGATACACTTACCCTTACATTGTTCAGGATATTTGACAGTATCAAATCATATTGGATAGGCAATTTGAGGGACCATGTGCGGCACCCATTTCTACCATACCCATTTTCTGAATAATTATAGCATTTCTGTCCCTGAAGCTGTCAAAATAACTCGCATAAAAGTGTAAAAAAACTTGAATAAAAATAATTTAATTCCTCTTGGGGAAGCAGTTTAAAACATTCTCAAGCATCTTAATAAATTAACTACAGACACCTCTGACGACTAATTTTCAATAAAAGACTTTCTGCTCTAAAAAAAGGGGCACTATGATGTTTTCCTAGTTTCCAAAAGCATTCTCCTAGCATGTTGTTCAAGATGAATGCCTCTTAATTACCATGTATTTATTTTTCATTTAATTTTTACCTTTCACAGTTGTTAGGCTTACATTTCCTGTAAAGTAAGTTTTGTAAACTTTGAGGTGATATGTTTATATCCTACTGTTTGTGTTGGTTGCTTTCTCTGCTGATTCAAAGGGAAAAAATAAACTGATTTTTTAAAAAATTTATTTACAGACCTTACAGCTCCCTGTACTGGGGTGAAGTACAGAATTTATATAAGATTCTGGCAATATCTTGAAAAGTAAGTGAGGAATTAACTTACAAATCTTCTAGGGAATAGCCAACTACCTAGATCTCGAAGTGCGCTGTGCTATAGCTGACCTGCAGTCCAGAGGACAGGGAGTGCCTGGAAAAAAATAGAAAAGAAAAAGCATTACTAAGATAGGCGTAAACGAGGCTATATTAATCTTGTTTACCTGCTGTAGTACTATTGCATGACATATTGTCTTGGAATCAAGATAGTCACTTTTTCCCTGCTTTCATCTCTATCCGTTATACGTATATTTGTTGCCTGAAATTGAAGAGGCATGGTGTTTTGGGTTTATTTGGTTTTGCTCCTCTTTATTCTTGTGAGATGACAGAGGAGGAGTACGGGTTACTGTCAGTGCCAGACCTGGCTAACCTTGAAAAGGGGAGACAGGCTCAGAAATCTCCACAGCGCTGCTGTTACACAGCAGCCTGAGAAGGAGCGATAAACTGCTGTTTTACTGCAGTGTCAGTGGGCATCGTGACACAGGAAGAACTTAAGAGCAGAGTGCAGTCGTATTGCAGAGATCATGTACTCTGTCCTCGGCAGTGGAAGCTGGTAGTTCTTCTGTGCTATAATTAGCCACTGCCAACGACTGCACATTGCGTCACAGGAATTAGTCTTGTGGCATTCTCACCTTTGCCTTCCAAAATGAAGGAAATATCTTTCAGTGACAGCTATTACACCAAGGCAGTAGAAGTACTAAGGGAACAAATTTACCCTTAGTTGCCTGGTCAAGGATATACAGTCTTCACTGAGAGCAAAGATCAATGCAATTTAAAAGGGAATGGTGAGTGGTCCCCTGCTGAGAATATGTTGACATATATATACATATAGCTTCTTTTCCCTGGAATTCCCATCATAAGAGAGCAGCTTGTAGTGTTTTGATAGTGGTTTTAGTTCACGTCTCTTCATTTAGCAGCGTGTACTTCCCAGATTATGTCGGCTTTGTCCCCTGTAGGTCCTTTAGCATAGGGGAGGATGTACCTGTTTTCCATCACTGCAGCTTCCTCCCAGGGGACAATATGGGGATTTCGCAGCCTGGTTTATTGCAACAAACCAGGCAGAACCTGCCACAAATCAGTAGCATATCTGATCTTTTATGAACATATTTGTGAATTAGCAACTCCCTGGAAGCCAATAAAGTTCCAAATCTGTCCAAGTCTGTATGCGACCAGCGATCAGATCAGTCTGGGTCCTCATGAGCCATACATATCAGATCAGCTACTTAATGTGGATGGAAAGATTGGATGATTCATGTCATGGGTCAACATTTAAAACTCATTGCAATATTATATTTACTGTGTACTTGTGCATCATTAGTGTTACTTGACTGATGTTACTTACAATAGTTTCATGTCATACAACTTGTTATCTTCTAGGCTTTAAATAAAGGCAGTTGAAATCAGTAACTTAGTATACCTGAGTGGATAGTCATAGTTTCATCTTGTGCTACTTCTGCAAATATTACAGTAGCTGTAGGAACCAGTGCTAACCATTGCATAAAAAGACAGTTCCAGCTTGGAAAAAACATACAATGTAAGTAGAAAGTAACTGAACTTCATCTGGGGATATCTAGGAAGTTAGCACTGAATACACCCATTCTTTCTTGAGTCGGGGTTTTCTTCAACTTTGTTTCATACCTAACTCATGGGTAACATTTCCCACTCCCCAGCAGTAGTAGTCTGAGGAAGAAATGTTAAACCTGTGGCTGAGAGATCAAAGCATGGCATTTTTCTTGAATAAATAAAAACAGTGTCTACTGCTCTGTTCTCTCGTGCACAAAGTTGCCATGTTGGACCTTGATCCAACTCTTGGAAATCTTGCAATTTTTCTTTGCATTCCTGTTTTCATTCTTTTCACAAATTAATTCGCTACAATCTGCGACAATAAATTATATTCTAAGCCACAGGGAATTTTAAAATTCAACAATAATACGTGCTATTAGTAGGACACTGCCGTTACTTAGGCACCTGCTTTCAAAACGTAATAGTTATATTGTAAAATTCTTGGACATAAGTTAAATTAGAAAGTAATATCATGCTGATTTAGTAGTAATTTTATAATATGAAATTTATGCTATCACAAAATTACCCTATTGATTCTATTATGAATGTGATTTGTTTCCTTAACTCATTTTTCTCTTGAACACTTTGCCCACGACAGAATAGTAGATACTTTCAATAAACACTAGCAGAAGCCACTTAAGGTGCCAGGTCTCAGAGTCAAGTGAAAGCATGACAATCTCAGCTTTCTTCTAAGGGCAATTAAGCCTCTGGATGTAAAAATAAGAAATGAAAACCTAACCTGCATGCAATGCAATTGCAACTTGCTTGCCATGTTCATAAGCAGAAAACAGAGGAAAGTCACCTTATATATATGGTCTTTACATTTTTAAGCCAGTCTCCTTATTTTTTGAGATTCAATTATTTAGCAGTTGGGTGTTGAGAGTGCTGTATAACTAACTGATGGAGACATTGCATGAAGTGAATCACAGTTCCTACAGCCCTTCTGGGGTGTAATGATTTTGCTTGCTTTTGGGGAAGTGGAAGAAAGAGAGATCTTTGCATACAGCAGGAACAGCAGTTAATCAAACCCCATTGTGAAATGATTCGAATACAAAGGAAGAGTTCTAGCTTCCTCCTAGAGAGAGGCTTGTGTTTGCTGATCACAGAAGCTAGCCCTTTGGTGACAGGATCGTTTTTAGTTGACAACAGTACTTTTGCCTGCTGCAGAGATTATTCCAGGCGCTCAGTATGGAAAATGGCAATGCCAATTCCAAGAAAATGGTTTTAACAACACGAGACATCCTGTTGATAGAAAAGCTCATTCCCATGAACGAGTGCTGAACAAATTACTGTGCTACTTAAGCTTGTTTTAGAGACGGAAGGACTGTGTGTCTGCTACCTCAGAACCTTTCGTCTTTTATCCTTACTGGTGTGTACTTGGTAAAATAAAATAAATAAATGTAACTTATAAATGTTCTTTTCCTTTACAAATCTTAGTGTTCTAGACAGACCGGTAAGTATTACCTCATTTTACAGCTGAATTAAAGGCACAGGGAAATTAAGCAATTTTTGAAGGGTAACAAGAGGAGGAACACAACCAGCCTCTTTTCACCTATGCTCTGTCTGTTGGACCAGGACCAACAAGTTTGTGGATGCTGAAGGCAACTCTTATTTCTACGGTGAGCCGGACCAATGCAGCTATGTTTTAGTGACGTTACGCTTGGCAGAATAAACTCTGCCAAACATGATCTGCATCTGAGCCACAAACTTTTCTACCATTCTCATCAAAGCATGCATAGTAGTAAGTTAATTGGGCTGGTTCTCTTTTGGGCTGTGTTTTGGAAACTCCATGTAAAAGACCTGAGCTAGCACTAACTATGTAGATCTATTCATGTGGGCTCCATGCTCCATCTTATCTGTAATGTTCTTGCTAGATGAAAAATCCCGGTGATAGAAGATACCTACTGCTGAAAGGAATAATCATATTTCAGTATCGGTTACCTAGGTTCTGTTCAAGTATCTCTGCTTGGGCTTTTTATGCTGTTATTTTTCTTACAGCGACTCCTATATATCCTACCCACTACCAGAGTTTCAGTGGCCAAATTCAGCACGAAACACATAAGCAGAGGCAATCTCTACTTGTTAACAGTTCACAAACTGAAGCTAAACATGCAAGAACAAATTGTTGCATATTCCTCTCCCCCAAAAAGCTAGAAAATTTTCCAGATACTCAACAGCGCTGAGATTTGAGGCAAGGTTGTAAAGGATGCCAATAAAATCCCGAAGAAGCAATCTGCCTGTGGAATAAGAACATCCACATAGGGTGTTAAACGTGTGTAAGAGAAAGAAGACATCACACCTCCCTGGTAAACCTCCTGATGTTGATCGATCTTAAGTTCTGACCCCGTAATGTGGTCCCTGAAGATGGACTACTGCATAAAACCCTGTTCTCTTCTGCAGGACTGAGCAAGCCTGTAGCTTACATTTTTCCCCTTAAGTCAAACAGGAAGTCTGCAGCCAAGTTGGAGAGTGAACACGCATCTCCTGAGCCCCAGTTCAAACCAGATTTCTAAAGACCATCTATTGCCTCCCCTTCAGTTAAGAATCTCATTCAGGCTTCATTTTCTTCATAGTTTTTCCATAGTCTATGACTTCAGCCTTTCA
Organism: Platalea leucorodia; assembly: GCF_965183815.1. Taxonomy (NCBI): domain Eukaryota; kingdom Metazoa; phylum Chordata; class Aves; order Pelecaniformes; family Threskiornithidae; genus Platalea; species Platalea leucorodia. The sequence goes on along the minus strand of NC_138828.1, from coordinate 30,914,114 downwards.
TATACCAAAACCATTTGTCATTCATGTCAACCGATACCTATGCAGACAGGCAAGGCGCAGTGAGAACGGTTCCTCTCTGCAACACGTGCAGATTGTCTCACAGTGTGCTGAGTGGAGCGCTGATCAAAGGCGGCACAGTGGGGCTCAGGAGCTTCAGTGAAATGTCAGCTGTGCTCCCAGTATCACAGCTAGCATTCAGAGAAAGCTGGAAGAGCAGAAGAAAGGGAGCAGGAGGGAAGGACAGAGGCAACTTCGATGTGAAGGTGTTTGATTCAGAGCTGGAGGATTTACCTTATTTATCTTTAGCCTTATGTATTCTTCCCTCAGAAAGTTTCACAAACAAGGTTACATCATGACATATGATTTGTAATCTTTACAGAATAATCAAGCATTTTGCTCTTTCATTATCTTGTCTAATAGCACGCATTTGCCTACACAAGAAGGAATCATCTTAGAACATCAGACATAGTCATTACAAGGATAAACTTGGTTGAGGCAGGGAACTAAGATACTCTGAGATCACAGGAATATTCTCACTAGCTAAACAAGATGATTCATCAGGAAGTGTTAACGTAGGGTCAGAGGTAGAAAATATTCAGACCAGAAGCACAAACAAGCTGGATTTGTTTGTCTTAAACCTGGCTTCCGGTATTTTTTTTTTTTGCCTTAGTTCTTTATGGTTTAACTTTTGGTTAAGATTATCCTGAATCAATCATTAAAGCAAAATAGTAAAAGGGATCTAGCACTGGGCTTGTATATCCTAGTCAATACAAGGCAAACATGACTGCCGAGTAGATTCAGCCGAAGACAGACCAGTGGGTTCATCTGACTCAAGAAATACCTATCATTACTCTTTCATTGCTTTGCTCAACCCTATTAACTTACCCCAAAACTTCTTAACTACCAATCCTGGGCTGGCAGAAAAGGTGCACAGTTGATGTGGGCAGATATGGTGTGGTTTCCATACACTGAGGGAGGAAAGAGAACTGTGCTCCAGTCAAGATAATGTAAGGAAGGAGACAGGTCTTCTAGAAGGATTGCGCTGCTTCAGCTTTCCCAAGGATGCTCATGCTCTGTGCTATACGCTATTAGCACCTAATGGATTCACTCACAGTAGCAAAGCATCTTGAACTCATGACCAAGAGACTAATGCAAGAGTTGTCAGGTCTGGCTGGATTGTCTAAACGGACCCAGAATGGCTGCATACTTCCCATTTTTTCACCTGGCTACACAGGGGCAATTTTCTATGCCAAAATGACCAGTCTCCTTGGCATAAAATGAAGTAAAATGAAATAGTGTGCTCAGAGATACTGCTTGTTCTGTGCAAACTATTGCCAAACATGAGGCGGATGGGCCTCTCCCTGTAATATTAAGCCTCTCAGCGCTCACATTATCCCACCTCAGAAGAGTTATGATACCATATGAAAAACATCATTCATATGAAGAAAAATTTTCAGTCTTTTACTTCAATATTTTTAAGACTATCGACTCAAAATGCAACTTTAACAGAACAGGGTGACGACAGGTCGTATATAGCCTATAAATCAAAAGCCACACATTATTAAAGCCGCGCTCCCTCACCTCCCTAGCTGTACCTTCAAGTGAGGCCTGCCCAGGCTAAGCCCGGCCCAAGCGACCAGCCGGACATCACCACGGACCCGCAGGCCGGCCGCTGCCCCCCTCGCCTCAGGAGAGCAGCTGACTCAGGAGGCGCCCTGCTGGCTGCCAACGGCCGCGGCGCCGGCCCGCGCCCCGCGCCCACCACCCCGCCCCGCCTCTCCCCGACCGGCCCCGGCCCCGGCCCCAGCCCCGGCCCCGCTGCCCACCGGGCTCCGCTGGCGTCCCGGCTCCCTCCTGCCTGTAACGGCCGTCGCCGCCCGCGCGCCGCCTCGCGGCGGCAGCGCTCCCGGCCCCCGCGCGACAGCACCCCCCGGCGGCGCCCGCCGGAAGCGCGGCCTGGGCGGCGGGGCAGCGGCCGTGTCTCTGCGCGCGTGCGCACGCGGGGCCGGCACGGGCGTCGCCCCGCCCCGCGGCGCATGCGTGGCGGGAGTAGCCCGAGGAAGCGCGCGGGTCGCAGCGGCGGGGGCCGTTGGTGGCCGCGGCACGTTCCCCTCCCCTCGCTCCCTCACGGCCGCCGCCATGGTGCTGGAGAGCCTGGCCCGCATCGTCAAGGTCCAGCTGCCCGCGTACCTCAAGCGCCTGCCGCTGCCCGAGAGCGTCGGCGGCTTCATCCGCCTCACAGGTAGGTGGGGGGAGCGGGGGAGGGCCGGCGGCCGCCGCCCCCTTCCCGCCTCGCCGCCCCCCCCTTCCCGCCTCGCCGCCACCTTCCCGCCCCTCCGGCCCCCGCGGGTGGCGTGAGGGGCGCGGCGGGGCCGGGTCGGGCGGCGCGCTTCTGCCTGGACACGGGCGCCCGCCTGGGCTGCGGCACGTCCCCCCGGCCTGTCCCGTGTCGGGCTGCGGCTTCCACTCCTCGCTCCGGGCATCGATCGCTTTCTCCCGGCCGTGCTAAACAAGTTGTCTGTTATGGGGGCGAACGCGACCCCAAACGTCAAATCGCCGTTAAAGTGTTTCAGGAGGAAAATTATCCGACAAGGCGTTTAAGATGCCTTGTGAGGTAGATGATAACAGTCAGAGTAAAATATAGCGATAGAGTAAAACGTACCAGGCTCCTCGGCCCCAGATCGTTTGCACTGTACTTAAAATTCCTCTCTGCAAGTAGCAGCAAGTCAGAGGCCATGTACATACAGAAAATGGGATTTTAGCTGAAGGCCTAAAACACTGCCTCCTCATTTGCTTAAAAGGTTAAAGAGTGTCTGTACTGATTAAAAAAAAAAAAATAGATCTGTTTCTGGGAGCCTACTACATACACAAAGTTAGGGTTTTTTATTTAATCATTTTTATAAGTATTTTCTGAATAAGGGAGTGAAAATACCTATTCATTAATCATAGCCCTATCACAGACCGAACAAGAAAGAAAACTAAATACTAGCAAATTCTTTAGGTGTTCAGTGCATTTCAGTGCTTTGCAGGCTGGAACTATCTGAGCCCAGGCTCAGCTGTGATAATACAGGCAGAACCTCAAGTAGTGTCAAATGGCGAGATTAGTTCGGCGATAATAAATAAGAGGAACGCTCTAAAAGAAACTCTCTGGAAATAGAAAAAGTCTTCAAAGTGTAGAATCAACTGCGTATGTTTATCTTGCAGCACTAAGCTATATGACTTTAATAGTGCTGGAAAATGATTTTATTGAGAACAGGCACAATTTATTTAAAACCAGGTTTGAGTACTTTTTTCCCCAGCATGTTTATGCTGCTTGTAAACTTAAAGTCCTATTATCTTTCCCACGACAAGAAAACCTGTTTTAAATGAATCATTCTCCTTTCCCTGCAACTACTCTCTCATCTGAAAGTGCTGTTAATTATATTTACCAAATGGAGAAATTCAGCTGCCACAAAGTTGGGAGGAAGGGGGTACAATAAGCTACAGAACAGTGCAGGTCCTCATATTCCTAGCATTTGGCAGTTTCCTACCTAAGTCATTGCCCTTTTAATGACAGGTTGTACTTAAAATTCATTAAACTTAGTAATGCTTGGGTTTAATCTCTTCTTGCTTCACTTGTCCAAACATACATTTCTGTAACAGGATTATTTGTGCAGTCCCTGTATTTATTCACACTACATATTAGTAATAGAACTTATTCTGAAAACCTCTGGTCAGAACTTTTTTTTTAATAGAATGATCAATGGGGGAGAAGTGGTTTGCTGTCATGTTATTTACCCCATGGACAGGCACTTCTTTGAATTTGGAGGGAGGGCAAGAAGCAAACAACTGAAACCTTAAGTGGAGACCAAACATGTGACATGTCAGTTCCAAAAATATTAAAGAAAGGTAAAAGAAAGAACCAAGTCAGAAATTGCTTTGAGACCTGGTAGGATTTAATGAGCGTACCTGAAAGAATCCAGTGCCTCTAGTTCTCAGTGATTTCTTTGATTGGTCTTGTGCTGAACACTCTAAAAAGGGGAAACAGAGGTACAATTAAGAACACATAGCTACAGAGACAACATTTTGACACTTTTTTCTTTTTTTTTCAACAGACAAGTAGACTAGAGTAATATCTGCTATCATACTTATGTGTCTTCCTCTTAAGGTGGATATGAATGAAAACCAGCAAAATTGTAAAAGGTGCTTAAAGTTACGGCATAGGGTAAATGCAACATGGTGAGGCTTTTCAAAAGGAAATAATAGGACACCACATCCTAGGCACCTAAATGATCCTCTCTTAGTGCTTAAAAGCTATTGAAAGTCATTCTAACCTCATTGCTCATTAAAGACTTTAGTACTTACCTGCACTCAGAGCTGCTGTCAGTCTAAAGTTTCATCTGGGAAAACTGTATTTCTTCAGCAAATGCCACCTGTTCTATATTTTTGTGGTCTTAGCCTGTCCTGTCCCAAAGTCATAAGCCTCTAAGAGCAGGGGATTCCCAGTTCTGGGAGTTATTTTGCAGCAGCAACTTAAAGGATCATATCTATTGAATTACAGTTACTGAAAGACTATTAGACAATAGAGAAGATTAGATTAATATTCTCTTTTGTGTTTACTACTACTACAAATTACAGAGGAGCATATTCTTTGGCAAATGACATATCAAACATATCAAGCATTTTTATTTGCTGCTTTTTGGAAGGTGAGAAACAATATTGATCTTAAGACATTTCAAGTGCATTAGTATTTTGTCCTTAGGTGGCATCTACTGAACTCAGTCAGGAACCAGCACTATAAACACTCGCTAGCATAGACCTTGTTCGCAAAGGCAGGCCAAAACCCAAATCTGGAACAGTGCAGTGCTTTGCTTGTTCGCTCTTTTATTGCTTCTGTAAAGCTTCATTAGCTTCCAGGCAGATGCAACTTCAGTTCCTGTAGCGCGTCAGTTGTAGAAACGACAGACCAGAAGTATAGGGAGGATCCTTTTGTATAGGATATTGTATAGTATGCTGATTAAAAATCTTGAGACACCTGTTGTCTGTCATGACCTCACCAAATCACAACGGAAAACTGCTTGCTTGGAGAGAGGAGGACTGTTAACATCCTTTGCAAAACTCCTGAAGGTAAAAGCAATGAGGGAGGAAGGAAAGAATGTTTGACCTTGGGTTTGAAAGTGGATATCTAAATTGTCGCGCTGCTGCTGCTCAGAAGCCTCTTTCAGTTTCTTGTCATAGCTGCTTTACCCTTCCCTTCTCAAGTTTGCTGAAATGAACAGTGTTGGCTCATGCTGGTGTTGCTTTTTATCCTGGTACATGTCATTAAAACAGCATAGACGTTCACTTCAAAATAGCACGTGGTCAGAATTTCAAGGTTTATGCAAGAATCTAGGTGCTAGTCATCTTTCCATAAACATGACGCAGTCCTGGGTGGGCTGTCTTACACTTGGCCTACATGTTAAGAGAGACTTGAATGTAACAAGCTGCCAGGCAGGACGAGCACCGTTTTGTGGATCATCTTTTACAGTGCTGAGGGAAAGAAGGGTGATACCATGATAACAGTCTTCAGAACCTATTTCAACAAGGAATTTGTCGTTTGCAGAGTGGCTCGCTAACCTGAAAGCTTTGGCTTTTAATTTATTTAAGTGTGCTATGTCGCTAAAAGAACTGTCACCTCTCTACCTTCATACCTGCTGAATAAGCTAATAGACATATTAAAGTGGTGCGTGGAGTCCTTTGTGTTTAGTTTCTGTAGCAATGAGAAGACCCCTAAAAGACCCAAGCAAACAACAGAAAACAGGGTAGAACTGCTTATTAGTTCTGAAGAGAATGTAATTAAGTAATTTGACTTTGCGTGAAGAATTTCATCAGTTTAGAGACTATACAATCACGGTTCCAATCTTCACTTTGACTGGTAGCTAATACTTGTTAAAATTTTGGCTTGGAGTTGAGCTGTTACTGTAAGAAGCTACTTTTGGGTCTGCATAGGGCCATTTCCACAGAAATTAGCTAAAACATAAATCAAAGTGAAAGGTATCAAAGGAGTAGTTGGTGAAAGGCAAGCAGGGACCTCTTGCTTTGATTTGACTGCCAGTGGCTGGCCAGTCCCTTTCTGCTCACAATGTGTGTGTTTCTTATTTTTTTGGACTTGTTACTGTTGGAGTAAAAGTTAAGACAACCTCTCCTCGAAAATGTAGCTGTGGCCTATGGTCCATGGCCTCAGCTTCTTGGAATTCTCTGGGCATTCCTGTTTCAGTGATGTTCCTGATACTTTCCAGGACTTCTCTTTGGGATTGGTCTCTGTCTAACACAAGTCAAGTTTGAAGACTAACCTCTTCGATACTCTGCTCTCCATTTCTGGCTCCAAAGACTGCCTCTTCCCATGCAGCAGAACTGATAAAGAATCTCCAGAATCAATGTAATTGCTGAATTCTGAGTTATCAGCTGTGAAAATAAACAGTCTTGTGAATTGCCTTACATCTGCTTCAGAAAGGTATGAATGGCTTCAAAAACACAGAGCAGCTTACAGTTGTAGGAAGATATGATTGCATTAGTTTGGGTGAAGCTTTTCTCCCATCCCCGCCAACCCAGTCCAAAGTTCTGTGACTTTTTTACTTTCCGATAGTATCTTGTCTCTCATGCCGTAGAAGCATGGTCATGTTGATTTTTCAATCTGAAAGTATGAGCTTCTGACAGTCTTTTGGCAATAACAAGTCAGTTTATGATTAGTGTATGCATTGGTGTAATTGGGGGCTTTCCAGAGACTTCCAGATTAGAAATATGTAAAGAAATCATTGGCTAGTGAGGACAAAACTCTTTATCAGCAGTTAGCATGATACAAATATTAAATAATAACCATGATAAATAATATCCTTGTACTTACTATTCATGTTTTTTTCTAATTTCCATTCTCAGAGGTTACAGCTATCATGTTCCTGTTTCATTTGGATGAACCCAACTGGTTATGAGTCTCCCATAGACGTGACTACTGATCCGATTTTTTTTTTTTGGTCATATCAGGGAGTTTCAAGCTGTATTGAGATGCCACTTGCTGTTTAGTTGCCAGTCTCTTTTAACGATGTTTAATTCTGATGTGAGACGTTTCCTTTTTGTGTGTCAGTCTTAGCCCAGTTGTATTAATCACACACTTGATAGGTGCCCTGCTTCTGGTTATGGTGCACCTGTTGGAACGTCCGTTCTGTCTTGGAGTTCAGAGTAGCTTTGTAGAGATCCACCTGTTTGCCAACAGTCAGGTTAGAAACTCAATTTGGAAATTTTTTTCAGTGACCAAATATTTTTCTCTCTTCTAAAGTACGTTCCAAGTCAGTCCTTCACTTAAGGTCAGAAAGTGCATTTGGATTCCTATTGACAGAGTGTTCTGGAACAGTAATGACAGAAAAGACAAACAGGCACTGTTGTTCAGGAAACTCAGTGTTTTGTGCAACTGAAAGCATTTAAAGTATTGCAGTGTTAATTTTTATTATTAAGGGCTTACAGCTTGTTGGGGGAACTGAGGAAAGGGCAACAGAGATTAGTCTATTGCAGTGACTCTTAGCAAATTTTGTCAATTGTTGTGCATAGGGATGGCTGTAAGTGCAGGTGCGGAAAGACTACTGAAAGCTCTTGTGGTGCCTTTAGCATTTATACAGTTGTGCTGCATTCCCAGATAAATGCAATAAGTGTGGTTTTCACTTCAAAGGCTATAGAAAGCTCAAAGAGCGTAAAACTAGTCCCACAAAGTATTTTCATTACATGGTGTACTTCCAGAAAATTCAAATTATTAAGAAAAAGCCACTTTGTTCTAACTGGAAAAGTATTAGCATGAACATGTGCTCTATTATTACAAATAAAATCAAGCTATACAGAATAATATAAATTCTGAGAGCTACAACCTACCTAGCATCCTTAGCCTGCTCTATTGAATTTCCTTTCTTGTACATCTTAATCTCGAAGAACAAACTGTAGAACAAAATTTTGCGATGTTGTGATCCTAAATCATTTAGAAGAGGAACTTGATTACAGGATCTTGTCTTACAAAGTGCTTGTGCAGCTATTTGTGCTCCAGCTCATTACACTTGTTTGTTTCTCATTTTAAAATATTTTTAAACTCTCTTCCATTTCTGTATGAGTGTTTAGATTTAATGTATTCTCCAGAAATTTAGAAAAATGCTCTCTCCTGTATTGCACCGTGGTACTTAAATTACACTGGAGTATTGTCACGGCATGTTTTGCTGGAAAAGTGGATCCACCTTTAATACATATAGATCTTATGCCAGGTGCTGATGAATTTCTTAAAAAGTTCAGTAAGTCTTTCTCTCACCAGTATGTCTAGATGATTTATAATGATGTAGCAAGGCAGCTAAGTCTGCAGAGGATACTTGAATCTCTTACCTGTTCTTAAAAGAAGTTCCTCAGCTTGGTAAAAAACAATTTTCTGTAGCTTGACTTACCTGATCTCAGGATTCTTTCTTTCTCTGTGTATTGTAGAAACTGGTTGCAGATCCCTGAGCAAACAGAGCTCTGAAAAATAAAACCAAAAAGATCGGTGAATGTTTTGCTAGTGCTTATCTAATAATCTGTATAACTTCTACCGAAAGTTTCTAAAAAAACTTGGAACAAATAAAATGAGGAAAACTTCAAGAAGCTAAATATCTGAAATAAGCAATTAAAAATTGAACTATAAAACGTACTGAATAGTTCTTCATATACAGAATGTTAAGATACCAGCACTGAATATACTTACTGCATGTAATCATGCCCAGTGTGCCAGTACACAGTGCTGGTTTACCTTGGGTGAGCAGAACCTCTGTGATTTTAGGGTTCTTCATTTCAGTACATCTTTTATTTCTTTTGGATTTATTGTCTTCCATTGAGTCATCTTCTAGAGTGTTAAAATTAAACTTCAGATTAAATTCTAGGAGTCAAATTTTTACCTTGGCTACAGTAAAACCCAGGTTTTAATCTGGGTCTTCTTTCTTTTTAAGACTTAGCCGCAGAACCGCGTTTGCCCTCAGAGCCTCGCTGACTGAGAAACCCTATTCCTTACGCAAAGCCATTTGAGAGTAGCTGATGCTGCACCATACTGAAGTGGTGTCAAGAGCCAATCTAAATTCCACCTGTCTTTAGTTTCAGAATGGCTGCGGTTATTGCCTTTCCTGGGCGTGCTGGCCTTGCTCGGCTACCTCGCTGTTCGTCCGTTCCTCCCCAAGAAGAAACAGCAAAAGGATAGCTTGATTAACCTCAAGATCCAGAAGGAAAATCCAAAAGTAGTGAATGAAATAAACATCGAAGATCTGTGCCTCACTAAAGCTTACTGCAGGTGTTGGCGTTCTAAGACGGTAAGACACTTTATGCTAGTGTAGGATTAGAGATTGAAACTTGCATATTTGTATCAGTGCTTCGGTGGGGAATTGCTACATGTTGACCTGTTGCTTTTCTCTGGAGGTGGAACATGGTCCTGGTTTTTGAGAATGGCACAGTTCCTATTTTTCTTCACTGTAAACCTATCTGCATGCAGAAAGAAACTGTAGAAACTTGTAAGAAACACAGTAGGATTTTTCTAGAAACACTTACAAAGAGTGACCACCTGTGAGTAGATGAAAACTAAGCAAGCCTTGTTTAATATTTGGAAATACATTGCAACTAATTAGAAGGTAACTACTCTACTTTGCAAAAACAATGCTTAGAAAGTTGTTCATATTAGAATAAAAGTAAGGCTGGATCTGTGTTGATGAGGGAGAGCATGTCCCCGTCTGATCCAGAGCAGCCAGTAGATGACTGGTTTGGATAGTCCGTATCCCCCAAATCAACTAGATGTACACAGGTATTTTTCATTTACCCTCAATTTCTTTTGAGTGTCCTGACTACACTCTGGTTTTGTCCTCTCTGGACTGAATGCTTTCCTGTTTTAACAAAAAAATCTACCCTGGACCTAAGAAACCCTCTCAACTATTCTCCCTTCAGAATAATCAGTTCAGCAAAGTATTTCATTTTTCCTTAAAGCAGTACTTTCTGGTTGCAAATTATTAAATCTACTAAGAGCACTTTTACTAGTTCCACAATAAACCTTAAACCAGTTGTGGCTGTGATGGCTGCTTTGCTTGCTGTCCTTTCATGGAAAAGGCTTTGTCCCTAACTTTGTGTCTAAGAACAGCATTTTTAGGACCTCACAAACTTAGTTACCTCTTAGCAGTGGTTTTTTTTTTTCTTTAGTAACAGTAGTCCTGTGTCGGATAGGAGACGGAGTTTGATGTTGAAACAGGACATAGGAGGAGGAACTAGCAACATCATAAAAGTGCTCTTGGCATAGGAAGAAGTATAAAAATCACCATGCAATTGCTGTACAGAGTTATACTAATTCCTCATGTATGTTTTCTTCCAGTTCCCTGTCTGTGATGGCTCCCACAACAAGCACAATGAATTAACAGGAGATAATGTAGGTCCACTAATACTCAAGAAGAAAGAAGTATAGCAGATGCTTAATCCACTAGATCATGACTGATAAAAAGTCTTTTTCTATTGTTGTAGTTGCAAAAGACAGCATTTTATTATGTGATGGGTATGATTTAGTCTGATGATTGCTGTAGATTTCTTTTTGGAATAAACTGCATTTAGACAGTGCTAAATCTGTCACTGTTTTGATACTTTATTCTGAGAAGAATTATGTCTGCTTTGTAAAGCTGTAAAGTAACTATCTCTGTAAATAAGTAGTTTATTTCAACAATAAAATGACTTCCTACAGTTAAGCCTTTTTTGTATGAGCATGCAATTATAAGACTGTCACTATTTCCAAGTGACAGAAGTGCACCTTTCTGTTGATTTTGTTCTGCTAAGAAGCCATGTTTTGTTCTGCTTTTCAGGAAGAAATTTAAGTGCACTTAAGTGGGGAAAAAAGATAATAAACTCATCCTTTGTGAATATACCTAAGCATACCACTGAGGGCAGGCAGCATAGCGATGCTAAGTTACACTGGGTGAAGGTCTGGCCTGTGCAGTGCCTAAGCGGGCAGTTTGTTAGTCTAATGCAAAGCAGCCCGCTTCCGACAAACCCCGCACAGCTGGGCAGTCTGATACCATGTCCTAGGCAGAGTGCTGCAGTTCCAGACCATATAAACTAAACTATCGAACAGGTCAGCCACTACTTTGTTTTGAGCCCCTGTGTTGATCGTTCATAAGCTCTTGTAAGGAAACACAAATTTGCTCCTTGCTATTTCACTTGCACCGTGGCCGCTACTTTTTGTAGCGGGGACTTTCATGGGAGGAACTGGTTAAATGACAGAACCAAGAAAACAGAGCTAAGCTGTATTCTTGGCTTCTTATCCATTCAGAATGATTATTTGGGCATGTCAGAACTTTGTTGTGGTATGGCTTAATTTCAGATGCAGGTGGATAATTGCCTCTTATCTAACTGTTAGACTTCCAATGAATTCTTCCAAAGTACTTTATTCTTCAATGAAAGACTGTATCCATCATTTTAAAAATAAAACTTTCTTCTATGCTACAATTTTAGACAATTGTACTAAGGCAGATTTCAGCTGTTCCTTAACGGCATTTCATTTGACCCATTGTTAGGCAGGTGAGAAGCCCCAGAGCAGTGTGCCATTGCTAAAGCTGATCACCACAGTGCTGAAACAGAAAGCAAGTCAGGAAGCAGTTCTCGCATAATGGCTGTCGCAGCAGCAGCAGAACTAAGGTAGATTGTTCCTCCTCCATTTGTAACAGTTATAGGTATCTAAACCTACCATTTGTAACAGTTCTAGGTATCTAAACTTCTTGCCTTGCAGCAAAAGATGGCAGATTAGGATGTAATTGTATGTTAAATGCCTGCTTTTATAAAGCGTGTAATAGAACCATGGTACAGTCTTTAATGCTTAAATGCTTCATGGTAGTCTTACCTTGATGGATGAGCAAACCATAAACATTATATTAGGATATAACATTTATAACAGAGGAAAATCTATAATGTTACTAAATGTCTTATACTCAGTCTTCACTTATAGATGCAGTATATTGAACACCAAGCCCCAATTTTTGGGTTTGGTGAAAAAATTACTATGTGAAATGCAAAAGCCTGTCTTCAGATTTTTTTTTTTTTTTTCGCCCAGGCTTCAAAATCCACAGCCTATTGTAGCAGGCTGCTGTTATATGCAAGTCTGTATGTGCTTCCAGCTTTTATCAGGATACTTTTGCATTCAAATACTTTGATTTCCTCCTAAGTCTAAGTAAACTACGTGCATCAATCCTGTTTTCACTTCCATTTGTCTGTTCAGACAAACCCTCTTAGAGTAAGTAATACAATAAAATTGGTTTTGTTTCTCCCATAAAGCTCCTCTGAAGGGAGAATGACAGTGTAAGGTTTAACCTCTTGACTCCATCTCTAGCACAACTTGATTATGTAATTAATTTTTTCTCCCTGCTTGCTGGTAGTTGAGATTACTGCTAAACTATCTACAAATGTGGCTACGGAACAAATTGGTGGTTTTTGTTTGGTTTTGCTTATGATGTCCATAGGGGAATGGAACACATTTGTAGTATGGGCCTGCAATAGCAGCATGCAGTCACAGTTCCTTTGTAGAAAGGACGTAGTAATTTCCACAAGACAATATTACAATGAAGGTCACAAGCAAGATAAGCCGACCATTTCCTTGCATTTCAAAATCTGTCAAGGTAATACTGTCTCTCATGGCCACAGAATTGTCTATAGAAAGTCTCAAAGAATTTACTGATCGGTTCAAATTACCTGCCTGAAGTGTATGGGGATAGATAGCTAAGAACTGACGTGTCTGCAGAGCCCTGTACTTCACCAGCGATTGGGAGGGTTGAACCAATTACCTGCTAGGATGTGCTTGGTCATGTCTTGCCACTGGATGACTTTTCTAACCTAATTTGGAAGCTCCACACAAAGAGAGAGATTTGTGCCTAATGCTAACGAAGACCAGGACTGAGGCAGTAGACCACATCTTCACAGTCTTGATGCAAAATCAGGGGAAGCTGAACTTGGCAGGTCATGACATGCCTTTTCACTCTACAAGAACAGTAATGTTTACCTTTGTTTTGATTATGAATTTGAACAATAGTTATAATAGACTACAAATAAACCTGTAAACCAAATATGTTTAGGGAGAGGTGTCTGACTTGTGGCAACTACTAGACAAAGTAAATGTAATTGAAGTGCAGCTGGCACAAAATTTGATCTCTTGCACTCTAATTATTTGAAAAGCAAAATGCAAAAACTGTATCATTCACTGTTTTGTGGCTGTATTATTACACTGTGAGTGTTTCAGTTAATTTTAGACTTCAGTGTAAATTTCCTAAAATGCTCAGTTTGGCTGAAAAAGAGAGAGAAAGCAGTGATTATAATTACATTATCACTGCATCCCCTGGCTTGTGTGACTCCCTGCTTCCAGATGGCCAATTTCTGTCTTTTCCCATATGCTGCCTGCTTAACTCTGCCTGCTGCTTGCCGCCAGGAACACGCTGTGCCGTCAGACCCTTCTGCTGCAGAGGTTCTTGTGAACCTTCTGGAACTGCACACGCATACTGTGCTCAGTACTTTCCCACATTATGCCTGCGATTATGTCTGCATGACAGCAGGACTCCTCTGGTTATAGCTTACTGCACGTTGTGCTCTAATTTTATTTCCTGCAAGTGAGAGACTGGCATGGCATAAAGATTTTAGTAGCTTGAATTTATGCATTGTTTGTGAATGATTTCATGGCATTTTGTTAAAAGGGAGGTGGTCTTAACTGTCATGACTTGACCTGCACAAACTCTGATAAAAAGTGAAATCGTATCTCTCAAAGTTAACTGCTATTTAAAATCAGTTGAAATTGTCACGATACTTATAAAAAAAACAAAACCAAAACCAAAACAAAACAGTCTCATAGGTTCTTAGCCCCGATATAACGTTTCTTTTCATGACAAGATGCACGCGTTTTGTTCCCTTCTGGAAGGCAAGGAGAGGAGCATTATGAAGCATTAATGCTTTTCATTTTAGATCTACGGGTCTATGTAATAGCTTCAACCTGATTCTTTTTGAAGATGTAATAGAAGCTAGGCGAAAGGAGTCTTGTGAGAAACATCCACATATGGTGGCGAGGAAAGGAAAATTGATTCAATTTCGTTTAGATTAGAGAACAAGATGACATTTTTCATTGGTGTAGCTATTCAAGCGCTCAGAACGGTGGGAGTGATCTAATGAATAAATTGAGAGTGCACTGAGGTGAAAGGAACATGATAAATCCAATTTATGAGATCCTGTTATGATGGTGAGCAAGCATTAGAGGCTATCATGAACAAGGGCTGTCTGTCAGAGGTTTGCTTGCATCATACTTAAGGTTATGTTCAAGTTTACAGGGCTATAATCCTTACATGGCACACTTCTGTTATTGAACAGACTCCAAATTTGGGATAGCGATCCCGCCCACAGGAAGATTTTTACTTTTTATAAAACTTTATGAAAAAAATGAACTATATAAAGCTTCTACTCCTGTAAGTTTTACTCAAGTAGAATTATTTTATAGACAGTTACTGATGAACTGAACACCATATTCCCTCATCTTGCCAATTAGGTTTACAGACATTACAATTGCCAAACACAATAAGCTCCTATTAAAACTACCCCTATTTAAGTAACAGAGTGCCTCCATTACCCATGCAAAGAAGGCAGAACAGGCACAGAAGTCAACGGCTGAGACAATAACCACCAAGCACAGCACCCTAACCATTCATCAGCATGCAGTTTGAAAGCATCTTCCTTTCTGGGCAGGGAACAAACATGAACTGAACTAAAGATTGTACGTTTCCCGAGGAAGCGGAGAGAACAGCAGTGTGTATAGTAAGAAAAACGTCAATGTACTTGACAACCGTTAGGGGAAAACTTACCAAAGAATTGCCTGGTATTTTTATCACTATGCTGGAATTGCAGGCTATGAACCTTAAATATTTCTCAGGAAGCTTTCTTTTTGGCTTGGAGAAGAAGGCACATACAAAGGCACACATACTGAGCTGTAATTAATCTGTATACAGAGGCATACGTGGACAATCTGCAAATAATACAGTTTCAGACCGTTTTCTTTTAAAAGTATTTTTGTACATTTTTGTGTTGCATATTAAAAAGTATAAAAGATAAAATAGAATTAATTCTTACTAATGCCAAGAATATTTGGACACATCAAATATATTCTATAGAGTATCCTGTAAAACGAGTTTAGTGAACTGTAGTGTAGAAATCTGCAAGGAGGCATTGTCCACCTTGACTATAGACACGATCTAACATCCTTACTAAAAAATAACAAAATAAAACTTCCAGTTTCTGAGGGGTGCTGTACTGACTCCATGCCTCAGAATGGAGCTGGGAATGGCCTACTCGGAGCTAGCTGTACAAAACAGAGCAGAGTAATAAAGATTCGCTGGTATCTGTAACAGGTCAATACTAAACCCTAACTGATACCAAAGCTAAAGGCAAGAGAAGGATTTTGATCAACAGAGGAGGTTTACTCCTGGCTTTAGGACAGTCAAGGAGAAGAGAAAGGAAAGTCTTCTGGGAGTGGGAAAATCAAATGTGAACTATATTGCAACTGACTGTGCAGGAGGCATCGACATTAAATAAAATGAAGAAAACTACATTTGAGCTTTTTGCTCCCCCTGGTGAAATGTTTTGGCAAGATATTCGACACGAGCGTTGCCAGTCATTACCATGATCCACAGCCGCACACAACTTGTGTTTCTGGAAAGACCCGCAGGACCCGTGGGTATGTGCCGAGGGTGCTAGCGCTGTGTCCTGAACGCTGCTTCCTCATGACACCTGCCTTCACACAGCAGCCTTTCTGAAGGTAGGTGAGGCTCCTTTCACTTTGTACTATCCCTCTCAGCACTGCATTTTCAAGGCTGTTCATTTAAAGTCTATTAGTTTTTTCCTGCATCAATCAGAGGTAAAAAATGCCCTGGCAAATCTGAGAGGCCTCCACTCTCCACAGTCAATCCAGCCAGACACCTCTTGGAAAAATGAGCACTACCTGGCTATATTTTTAGCAAATACTTGGTTTTCTTTGCTGCAGTTATCCAGATGCAGATGTAAGAAGGACCTCATCATGGCATTGTCTCCGTCAGATGAGTATTAACTTAGGACAAAGCAAAGGAGATCCCGGCTGACCCATGAATCTTGATTTGAGGAGAGGTCTGCTGCTATTGCCGAGTTCCCCAAGAGGAACTGAGGAAGAAAGGGACAACGCATTGCCACCTTGGCCTTGCCCTGTCAGCAAACCCCACCCGAGAGGAGCTCTCCCCTCCGTCCTGCAGCAGCCAGCACCAGAACACAGCCACTCTCGGTGGCTGAAAAGCTGGCTTTCCCTCCCTTGACACCATGTTGTGTGAAGAAGCAGCCATCCCAATCCCATACAACCCTTTCCCAGTCCTTATAGCCTCCCCACAACCCTCATCCCCTTTTCAAGCTCAGTCCTTTTTTCTACCAGCACCACCTGTATTACCACAGTCCCTGATGGACCCAACTGTCTCTTTCAGCACATAAGTACCACTTGCTGTTTCTTGCTATGACCAAGCTGATAGTCCCTTGAAGGCACAAAGGAGTGCATGAGCTGTGAGGAAAAACGGCAATAGGAAAAGGCAATTCTTGGAACCTGAATGAGGAAGGAGAGGGAATCACCAACCTGCGGCAGGACTCATTCACTGTGTGTCAGCAGTCTCTAATTCAGCAGTTGCATTCTTTGAGCTGTTGAACTTGTCATCTCACAGCCCAGTTTCAACCATCAAGAAGTTATTCACATTAGCCTCCATTTTCTTCTGTGAATATATTCCACCTCATGACTCCACTCCATGCCTGAACAATTCTGATCCTCTCCCTGGCCTCACACCCATGCATTTCAAGTAACCGTTGACTGCTGACTTCTCAGTGACTCACTGCCTGGCCAGCCTATTCACTGTATTTTCAGCTGTTTAATCTCTGAAGGCACCATCAACACATAAAAATATTTTATAAAACTCCACCAGGGCTGCTTTTAAAATAGCAGACATAACTGATTGATACTTGTTTTTGTTTCCTCCAGAAGGATTACAGACACACTGTGTTTACTCAACAGAGGTGTAAGAGCTGAAGGACCATATTCCCGTAGTTGTCTGTCTTACGAAGGTTCACAGGCCTCTGCTGCTTCTCCAACCTCAGCACCTTCCTCATCTTCCTTGCTATTTGTCTGAGCCTTCTGCAAAAGTCTGGGCCCTGCCAAGCCAATACCCAGGGCTCCAATTGGAGCAGTGATCAAGATAGCCAAGAAAGCTACTGTCAGTACATCCATGCCATACTTTTCCAGTTGTTCATCCTGATGACTTCTTGCTGTATCCAGGGCAAGGGAACCTATTGCAGCCTGCAGGAAAGAAAGCATTGCTAATATGGATCAAGTAACCTTTAGCACCGAAAGAGGAAAATAGGGACTAATCATCAGTCAACATTTAACATAAATTTGACATCTTTAGTACATTCAACCCATTTGTTTCTAGGCAGTACGTAGAAAAGTAAATGTTATATTACACCTACAAGAACAATTTTCACTTGGCTACACTTCAAATTTCCTAAGCTCATGAGTTTATCTGGGTGGTTCCCTCCTGTGAAGAACATTGCTTAACTGCCATTTTATCCACATTTTTGGAGAATGTGTGATTAATGAAATGGGCCGGTATATTGCATATTGCAGCTGTTAAAATGCCACACCTTGAGAATGTGTCCTGAAAGCAGTCAACTAGTAGCAGCTTCTAAAAATTTAGTTCACAAATCTTGCAATAATCCTTGCCTGTTCTGATTCTTAGCTGTTGTTTGCAAGTAATCATGCTATTGAGGCAAAGTCTAAATGACTTAAATGATTAAGTCTAAGACTAAATGATCACTGAAATAAAGGAGCAGGAATGCAGCCAGCCTGAGGCTTCTCTAGCAATATGGCTGTCAGACTGCCCCTTACTAAAACGACCACAAACTGAAAACCCGTTCTGAGCCTCTGGTGTTACCGTCCCTGCAGACACTTCATGTGGGGTAAGAGGGAAACACTTTTACCTTTGTTTTGAGAATTCTCAGAATCTGTATGTAAATGCGCAATAACCCACAATAGCTGAGAAATAGTTAAACTTCCTATGATATATGTACAATTCTCTGTCATTATTAAGAGCACAACCCAGGGTGCAAGCAATACAGCTTCACACAGAAAGCTCTCCGTGCACTTTTCAAGCAGACTTAGGGCTGTTTAGAATACGAACGGTCCATATACTACACTCTGCTGTTATTGAGCCTGATCCTCTCCCTGTTTACTGCTGTGCTAGTTACGAGGAGCTTTGCTAAGGACAATAGATTTAGCCTGGAACGAAAGTGATGTTGGACTGTTTACCTGGACAGTGGCTTTGGGAATCCACGCCAGTGAGACGAATACTTTCTCCTTGAAATTAAACCCAGCAAAACACACCATCAGGAACGTTGCTATGATTCGCACAACTAGGGCAATGCCTATTGTAGCAACACAGAGCCCTGAAACAAAGACAAACACTTCTCAGTACTTTTGTGCATAGGTGCCTGAGGGGAGTAAGCCACCTAAAACTGTAGCTTTACAATACAGTTGTTTTTTTTTGGGGGGGGGTGGGGGGGGTGCTGTGTGTGATTTGAAGGGGGGGGGGGTCAGCCGTAGTCTGCTTTGCTTTAGATTCCCTCATAGAGATTCTTTGGAAGCTAGTAATGAAAGCTGGATAATTAGTGAATGATCTTACCAACAGTTTCAGGCCTAAGAGATGTAACAGATACTTCTGCTCCAATTAAACCAAAAAGAAAAGGTTGAAAGATATTCCATGCAACTGCCACAATTTTTTCTACTTCCCTCTGCAATCAAAACAAAAATAAATTTGTAGATTCACAAAAATATGGCCAAGTTGACACAACATTTAATTAATCAAAGGACAAACTGAAAATGTATCATAAAGATTGTCCAGAATTGCTCCTCCTTCTTTGACCTAATAATAAAAGATTCAAAATCAGTTGCACACCTTTTGAAGGTCAGATTGTGTCTAGCTCTGCTAGTAAATAAATACTTGCTATCTCAAGAAGAGAAATAAAAATCACTGATGTTTGAACAGTAACAGAGCAATTTGCAGACAAGAGGAGGAAAATAAAGCATAGTTGATTTTCAATATTTAGGAAGATGTAATTTGAACAGGTTTGCCATGAAGTTTCTGAGCCTTTGGGAACTGCATGCTTAAACATGTTCTTCCATTTGTATCTGAGCAGAGTCAGACCCTCAAAATTTTGTTTCAGTCATGACCTAACTCCACTTGCACTGCACTCAGAGGCTTGTCTCCATGTGGGCAGGAGCAAAGTTAGACTGAGCAAGTCTGAAATGCCATACTTGCAAAAAGGATTGAACTTTCCAGTGCGATGTACCGTATAAAGGCAAAGCCATCTTTTCTCCTTCTGTTTACACCGTACAATTTTCCTAGAACAACTGCTGCCAGGATAAACAGGAATCTTCCACTTACGTGAAGAGGTACATGTAGCATATCTAATAGCACTTCCTTTTTAATTGAGTTCCCCAATAGCAAATGAACCTTCAGGCTGGTGTGTGTGTAAAATATAAGTGCAGTGCTCTGTCACTTAATAATCAGTCCAGGGCCTAGACATGTCCTGTCCTTGGTATTCTTTCTGGGACTGATCCTGCAACACCTCTTGCTCTTCAGTCAATGGAATGGTAGATGACTGCAATACAAAAACTTCTGTAATCTTAAAGAGAATGAGGTGAAAATATACAGACCTCTAAACATTTTTCTTTATTTGTCTCATTTCTCCCTGTTATCTCACCCTTGTCTTTTTTGGGGGAAAAAAAAAAAAAATCCTCTTTACAGATGTTTGCATTATTTCAGTCTGTTTACTGCCCATTTAACTGCTCCAGCAATAGGTACAATGTTCCTTGTTCTCTGTGGACAGTATTTGCCAAGTGACTTCCACCAGGGACAGTAGGAGACAGTGGCCTTTGAGAGGCTCAGCAGAAAAACCTTGGTAATATATTGAGTATACAGTATGCAGACATCTTTGTATCTGATAAAAGAGAGCTAAGGCGTTTGAAATCAACATCCTTAAGGCCAAGAAGCTTCATTCACTGATCAAAAGAATTTAAGCGAAGCATTTATAGACTGCATATACTCTTTTAAGGTCCTCCCTTCTGAAATGGTTTAACAGCTTTTCAATAGAGAGCTTTATCAGTTGTAATGTCCTTAAGTAGTTAAGTCCCAAGATGAGTTTTTCTTCTTTTAAAATTGGACAACAATGTAATACTTTAAATAGAAACCATGGTTTCTTTTTTGTTGTTTTAACAAACCTTGAGATGTTACTGAAGTCAGGGTCTGGATGGGGATAATAATGCAGACTCTGCTATATCTGATCCCCTTTCCTTTCTCTTCTCCCCTTCTCCTACTGCATGTCACAAGGCTACAACTGTGGAGAGAGAGATGCCCTCAAAACATTAAGCATAGATGGTATCAAGCAAAAGAGGCAGCGAGACATCCCAAGGTACAGAAATGCAGTGCGGCAGCGACAGTAAGAGGAAGCAGGCTTAGCAGTTAAGAGAAAGTGACTAAAAAGCAGTCTTTTGTATGGTTTTTATATAGCCTTATATCACCATTTATTGTGGGCACCCTGCTCTCTAATTTATCCACAATACACTGGCTGGGATTTGGGAAAGATGAGAGATGATGGTTAATTACTATTTTCCATTTCACCCCTCAAAACCACAGGGAACAAAACCTCAGGGCATTCAGGCCATTTGCACAACTGTATTTTGGACACCTGTTTGTTAATCTTACCATAAAGTGACTGTGTAAGGTTACAGACACTCACAGAGCTGGAACATAAAGCTTTGGATTCCCAGTCAAGCACCTTGATAACTAAATCTCCTTTACATGGCTTAAGATGTCTAAGAAAAGCTTGTGAGCATTTCTCTGTCAGTCTGTTAGGCTCTGTATCGATATATATTCACATACTTTCTGTCATGCTAAATGTTAAAGAATTCCAAAATAAACGGAGAATGTTGGTTTTTTTAATCCGTACACCCCCTAAAGCTTCATAAATGCACCATTACCACTCCTGACAGAAATTCAAACTCCTGTCAAGGTGTGCATTCAAAGGAGTTTTGGTATGGTATGCTTCTTTATGTAAACATTTACCTTTTCATCAGACCATCCCACACCTGCAACAAAAGCTAAGACTAATGTGCAGAGCCCTCCTGATCCAGGGAAGCCAAAGTAGATGCTGCCAAAAACAGCAAACATGGACAGCCCAAGTACAAAATATGTCCTCTTCCACGCCAGAGATGCCTGCAGCCAAGGAAAGAGACAAACAAAAAAGTAAATTTCTTTTAGAAATGGAGGAAGAAGATTACTTCTGTTAATTTTGAAAATTGCAATTTGAAAATAACAATTACCATTAACCATTGTGAAAGAATCAAAGCTTCCAAGTGAGACTCGAACTATTTGGTTCAGTTGAAGGTTTTTTTGGACATTAATTCCTAAGAAATTAAAATTTTGGAAATTTAATATTTTCTTTCCTCTGCCCATCCAAAATCTTATTGTCAAAAGGCTTTTTGTATCACAAGGAACATGATGCTCTATTTTAACAGCCCTGCTTCAACTCTGTGATAACAGGATTTTCTACCTGTACAGTCAAGTACTGGAACAGTTTATCCAAGGAGAAGTGAAATCCTTGCCACTAGATGTTTTTAAGGAGAAGTCATACAAACTTTCGACAGGGACAGTCTAGTCTTATGTGATCTCACAGCAGACAGTTCTCTCTCTGCCATTGTTCCCCATTTCTATTTATCTCTTTGGCTCCTGTACCACACTTCTTACATTGTTTAATAAGAGAAAAATTTCATCCCACTGAGGGCAACAGATACTTTGCAAATTGCCTTCAGTAGTCCAGAACATACCTACTTTCTTCCACAATTTTCTGTTCACTTAATTGCCCCTTGATAGTAAATTCATTTACCACTTTATAGAAGTTTAATTTTTATTGAAAGTAACACATTTGAATTAGCATTAAGGATATGCCCAATCACTTAAAGCCCACAATCTGTCCGCTTTACTTTTTTTTAATCTTAGGCCTACCGGAAACATCTTATAGAAGTAAATGTGTCACACATCGATCTAATTGATGAATGTTTTACTGCCTGAAACAGGTATCAGACCCTTTCTCCTTTACGTGTGGACATTTCCATCACCTTCAATGAGAGCAGGATGGTGAACTGGGTTCCAAACTCTGCATCAGGAAGGACTATGATATCATGCGTTGTTACTGTTGCAGTAAACAAGTAATCACCTATAAAACACATCCTCACTTGATAGGCTTTGCAACCTGGAAGCTGTTAGCACTGTACACAGCTTTTCCCAAAAGCAGTTTCACATGATGCTTAGAAATTAATAACTTACGAGTATCATCCCTTAGCAAAGAATCTCTATTTTATAAGAAGTTTTTTTTTACTGGGTTTTTACCTGATCGTGGCTTGGGAAATACCGAACAAACATTCCCAGAATCCCCCCAGCTGCTATGCCAACAGCAACCTCCAGCACTCCACGGAGCACATTGTATAGGGTAGAACCTATTTGGCAAAAGAAAAACAGGTTCAGTAAGCCATACACAGACCCTTCACGCACAAACCACCCTGTAGACCTATAAGGGCGATTCCAGGACAGTGTCTGCTTTAAATTACTTGGGAGTAAAGGGGTTCAGGAGGAACCTATGACCCTGAAACAACTGGATAGTGCAAGCTCATGCCAAGAAAGCGTGCCAGAGAAGCCAGAGAAAGAGCCATTGCGAGAACATTGCCAAACCCATGGAAATTTGAAAGCACTTACATTGGGCATGCAGGTACCAGACTTGGCAGCTGAGGGAGCAGACAGGGAAAAATGTTCTCTGAAAGCTGATGTGACCCACAACTCAGGGCAGACAATGTTACACCGAGACTTTTGATCATAGGTAATTTCCCTCTCAATATTCAAGTCCATACATGAACTTTATAAGGAGATGGCATTAAGTTACAAACCAGTCAGTCATAACAGAGCACACATTCCTCAAAATATCACTGTTTGTTCTGGATTTCACCACGTACAGATTAACCAGCATACCGGAAGAGAAAGCCATCCCAAGGCAAGTGTTGAAGCCTGTAATAGCCAGAATGTCATCAATGCTGCCAGCTGCCATTAGCAAAGTTGGGACGCCTTTCTCCACCCCATATCCCCCAGCTTGTAAAATCAGCATTGAGGGAACCACCACAGCAGGGGAGACTGCACCTAGAACAAAACTGAAAACACAGGGGTTCAGCCTCTCTTAAAAAGAAAGCACTGAACTAAAAAACTTCAAAATGGTCTGACCCCAATTCTTTTTAAGTATAAATAAACAGACCTTTACATGAGGTATTCTCCTTACCTTTCCCTGCTAAGAACAAGCAGGGATATTTCTATGCAGATTTGCAATCAGCTTTTACTTCCTGCCCAACTCAATCGTATTAAAAGTAAAGGGCTCCACAGACTTAAGACTTGAGTCTACACTGCAGGCCAGTTATGCTCCGTGATATATGCCTTGATTGTCTAATTTAGGAACCTGATCTAGACATGCTTATGACTCAGTAGCCTGGTTGCTTCTCATAAAAATCAGTGCGTGGCAGAGGAGAAGTTCATCCATTTTGCTCCAGTATATGGGTCCGGACCAAGTCCCCCAGTTTAGATAGAACTAGATGGAAAAGGTTTTCTCTTCAAGGATATCACTCCAGAATATAACATGCCATATCCTTATTCTTGACTTGTGACAGGAAGACTGTCGTATGTGCGTCTCTCTTCAGGGAAATTCTGAATTCCAGCATGAAGATTCTCCAAACTGCAGTATCATTTTCTGTCCCTAAAAGCCCCCTGTGTTGTGGTTAAAGACTTAGGGACTGCACCATCCTTGTTTCTTCTTCAAGTGACCACATCACAAACACAGAAGAGCAATGATGCAAGTACTCCTCCACAGCCTGGAAATGTGACCTTTAAATTAGCCACAGAGCCAGACATGAATGGTAAGCAAACAACCAGCGGGGCTACGCACAGCTTCCTAACTGGCATTAAACTGAGGTCTCTGCTTGGCGCAGAGAACTAACTGCACTTGGATCATTTAACTGTAGCATGAAAACAGGCACCTTTGTCATACAGGAGAAAAGAGAGTACGTTACCCTAATATAAATCCCCATTGCCATGGCAAATGCATGAACAAGTAGGCAAGAACAGCAGCTGTGCATGTTTCTGAGATGCATGGTCCGAAAGAAAGCCGTAAACAGACTGCTTTGAGTTTCTTAAGAGCCTGCAATATAAAAGCACATTCAGACATTAGTATCAGTACCCTTGGCTTTATAGAGAGGAAATACATTTATGATCTGATATGGTTTATTAAAAGAATCCCCTCTGAGCTGCAGTACAAGATATGACAACTTTACATGGTCTAAGCCAGAGATAGATAGACTCAAGCACAACTGGATTTGGATATAAAATTCCAAGTGTGGCAGTGAAACCCACTGAATCTAGCTTCAACAAGGTTCCTGCACATCACAGGAAGAAGCGGCAGAGAATTCTGTTTGGCTTCTTGTGTAGAGCAAACTAAATGTGGGAGGCTGGACTAGCTGGGATCCATTTGAAAAGTGCACTCTCAACCCAGCTGACTTACCCACAGTTACTTGAGGTCACTTGCTCCATCCACAAAAGATTTTGCTATAATCCCCCATGTTGCATGAGCACCCCCAAAAAATTATCCCCAAATCCATGAACGAATCATGAAAAGTTGTAGAACTACATAAACTTGGTGCAAGGAGCCAAGCATCTCTTTCAGCTGTCTCTCACGTGATACCCAGAGCAGATTAAGTTCCACTTGGCTCAGAAACTTCCATTCAAAAGCTTCTCTAAAACAGAGTATTTACTTGTAACAGCTGCCTTTAATAGTTAGTCACAAACACGACTCTGTTAGGACAGGTCCCTAATTTTGACCTGGGAAAAAACAATAAATAAATCAACGAGTTGCACTTTGTACCAGGGCAGTTTATCCCAGCATAGTTAGGGCTGAGAATCACCAGAGCAACTGACATCTTTGTCTTCACAGCTTCAATTGCATGAGGAGCAATTGTAACTGCATCAAAGCATTGCTACATACAGAGTCCAAATGACAGTTTCAATTGCTGCATGGGAGAAAAATGAGTCAAAAATGAAGGCAAAAAAAGTCATCACGGAATAGAAAGAAAAGCAGTCTCACAGAACTGGGCATCCAAGCTGTGTGTAACAACACACAGTCCATGTTCATACAAGCTTCAATGTCTTGGAAAAATGGATGATAGTAATCTAAGAAACCAGGCATTTTTCAAGAATGACAAAACCCTGTTTTCCTAAATATTTGAAGCATTGGCAACTAACTCCCTAGTTTTCATCTTGGTTAAGAAATATCAGTTTAGTTGTTCTGAACTAGCTATACTTGACCTAAGTTTTATATAAACTTTAAGTGGCCCCTTAAATAGATAGGGGCCAATATGGTACAGCTTTATTTCAGCCGGCTGATTTTGATCAAGCAAAGCCTTGCATTCATTAATTTGTGGAACATGACATTTCATAGTGTGTGGAGGAAGACTATTTTTTTGTTCACAGAAGTGTTATGGGCTTTATTGTGATATGAAGCATTGTTTCTGTGGTGCAGCAGGACTCATCTTTGCAATTAATATATTTGCATTAAAATGGCAATGATTAAAAAAAAAAAAGAAGAGAAAAAAGTAAAAATGACACACAGGTTTGGATTTTTGGTTGGTGGGTTTTTTTTTTTTTTGATTGGTGTCAACACAAGCAACATTCTTTCAAGGACTGGGGATCCCTTCCATTACTTGTTTTAGTTTGTCAGTGTAAACTGACAAGGAGTTTGTCAGGGGGCGTGAACTCTCCCTGACAGACCATGATGGAGCTCAAGATGCTCTGCTCACAAAATTCATGAAATTTCTTTAAGGCAAGAGGGAAAATAGTCATAAAATCAGTTTTCTTCAGGTATTTTTTGGATTGCTTGCCTACTCTACGAATCCAACTGCTAATATTAACATATGATTATGCAATAGAAACTATACTTTCTGTAATGCTCTAATTTGCAGCTCCTCTAAGACTGAACAGTTCAATATTTTTAACAGAACGAATTACTCAATTTTTTTTGAGGGTTGTTGTATACTTTGCCTCACACAAATGGCTGGTGCCATACCTTTGGATCCAGGCCGAGTCCTGCTCGGGTCAAGATAATGGAAAGAGCGATATTCCTCAGGGCTACAGACCAGCGTAGGTTTATCTGGACGATGTCACTAATGAACGGGGTATTTCGGATTAGGAAACCAGCAAGTAGCATCCCTTAAATGAAAACAAACAAGCTCCTGTCAAATGATTTGCTTTTATTGCACTAAAAGCTTGCATAGAATTCTTAAAAATAGACACCATATTATGTATTTATGAGAGAAAAAGAAACAATTCATGTTCTGAATTATTAGCCATGCATTAATGATGGGGACTGAGTCATGGAAAGAGAGAGACGTGTTTAAAGCAATGAAAGTGGCCTAAGAACACGTAGCTTTAGTGCGAGTCAACAGAATTCAGCTTTGTTCACCAGGCGCAGGTCACACTTACCATAAGCAAAGACACCTCTGCGTCCTTAAAGATATTTTTCTTGTTAGCTTGTTTTAACATGGAAAGAGGATGACCGTCTAATATTGCGTATTTATCTCAGAAGTTGGAAATTGTTAAAAATCCTCTTAGGTGTAAGAAATGCAGGTATGACAGGAACCATAATGCTGAGTTCATTGGGAAATATAATCTAAAACAGCTAATCATGGACTAACTTAGACATTTTAAAATGCTCTGGCAATATGACTCATACAAAGAGAGGAAAAAAAAGGGGGGAAAATCAGGAACTTGCTCTTGTTCTTTATTTGAGCTACTTGCAAGATCCAACCTTTTGCAAATATTAGCAAAACTGTTTAATCAGAGACTTCCTGCAAAGCTATCAGAACTGTAGTTCTGGAAGGATACAGAAAAGTACAGGAAAGGAGGACTTTAAATATAGATCTGCAGAGATTCATTGTAGGTCCTGATGATTCAAAGATACATTTTTGTGGCATAATTTTATATTAGCCATGTTAAGAAAGAGGAAACCAAAAAAGACAAAAAGTAAACAAACACTGTGCTTGGGTTGGTCCCAGCTTGGTGTGAGCCTTGGCTGTGGACTTGTTTTGTTCTGGAACATGCTAAACTTTCGGTCACCGTTCTTCCCACCACCTCCCGGAAAAAAAACTGGCATAATTAATTTGCAGTACCTCATGACAATTATATCAGGCTAGCATAATAATCACACGCTCTTTGCAATGTTTACTTGAGGTCCAAGTCAGTAGAGCTACCCCTATCTAGAAATCTACTTAAAGCAAAAAACTCCACCTCAAAGGATATCTTCACTGTTCTGCTCTATGTTGCCTGCTGCAGAAATCTCTCTGCAATGTATACCTAAAATATACTATGTGACTGTTTCAGTAGCAATTTCACTCCTTTTTTCCTCAGAGGCTCACTATAAGGTGCTTAAGTGCTCAGCCAGCCACATTACACTCAACTGCACCTAGCACAAGTGGATTAAAGGCATGTAAGAATACAAGATTTGTATTTTTCGTGTAAAAAAGAATATTCAAAGACATTGTCCATCTCTTCTTCTGACTGACCGATTTCTCCAATTTTCCACAAAGACTGGGGATCTGAACAATGAACTCCGTCCTAAGCAACTCTACAGACATGTGCTGTCATGCTTAAGTTTCTGTTGTTCAGTATTACCTGTCTGACAAGCAGTTTCATGCTCAACTCATAGCTTTTACATACAGATGTAATTAAAAAAAGTAGAATCCAAATGGTCAGAAACTTTTTTTCTTTTTCAAAAGGGGGGGTGTTTAGTTAGAAAGGCCAGACTCCCTGTGTGTTACATTCTGTGTTCATATTATTGCAGGCATGCAAGCTATATGCAAAACTTCCCTCCCTCTCATTTGAATTTTTTCTTGCTTGTGAAACTAAGCAGCGCACAAACGCGCATGCTGCCTGGACAGAGCTGTACGTGAAGCTATCCATCCCTTCTGTAAGCAGTGCTACTGTGTGAGGCACAGCACCAGCTATGCAGGTTACAAAATCCCATCCGTGCACTACAGGCAGATATTTGTAGCCCACTCTGCCATGAAGTTTTACCGTCCGTCAACAGCTTTACTCATTTCTGCACTAAGCACAGTAAGGGGGCAGTATACAGCCGGTGAGAAGAACCTGGAGCTTCGTTTTTCACCTTTGTTAACATCACGATATTGTACTGATCTAACCAAAACTTCCTCTAGGCGAGAAGTCTGAAAAGGTTCTGATGATGTCAAAATTAATGTCATTTTCATCTCCCATTTCTATTTTGCATTTTTGTGTAAAATAGAATAAGATGTTGATATGAAAAACAATGTTATGATTGATTGAAAATAACTCTCTTCAGAAGAATTATTCCTTGTGGTGAATTTATTTTCTCAGGTTTCAGTTATCTTGAGATAAAGGTAGGAGAAGGAAGAAATTGCTTTGGATTACCAGTAATAGGGAATTCCTATTTTCTTTGGAAAACATTTTCATTGTGCGATACACATGTGAAACAGCTCAGCAATAATTTCCTTATGAATTAGTTCTTCTACTGTAACAGGAGGCCCAGATTAAGACTCCTGTTTTGTGCTATTAAAACCAAATTTTAAGTAACTGTGACAGAGGTGACTGAAGGAAAATAACTTTTCAATCTGTAGGTAAACAGTTCTCTGGCCCGCAAAGAATTAAGAGGAGAGCCTCAGTAACACACAGGCTATTTCACCTGAGCCAGTTTGGGGGCTTTTGCACCTTCTTGGAGAGGACCAGATAACAGTCACTTGGAAAAGCTACAGATTTTGCGCGTGATGCAGTTTGTTTGTTCCCAATCCAAACATATCTAGCATGCAGGTGTTACTTGACAGTTTAAACACAAATATGCAGGAAGAAAAGAAGGAAGAGGATATCTTACCCAGAAGAGCAGGGAGAGGAGGTAGTGTTCGTATTTTAATGAATCCAAAAATTTTACCTCCAATGACAGCAAAAAAATAAAGAAACAGAACTCCAAACAGGTTTCCACCTGGGAGACACTCAGTCCCAGTGATGGACCAAACCACAGCCCAAACCAGGACCACAATTGCAACTGCAACAAAACAAGAAATATTCATCTTTAATCATCTCTCAGGGACAACTTTGGCTGCTATTAAATCACATTTGGTTTTCTACTAAGGAAAAAGGTACCATGACTTTCAGAAGTAAAATCACTTACCTTAAAAATTAGTTTAATCATAACGTGTTTAATCTTTGATACTCCCTAAACTGATGTTCTGATTTTATAGATGCTAAGATACTTTAAAAAATGGTAGCAGGAACATCATTGGGGACCAAAAAGTACTGAGTGGCCCTTGGGCCACTGTGGAAAGCACTTAGCAGGCCCCAAACTTAAAGCAAAGACTTTCACTACCTTATCTTGCATTTGCTTATCTTCCTTCAGCTACTTCAGAACTACAGTAAGAAATTGCTGCTGTACAGCCTGGCGTATCTTTGAGCTAATGACTGCAATTCCAGTCTAATTTTTAGAAGAATTTAAGTATCATTTTTTGGCTGGATGTGCTTGTGCAATACATTGCTATCCCTGGGGAAAAGAAAAAAACCTGAAGAAGGTCATGTCTCTGGAAAGCCTGAAGTAGTACAGATACTTCCCTTGATACAGCAATCAAAGAGGGATAATACACAGGGGAAAAAAAATTTCATGAAAAATATTATGAGAACATTAAGTGAAAATCTTATAAAAATATGTAAAAATTTTGTAAAATATGTGAAAATATTGTGCTTTTTCCAGGTTCCCAGATCTGTCCCTGCAGTTATGTCTATGCATGCCTGTTCTTGTTGGATAAAAGCAGAAGACTGAAGGAGAGGAAAAAAATGTGTTAATAAATTGCCCTTCTCGTAATCATAAGAAAGTATATTGCATTTTCAGATTGGATTTAATCTTACTAATTAGTCTTAATCTTATTTGAGGCTGACGGGTGGCAAAGGGAAGACCAGTAGATTTCCAAACAGAAAAGCCTAGGAATCCCAAGTGAGAGAGAACAGAGGCTGTGGAAGCAGTCAAAGCCACAGGAAGCGTCCTTTGTTATGAAAAGTCTGAAATAACTGGTTAGCCAGCCATTCTCTTCTGTGAGCCTTCAGTGCAGGGCAAATCTTAAACAGAATGGGTCAGTTTGCCTTGTAGTTAGGATTCTTGGCTTTGCAAGCCTGGGGTATTAAGAAACAAAAGAATGTATCACTGCAAAGTCTTATATTTCTTGCCTTAATTCAACAAAAAGCCATCCAGTGTGCCAAAAAATGCCACTGTGCTTATAATAATCTTAATGCTCTCACGCCAAAACAAACCATCAAACCAAGAATTAGGAGGTCTTTCGTCTGATGAAAACAATTTTGAATGCAAAAACACACCTACCATGTTAAACACAGAAGAGAGGATAGAAGAACAAAAACTATACATTCAAATCTTTGTTTCACCTCATTTTTTTTTTCTGCTAAAACATTGAAACAAAAGTGTGATGTGTAAAACATAGCTATTTCCCTTCATTGTTTTCAAGGACAATGGACAGATATCATCACATCCAGAGAAACAAGTACTTCATTTGCCATTTCTCAGTTTAATTAAACGCTGTCTTTCTCACATACCGTTTGTCACTGTTTGGGCCAGCAAACCCTGAGGAGGACAAGTAAATATTTGCCTCCATGTTCTTGCGGGTATTGAAGACCCTGCTGCTGCTTCTGGAGGCTGCTGAGCACGATGATTCAAGAGAGCAGTTTCTTCTGTTTGTGTGTTCCCATCAGTACCTTTAGCATCTGTTGGTCCCTCCTGAAGGAAAACAATAAGACTCTCTCAGAAGTGGCACTGTGTACATTTGAAGACTTGAAATCGGCTGTGATGCACTAGATCCGTGCCATCTACAGATGACTACATTAACTACACAATCACTGTAGGAATGGTCCAGCATTGTATATTTGGGATTTTTGGTTACGCGTTTGGTTTTGCATTGCACAAAGAACTGCATGTGAGAGACTGCGGGACATTTGCCTTTTCATCTGCGACTGACAGGACTCCTGTCCCAATACAAATACCATCTGTTCAGCAACA
The DNA here is from genome assembly GCF_965183815.1 of Platalea leucorodia. NCBI lineage: Eukaryota > Metazoa > Chordata > Aves > Pelecaniformes > Threskiornithidae > Platalea > Platalea leucorodia. Next base: position 30,882,836 of record NC_138828.1, on the reverse strand, counting down.
ATATCAGCATATTTGATGAAGAAACAATATTAACAGGCCAGGTTCAGCTTGTCTTGTACACGAGCTAAGTATTTATCAATATTTTCTACAGTTTGATAGGGTTCTGCTTCCAGACTGGATTCCACAATACAGTTAAAGATGAGCATTGTTCCAGTGAGACAGTGTCTTTAATATAACTCCTGAATAACTTCTGTTGCAAAGTCTTGAACCAAAATAACAAAACCTGCTTGCGATTAGACAAAGATGAAAGAAACAGAAGAGCTGGCCAGTGCAAGCATTACTCACATGATCCATTGCTGGAAGGCTCAAGCTGGTAAGTCAAGGCAGAGAAGGAGAAATACTACCCTGGGAGTTATTTGCTTGAAGAATGGTTCCTTGAAGCTGTTCTCTTATACTGATTCATCTACTCATCCATATGCATAGCGAAAGCACTTTTTGACCATTTTTGGATCTATGCCTCACTTCATTTTAGGGTCTTATTTTTGACAAGTTATTCATCTACCTTCCCCTATGATTATTCACCTTCATGTCAACTCATTGTCATAGCGTGGACATGGAATTCTTGCCTATACTGTGGTTTGGCCCTCCTCCAGTAATAGTTCCACGTTTCCCATTATTTTTCTGTCTCATCTCTCTCTCTAGAGAGAGAGAGAGAGAGATATATATAGATATAGATATATATATCCTTTACTCAGAGTCACAGTTGGAACACAAATCTTGTGAGCCTTCAGTGTGGAGTTACTTGGTTATCTACCCTGTGATTCTGTGATCACCCGCTACCCACGTGTATAAAGACACGCCACATGGTAATTGTCTTTACAGTCAATCTTATATGTTTACTCTAAAGTGCCTTTTATATTAAGAATTTTATTTTTACTTGCGTTTACTGCAAGTGTTTTTTAAAGCCACGGAGGTCAACACTAGAAATACGCACATGGAAGTTTAAAATGCGGGGGACGGGTATTTTTGTTAAATTAAAAAACGAAGAGATGCATGAACAACTTCCAGCAAGTGGGCGGGTAGGCGCAATTTGAAAGCAAAGAAGCAATCTTAAGTCCATTTAATTCTCTTCCATAGCTGATTGTAAAACTTACGCTGATGCATTTTCCACTTCAAGCTGAAATTGCAACAACTGATTTCCAGCAATCCGACATACCACAGACTTTTAAAAACTGAATATTTGTTAATTGTAAGACATTCCCAACTGATGAGATTTCTCTTTGTATTCCCTTCAGATGCAGGGATTTTAACAGATGTAGGAAGAAAAAGGAAAGGAAAAGGAGGGTTCCTCTGACTGAAACTGTACTTTGAGATCCTAATTAATTACCTCGCTTTTCTCATGCATGGGAATCATGCCATTTCTCTCACATACTGATGGCTCAGAATTGTCATCATCATTTACAATATCCTCCTTTACCATTGTTGCAAACCTAAAGAAAGCAATAAAGGGAGAAAAGTTAGAGAGAAGCAAACAATATTATTTTCCTGATGCAACACTTCTCAGTGATGTTGTTTCCTTCCCCATAGACTAGGTGAAAAAACTCTCACAGCCCAATTTGGAAGTAAATGGTTTTTGCATGCCTGCATATGCTGTACAAAAGACAGAAACTAACAGAACAACAGTATTAAGCTTACAAAGTCAAGCACTAATAAAAATAGAATTAAAAAAATCTAATAAAAATAGAATTAAAAAAAAATCTAAAAAATCTAATAAAAATAGAAAAATCTAAAAAATCTAATAAAAATAGAATTTAAAAAATCTAAGTTTTAAAGTCATGACTCCTTAAAAGTATGGCTGTAATATCTATATATATATATATATATCTGTTTGTGCCTCCTGTCAGCACAAGATAAAGGTTATTTGCTGGCAACACCACTTACCAGGACCATTAGTCCTGAAAATGTCACAGGGCCTGTGTGCATGGCAGTGCAAGCGATCATTTCAGAAAGCTAAGAACAACAACTATAGTTTCTAAAGCTTACACACGAGGACACACTATTTCCCTAACTTGAACCTGACCAGATCCAGCTTAGTTTTCAGGGGAATTTTCAAGAACATGGTTCTGTTAGACATCACTATTTGTGAACACATTGACTGAATATCTGAGAAACAGAAAATGCCTGTTTGAATAAAGATCAGGACTATGCACAACTTGCACTCCATATTCAGGTGAGGCTGATAAAACATGGCTCTTTTTTACTGCTTATGTCCCGTGGAGATACTCCTCAGAGTGGGAAATAAGGTCCAAGTTGCTTGTGGGTAACTGCCATTGTATGTCTTCAGTCCACGTCTCGTCCCATAGATGCTAACGAGAGATGGCAGTGTACTGTTCTGTATGTCAGAATTTTTTGGTGCAAATATTTACCGTAGATTCACAGGCCTGAGCCAGCAAGAGTTGCATGCACATATCTGAAGGCAAGGCTTGCTAGTGTTCTGTTACAGTAAAGGTGTGCCTGTATTCTCCACCAACTACATTTCAGCGCTAACAGCATTTTCTTGAAGTCTTTTACATTGCTCTGGCTATATAAAACACCACTCAAAGCTGAGCCAGAACTTTTGAGCCAAGAAATTCCTTCCTTGCTAAATTGCTGGAAGCAAATCAGAGACCCGATTCTCACAATTCCAAAGCGTTCCATTTATAATATGTTTGATATATGGGAATGATTGATGACATGAACAAAGACAGAGGCTATTGTAACACCTGGGTGGTTTTGTTTGATCTGTTCTGATACAGAACAGGCTTGTGACATGGCCAAGGTATAGAGGAAGAATACAGAGCCATATGCAAACACTTTCAACGTGTTCTAAGGTAATAGTTTTCCTTTCTTTCCTTTTTATATGTAAAGTGTTAATTCACTCAAATTCCAGTACTTTTCTATGTCTTTAATTACTACTTGTGGAACCAAATAGTTGTGGTCTTAAAGTTTTTTTTATAATGAAATAAGTGATACTTTGGGGGTTTTTCATAGGATTGTTCATCCTTTCATTGGGGCTGGGAATCCACAAATGCCAGTCTACTAGCTGGAATAGAAAGTATCGGCAACCTACCAGCGCCTCCTTCCTTCCCATCACCAGCCACTTCCCCAGGGTACGTGCACTTAATTTTGTGATTCTGAAAGGGGTGCGTGTCAGTAAGGGACAAAGATATTGCTCTCCGTCCAGCTTTGCATGAGCAACGTCCCAGTTCTTGGGGTCATGTAGCTGTTGACACGAAATATGTTAATACTGCTGAGAAACCCAGGTCCACTGCACAACAGCTTCAGCTCATGCCTGCATCGTTCATCGTAGCGTATAGGAAAGAAAAGATTGACTAAGCAAGGAGCTTGGATGTTCTGCTTAGCAGGACTGGTTTCAAGGCGTGAACAAGGAGTCTGATAGTGAATGTGCTGTCTTTATCTGTTTTGTGACAGGTCTTCACACTGTCAGGTTCTCGATACTGCCGCTTTCAAGCAACGGCCAGTTGGATTAATGAGACCAAAGTGAGTAGTTAGTTTAGTCACACCAGGGTGGGTTTTTTTGGGTTCGTGGGTTTTATTTGCTTGTTTTGGGGATTTATTTTTGTTTTGGTTTGGCTTTTTTGTGGGTTTGTTTTGGTTTGTTTTTTAAACTTCATCCCCTATACAAACAAAATCAGGGACTGAGAAATCAGGAAGCAGAATTCATACCACAGGGTTAAGCCCTGTACCATGGAAACCAGCCAGTAACAGACTTATTTCAGTACCTCCCTGCAAAATACACTTCCCTTATTTTGAAACAAGAAAGGGTTTTATTATAGGCTTTTATTAGATCCTCTCATTTTACTTGATTTTAATTGGTAGGGAGGAAGAGAGGGGGAGGCTGAGAGATGACTGACGGGGCAGCATGTGCGTGCCTATGGCATTAGCTCTATTGCCCTGGTGACTGTCAGCGTTCTGCTTTGCGCACGCACGGTACAGAAAGGAATACAAATAAAATACCACAGCCACCGCCAGAGCAACTCACGTTCCGAATAAGTAAAGACAGACAACCCAAACCACGCATCATCATCTACGAAAAGGCGCAAGCAAACCCTGATGCAACCTCCTTCCCCGCCTCCCCCCGCAGCTCCCTGGCGGCGCCGCCAGCGAGCGGCCCGCCGCTGACCGCTCCTGCCGCCTCCAGCCGCTGGGGATGGAGATGCAAGGAGGCAGAGGGGCAGAAAACTCACCTGGGGAACGGCGGGGGTCGGAGGGGAGGAACCGCTGCCCGTGCAGCCTCTCTGGCCCGGCTGGTCCCTCAGCAGGCAGACGGGGAGGCGGCAACCCGCTCCCCGCAGGCAGCGGCAGCTCTGTGCCCGCGCTGGCTCCTCCTCCCCCGCTGCTGCTGCTGGTGCCACGGGCCCTCCTCCAGAGCCGCAGCCTCGCTGCGCCGGCAGCAAAACCCTCAGTCTGGAGCTTGGGAAGCCCGAAAGGGTTTCCCGGCTGCCCTCCTACCTCTTGGCGCCGGGAGCGGGTCACTGCGGCGAGGGGTGGCTGTACTGAGCTGCCAGACAGGGGTCAGGTTGGTTTGAGCGACGGAGCAGCCCTGAGCCCACGGCGTCCCGGGGGACTAGGGGTGAGAAGGAAGCAGGTTTGCGTCTCACAGAGCCAGCCCGCCGCTTCCCATGCCGTTTCGCTGTAACCTGTACACATAAAAAGGCTGCTTGCTACCCTGCCTTTCCCAGGGCTCTGGGAAGGGACAGGGGGAAGCTATGCACAGTCCTCAGACTGCAGCACTGCAGCTGGAGGTTAGGTGCAAGGAAAGGGTAAGGCCCCCTAGATGATTCTGCTCTGGATGCATGCAGAAGAATTGCATTGGGGCAGGCAGAATTAAAAAAAAAAAAAAAAAAAGCATGTTTGTGGTGTTCTCACCAAGACATTTCTACTTCTTAAAGTAGAATCAGGTGTGTCCACCTCCTCTGTCAGTGACATAAGGGAATGAGACAGACCTTCTCTCTCAGCTTCATTTTGCAGGCTACACTGGGTACATGTGAAAGCAGATTCAAATGCCACATGTTGCTACTTTGCATTACACAGAATTAAGCTGACTACAAATCCAAGGGAAAAAAAGCACTATTTTTTGATCAGATTAAATTTTCCAGAAGGACTCTGGATTAGGGAAGTCTCTTTCCCCCTTCCCCACAAGAGGAAAGTTTGACCAAGATTCTGAAAAGTCAAAAAAACTCCTCTTTACATTATCACTGAAGTGGAAGGAAAAGAAATGGAATTACCCAGTTCCATAAAAACAGACCAGGGAACTAAGAGGTCACAAGAGCATTAAGAAGCATTCTCCTTTAATAATTCCAGCAAGTCTGCTGGAAAACCCCTAGACATTATAACACACTTCAGAGTTGTAGCTGTTAAACACATCCATGAAAAGCATTGTTAATAAGGCAGGAGACAAGAATCTCCACTGGGTTTTTTTTGTTTGGTTTGGGTATTTTTGGTCCACCAGCTTCTTGGACTACCACTAAAAAATCCGTATCTCTGCACTTTTAGTGGCAAAAAGCAGGTGGTCTCCTTTTCTTGCAGGAGTGCTTTGACAAAAACAACATTTGAGTAGTATCTCAGATATTACAATCACCAGCGGGCTTAGAAACGTTAACTAATAAAGTTCAATATGCAACATGTATAATGAATTTTCTCTCAGATTCTTAATTGTATTTTCAGAATACACAGTGCAAGTTCCCCGTGTTACTGCAGTGGGGAGATTCTCTTTTCAAGGTAAGCCGCCTACGCCTACTACAGAGGAAGAGCTTTGGCCTTCATATTAAACTCTGACAGCATTGAAACAGTATCCTGCCAGCCTGAACTTTTAACAGTTGAATTTAGTCAGTGAATGTTGGTGGAGCTGTTTTGGATAACATTGGATTTCTGCCTCAACTTGATCCTGCTTGGCTGCCAGGGTCACTTTACTGAAATACTAGATACTCAAAACCCCATAAACAAACTACACAAGATCAGAATGCTCCAACCATGGTTAAAGGTAAAAGTTAAACCCATAGTGAGCCTGAGGAAGCCAACATCCACAATACTTTCTCATTTTAAAATTATAGTAAATGTAACTTTTACAAATAAGAAGCCTGATTTTAACTAGACACGTTCCATTATCTTTGAAATCAAATAATTTCTATTAATGCTTCAGTGAATATTGAAAAGCTTAAGCAATAATTTTAAAAACATGGCAGTTGTTACAGAAACACAAAATATTGTATGTTTTTCCCTGTGCTTTCTGATTACTGATAAATCATACTCAGTAGCATTTATTCTTTAATTCCTCCCCAAACATACATGTATTTAATATATATGAATATATATGAAATTGCATACAGTGTCATTCACAAACCAGATAAATGAAGCTGTGTGCAATTTTTTAAGGTAATCATATTTTTAGGCAGTCAGCCTATGTCATTCCTATAAAATTTAACAGTATGTTAGCAAAACAGAGTTCTGGAATTCGGTTTATTCATTGCCTTAGATCTCTGGGGCAGGATCTGTTTTTTTCCAGAGTATGAGACTTTACGATAATAGGTTTGTGATTCATAAATCAAAGCTACCATGCGCTATCACAATAAAATCATCAAACTCACTCTTGTAGAAGCAGTCCTTTTCAGAGAAACTTAGCCTTGTGTTGTAGCATGAACTGTATTGGTAGTTGAGAATCAAGCAATAGAATACCAAAGCCTAGCACCTAGCATACAGATTTGACGATGTTAGTACATACATATTAGTACACCTCTTTGAAGAGGAATATATTGGCTCTATCTAGAGTGGTAAAATCCACTCCCTTTGCTTGTGTGCCAGAAGTGAAGTGTATTTGTGAAGATCCACCTGTGTATTTAAGAATACTTCTTCTGCATATACCCCCATCCTTGCCTACCAGAGTGATGTCCTTGCATCATACTTTCTGTATGTGGAAAGGGGGGGGGGGGGAGGGGAGGAATATATATATATATATATATAGTCATGATACTTCCAAGACCATTTTAGGAGTGATCTATACCATTAATGAAACAGGTCTGGCCTCTATTTCTCAGTTCTTTCATACTAGTTAACGTACTCGTTTTCTAGCTGATTGTAAAAGTATATGTGATTCTCTATGCTCTCTACATGCTGTAAGCTTTAGTCTTAACCATTAGAGCAAGCACCTCTCCATCATTTCTGCTTCATAAAGATGGTGTCTATAATCGTTCTGTGCTTAAGCAAAAAATCAACCTCCCAAACTCCACAAAGTGGCCAGTCCTACTGCTTCTAATAGTATCTGTTACCCTGCCTTTTGTGCTATGATCTGCTGTTTTTCCAGATTCTAATAGCCTAACTTGCCCAGGATCTGGAAAATGGACATAGCAGTTGCACAAGCCAGCTGTGCACGTACACTGACTCTTTACTATATGCACAGAAGTTTCGTGTGCCCATACACTGTGTATCTACAGTGTGTTTGACTGTCTTGCACCATCCACTTTGGATCTGTCAGTGTTTTCAGGCTTGGGACATATTTTTTTCAACAATTCAGACTGGTTTTCTACAGCTACATTTTGCTAATGATAGTACAGAGCAGAAAGAACTTACTTTGAAAGCACATTCTGCTTTGCAAATTACGAGTACAATGTGCAACTAATGTAGAAAGAGGCACTGCCAGTAACAAAATGATTCAAGTGTTCAACTCTTCAGATTTGCTATTATTTCTGATTTCTTCTGTTTAAACCACATGTAGTTCAGGATCCTTTGGGCTGATTTAATAGTACTTGCTCCATTTTCTGTAGATAGTCTGTCCATGGTAGTAGGAAATCTAATGGTGGATGTTTAACTTCCAAATACTTTGCAGGATGAGAATAAAGGTAGTATTTAATTCCTTTCACTCAGATTTGCTTAAAACACAACTCAGATTCTGTACCTTAAATAATATTCTTTGCCCTCTGAAATCTTAAATGTTAAATTGCTATTCTTTCATGTTTTTGGAGTTACCACAAAATGAAGCCACATGAAGTATGTTTTACTCCAGTGTTTCGCTATTTAGGGAAAAGTGAATCAGTAAGATCAGTCTATAAAGAGATCATATAGCAGGAGAAATGCACCACATTTGTTTTGAAAGACATCATGTGAGCAATCTAAATCTTTGCAAGCTATCTTAACTGAGAAACATGATCCTCATTTTTTGCCTTTTATACTATGAATTTCCATTTGCAGGCAGGGTCAATCACAAGCTCCATCCTCCATCGATGATTAGTTCGTTACCAGTCATGTAGGCAGACTGAAATTACATAAAAAGTAACAATAATTTAACTAATTTTTCATGGCTAGTAAGTACAGGGAAACACTTTATCTTTAAATTCAAAAAACTGCTTTCTTTTTACACAAACAATTTTTTTTGTTTTACAAAAATATCTGAATAAGTAGAATATAAACAAACTTAGAAATGGAAGCCCTTCAGCTAATTCAGGGGAGTGTAGCAGAAGTATTATTAGTGGCATTAAGATGAGAATGCATCTTGAGTGTACAAATTCACATAAGCTAGACTTCAGATATCTCACCTGCGAGAATTATACCTCACACTATGATGTTATTAACTGTGTTCAGCTGAGCAGAATCTGACCAGATCAGCTAATAATTATAAGGGGACCTAACTGAAATTTAGATGGTGCAGAAAAGTGAGGTAAGCCACTGAGGAGTTGACATTCTTCTCTGTATGCCAGTACTGAAGCATACTGGAATGTATCAGAAAACTGGAATTCCAATCTACACATGGTTGAACACCCTATGACCAGACTGGAAAAAAATCAGTAGCTTTACAGAAACACTAAAACTAAGATGAAGATGAGAAACAGATTACTGGTAGATAGCAACATTAAGACTGAATTCATTCCATTAAAGTATTCTGTTATGCTCAGTAGGACTGCTGGACAAGTCCAGAGGAATCCAGTCCAATTTTAGATTCACAGTAAATTTATGGCATCTGAAATAACCTCGATGTGTGCTCATTAGTGTTGGTGGTATTTGCAGTGGTCATTAAGTTTGGTCTGTAACACCCTCAGTGGGTCTATTGTTTTCCTTATGCCAAAAGGGTAGATTTACTCTGAGCATTAGCACTTTTAGCTAAAATCTCCAGCAGTTCTACACAAATATTTGCTCTTGAATAGCGAAGGTAGGTGATGAGTACTAATTCTACCTCCTTAAAACATAATCTAGCTGTAGTACAAACTTGGAAAAGCAGACAAGCCCATTTCTCCTATCACTCAGGATGAACTGGGGTCAACTTGCTGAGATGACATGAGCCACCAGGCTATGGTACCAAATACACGGTGCCTTAACAATCACGGCCAACATTCAGAGTACTTTTTGAATCATAGGTTGAACTCAGTAAAAGACCATCAGCTTTTTCTTTCTGTAATAATCCAGCTCAAAGACAATATAGATCCCCCTAAACCAAAATCCCTCTGTTGTGATGCAGCAAAGTAGATTCTGTGACAGGGAATTTTATCTTTCTGTACTTACTTCATCAGAGGCCAGGTACACAAAGAGATGGGCCACTTCTTCAGCAGTAGCCATCCTACCAGTCTTCTGTCTGGCTAGAAAGTCTTTCAATGCCTAGATATATACGAACATTTGGTATATTAAAAACATAAAACAATTATTTTAATCCAATTAATCTTACATGTACAAAGCAATACTGGAAACAGGCCATAAGTCCTAACTTCCTTTAGTACACTGGGTAGGGAATTTATGCTAGAAAAAGAAATTGGAAGATTAACAGTACTATGAATTTCAGGTTGAAAAAAATAGTAGGAGACTGGACCTACATCTCTGGTTCCAGAATAAAGTCCTTCTTCCTTTGGTGGTAGATATTGCCAGGCCCTTCAAATGAGGGCTCACAGTTATCTAGTCAGTGTGGTTAGGGATCCCAAATAATTTTGAAATGCATAGGCCAGAATGCCCGTTCTATCATGGTTTTGCACTAGTTTGTGGCTGCCACATGCCACGGTAGAAAATGTCTTCTACTTTTGCACTAGATACTGTAACCAATGGTTGCAAATACTTCCATGGATGACAGACCCTCTGTAGTCACTAAGCAACAGTATCCTTCTGAGGCATTTTAAGACTTCTGTCTTGAGTACAAACTGACCAAACTATCAAAGGAGACACTACTATTATCCTACCATATGGTTATGGTACTCTGAAGTAGGGGACATTCTTGAATCTGAGTAGAAATGCCTTATTTTTTTTTAAGGGAGTTAAATATATGTATGCACATGATCAAACTAATACATTGCTTTCTCACCTGTTCTGGGTTAGGTCGGGCTTGGATTCTTTCCTGTAAAGATGGTGTGTCAACAGTTCCTAAGCAAAATTTTAAATTCAATGTTAAACAACTGCATCAACAATCACGTCCAAAAATGCAGTTCCTTGGTTCTATTTGTACGACTTAACACTTATGTGTAACTTCATAATATGATTCAGGAGTGTGCTGTTTTGGCTGAGACAGAGTTAATTTTTTCTGTAGTAGCTAGTATGGGGCTAGGTTTTGGATTTGTGCTGGAGACAGTGTTGATAACACAGGGATGTTTTAGTTACTGCTGAGCAGGGCTTACACAGGGTCAAGGCCTTTGCTGCTGCTCACCCCACCCCACCAGTGAGCAGCTGGGGGTGCACAAGAAGCTGGGAGGGGACACAGCTGGGACAGCTGACCCCAACTGACCCAAGGGATATCCCACACCATATGACGTCATGCTCAGCACATAAAGCTGGGGGAAGAAGGAGGAAGGGGGGGACGTTTGGAGCTGTGGTGTTTGTCTTCCCAAGTAACTGTTACCCATGATGGAGCCCTGCTTTCCTGGAGATGGCTAAACACCTGCCTGCTGATGGGAAGGAGTGAATGAATTCCATGTTTTGCTTTGCTTGTGTGCGCAGCTTTTGCTTTGCCTGTTAAAGTGTCTTTATCTCAACCCATGAGTTTTCTCCCTTTTACTCTTCTGATTCTCTCCCCCATCCCACTGAGAAGGAATGAATGAGGGGCTGTGTGGTGCTTAGTTGCTGGCTGGGGTTAAACCATGACAAGGAGAAAGACTGCAAAACTATCGAAGATAGCATAGGACTTTAAATTTCAATAAAAGGCAAGACTTTTGAGAATCAGATTCAATACTTTTCAAATGGTTAAAGAGTGGCTAAGCCTGTTACCTAGCCCTTGTCTGCTTCTAACTTCCAGACTAAAGAGACTAAACATACAGCTTTACTCTAGAAGTAACAAGTCTTCTATTTTAAATCTCAGAAGTGTTTCAAGCATGTCCTGTTCTTTTGATTGCTGGTAACTTCAGTTGCCACTTGCAAGTCTATTCTTTGTCAATAACATCAAACTAAATTGGGCCTTCTAGCACCTGCTCCTAGTTTACAAAGTAATGTAAGAATACTTACCAGGACATATGCAGTTGCATCTGATGCCTTGTTCAATGAAATCAGCAGCCACAGACTTTGTTAGACCAATAACTGCTGCCTTTGAAGTACTGTAGACACATCTGTTCACAACTCCTAACAGAAGGTTGGTGTGAAGGCAGCGTAGAAAGATATTGGAAAAAAAAAAAAAAAGAAAAAAGAGACCCAAGTTTGTTCAATATGCACCTGCTTCTGGACTCCAGCACCTGTAGTCTCTCCATAAGGGTGGGCTAACTAGAATGCTGACTGCCAGAATTCTACTCAAGCGTACGCCAGAACAAAGCACACAATCTTTCAATAGTGTAAGTTTGGGGGGTAGTCCAGAAAAGTTAACAAAGCAAACAAAGATTTAGGAACAGCAGAGACCCATCTGTTATTCACCGTCAGGTTTCCTTGGGAAGCATAGCTGTAGCACTTAGGTAACTGGCATTTCTTCATTGTTTCTCTGAAGAACATATGTAGAAAGATATCACTGGAAGTAATTCCTTTTTAGTTAATACAAACTGGTAAAAAGAATGCTCCAAAACATTCAGGACAAAGATTCAAAAGCTCAAAGGCAAGGATCTTAATGTTTCTGCAATTTCCCATCTGTGTCCTTGTGTGTGTATGTATCAGTCAATGTGTTCACTTTTTATAATTGCATCTCTCCACAGGATTGGCAGCGTCCTCTAAGTTCAAAGTTGTGCAATATTTGTTTTGCATTCCCATCATTTTAAAGATTTATTATATAAGGAACTCTCTAGCAAGCTACTGACCTTTAATGCTGGATGCCACAGAAGACATATTTATAATATTGCCAGATTTCTGTTTAAGCATCTGCAAAAGAATACTTATGTCATTCAAATGCAAACTATTTTGTCATCTACAGGTTCAGCAAAATAGCCCGTAACAACCCGCAGACCAGCCCTACATGCAATTGATAGGCACACTAACAAAGATTAATTGGCATGAATAGGTGCTTATCTCTTTTTGATCTATCGACTGAAGTAGTAGAGCAGAATCTGAAATTCTCACTAGTTTCTCCTAAGTCACCTCAGGACGAAGACTATGACAGGAAAGGACTTTTTTCCTAGATAGCCACCTCTGAATCATTGTGCTCTTGTCACCACAGTAAGTTACCCTACATAGACATCTGCTCGTGCCATCTACCAATGCACTAATTCACTTCTCCATTGCTTTGGAGAAAACTAAAACACAACTCTCTAGCATCTTTGAATTGTAGCTAAATTTCTTTAAGTTATAACCTTTTTAACCATCTCAAAACCTGAGATGCCTGAATTTGTTATAAAGAGACTTTAAAAATTAATATCAGCCAAGGGAAAAAAAAAAACACCAAAAAACCCAAAACAAAAAAACAAACCAAAAACCAACCAAACAAAAAGGACTGGAATAACACTGAAAAGAGTAGTCATCATCCAGTCGTGGTCACAGCTTCTGCTTGTGGCCTTCACATTTACAGGAATACAGACACCTTATTCAGTCCACAACTTTTTGTAGTCCCAAACCTAGTTACTACATCAAACACAACAAGTGTCCTCAAGCTGCTAGACTGTGTTTGGATTGTTGTTCTGATATAACCAGCATGCTGGCATCAGTGGCACGGAATTGCTTCACAAGATAGTTTCCAGATTTGCATGAAATTCATATTAATATACATATTTTATAAATATTTGGTAGCAGTGGTATTGTGCAGCTGTGTGCTACAGTATGATGTGGTAGCACTGTATTGCAATGGCTCCCTCGCTACTCTGCATTTGAAGGGTTTTAGTTACAAATTACATAGGGCAAAAACCCCAAATTAATCTTCTCTACCGTATCCTTTAGATAGATTGCCTACTTGAAGGACTTCCACAATGCAGTGACTGCTTTAGAGTAGAATCGCTGTAATCTAAGGGCCTCCCCTATACAAAGCAGCATACTCGCCTTTTCATCTCAACCTCCATGCTGTCACAGTGGCCACAACTTTGACCTCTCACAATTTAAACACAATGCAGCAGAGACCAAAAAGTATGGGCAACCAAGCCTTACCTTCGGAAGGAAGGTCTTGATCATTAGATACATGCTGCGAACATTGAGGTTCATAGTGAAGTTCCAGTCTCGCTCCTCACACTCCAGAATGGTTCCATGATGAACAAACCTAGAATATATGCATGAAGTGGATTACTGTCTGCGGTTTACATTTCTATAACTTTTTATGCCTATTTTTCCATTGCTATTTTGTAATAGCTAACCCTTCCAACCTTGAAAAGGAGGGGCAAGAGCTCTTTTGAAAAAAGCAAGCAACAGTATGTTTCTCCTGATGAGTACCAGGGACACAAGACAGATCTGATAAGCGCAAAGAAACATTTGGTAATAGGGAAATTAAAAAAGACGGCGCACTGGCAGACCATCAGCTTTGCTCACTGTTGTGCCAGGAGGGCCAAAGCCATCAGTACAGGGCACCCACAGAGTGGGGGAAACAAATTCCAGAGCCGTTCTACCTTGGCCTGGGTAACACAGCTACGCACAAGAAGTTCAGTGTTGATGAGAACACATGAAAATTTATATTAAAGATATAAAATGCATTAAAACAAAAGAAAAAAAATGCATTTAACTAAAAAACTACTTCAGGAGGACAGAAGAAACTGGAAAAAGAAGTAGGATCAAACAGAAGCTGGTTACCCTGCAATGTTACAGAGTACATCAATCCTTTCAATCTCCTTGGCCAGATTTTCTATCTGCTCCTTTTCGGTGACATCCAGAACCCGTATTTGAATGCCTGGAAGAACATGATATTCATTTCAGTCTATTTGGCCAAGGATCAGCAGTTTATTTTTCTGAAGTGCTGAGGACTGCATCTACGATTCAGGCCAGTGGCTTGCCAGGAACAGTCCCCTCTCCGTGGTTCACCAGCACATGGAGACTCGCTGAGCGAGAGCTACACTTAATGATTACATTAGTGAAATCAGGACAGCAATGGACAGCATGGTGTGCTATTTAAAATTTCAGAAGGGAATTATAAAAAGATCAACTGATTTGATTGCCATACAGCATCACACAAGCAGATGAGCTAATGTCATTTACCATAAAAACATTTCAAATAAATTTGAATTCCACTGTGCTCCCAAACTGAAAAATTACAGAGCCTGTATAATCATAACAAGCTTTCATGCCCGCTATTACAGAATAATAATTACTTGAAAATAGTTACATGTCACATATACTCACAATCACATTACAGGCCATCTATCCATGTGTAGTTGAGGATATGATGAATCAGCTTTATACCATTTAATTAATGAGAAAAAGTGATTTTGCATAAGCCAATAACTTACATAGCCTGGAATGAGGTCATAGCCGTGATAATAGAAATGAAGAGGAAGTGTAACAAATTGATGGCTTCTATCACACAGGCTAGTTTAAAAATATGATGCTTATGGTTTTGCAATTATTTGTTTATAATCAAACAAAAGAGGGCTGGAAACATGTTGCTTTTCACTATAAGCTTTTTCACTATAGCACTGGCTGTGCCTGTGCCATGCCTTCAAGAAAGCCACTGATGAAAAAACAAAACAACCAAACAAAACCAAAAACCAAAAAACCCCACAAACCACCTTCTATTTTGTTCAGAGAAGTTATCTGTGAAAGATTGAGAAACATAATTGCTGCAAAACAGGGTCAGGCTCAACTCTTCCGCACACTTTTCAATAGAATCAGCCCCTGTAACAGAACTGCTTCAGGGCCAACCACAGCGGTGCCATCCCCTGGCCAGAAGTGAAAAGAGCAAAGTAGAAGAACTACTCTCCCAGATGAGCTATAATATGATATGATATAATCCACGTGGTATTTTATCTCATTTTACTGAAGTAGCTGCCAGTAATCTAAGACAACTAGCTTCTCTCACCCATGTCAAGGCTGAATCCTTACTATGGAAGAGGCATGCTTCATGATACGCTTTGCCTGCACTCTCACTCCATACTGCATGTAAAGATTGAGCCGTGCCCCCTTCTTAAAGACATGAACTTTTCATCCAGAAGAAACCTGGATGAGTGGAAAAGAAAGAGTCAGGGTGTGCTGCAGTAGTTCCCTTCGTGGGTACAGTTAGGCTCCCAGGACACTAAGACTTGCTGCTGATCACCCTTTTGCCACAGCTTGAGCAGGGCATATCCTGCATCTAGGACGAAGGGACATCTAGCGCAGAACACAGCTGTGCCACAAAACATTGTATTTTTACAAGTTATTCATGCACAACTAGTGACACACAGTCTAACAAATGTCTAAAACTACCTGTTGAGAGACTGTAGAGAATGGAGCCAGACTTCTCAGAGGCCCATTGCGGAAGGATGAAAGGCAACAGGAAGAAGTTGGAAAGTCTAACTGAATATAAGGTGTGTTTGGTTTTTGTGGGTTTTGGTGGGGGTGTTTGCTGTTTGTTTGTTTTTTCTGTTTTTTAAATATCATTATTATTTTAAAACCATGAGGTCAGTCGCACTAGAACGGGGGCCTACAGAGGTTGCTGAGGAAATTCGATCCTTGGAGATGTTCAGAACTTGACTGAGCACAGACCTGAGCAGCCTGCTCTAACCAGAGCCACGTTCAGCAGTAGGCAGGACTACATGGCCTCCAGAGGTCTCATCCAATGTACATGATTCTATGAAATACTGTAAAGCTGTCTGTAAAGCATCTGAGTGATATCTAAGTTATGGGAGAATGTGATTTGAACTGACAAGTCCATGAACAGGCTTTACATGCCTTAGTTAAATGATATAGTAACTTTTGAAGAGATTTGTGCATAATGATGCAATTAGACTACAGGCTGGTGATTAACATCAGCACTGGAATTACCTCTCCTGGATAAAATTCAAAGACTACAATGTGCCTAGCCTTGATAAATTATAGCTTAACTAATCATGTGTCAAAAGGATAGAAATGGCTCCGAGTATGTAGAAAATTACCTCTTCCCTTGTGAATACACTAAGCAGAGGGAAAAAATGCACAGTTCAAAATGTGACACTTTCCTAAACACCCTCAGAATGAACCTGGAAAGTCCTAAAGTTCCTAAAGAATTACAAAGGGATTGCTTGTGTTGAACTCCAGCCAGTACAGACCGATGTTCACTCTAAAAGCTGTGCCAGAGAAAAGTAGTTGTGCATATTTGACTGTCACCCTGTAATAGGAATTCATTAAATCCACTTCCTTCCATCAAATTAAGTTGGGAGCATTTTCAGTTGTGAAATATATCTAAGTCTTATTTTTTATTTCGGGATTGAAAAAATAATTTTTTAATATAATGTCCCACCCTTGTGTCACTTATGATTAAGTAACACAGCTATGCAGAACCTGCTCCTTGAACTGTGTTCCTGTGATATCAGTAGCAAAGCAACCTTCAGGCCTAAGCATTTGTACAAACAGAATAGGCTTATCTAGTGTTGGTGGGATGAGTTTCTGAAGACACATGAATTCTACTAGACAGCTATCCTTTTAAGGCATTCCTCAGTAACTATGGACCATGGAAATGCAAGACACTAAATCTACTTTTTGTGTAGCTGGATGTTAGTTATTCTGATCAGAGAAAAGCATTCCACGCCTTTTAGAGTGATATGTTTGACAATCAGCCTAGTGGTCTCATGCCATTCTGGGAAGCAGAAGTCAGCTGCTTCTGTGACACAAGAAACTCAAAGTTATGCCACGTGGCTGGAATAATACTCTGTCTGATATGCTGATGCTGCAGTATTTTACATGCTAAATCTCTGCTGTTCCACACCACAGAATAAAGCAATGCCAACATCTAAAGAATTGGTCTGGATATTTTCCATTTTTTCTGGCCTTTTGAAGTTTGCCCTATCCTCAAATTATATTTCAGCCAGTCTACAACAAAACTTGTGAGAGCTGAACTAATGCCTACTGTGGGTCACTTACCTGGATACTTCTCCAGTTCTTGCAACTTGGACTCATTGATGTCAGTAGCAATGACTTTGGCTCCTTCTTTAGCAAAAGCCTGAAGAATACAAGCAAGAGAAGCAGCTTATATTTAGATATTCCAGATCTCACCAGAAATAAAATCTGTTTTCTTCTCATTTCCTTTTTGGCTTGAAAGAAAAGTTGGCTGAAGGCAGCTGATCTCTCACTTTTCATTCTGGGCGTGTCAGGAAGAAATGGACATCAATTACAACACATCCTGGGGACAATTAAGTAACTATACATCGTATAAGACAGATTTAAGATCTTTTCCTTAAAGGAAGGAAGGCATAAATAAAGTATGAGAACAGTAACCACACCAAGACAGTTATCGTTATTTCCCTTATTAGCTGCATGTGCACTAGCAAGCACGTTACAAACATGTAGGGCTAGAATTGTCGTATTGTTGGATTTAAATGAAGTTATGGGATTTGACAGGTAAAGGCACAAGTCATAAAAAAGGAATGGTGGTATATAAACTTTATGAAAAAACTTTGCATCCAAATCATTGGAATAGAGCAATATTACAGGAAGCATGACTTTCCTTTGATACTTAACGAGAGATATTCCTTCATTCTTGATGCTCCCCTCAAAGCCTGCTTTCTCTGCATTGTGATTACTGATAAATCAACAGCTATGCTAACAAAGCAACCTCTGTGTCAGAAGTATTCTGACATCTCAGACAATCTTCAAAATAAGCGTCTTGAGTGCAGCTTAAGATGATAGCGGCATTAAACATGCCAGCTTTCTGTGGCTCGTTGGGTACTTACAAAGTGAAGTAATCAGGAAGATTACCTCCTCCTCCGACAGAGTGTTTTAATGTACATGAGTGCCAAGATCAGCAGTTTTCTGCATTCTTAACTGCATGCATGAGAAACTAACTAGTCTGGCAAAAATCTTACTTACAGGAGCTTTTCCTGGCTTGTTGATTACATTAGAGATAGTGAGATAACTCTACTAGTTTCTCTATCTGCTATGGAGGAAGGAAACAGCAGGGGAAGAACAGGTCAAAAGGAATTAAAAGTTAACCAGAAAGTTAATACATACGTTGAATTCTGCTTAACAGTAATTAAATAAAATTTTGTAAAGGATTTCTCACAGTTCCTCGTTGTGAACAAGGTTGTAGCTGTGCTGTTAGTATCACGTAGACTTGGTTACATCAACTATTAGCGTAGATAAAACATCTTGGCTTTACCATAGGGGATGTTTGCAGTATCCAGCCTTAGAACAGGAAATATTCCCTCTATTCTCCTTATCTTCCCCCAGAACAAAGCAGCAGATATTAGAAGTATAGACAGTACAACCATATATTGGTAGAAAAGCAATTGCAGCTGTTCTCAAATCTTGCCCTTATCTTTGCCTAATGTCACCCTTCAGAGCTGAAGACTTTCAGAAATTTAAAGAGCACAAGGCATGCATGATACAGTATAATGACTATATTATTCCCTGAATTTTTCAATGTGTAGTTCTGGCTTCATCTATGATTTATTAATGCAAGAACTTGTTTGGTGCAGGTGTCATTGGACAAGGTAGCATTAGAGAACAAACATTTTCCAACTTACTATAGCAGCTGCTCGTCCAATCCCCTGTGCTGCCGCAGACAGCAGTATGATCTTCCCATCAAGCCGACCCATGCTGCTGACCTGTGCAGACAGAAGATGTCACAGAATCTTGAACAAAAAGATGAGCCAAAAACACTCCCTGGCTATCAGATGCAAATGCATTCCAAAAATTAGACATGATTCAGAGTACCTCTGCCATCAAATCATGTCACAGGTGGTCCTGTTTGGCTGCAATGTGACCCTGAGTCATCCAGGGTTCTGTGAGGGGGACTGCCTCAACCTTTTTTTTTTTTTTTTTCTCATTTTCAAAAACCTCATTTTTTTTTTTTTTCTCAAAAAGGCATTTGAGCTCAAAAGCCAAGCTTTATTATAACAGAAACTGGACGTGTTCCTTAAACAGAAAAAAAAGTCAAGATGAAACAGAATTGCAGTACAGTAGTTTGTAATCTAGTGTTTCCACTGCCCATTGCGTTCTTAGAAAGCAGGTCTGTCTTCTATTCCTCTCTAACTACCAACTCATCAACTTCCTAGATTGCAGTAAATTCCACACGATACCCTGGCTGCGGTGTCTGCTCTGAATTGTCCTAGGAATCTTCCAGCACAGCAGATTCCCGGCGCCAACAAGGCAGGAGGGTGGGGGGGATGAAGCTCTGTCCTGTCCTGCCTCTCGCATTGCTTGCTCACGGGGAGCGCGCTTGGAGCAAGTGGTAGGGAACCTCTAAGAGGTTCCGCCTTACTCTGTGTGTAGCGGCCAAAAGGCTAAATGTAGCCCTCTTCTGCCCAAGCACACGCTTTCGAATGCTGCTTTATGTTTAAAGAAATACAGCATGTAAAGTTGCAGACAAACAAGTAAAAGCAAATGCCATCCTCTCACTCCTATGGATTCAAAAGTTTCCAGTAGGATTTTTGGTTATTTAAGGAATAGACTACTTAATAGGACGTTTCAAAGAACTGCCTATAAAGCAAGGTCACTGTGTTCCCGTCAGAGTGCGATATCTGGTGGTTAACTGGGTTCCCAATAAGCAAAAGACTTTCTGCACTTTTGTGATCCACAGAGCAAAATCTGTTTATGTAGCTATGAGTGTAGAAAGGTGCCCCAAGAACCTGCAGTCTTTAAATATATACATGAATCCAACATGCCGAGTACTTCACTGAAAAGTTAAGAGGAAGATGCCATAACATCCCCTAGGTTAGCAGCCAATGCTATCATCTAGAGATGCTCAAAACCATGCTGTCACTCAGGTTACCGAGTTGAATTTAGTGTCGTACATCTTAGACCAGATTATTAATTTCTGTGATTTTTGACCAGAAATTCTATCTGTTTTCTCAGCAGCTTTTCCTGACAAAAGTTGCAGCAAAACTAATGTTTCCCTGAAGATTACTGATTCAACAAATCGGACTTCTTCTGAAGCAGTTTAACTGAAAAATTCTTTCCCTTCTAACACGAATAACTCAGTCTGGCTTTAAATCAAAAGAGATAATGTTACAGACCGTATTTCGAGACATTGAAATGTTTCACTGTAGGTTTTCTCCCCCCATAACTGGGACGCACATGTGTACACACACACAAAGAAAGGAACAAAGCACAAACCAAAAGAACAGTCTCCTAAGCAAACAGTAACCGAGTAATTAGGAGAAAGCACAATATCTTAAAAATCAGTTTTTAGGTTGGCTAGTAAAAAGACATCTCTTCAGCTGCCTCTCATGGCAGGCTATATAAGGTTATATGAGATTGGACCTGTTTCAGCATCACCTATCAATGCAAGAAGGTGAAAAATACCACATTAACCAAGCAGAATGAAATTACACACACAGCTAGGTTGCACTCTCTCTAATGTACCAACCTTTCCAAAATGCAACTCCTCAAACACAACATTCTGGGAAAGGTTCTATTAATTGTAGCAAGTCCTGAGTATCTCAACAACGAGCTCAAAGTGCTCACTCAAGGCAGAGGAAGCTCTTTCTTACTCTCTGTTGTCACATACATCTTTTCAGTGGGGAAAAAACCTGATCGGTCCAAGTACTTCCCCAAATCACCTTAACGCTTTGGAAGCAAAATGCACTTTAAGTACATTTTTCAATCCAACGATCAGCTTTTATGAACATTTGACACACTGATTCTACGAAGCACTTAAAAATAAGTATTAATATAGTCACTCACCAAAAGATCTCAAACAGCTTGTTATGTTTACTGACCTTTGTACAAAAGGAAGTTTTTTTTACTTTTTTTTTGCTCTGCTTGTTGGGATTTGTAGTCTAACTGGTAAGTTTCTCTATATTTCGTAATTTCCTGCTGAAACATTGAGATGCTGCCATCTAGTGAAACTCAGGATTTTAAAAGTGCAATTTTTTCCTACACAGGAAAGGACAAAAAAGGATCACCAACATTAACTGTCCATTCTCCCTAAGGAATTCAAGAAACGAACAGAATCCCCACAAAAAAGGCCACAAACATGTGTTTCCCAAGCAATCTCTCTTTAGCAATATAAGCTATCAAATTCCAAATTAGGACAATAGTTGCATGTTAAACTGGTGATTTACCAACTTCGCTTTTCTTTTTGTATCTAGTGGTTTAACTTACATTCGTTAAAGCAGAGTTAATATCAGACTGGAAGATTCTAGGACAAACTAATTTAGTTACAAGCTCACACCAGACCTAAAGCTACCCTGATAGCATTCTTAAAGAATTTGGAATCCTGCCTGAATCCTTTTCCACAGAAAAGCCACTTCTGTGGGTAAACTGGGACACACAAACACGAAGTTCAGGAATATTAAGTTTATCTTGTCTTTCTGCTGAACTACAATAGCTTTCTAAGGCTTTGTAAATCAGCTCCCCAGTAAACAAAATCTTTAATGACTATGTTTTCTAAAAGCATTTATCCTTCTGTCCCTAACCTTTTAGGTTACTGAATTCAGACACAGACCTGTTGCAATAGGTTCCTGGTTTTCAGCTCAGTCACCAGAAAAATCTCCAAATCTAGAAGTGTTCCAAGCAAGCAATAATTAACAAAAAAAACCCCAACCCTTGAAATTGTCTATGAAAGAGGTAGATCTAGATATACACCTAGTTTCCCCCTTCTAGAAGGAAAAAGTCAGTTTAATTCATTTATTAGAACACCAAAATAGAGGGAATGAAAAAAAAAAGCTGGTAGCTAAAGGAAATATCTTTCAACCATACCAGGAAATTGAGAAAACAAACAAACCAAACCAAAACACACCCTCAACTAACCCCAAAACAAAACAAAAAAGCCCACCACACAAACACTAGCACTTTGCATTTATCACTGTGAAGAAATAAATTGCTCCTACATACCTATGGCTGTGGTAGGAAAGGAGACATTGCAGTGCTGAACTCAGTAATGGTATTTAGAACCCGCATATTTTTGACTAGCAAGATCTTTAAAAGTTTCCCAAAATACATTCCAGGTCAGAGATTTAGAGATAAATGCTTGCAATTTCTTAGTAGTTACAGTAGTTGGCAGAGTTTTCAGGTATTCAAGGTAAATAGATAGTTAGTTCTTTAATAAAGATCTCTGAAGTACCTCCATCAGGTAAATAATCCTTGTGTGACTCTTCCAGTTCCAGTAGCTGCTGAATGCCCGGGAACATGTCAATGTAACCATTTGCTTATCAGTTTGGGTAACCCAAAATGGAGTACTTGAGACCTAGCATCATTGAGAGCTTTATTCCTATAAAATAAGGATGATGCTTTTGATGCAGGTATCTATCTAAGATTTTATTCTTAACAGAGTTGACCTCAGGTTTTGAATAGCAAATTCCTATTTAGTAGGCAGTGGAGGGCACGTGGGGAGGAGGATCTACCTTTTAGACTTCAAACATTTCCTGGCAGAGAGAGATTCAGTTAGGAAGAAGAATTAAACAAAACACTGGTGACATAGACTTGTCCAACAGCAAACTTCTGCACAAAGTAATTATTGCAGAAAGTTATAAAGGACACAGCAAGAAGCAAAATAACGATGGAAGTGGCGAGATTACTGTAAAAGATAGTCTTTAGACACTGAATACTGTAATCAACATCCTTAGATCATAGCACAAGTGAAGTGACCAGCAAAAATATTTTAAAATACTTAACACATTAAAGTTTATTGTCAAAACAAGCTTTCTTATACAAAACATACAAAAGAAGTAGGTCTCACAATGCAGATAAGTCTGCCTTGCAGCCCTGATCGTCCAGTTTATTTTCTATTCACTAGAGTAGCAGAAAAGTGTCAGGTCCATTGCTTACTATTAAAAAAATTCCAACACCCAACTTCAGACAGGAACTAGAAGTATATTGAAAGATGATGCAAAACACAAATTTACTGTTGGTACCATAATTGGCTGAGCTGCAGAAATATTGTAAGGAGTTTAAGAGGAACCCTTGATTGTGTGCCCTATATAGAGAAGTTAAAGTTGTGGTGAAAATGCAGTTTCTGTGGACTTAGAGGAAGCATGGTGTAAAGACCATAGGCTGAGAAACAAAAAGTATAGTTCTTCCCAGCTCAACAGCACTCTGAAGATACAAATATCGACCACCCAGAAGAGGGCTGTTTTAGGAATGACAGAATAAAAAGTTTAAGACGGAGAAGTTTCACAGTAGATTGGTTTGTGATCCATTCCTGTTTCCATTTTTTTCTTCAATACATTGCCTTTTCTTTCTTTGCCATCCAAAAAAAAAAAAACCCACCAAAGTAGATCATCATCAGATCAGCAGGTTGTGGGCAACATAACTGCTTTTCCATTTTTGTTCTTGTATTCCAGGCTTTTCCAGTTGTGGGAAGTAGCAACTCCAAGACAGCAAGGGATTATCACAATTCGTGGAAGAGGCTGATGGCTTTTGACCTGAAGCAATCATCTTTTGTATACGCAGATTCTGGCTGTAGCCACTGCAAAGGCAGCTTGCCACAGAGCACCTTTATTGGGTGGTACAATAGGGGGATTTATCTTCCTCTGAAGTTCTAAACCACTGCTTAAGATGCTCTTCTGTAAGCTCTATTCCCGCGGGTCGCATATCTATACAGAAGACAAGAACATTTAAAGTAACACTTAAACTTTCCAGTTAGACAAGCAGTAGGAATACAGCAATTTAATCTTGACTAGTGTTTTAAATGTCTACCATGAAAGCTTGGCTCTGAGGAGCTTTGTATTGTGAGGAAGTCTGTACTAGGACCAGGTTGCCCGTCAACAAGAAACAGCAATGAGTCTTATTCATTCTGAAAGTCTGCCATTAATACCTTGAAAACTGGTTAACTCCTCAACATGTCTGCTGGGGCCTTCTGAAAGTTTTTAGAAGCAAGCATGATGATGAGGGCAATAGCATTAATATGCTAGTGGAGATCACTAGGAGACTTCCCCAGAAGTCATCAGGCCAGATATAAGAAATCCTGAGTAGGGCTGAGGAACAGAAGTTATCAAAACAGCTATTACTGCAGCTGGAGCCAGGCAGACTGGCAGAATCAACATCAAAGACTAAAGTCTACCATCTTGAAGTTTAGGAAAAAAAAAAGTTAACCAGCAGTTAACTTTGAATAGTTCTGCCAGAAGTCCGTGCTTAACCAACGTAAAGTTAAAAAGCAAAACATTTTAGAGCATCAGCTATCTAGTAATGATATTCTGCTAATTCACTTTTTAAAGTCAGTCATCAACATTTCCACTGCAGGGAAAAAAAAGAAGTTTGTATAATCTTCACGGGGTGAACGACTCATTTAAGTATTTAGGTTCTGTAGAGCATACATAACCTTCACGAATCCA
The DNA here is from genome assembly GCF_965183815.1 of Platalea leucorodia. NCBI lineage: Eukaryota > Metazoa > Chordata > Aves > Pelecaniformes > Threskiornithidae > Platalea > Platalea leucorodia. The sequence goes on along the minus strand of NC_138828.1, from coordinate 30,858,165 downwards.
GCTGGTCAGCCCTTCAGCAGTCAGCTCACTAACCATTCAGGAAAAAACCGTTATGCAAGTTTCGGGTCTGAATGTAAAGAGTACAGAGCATTTACCCTCAACTCACAGACCACCCCTTATATTTTGTCTCTCCAGATCTTTATAGGACACCGCCACTGTGTTACGTACCTGTTAGTGTACCCAAGCTGGAATTATCAAAGAAATTTGTTGGACAAGTCAGTGGCAGAGGCTTTGATATGTCCCGAGTCACAATTTCCTGAGAAATAGGTTCCTTGGAGGGCGAAGGCGTTTGCTCTTTAAGAGAATATGGCACTGTCTTCCTTGGAGACCTTGGTACTCTCTCTCGAGTGGCTTCTCTTGAGGATCGTTCTTTCCATTTTAGTGCTCTTTCTTTCCATTTTCTAAGTTCCTCTTTCAGTTGAAGCTCATTACTGAAAAGAAAAAAAAACCCTAGCATTTAATTAAAAAAAATTAAATCAGCTCCTTTAAGTAAGGAAAAATTCCAGACAACAGACAGTTCCTATATTTTCAGACAACATACAACGGACATGGCAATGCAAGACCATATCTGCATATCTTGCTTTCAGAGGCAAAATTTTCTTTATTTTTTTAAGCTAAAATTCCTTTCCACATACAATTTAAAGAAAGCAATTTAAAGTTCAAAAGCCATAAAGATATATAAGCAATAAATCACTAGCTTTAAATAAAAGTTTATGATGTGAAAGAATCTAGAATATCTGAAATTAATAATAATTATTCACTTCTATAGATGTCCCAGAAAGAAACACTAATGACATGCATAGTTAAATAGCAACAAATGATTTGACATGTTGCTGATCAGCTTTAAACTTACCTTAGCAGAAGGTCATTTTGTTTCTTCAAGTGAAAGTTCTCTTTCTGTAGCTTAGCTTGTTCAGATTTTAGAACAAGTATTTGTGTGCTCTGCACAATACCACTGCCACCACCACAAGTAAGGGGTATTTGGGATTGCTGAGGAGCTTCTTTTTCCAGCACGACTAGAAAACAGTTTTATACAGATGTGTGCGTTATTTGGACAGTGCTTAAAACCAACTCAATATGTTTTTTTATCCTATTCCTTCCTATAGTCTTACATGTAAAACCTCACTAGGTTACAAGTGCCATTACAACAGCTATTCTTTTTTATACACAAACACACTTCCCAGTATTCACACTGCCAGGGGGATATTAAGAGATTCTTCATTGGGCCATTTAGAGTTAAAATAGTTATAGTTTCAGGTATGTCATAATTATGATTAGAACTAGCTGTTCATATGAGAAGTCAGTCAAGGAAAAAAATGGCAACATGAGCTACTACAACTGCAGCTTATCCCGCTACATGTGCGAACACGGCTGGAGCAATAAACACAAGAACTGCTGTGATTCTAACGCAGTGTATGTGCAGCTAACATTTTACTTTCCATCTCATCTTCCAATGCACCCAGTCCTCCTCATACCCTTTGAGGTAAAAGGCCTGCATCTCAATCTGGACTTTAACCATATAACCTTAGAACTGCATGTTTAACATCAAAGAGTCCCTTATATTTATCTTCAGTTTACCAGTAGCATCTTGCTCTTGCTGTGCTCTTCTAAGTTCTTCTTTTAGCTTTCTTAACTGTTGTTCTTGGTGTTCTGCAAGAGCTTTGTAATTAGCCAGTCTATATGGGGCAGAAAGGGAGGAAGAAAAAACACAGAAATCCTCAGTTTAATAATTATTACAGTTACAGGAGAACTAGTTTGCTTTCCAAATGAGCTATCAAATGCAAAACATACCCAAGTTATACAGGTAAACTACATAAACCTGGTTGTCAGATTTTAGGTAAAGTGCAGAAACCCAAAAGTTGGACTAGAATTATTCTCTGTGTATCCCTTCTCTCCAGTGAACTGGAGAGTGCTCTCAATTACTGCTTTCCCCACACCTTCTTTTGTCAGAACAGTTATTTCGTGTATGGCTGAACATGGGTTGGTTGAGAAATTTTGGTGGGTGGATATGGAAGGAGTTTTGTAATCAACCCAAGATGCATATCGTTTTTACTTTCTCTGTAATCTCGCTACAATAAAAACCTAGGACACCTGAAGCTGAATGCACACTTCTTATTCTGTGGAAAAAATAAACAGAAAAGTACAAGCTAAGAACTAAGTAGTTGAGAATTGTAACAAGGTAAAATTTGAACTTACTTCATCTCAAAAGAGTTGGATTGTTTCATTCTTTCCATATCATATTTTACCAATTGTGTTTTGAGATGATCAATTTCTTCCCTGTACAACTCAGCACCTTTATCTAATTTTGCCTGAAAATAAAATAAATGATTTAGTATGAAGAAAGGCTTGTTACTTAGCAATGAATTTAAGGGTTGCTTGCTTTGTATCTTTACTATGATCTGCTAGATTTTGCAGGACAAGACTGGGAGCAGAAAGGTATTTTGAAGTAAGAACACCCACATTACCAATTAGCACTACAGTATTAGTTGGTATCTTAACTCTGGTATATTACATGCAATCATATTTTAGCAAGTTTCACTGACTTGTTTGCAGATATAAGTCTGGGAATTTTGAACTAGTATGCAAATATATTACAAAAAAACCAGCTCATGCTTCAGTTTTAAAATGTAAATAGATTTTTTTAGAGTGTTTCAGAAATGCATCACAGGCAAGTAATAATTTAGCTTCTAATATCATAACATGGGTTCTAAATTTTGTCCTTGAAGGCTGCATTGGTAGAATGTGAAACTGTATGCTGAACAGGCGAGTAGAGTGTTTTACTCTAAGAATGCCATACAGAACAATAAACTGACTTTAGAGAGCTGTGTTTCATGTACAGCTATTCTCAAGCATGCTCTGTCTCTCTGAGATCAGAGGAGAATGAGAAGAGTAAAGTATTTTGCTCATACCTGAAGACTCTGATTCTCTGTTAAGGCAGTACTGAGGCACTTCTCTTTCTCATTCAGTTTGGCTTGCAGTTGAGTGAGCTCACTTGTCTCTGTTTTTATTCTTAGCTGTGCTTGTAACTTGTTTATCCTGTCATCTTTCTCTTTGACATTTTTTCCTACTTCATTTATTACATTTTCCAGCTTCTGAATTTTGACTTCCATAGCCTATTGAGATAGATCAGTTACGAGTAGTTATGCCAAGAGATATAACAGTGGTCATATTCTAAAGAAAAACAAACAAAAAAAACCACACACAAAAAATCCAACACTACAGGCTCTATGGCAACTCTTGGTGTCTACCACACTGTTTTGTGTCACCTTTTAGTATTCTGGAACACTCAAGTCTAAGAAAAAAGTGCTTTGAACAAGGGTAACTGTGACAAAAAAATAGAACAGAGAAAATGAGTCCTCAATTCCTAGGATTAAATACAAAAATTCTTCTCCAGCTTCCAGTTTGGCATAGGGAATACCATATACTTAAAGGAACCATAAAGAGTATCACACTATTAAAATCAATATTTCAGAAACAAATTAAAAATTCTATTTCATATGGATTTCTAAACTGACATCTATTTGCGTACAGAAAACAGGCAATTAAAATAATCACATCACAGGCAACAGCTCAAACTTTCACTTTGGGAATAAAAAAAGCTACAAAAATAAAGCGCACTCTGGGCCAATGTATAGTGTGGCACAGATTTACAGCTGCCAATCTTTATTTTCTTTTCAGTTTGAAGTACTCACACTTAGAAAACAAGCATCAAAGAAGTTTTCCTTAGAAACAAATATTGGTACCTTTATATCTTGTTCTGCAGTCTTTAATTTGTTATGAAGCCTGTAATTCTCTTCTTCTAACGCAAGACTGGCAGAGCCACCAGGGGCCAGTTGTTCTCTAAGAGTGTTTAGTTCCTGAAGCAATTCTTCACTTTTCTCTTTTCTCTGTTTTGATTCAACATCAGCATTTTTACAATAATTGGCAGTTCTGGTATCCAGCTCTGAAGAAAGTTGAAGGAGTATCTGAAAATAAGTAGTGTCATACAGATAAATTTTAAATAATTTTTGAATCAGCTAGAAATAAGGTAAGTGAAGAAACAGGAAGTGTTTGGGCCTGTATTAATTTCACATTCTTGTTTCAGTGTCCCATTTGAAGATGCTTGCTATCAGAAATGGAATCACTAACACTCAAAAAAGACTGGTTTCTTTTCCAAAAGAGGAGGAGGCAGAAAGGGGCACAAGAGAAGATAATGCATTGCAAATTTACAAGTCTTACTGCATTAACTCAAACAAACACTAACATTACAGAAACAAAGGAACTATATTGGAAAGAATTCTTGAAAGTCAGTAACAGAAAGAAACACAATTATTTGCATAAGTTTTCGCTAGAATGTATTCATTGACTAAAGTCAGCGAAACCATTTGAGAGAAACCATACACATTGGACTGTTCTAGAAACCCATATGCTTAACATGCCAGGTAAAGAAAAACTTCACACTTGTCAGGAAATGACAACTTTATACTAGATTTTTTTTGTTTGGTTGGTAAAAGCTTTGATCCACATGTCTGTCAGGGAATTCTTCCAAAAAGCCTGCCAACGCTGGGAAATCCTGAAGAAGCCAAGACTGGCTACTGATTCTACAGAACAAACTCTTTAAAATAGGCTAAACTTAACAGGACAGAACTGAGTTACGACATTGGGGGAAGGAGGGTGATGAACTCATCATACTTCAGATCAACACTAGTAGAAGGAATAAGAGTATGAAGAATAACTTGTTATGAAGACTGTTCCTAACAGCCAATCAGAAGGTAGTGGGTTCCCTCCCATAACCTGTTTTTTTTTTTTTTTTTAGAAATGTTCAATACGTTTAATCAGAAAGATGAAATCTCACTAAATCCTGTTCATGATGCACTTAACCCTGTAAAACACTTGGTCTTTTTTTCCAGAAGGGGCAAGAGGTAAGAAGGAAAGAGAAGAGAAGAGAAAGGAAAGCTGAACCACCTCTAGAATAACTTGACTTTCTGCAATTAGAAAAGGTGTGAGAATATAAATTACAATTGAGTTTTAAAAATGGCTAAAGTGGTTTTGATGAAGTTGGCTTGAAGATAGCAGACAATCTTGTGGGCACAAAGCCTGGAGAAAGTGATTTTATCAGGCTGCCAAGTTCCTCAAGCAAAGCTACGTAACAATTTGAACCTACAGTTTCCAGAATTCAGTCTAATAAAAACGCAAGCAAACAATCCCTCCTACCCCCATTTATCACCTAGAAAGTCTTTTACAAAGCAAGTTTCCGAGTTTGGATGCATGAGGAAAGAAGTCTTTAAAAATAATCTTCTAAGTATTCCTACATTTTACAGTTAAGTATGAATACAGTAAGTGCTGATAATAATGAATGATCTTTAAATAGCTTTTTTTTGTGTTTTGTTTTCAATCAGATTAGAGGCATTTACAGAGTGCTTACACAAAATACATTTCTGATTAAAGAAGATTTAACTTTACCTTTACTTTAGGAGTCCAGAAGTTAATGACTTGCAAAAGCCTTTCATTATCTTTCTTTAACTCTTCTTTAAGTTCCTCTGCACCACAGTGAGTTCCTGAACAAGCTTCCCAGAACTGTGCTGTTTCTTTTCTAGCACTTTCTTCTTGCTGTAACTCTGCCTCTATGCAGAGAAGTTCGCTTTCCATTTCCGATACATCCTTGAGAATGCTCTTTAAAAAAAAAAGAGGGAATTCAAGTTTAAATAGTGCTTTGATAACTACATGTCTAAATATACATTTTGCCCCCTTAGCTATCAATATTTGCAAGAAGTCTGTTTTAGCATCTAATTATTGTATAAAAGGAATTTTGCTATACTTAAGTTAAACCCTACTGGGAAAATGAGAAGGCAATCTACATTCCTGGGACAGGTGGGAATAGGAAAGGGGAAAAAAGTATGCATGTCAGTAGAAGTTTCTCTCATTGTTTTAAAAGTCATCTTGGTATCAGGTAGTATATATTTTACAGGGCAAATAAGTAAATAACATTCCCACTATTTTATAACCTAATAATTTCACTATGAGCCACTTTATAAAACAGAATCTTCATATTATAGAATTAGTAGCATAAAAAAATACGAGTTCTATCCCCCCTTAAGTGAAGTCTTAGCAGATAAAAGCAATGCCATTAGATTAGCACCACCACATTACCCCATGCCTTAAAATATACAAGCCTTTCTGTCTGAAAACTGTTTCAAATACTACCTCTGCATCCGAGTGCAAACTCTGCAGCACTTCACTGATGTTTAACTCTTGAGACGATATTTCATTCTGGTTTAAATAAGTCTTCCTGAGACACTGAATCTGAGCTCGTAGCTGATCTTGTTTTCTCTTTTCCTCAAGCGATTCCATTTCATACTTGTTAACAGTAGTATGATATTCTCTTTTCTTCGAGCAAACACGACCAAACAGAAACTGTCATAGAAGCACAGGATATATCAGTGAGTATGCTTTAAAATGGTACCCTGCATCCAGCTAAAATTCCATATTTTGTAAGTAAATCTATTTACTCTCCTAGTCCATAGGTGTCCAGGACAACTAAAACATAACTAAGAAAATCAAGTTCACACGTGCTGTATAGCAATGGCGTATAAGACTGCTAGCTGGGTCAGCATTTCTAAAGTACACTTTTTCTGTAGATTCCTAAAAAGGCCAAAAAGTCTAAAAGGCTCTAGGCAGACTTCCATGAACCTAGACTTTGAAAAGCAAAGTATTCTTTGTTGTATTTATTTTCTCTTAGAGTTGTGAAAGGTGCAGATGATCTACAAGAATAATATCACTGTGCTGATTTAAAGCTTTATTCTGTCAAGACCACTACTTAAATCTTAAACATCTTTAACCATAAAAGTTAAAAGGCATCTATGGAAAAAAAGAAAAATTATCAAAACCTAAAAAACCTCTGTGAATTTATGATATAAGGCTCTTCGGAATAGTTAAAATTTTTAGCTAATAGATATTTATAACTCTCAAGATCATGTCCAGTATTTTCGCATACTGGACAGGAACCTTGCCTTGTCCTCAGGCCTGCCCCTCCTCACCCCCCCAAACAAACAAAAAAACCAAAACAAAAAACCACCCTTAACACTTCATGGTAAATAAAGAAACAGAAAAACACTTTACCATTTACTGTACTTCTGCATATGATAACTGGAGTTCTTTCCCAATTGCCCTTAATTTTTTTCTGATAATTGGAATCAGTTTCTCCACTGAACTACAAATTGTGGAAGATCTGCAATGCTACAGAAGTTATCAAACTACTTGGGTAGTTTTGCAGAGTAAACATGCATCTCCATGGCATCTTGCATGTCTTTTTCCCCCAAAATAAAATACATACTTAGGGGTCCATAATTTGATTTATGGAGTACAGAAAGACATTTCTTTTCCCAATTAAAATGGATTAATATTAATAAAATAATACTGTGCAAAGCAGCTGAACTACAGTCAAAACCTAAGGTTGATTAACATAAGTAGTTCCCGTTTTCCAGGACTGTAAAGCATTTACTATTGATTTATTTTCCACAAGACACAGATTCACAAAAATCAAAGCTAGAGTATACGGAATCCTAGCTGTTAATATTGAGAGCTTATTAAAAAAAACCCCAAACCAAAGCAATATGAAGCATCCACATCTTCAGCATTTTAAGTTGGTACCTTTAGTTTGTTCAATAAACTCTGCAGATGACTGTTTATTTTCTCATTTTCAGTTTGAAGTCTTTTGACTTGTTTACTCTGTTCCGATGAAAGCTGAGTCAGTATCACAGCTATCAGTGCTTTCTGACTATTCAGTTCATTCTTTAGATTAAGAGACATTGTAGAGAGACGTTCATACCTCTTCCCCATATTTGGGAATTTCTCAAGAAGTTCCTAAATGCAAGTGAAACAAATTCATTCAGTCACAATAAGGAAGAGAGTGATTAACTGTAAACAGAAGCTTAAAATAAACCATCAGACTCCAAGACTAAACCCTACAGCATGTATTCGTTTTACAACAGAAAAGTTAATAGGACTAAGACTTCAGTTTTGACTTGCCAGAGGAACATGACAAAAATACTAAGCCAGGCACAAAAGCAGAGAATTTCTTAGTTTTCCAGAAAATCATTTCACAATCTCAAATTATCTTCATGATTTAGATTGCCTGGCCACATCAAGACCTGTAGATCAGGCCCAAAATGAAATTGTTGCCTGTTCACGAGTTTGCCAGCTGGGCTGCCTGCAGGATGGGCTCCCAAGTTGATCTACTTGGTCCTTTGTTGAAAGAAAGGGATCATGACATTGTTCCTAGCACTCTGCCATAAAAAGGGAGATGCAATCAAGCAGTGAGCAGGTTGAGAAATGCAACAGGCTTTAAAGGCACTCCCAGTAAACTGCAGCTCAAGTATTACACATGAAGCTAGGTTATACATTTTAAAGTAATCATAAAACTTCCTAGGCATACTGCCTCCATTTTTGGTTCTTAGTTGAAAGAAGCAGAATTCACCGTTGTTGTTTTTTTTTTTTTTTTTTTTTTTTTTTTTTTTTAACTATTCACCCCACAGTAAAAACACTGGAACTAACATATGCCCTGCGTCCAACAGGAGCAAGTACGAGATACTTGAGAAAACTGCACAAGAAAGAGGCAGACAAGATCTTACCTATTACAAAAGTCAGAAGGGGAGAGTGCCATTAAAAAGGATCAACCGATGTTTACTTCCCTCATTATTAGCTCCCTACTGCTGATGTAGGATGGAAAGACAGCGTGAACAGAGAAAGCTACACATAACTGATTTTTGCAATTTGGTCCTTTACCACTTTTGGTGTTAACTGAAGAAGCACTGGGGGCTTTTCCAGCACATAGAGAGCGATGCCCAAATCTGCTGCACAGATGTACAGACTGCAGTACAATGGTACTCTTTAACGTGTTTCATACATATTCATCAATCCTGGTTTATTTTGGCTTTCAATAGGTTAGTAGTACTTCTCACATCTGTGAGAAAGTATATTCAGGATAGTTAATTAACAAGAGCTCTGAGGAATTACAGGAGCTTCTTATTTTGAGGAGAGAAGGTATTTAATGAAATTAATTTATTTAAAACAAATTTATTTTTGATGGGGAGTAACAGAAGGGAGGATTTGGGGGGGATTTTGTGAAAACAAAAGGGTGAAGTGCTTCTACGTGACTAGTTATTTTCATCGGAGTGGCTGGACAGTAATGAAATCAAGTGGGATGTCTCAACTGAGAAGTTCAATTTAAACGTTCTCAGAACAAGATGCACGGTCACTGAACAGCAACAGCAAATCAACTGATCCCGTGGTTGGCAGCATCTTAGCAAGATATGCAAACAGTTTTATACATTATACACAGAAGCAAGGTTTATGCTCCAGAACAAATAGTATTAAGGTTTAACATGCATCCTTAAAATAAGCAGAGAAGTAAGTTTACCTTAATTTTCAAGGTTTTTTCCTTCAGGCTATCATCAGCCATCTGCTCTGCATTATCCAGTGGGTTCACCTGAATGGACATATCATTCAGGTTTCTCTGCTTTAGTTGGTCTAGAGCACATTCCAGTTTTGCATTTGTTTCACCACACTAAAATAAAAGCATATATATTTAAGTACCATTCAAGAAGAGAAGTTATGAATAACTTCGGTACGCAACTTGCAACACCAACCATCTCAGAACTTTTTTGCAATTCTGTCTTGAGCTGGTCCCGCTCAGATGTGACATCCTGGAGAATTTTTTGTAGCTCATCTTTTTCTTGATTAATTGATGAGATTTGTTCTTTAAGTTGGAAAGAGTGACTAGTTCTTTCAGCCAATAACTGGTCTTTTTCACATGATACGCTATTTAGCATCTCAGTTAACTGTTGAATCTATAATAAATAGTGGAGAAAAAGCAAGAAATATGATTTGGTCCTAGTCTGTATACTCCCCTATGAAGTACTCAAATCAGTTGTGTCAAACACAAAGAACACAATTTCCAATAACTCTAAAATTCACACTAACAACAAGAGAAGTTTAAAAATAATTTGTGTTCTGATCACTCAGAAAAAGAAATTAAAAGGAAGGGCAATAGCATGACACCCAGAGAACTCTAGTCAACTTCAACCTCCAGTAAGCAAGAGGAAACAAACAAAAGGCAGTCAACATATGTCCACATTACAAGAAAATGAAAAGAAACAGAAGATCAGTATAAGAGATGTGCAATGGAATTGTCTTGATATCTGCTCTAATGAATAGAACAGCGACATGTTTGCTAATCTGAAACAATCCTTAATTATACTCTTTGATTTACAGACAAAGGAAGAGCTTGACAGGTGAAAACTGAAAAAAGGCTGACTTGGCAAGAGCTAAGTACAAGACTTTCCGAATAAACAGATCTAGTTTCAAAGTGTGCAAAGCACCAAGGATTCCAAATCCACTTAGGTTCATACCGTCTACACAGTGCCTTTTAAAGTCTGACTAAATACATGTACAATTACTGACCATTATATTAAGCCTGCACACATTGGATAAATTGGTGTCCCTTCTAATAGAGTGACAAACCCAACTGGTTATGAAGCTGAAACAAGTTGAGGATGCTACTTCTAAACATCACTAAAGAAACTCATACAAAATCCTTTGCCCGTGTTCATGCTTGTTTAGCACCCAAAAAAATGATGCGCTGAGAATTAAAAATTAACTAGGATTTGTCTTGAGCAAAAGTTTAGCACATCAGTGATAAAACATCAGAAGACAGAACAGCTACTAAAATGAAAACTCCTCACCTTGTTTGTTAGGCTGTCCTCCAAAATCTCTGACCGCCTCTGAACTTTTAACAAATTTTCTTCCCTTTCTTCAGCTTTGATCTTCTCATTGCTGAGGAGTTCTTGTTGCCACTTCAATTCCTTTTCAGTTTCAAGAATCTGGAGTAAAAATAAAGCAACAAATATAAAATTAAGTTCTGAGACAGCATATGAATCTACCTCTCACACACCAGGCCATTCAATATTTCATAGGAGTCAAAAATACTTGGCACAAAAAAAAACCCCACTACTTTAGTTGAATACAAGAAATTTCAAGTTTTTGAAAGTTTCTCCTTTCATTAAACAAAGCCTGCCAACTAGCATACTGATAAACCCCTAGTAATGTAAAGAATTAGACAAAGTATGCTACAAACATGTTTGGGCATTTTCTGCAATCCCTGTTTACACAACGTTGAGTAACACAAAGCAGAGATGTAATCTGAGTAGGGTTCACATCAAGAACTGTCTAGAAATCATTACTTAACACAATTTTATGAGTTGGACTGTTGTCAGAGTGCTGTTAAATTATCTTTGATAATTACAGAACTAGTATTCCTTTCACTAAACCTTTGAATTTCCAGTGAAGTTGAAGTTTTACAGCAAGACAATTGATACACAAAAACAGGTGAATTAGAAGATATTGGTACTGAGAGTAAGAAGATTCTTCTCCCACCATAGACTTGAATTAACTACAGATATTTGAAGTGATTACTCAATATCTGGAAGAAAGGACTGCTGCTCAACGGATACCGCCCAATTCACTTGTCTTCATTATTGCGAAGATATGCCTCATCCAGAAGAGAAATAAAAGTGTCAAAATTTGTCAGCTTTAGTTTCGAAACTTTGGAGGTTAACTACAAAACGTACCATTTCATCAAATTAATTAAAAAAAAAACCTGTTAAGTTTTAGCAATGAAACCCATGTATTTTCTAGTTCCTCATTTATTTCTAAATAAAGCAGCCTTAAATAACATTTTTGAAAGAACTTACATACATCTTTAAATACCATTTCACAAGACAGAAGTTAAAGCATGCCAGTATTCTTCAGTCTGGGTATGTACATTTATACTTATAAGATATTTTTCAAGACAGCTTCAAGAATTAACCATCTTCCTCTACCAAGTGTTTATAGTTATTATACTTTAATCAAAGATAAAGCACCTTATCAACACTCTCCTGTAGGTTAATCTCCAGTTTGTTCTTTTCTGCTCGAATACCTTCCAGCATTTCTTGGAGCTGATCTCTCTCCTGTGCTAACAAATCACACTGTTGCTCCAGCTGCTGAAGTTTACCGCTTTCACTCTCAGTCTTTTCTTTCAGTTCTCCCAGTAGCTGGTACTTTTCCTTAGTTACCAAATTTAAGTCCTCGTTCAACTGGACTACCTATTAAAAATATTTTAAAGAAGTATAAGATCAGCACATAATTATTAGCAAAACCTCCTCTTCTGTTGCTAAATTGTATTACCATGACATCATCTAATGGACCAATAAAAACAGCACAAATTATCACGGGTAAATACCTGTTATTCTGATGCGTCCTTGAGGGGACATCCTCTAAATTGTTTCTAAGAGTTTCTTATTACTATACTTGCCTTTTCTTTCAGTTTGTTTATTTCTTCATTTAGTTTTTCTTCAACGTTTTGCAATTTCTCTTCTTCATTTGCTAGCATGTTCTTCTGGATATCAGCTTGCTCTTTCTGATGCCTTAGCTCTTCCTGTAGATTTTCCATTTCTGTCAGAACTTTTAAGGACTGCAGAACAAGGTATTACATGGATGTTCACTCAGTATGACTAAGTTTTGCTTATCAGGAGTTAAGAACAATAAGTCAAAGCATTTGAAGTTCTAGGAAAGAACTATCAGAATAATCAGTCTTTTACTTTAGACAAAAACCCCTCAGTTGTCATTCCCCCATGCCTAGTTTAAGAACTCCAAAGAAAGACAGTCTTTAGAAACAGTCTTTATCAGTTAAAAAAAAAAAAGTAGGCAGAAATAAAGAGAAATGGGAAAAATGTGGGAGGAACAAATTATGTAGATGACTATTTAAAAAACAGAAACACCCACCCCACCATGAAAGGTACCCTTATTCTTGTGGCAACTGCCATCAGTTACATGAACAATTTGTCCAATTGTTTAGTAGCAAGATGTAAATCTAAAATTAAAGATTTGATAATCCTAGGTTTAGTTTTTAAAATTAGTTGGTCTATACATACTTCAAAGAGATCAGTGGTTCTACCTGATGCTTACTAAAATTCATATGAAAGCTTTTGCATTTCTTAAAATAATTTGCAGAGCTTCTCTTAGAAAAAAAACAAACAGATTTCCCATTAAATTTAGAAATTATCAGCTTCATTTTTGTTAACTACATATCAGAACAAATTTGCCTGCGATAGTGTGTCAACATAAGCATACTTTTCATGCAAATACTTTGAATATTGAAGTCACTAATCTGCCAGGAAATAAGACATCAGGAAGGACAAATAGGATAGCTAATCAGTTTCTTTTCTGGGTTTGGATTTCTCTTCATCAATCCAGAATGATCTTAAGTGATAGGAAAATTAAGCCCTTAGATATCAGTAAACCTGGATTAACTCTACTGTTCAGTGCTAAATGCAAAGGCGCTATAGATGAAACATGTAACAGGAACTTGCAGAGTGTTTGTCCAGCAGGTGGCAGACAACTGTGCCCAAACCCAGAGCGACACAGTGACCAGAAGGGCAGGAAAGGGATAGGGGGAAGAAAAAAAAAAAGAGACAGATTCCACAAATCCAGATTGGATTAGTAAACTAAATTTTTAGTTTACTGCTGCTATGAACAAGTGAAGGGAGAGGAAGAGATACCGAATAGCAGAAGGCTTTATGACCACAACAATTCAGAGTGGTACAACCTGCCTTTAAAACAATTATTTAAGACATTTTATACATACTCTCTCCTTGCTTTCCCGACAGTCAGCCTCTAACTGATCTCTTTCTGCTTTACACGTCTCTACCATTTGCTGTAGCTCATCTTTCTCCTGATTAAGTAAAGTGATTTTCTCAAGCTGCTGACAGATATGCTCATTCATTGTTCTTTCAGTTTGTTCTTTTTCTGTCAGTAGCTTGTCATATTCAGAAGAGACACGAGTCAGGTTTTCAGTTACTTCAGTGAGCTGAAAGAACAAATAAGAACCAGTATTAATATTTCTAATCATCTCTAGCTTAGGTAGAAGTAATTTGATAGTTTGAAAAAAACCTCAAAACAGTAACATTCTAATTTATTAGATTTTGTTGTCCCAGTAACCAGGTTCTGATTTAAGAAGAACGTTATTGGATCATATTTCACAAGCACTATCTGTACAGACAGGTTGTTATAATTGGATTATTTTACAGAAGACACCTCCATTAGTTTACTGCTATAGTAAGTAAAGGAAGATGTAACAATTTTGCTTAAGAGTCAATCAAATTTCAGTGCTTCTGTCTCATTGGTAGACAAAAGTGAATGTGTAAAAACCTACAGGCTATAATTCCATAAAAATGACTCCATTGCTGTATCTACAGCAGATAGGCTTGATTCTAACAAGCGTTAAACGTCTTCTAAAAGCCACAATAGCTTCAGACATGAAAATAATAAGTAGATAAGAAATTGATGATAGTGCAGCAAGTTAAAGAATGAGCTGAACTGCCTTTTAGTTGCTCAAGTATCTTCAGAGTTACATAGCTAAAAGGCATATTATTAGAATTTAACAAGTTTGAAGACTTCAAAAATGCATTGAGGTCAAAGAGCGGTATTGATTCCAAATACTATTCCATCATTCAGCACTAAGGCATGTTTAGTTATAAGTAAGGGTTGTAGCTTGCAGGTCAAATTGCATTTGATCATCTTTTCACTGCCTCTGTTCTATGGACTTCTTTTGAGAAAGAGTACAGGGAAAAAAAGAAGGGAAAAACTTTTAATTAAGTTTTGTTATTACATTTACTGAACCATTACAAACTGAAGTCTGCAGAGGACATGGGTTGCCAATCCTGATAGAATTTTTAGTTTACTTGACAAAACTGCATCTGACCTTCTGCTGCAGTTCATCAGTTGTTTTCTTCAATGCCTCTTGTGCTTTCAAGAGTTGATTTTCTTTCTCCGAAATACTTCCTTTCAGTTCCACAATAGTCTCCTGGTGTTGTCCAAGAGAGTTACGAGCACATCTCAGCTCTTCCTGCATCTCTGAATTCTTTGGACACAACACAGTTAAAGTACATTAAAGCCTGAACAACACTTCCAAAATTTAAGACAGAAGTTTACTAAAGCTATTACCCTAAAGGAATAGGACTATTTTTCTTACCATGCTAATTGTCTCCTGTATAGTTTCTCTTAGCTGGTCTCTCTCGTTTTGGAGATTCTGCAGTTGCATTTTAAGATCATCATCTCCTCTTTCTGTCAGAGTGCTCACGTCCTGACAATCATGCAATTTTGGAATAAAGTAATTTCTCTCCATTTTTTCAGATTCTCTTTGACATTCATTGGCCTTCACTTCCTCCATTTCATGCAATTTCCTTTGTGCCTGGCTCAGCTCTTCTCTCAGAAGAAATAATTCTTGCTCAACAGATTTTTCTCGAATCTGTGGTATCTATTTTATACAGAGATAGCAGTCAACATATTTGGGGAAGTAGCTTTAAGAGAAACATATCTGACCTTTGACAGGTTGATTATGTAAAACAAACAGAAGCAATATTTTAGAGACATTTGTATTTTTTTTTTCCAGAATAATAAGATTTGACTGAACTCAATATACAAATCAAGTTTCTTGAAATAAGAAACATGCAAAAGTAAAATTTGAAGTGAGGGCTTCTGAAACAAGTTACCAGAAGTAGAATTTCATGGCCATAGTTTAAGCCTGAGCAGGGGAGAAAAAAAAACCAACACCAAAAAACCCAAACAAAAAATACCAAAAAAACAAACCAAAAAACCCAACAACAAAAAAAATCCATAAACCAAACTACAGAGACCTTATCCATATTTCTAGTCTCAACAGTAGATAATAATGGTGCCAAGACAACTGTTTCATTGAAATTCGTCCACTCCCCCATAAATACTAAAATACATGCACATACTTTTGTTTTTTCGAAGTGTGTATATACACACACACACACTTTGTATGTACACACATACAACACACATGTGCAATCAGCATGTCCAATTATGGAAAATGTTGGCTGCAGCGTCCCTTTCACTGCCAGGAAAAAACATCAGTTCTATCTGCTTTGAAAAAGCAGAATCACCCTTTCCAGATGAGCAATTTTTAGCTTCAATTAATTATAGAACCACATCTCTGGGCAGATCAACTCGGAACATCACCACCCTGTATAAAGTTAAAATTCTCTTTACAGAAAAACGTTTGTCATATTCTACTACTAGTTGTCCATATACAACAATATGGGTGGAATATATTTCAAGTAAACAATAATAATCCTGGTGTTTAATGGTCTGCAGTCAAGTAGCAGGACCCTTTTCTCCAGTTTGTTTTGCAAATTATTTTCACTCAAGTGAAAGTTTAAATAAGCATGCTTTCATTACAGCCTTAGCATAATTACCAAAGTTCCATCTCCATACTCTTCTTTTTTCAAATGTAAACTGTCCAGCTTATCCTGCAATGAATTGTTCTCTTGTGTAAGGAAGAAGATTTGTTCCTTTAGCACCTGAAGCTGATCACTTTCTCTACCGTTATTATTTTCTGATTTTTCCTCAGCAAGCTGGTCTCTCTCTGACGTGACGGTTTTTATTTCCTCTGTCATTTGTGATATCTACAAAAAATGCGCAAAGACGGTATTTCCATCAATTCAAAACCAAAATTAAATGCAAAAGTTTCGTTTGATTCACTCTTCTACAGTATTTTTAACATCTAACCACTGTAACCAAGCTAGAAAACCTCCAGGACCAAGTCTTTGGCCTTTGTCACCTGTTTTGTTTCAAATGCTAACCTTTTAAGTCTCTTCTGCAATATTGGCCACATTTTTATCTAGAAAAAGTCTGAGAGGAAGAAGCCAAATAAGACACACCTGTTGGATTACTTTTATGCATCTGCTCCAAAACATGCAAATGCTGAATGGACCACCATTGACTTACTGGGTCTGGCAGCTGACATACTTCAAGAAAAATCTGATCTCACATACTATGGGTTCTCCCTCCAGAGAAAGCGTGCCACTGAAGCAACTGTATAACATACAATATTCTCAGCACACTTTGCTATCAGTTGTTTGTTAAACAGGCCTAAAAAACAGTGGATCAGCCTGCTGCTGCAAGTTGGGAACTGAGCTGCCATTTACAACCATGTGTTACCCTTCCCATTGGGACCAAGTGTTATAAACCATTAGTCTCATTCCTACCCCTAAGTAACCCTTATCTCTTCTTCCATTTGCCATCTAATGCCACCACTCAAATTGACAACCATGGGGCACACTAGTTAAGCAAAGGTTTATCACAGCGTACATTACAGCTTGAAGCTCTATACAAACAGATCAGCAGCTGGTAAAGACTTGGATCGGGCAGTACTACTTTCTTGCCCACTTTCTACCAAAGGCCTAGAAATTTTCTAAGGACAAGCAAAGAGACTATAAGCAGACTAACTAGGCTTGTTTTCACAGTGGTGGAAAACACATTAAAAGCATTTTTATTTTGAATTTTTACATAACATTTTACCCGTGTTTCAAGTTCTTTAATTGTTTTCCCTAGTATCTCTTCAACACTCAGAATCTGAGATTCTTTTTCAGAAATATTTTTTTCCAAATTCTTGACAGTGTCCTGGGATTGCTTGAGAGAACTCTGTGTATTTCTCAGTTCTTCATGTGCCAAGATGTTCTTTAGAATAAAAGAAAGAAAATCCACAAAAGTATTTTGTAACATTAGTAAGCACTCCTTGATTAAAAAAAACAAAACAACAAAACACATACACACAAAACCCCACTCTCCAACTCCCGCATACATTTCAGTATAGTTTATAAGTGTTCTTACACTCTTCCCCTTAACATGTATGGTCCGTTTCTATAAAGGCAGAATTCCTACCATTGAAACAGTGTCCTTTATATCCTCTTTGAGTTGGTCTGTCTCAGCTTGGAGAGACTTCTCTTTTTGCTTCAGGTAATCTCTTTCCTGGGTTAGAGTTTTTATTTCTTCCCGACATTCAGTAAGCTGCTGAAGAACTGCCTGGATCTCCGAATCCTTGGCCTCCAGTCTCAACTCCATAATCTTTTCTTGCTCTTTTAATTGCTCCATTTCATTTAACTTTTGCTGAGTCCGAATAAAATCTTCTCTTACCTCAAGAAGTTGTTTGTGCTCCTCTGTCTTTTCCTCCAGTTCTTTCATTTTGCTAGAGAGCTTTAGTTTGTAAAGGAAAAGGCCAGACACTTTCATTGTAATGCAAAACTGCATAAAGTGTACATGTTCTCACAGAATCTTATATTAGCTTAGAAGGGGTGAGAGATGATAGCTTACAACAAGAGAATAGGAAGTTCATCATTTCACTTTAAGTCACTGCTTATATTATTGCCCACATTAAATAAGCATTTGTTTATGGAACCTTCCTGTGGTTTCTCCTTAGCAGCACAAGTCTTAGTAAAGCGTAACACCACACATGAAACTGTAGCATAGCTTCAGACTTCTCAAATTAGGAGTTCTCAAATCCATAGCTGGAATATGACAGCCAGATCAGTGCCAAACGCCTTATAAAAAACACGTGTCTTCAGTTCCCTTTTCTTAAGTGTTTCTTTCTTTTTTTTTTTTTTTTCTTTTTTTTTTTTTTTTTTTCCTTTCTATTTGCCAATTTATGTGGTGATTCTCTTTGGTTTGAATGATGATCTGTTCTAAACAGACTCCAGTTCCCAATGAGGAAACTTTGTTTCTATGACTTTTATCTAAAGTCAGTCATAGCAGCATATTAAAAAAATATTTGCATAATAAAAATATAACTTAAGAATGAGAAAAGAAGAATTAAAAGGTCAAGTACAGAAGAAGAACATATAACCTGGAGCAACATATAAATTCCTTTGCCTATGAAGAAAGAGATCATTGAGCTGCATAATCCTTCAACCTTATACACCTGGCACGGAATAAGTAATATCCACTCATGCTAGAGGAATTTCAATGATAGTATTATTTATACCTTGAAGACCACTTCTCCAAAAGTGTTTTTTTGTTTGTTTGTTTTTTTTGTTTGTTTGGTTTTTTTTATACTATTAATAAATTCCTCATGTCTTATCTGTATAAAAAGGAGCAAGCTGAAACTGACCTCTAATTTCACTTCATCCAAAGTTGTTTTAGACTCTTGTGCTTCTTTAGATAGAGTATCTATTTGGAGCTTCATTTGTTCATTGTTTTCTGATGCAGCTACATATTTTTGCTCTAGTTCTTCATGGAGCTGTTTAAGTGCTACATACTCCTGATCAGACTTTACATACTTAAGTTGTGCATCTGCTAGATCGTCTTTTGATTTTCCAATTTCTTCAGTCATGTGTTTAAGTCTAATTTCATGATCAGCTACTTCAGAAAGCAGCTTTTCTCTTTCCAATTTTAATAAGCGTAGCTCCTCACGTTTTTCAAGAATCTGCCAACAGAAAAGCAATATTAACAGCATTTTCTAAATCAGTATTTGTCATAGCTGCATAATAAAAAAACCTGTTCATATGCAGATACAGGAAATAAAGTACATGCAAACACAAAGCACAGTACATATTCTGCTTTATTGGGAGAGAGCTGTCTAGCGAACAATCCTTCAAAGAGCAGCAAGATGGACAAAGCCCTTCCAAAACCTTGAAACCTCTCCTCTAACTTTTTAGATGTTCTTTAAATATTTCCTTTTTCTGGTGTTTGAGCCAGGACTGGACTGATACTCCTAGCTGTAACTCCTAAACTGAATATTTAGATGTATCAATACTTTCTTCATGACACAGAGTGTATAAAGTTGTTAATGTCTAATTGAAGTTTTGTTAAGTAGTGGAAGTAGACCACTGGAAGAGTTTGGAACTTTTTGCAAAGCATTCATGAGTTTGCAAGATTACTTGCCCTGGATAATTTTCACTGCACATACTTAGTAGCAGGTATTTAAGGATAAAGAAACCTAGAAAGTGTTTGCAAACAAACCCTTTAAGACACATTCACATCAAACTTAGTCTACTAAGCCCTGGCCTGCCAGGAAACAGAAAATTTTCCTTACAAGTTTTCCAGAATTTGCAAGTTAAACCTCTCGCTTCTCAGGCAGCATTTCTGCTAAGAGGTCTTGAAATTTTCTCTTTGCCCAATTAGACAAAAATTCAGTTTTAGAACAGTAAACCAGGATCAAACACCATTATACATACAGTTATCAATGGTGACCATGGCAAATAGGCAGGCAAATGTTGGACTAGAAATTCCTGATTAATTATAGTAGACTTTGACTAAAACATGTGATCTTAAATTTATTCCTAAGTGCAAATATTAAATACCGGAGGAACAATAATTTAATCAATTTAGTTGTAAAATATCAGGTTATTTGATTCAACACAACTTTTGGCTTTAGAACTTCGTATCCAATAGGCCTCCATTAATATGTTACCAGTGGAGTACAATATGAAAACAAGGAAAGAGATTTTTATTTTTGTTTACCTCTTTCTGCTGTATCTCAACAGTATTTGGTAGAGACTGAAATTCTGACATCTCATCTACTTGTTTTTGTAGAAGTGCATTCTCTTTCAATGCTTTTTCTAGTTCTCCTTTTAAGTCAACTGCCTTTTTTTCCAGCTCCACAAGAGAGAGCAGATCTAGAGAATTAACAAGTTCAGATTAATAAGAGAGTGTGAGAGAAGAAAAGAAGAAAAGCATGTTTTAAATTAAGCTGAAGATTTATAATGCATTCTGGATGTCATATAAGTATAATTCTAGAAAAGTATATTTTACAGGAGCCAACAATTAAAGATGAAACTACTGGTCTGAATTTGGTCATCACTTGTTAGGCTGACATCCAGTTTATTTTAGATTCTCCCCGACAGCCTTCATTAACTTTACTGTCTTTGTGCAAAATACAAAACATTTCACAAGCTGTAGTTTTCCAACTAGTTCAAGAAAGTGCTAAAGCAGTTACTATGTGCCAGCAGTACCAAATACTCTACTATTTTATATCGACAGAAGCTCCCAGTATTTGAGAAAACAAGAGCCAAAGTCTTCCCTATCTGCCCCCACCGTTAAGAGGGAAAGGGAGAAGAGGGGGAGGGGGAAAAAAGCAGCACCTGAAACAGTACCTTTTGGAACTTTACCCTCCATCAGCGAAGTTAGCCTTGTGTTTTCTTGAAATACAGACTGCAACTCTTTCTGCAAGTCAGCTTGCATTTTTTTGTAACTGGCTTTTCCAGCTTCTATTTGGCTTTGATAGAATTGTACATCCTTTTGCATTTGCTTGTAATTATTTAAGAGTTCATTCTTCAGGAAAACAAAAGAACATGTATTCACACACAAAATAAAAGTCCACTTGCTTAACATTTACATATTGCATCTGTCACATTTCCTGTTGTCACTCCGAACAACTTTGGCCTTGATAAATATGGCAGAATAAGCCACAATTTAACAATTGCATTTCTCTCAGAGTCCTATAACAAAACATACCTTACCTCACCTCAGAGGTCAAAGCCATAACTGCTTCTGCTATTTTGCCTTTACTCCTTCAAAGCTCAAAGTAAGCTCCATCCCACTTCTCTGAGTTCATATCTCTTATTCTCTTTTGCTCTCTGGTAAAATTAGGTTTGGAGTCTGATGTCTTAGTAACTCCCTAAGGACTGTTCCTTTGCGCTCTCTCTCTACTGGTAAACCTAAAACTAACCACCTACTCCTGTGGAAGAAGCCTCTATTTTCTTTTTATCTTTCTCCCAAAGACCCATTTTCCATGAATTCCACAATAAAAACATTATGTGGAGCATGAGTCATTAGCTTTCTCCAAATGCTCTACCACATCTTGTCTTTATCAATTGCCTTCTTCACTAGTCTGGGAGCAGATAGGCCCTTAACAGCATTTTGTACAGCTATAAAAGCAGTTTAACAAGTACTTGCCATCTTCTCCTTCAGTTCCAAATTTTCAGTTCTGAGAAAAGCAGATTCTTTTTTGGCATCCAAGGCTATGGTTTCACTATCTAAGAGGGATTTATTCAGCTGCTGAATTTCCTCAATTAGCTTATCAGAATCTCCCTGAAAAAGACATAAATACTCAAAGAAATCAAAAAATATATAGCCATAATAAAGCAAATGTGTTCATTATAATGTGGTTAAAATGTAAATACAGGCTCAGAAAACTTGGTCAGCTTACTGTTAAAGGAACAGTAGCAGGCCTGTTTGAGAGATGGGATATAGAGCAGCATCTCCCATAGCTTTACTTCACCAGAGTACTGCTGTATGATAATGCAGTAATTAGCATTTTAAGCTTTGTAAAAAAGTTTTTCCCAAAATCTGTAGGGAAACAGATTTCAATTACACCATGGTTATACCTAAATTTAACCCACCTCCAACAAAACCGAAACTATCTCTCAACCCAGCAGAAAACTCAAATTTACCACTGAAAAAGATGTGTCTTTTTTTTCTGCTCCTGCTTTCTGTAATTCTTCCACACGATTCTGTAGTATCTTTATTTTGTTCTCTTTCTCTTTCAGCTGTTCCAATTTGGAGTTTATTTCTGCCTAAAAGTTGGAGAAGAGAGGGAGAAGGAAGATTCTAGTGCCCAGTTGGGTTTTTCAGGCAAGAATTTAACAAAAACCTGCTTTGTACATAGCAAGTGTTCATGGGTTTTAGACATACCCTCCTTATAGCTGATAAGACTAACCAGAGCCCAATGACGTCTAGGTTGTCCTACAGATATAGTATTTCAAGACAAACAAACCAAACACATTTCATACAAGTCTTATTGCATGTAAATTCATGGACAGGCTCACCTCAAGTTCCTCATTGTACACTTCAGCATTTGAAACTAGATTCTTTAAGTTGGTAATTTCATGCATTAGTTGTATCTGTGGAGCAAATTGAAGCAAAATTGCAGAGGATGTTAGAAAGCACCCACACCAGTAGTTTTAGTTGCCAACACCACGAAAATAAGCAAGTCTATCTTGTGTTTTCTATTAGTGGGCAAACCATATATACACACACATATCTATTTAAACAGCTACAAAGCAGGTTGCTACATATTCTTTCAAAGGGATAGATGAGATGCAAAGCTCTGTTTTAGCTTCCCAATAATTAGAAAGGATTCAAGTACAATTCAATCTGCAACAGCTCGAGAAGCAAGAGCAATGTGATCAAAGTAATTAATGCAGAAGTTGTACAGATACAACACTTCATATTCTAGTCATGTTAAGCAGCTTTTTATGACGCAGTGCAGATATTTATGATTTAATCTATTCACTAACGAGAATGAGAAGGTGCCAAAACTGAGGTAAAGCAAGCCATGAACACACTCAGTGGCATCCTCTGCAAGGAAGCACAAGTAGACTAGATAGAAAAGCACTTCTAAAATTGAAGAACTCTTTTCTTTTGGGCTTTGTTAGAAAAGCTTGACAATAAGCACTCATCTACAAGTACTTCTGTATAGTCACAAGCACAGGTAAGGAGCAAATCCAATCTGTAATTTTAAGATCAGTGAAAAGCTTTAAAACAAGCACTCTCCTGTGAGTATTGCTATATAGTTAGGAGTATAGCAAGAAGAACACCCAATCTGTAATCTTAAAATCAGAGGACGGTTGTAGAAGATACGGTACAATACTACTGTCAGAAGACATTTAATGTCATTATTAGAATAATATTTGAGTTTACCTTTATATATCTGTGGTGATTTAAATTGATGGATATTATCTAGTGTAGAAGTATATGACCTTTCCGCATTGCTGTAATTAATCTGCTACATGGGTATCAACAAATGCTTACATTTTATGGACTGTCTTCAGATACGCATCTGAAAGCACTAATCACTCAAAAAGAAATTCTTGTAATAGAAGCTACCTGAGAACATTGCATTTGTTATTAGATACAGTTTTCCCTGCAAAGTTTTTGTGTAACTGAGGATTTTTTAAGTGTTGGCTGATAAGGAAAATAGCACAGTTAGTCTAGTATACAAAGGGTCTTCTAAAAAGAATCTTAAATACAAGCTAAATCATAATCTATTATGGACCCATTTTATTTAAGGTCCATAAATCTTTGTAGGGAACACAATGGAAATGAGAAGTGCTCTTGTTAAATTGTAACCTGAAACAACAATGCAAAAGGATGTAACTTCAGCTTCAACCTTAGTTTCACGGTCAGAGGATATTAAAAACAGACTAGCATGTACAAGCAATCTGCAGAGAAGATACCAGGAACGAAACGGAATAATACATCCATGTCTCAATACCTCAAGTTGTTGGGTTCGAGGTTTTGGTTTTTGGGGGTTTTTTGTTGTTTGGTTGTTTTTTTGCACTGTGACTTGTTTCACAGTCTAGCCCTAATAATACATATTTTAGGTTACAGAATCAAAGCATAAAACATTTGGACAAACAAGGTACATCTCCACTAACAGCACAAGGAGGTGAAGAGAACTGAAAGTCAGCATTTCCTATATCATAAGTTATCCAGTAGGTAGGTTTACCTTTTCTGACGTCCTGGCACAAAATACAATGTTTCCATTTTCCACAGACATTACTATTCACACTATTATTTTAAAATATTTTATTACTAAGTTAAATAATATGTTAAGAGTTAGTGCTCGCATAGCTCTGGCTTTTGGTAATCCATTGAACTATATTGGATTGTAAACCAAGATGTTTTGCACAAGAAATATGTGAAATACAGTTTAGCAACCATACTTTAGCTTCAAAACAGTACTAAAATGTTTTGTGCAGCAAAACAACTGTCTCTTGCTGAAATCTAGAGTGAAATTCAGATTGTGCATATATAAAAAGAATATATGGATGCATACACACACACACACAAATATATGTTTAACCAGACTTTAGAATGCAACTCTCCAAGAATTTAAGTCTGAATTTTATACTCCGAGTAAATCCAATTGAAATCCTGGGTTCATTCATTCTGTTGCTGAACGTAGCTTATAACGCCATCTGTTTGTGAATCAACATCCAAGTATATGTACACTGATTAAACTCCAGAAAACACCTGAGCATAGAGAATTCTTATTTCTGTATTTATTTCAATACACCTTACCTCATGATCTTTTTGTGTTTGTTTTTCCAGTGCTTCAAATTCATCCATTTCTATTTTTTCCTTCAGTTTCTCCTTCATTTCATTTATTTCTAATTTCAACTGCTCATTTTCCAATACTAGGTTATTAAAGTTAGCTTGCAGGACATTGACCTCATTTACAGCAATATCCTGAAGAAGGAGCACAGGAAAATTTAGAAGTTGTTGTTGGAATATCAGTCTTATTTCTAGAAAATACGGAGCAGACTCACCTTTTCTAGTGCTAACGCTTCACAGAGTTGCACAGATTCTTCAAAGTCTCTCTGAGTCTAGAAAAAGAATCGCTCTAGTTAGCTGATCTACAAGATCAAGCAAGTTTAGTATTACATTCATTACTGCTTGTCTTTTCATGGCTAGTCCTGTTTAAATGAAAACGCTTATGGATCATTCACCACGAAACCATAGGATCATAGAACCATCCCACAACTTCACAGAGATGACCAAGAGACTTACTTTCTAAGCAGTTATAATAATTCTTCAGACATACAGAATAATGTCGGTGTTCTACAGAAGAGTAAGGCTGATCTTAGTAAGAAGCATGTAATTTATATGCACTGTATCAGACAACCAAAACAGATTATGGTGTTACCCAATTCATGTTAGGTCCAGCAGTC
Source organism: Platalea leucorodia (assembly GCF_965183815.1). Taxonomy (NCBI): domain Eukaryota; kingdom Metazoa; phylum Chordata; class Aves; order Pelecaniformes; family Threskiornithidae; genus Platalea; species Platalea leucorodia. Next base: position 30,832,612 of record NC_138828.1, on the reverse strand, counting down.
CATTCTACATCCAAAATTTGATCAGGAACCATCAGACATTGGTTGTCATGTTCAGAATTCTCTAAGACAGCTGAAAAGAAAGATTTATTAAAAAATACAGAGTAGCAGTACATTTTAAACTAGACATCAAGAATTACGTTCTTATCAAAGAATTTTATCATTTTCCACAATCATTCAATGGCAAAGATGTAGCACACTGAGTAGAATGTCTGAATCTCATGATTTTCTCTTATGAAAGGGAGCAACACTGAAGCCCAGTCCCTACGTTTATGCTGACCACCTTATTGCAAGTTAATGAATACTAAACCAAATCCAGAATATATACTTAATTACAAACTAGGAAAAGCGTTTAAGTGTCAAGGAAAGAACCACTCCACAGTATCCTGCAAGATTTAAAGAAAAAAAAGCGCACCCCCCCCACACACAGAAGAAAACCCCCGACAACCCACACACAAGCAAAAAAAGCTTGACAGTATAGGTAATAAGATGCAATTCAGCAACAATACTGTCTAATTATTCTCATCTTCAGTTCAACTTTCTTTGTCCCTCACTCCTCTAATAAGTTGTTGAATTTCTCTGTATCTCAATGTGATCTTTGAGTAAGGACTTCTATATTCTTGTTGAGGATTTTGGAATTTCACACACAACCCCTTTCCCCCCGCTCCTCCTTTTTGCGGGGAGAACACAGTTTGGATGGACAGTCTGTGTTAAAGAATAACTGACTACTTTTACAAAAAAATGGGGGGTTGGGGTAGGCCGCGTGGCAGAAATATTTGTAGACCCTGCCTTTTACCTCACAGCTCTTACCTTTGGTTTTAGCAAATTAAAAGCTCAATATCTGGGGCAGGGGGCATAACAATTTCCTTGAAAGGTGTGTACAGGGACATTTGGTTTTGTTGGGTTGTGGGTGGTGTGGGGTTTTTTTGTTGTTTGTTTTTTGTTTGTTTGTTTGTTTTTTAATTTGTGTTATCAGAGTCTTAACTTATTCCCTTTGGGAAACTAAGTAATGCTTGCAAAGTTATCCAACAGGAATTTGCTACACGTTATTTCACCTGAGACAGTGAGGCTCATGCTCCCACTTTTTAAATAAAATGAACCTTATTTCCAGCACAAGAACTACCAGTATTATTGTGCTAAAACCACCTCCCTCCCAGGCAGCATTCTTTGCTGGCAGACATATGTAATTTCCTTATGGGCTACAGGTAACTCTTTCAAAACTGGGTTTATGGAACATAATTTGAGTAGTATAGTGCCAATTAAATGCAGTTTTCATATTGTTAAATTAATTTGCTTTTTAACTTAGATTTATTTAGAAGGGATTATTTCTCATTTCAAAGCTGCTTTGCAGAGTTTCCTTATTTTTTCCTGAAGATACTTACAATCCTCCATGTCTGGTAGTGCCGACAGAGACATTTTCATTTTTTTTGTTTCAGTCAGCATTGGTTTTTCAAAGTCTTCAAAATAGCTCACATTTGCCTGGTTTATTTTACCAGGAGCCCAAGTAACTCTTCTTCTTCTCTTGGCCTTTAAAAAAAAAAAATATTTACAGGAAAAAGCAATACAACCAAAGCATTAAGTAGAGAGTAGATGTTGCATTAGGCTAGCTTTATAACAGTAGCAGCAGCTAACTAGACAGTGTTTGAAAGCAAAAGTCTCTGCAGTCTGTTCATTGCAAGGCAACATTGAATTGATATTCACTCAGAAGTTATTTTAAAAGTTACCCCTTTAAAAATAAGAAAGATTATGTGAAAATTGCCTATTGAACTTATTCTTCATTGTCAATATAACCCTACGTATTTAATATTACCTTTTGCAAAGTATTTCAGAGTTAACAAATAAGATCTAGAACAGGTGCTTACTTTAGCATTCTGTTTTGAGGAAAAGGAGGCAGAAGTCACTAGCATCTCAGTTAAGTTTCGTATCCTGTCTTCCTGTACTTTTTGAAGAGAATTTTTTTCTTCCAACAGCTGGGCCAATTGGTCTTTTTCCATTGCATGAATTTGAGTCTTTGAAGACACCTTCCATAAAAAGAAGATTAATAAACCTGATGTTTTAAGAGCACAAACTACTCCTACAGAAGATAGACAATTACTAATATTTAAAAACAACTACACACATATATTCTTTTAAGTCTGGAATAGATGTCTTTAATCTTTAACAATGAAACTGACAATTTAGTCTACAATTTACCTGCAGACTTAGTATTCAAAGGGGTCAAAAATCCCCAAAACAATACAGCCTCAGATTTTCCTAAGGACAAAAAAGAGCATTCTTTCAAGTCTAACATAGTTTTAAGATGACCTTCCCATGACACCAGAAGCCTGAAGCTCTTTGAGAACTAGTATTCAACTGTCAAATAACAGCAAGCTACTCTAAGGCATGTAGTCTTTTAAAATTTGAAGTACTGAAAAATTATTCTATTGTAAAGCAACTGCATTACTGCATTTTGACAACTTAATCATAAGCTTACAATACTTCATAGTAATTCGAAGTTCACATGGGATTTTCCAACAAACTCTTCTGTACTTAATTAAGTACTTTCTTCACTACCTTACCTCAGAAGATAGCAAACACGCTTCTAGGTGCAAGTTTATACTGCAAATGAAGTATCTTTAAACATAAGAGGTCAGTTATTTTTCCTTAAACTTTTATTATGACTATTGTATTTGATGATTTAATTAATCAAAACAGTATATTCAGAATTGTGATTTTCCTGTGCTTTATCTTTTATGATCCATGTTCTAACAAGACTTGCAAGATTGCTCCTCAACTCCATAGATTTTTGGAGAAAGATGAACACATGAGAGATTACACTGTTTGGTGGGAAGTTACTATTGTTCATTTTCTAAACGTATCTTATGCCTATACAGGACATAAGTTTTGCCAGGGATCTTACGCGGTTGCAACTTCTTGCAACTCAAACTGAAGTTAAACATCGGTAAGTGCGAAAAATACGAATTAAGTTGGAATCTTTAATTGCTGCGTAAGAAGAAGTTATTGAATGACAGTTAATTATTCCTTCTGATCTGCGGCAATATAAAAGTGTGCTATAAGGCATGGCAAATTTCTATTTCTTAAATACATTAACCTACAGAAAGCAAGCAATTCAGTTAGTTGATCTCATTCAGTGTTAGCTTTCACACAGATATGCTGACTATTATCAGTTGTTCTAAACTTCACATCACCTTTTCAATTTCTATTCTCTCAATAGAAATGACAGATATCACTTCAAGTGGTTTTAAACCGTTTTTTAAACCCTGCCAAATTTAACTAGTTTGGGTTTAAAACAGAATGTTTCCAAATAGCTATCAGTACTAAGGATAGATTAATTTTAATAAGTTTATTACATACTTCCTCCAGTTGCTTTTTCAAATCCAGAATTTCTTTGCGATATCTCTTCAGGAGGGCATCATCATCAAGTACTTCATTGACTTTCGGAGTATTCTTCATTCTTTTGGCTGTATTAGCAAACTGGAAGAATGGGCAATAGTTACAGAACAAATATATCAAAAGACTTATTCTGTCTCATACTTCCCCAACAGAATTAAAGGCACAGTTTATTCGATAAAGAGCAAGAGATAATAAAGGACACAAATATTTGCATTTGCTTACTTTTCATGTATTCTAAGCTTTGAAAAGGTAAGTTTTCTTTGCTTGATATTAATACCTAAAAAGCAAAGCCTAACATTCAAGCAAAAATATACCAAGTTATTTTTTTATTTAATAAAAAGCTCAAGAGACAACCAAAATGGAAGACAAACCTACCTAAAGAATACAGTTCATGAATAGTTCAATTAGCCTCCTTTCCTGCAGGACCTGTCTAACATCTTGTGCTAGCAAAGACTTGTAGCTCTAACTGTGTTTGGAAAAGCCAAATGAGAAAACAGAGGTTATCTACTGCCTGCAAGGTGAGAGAAGGAGCTTCATTCCAACTGCCAGAAAGCTCTAGTTAGACAACCTAGTACAATCATAGAATCATTGAGATTGGAAGAGACCCTTAAGATCATCGAGTCCAACCGTTAACCTATCACTGCCAAGTCCACCACTAAACCATGTCCCTAAGCACCATGTCTACCTGTCTTTTAAATACCTCCAGGGATGGAGACTCAACCACTTCCCTGGGCAGCCTGTTCCAATGCCTGACTACCCTTTCGGTGAAGAAGTTTTTCCTAATATCCAACCTAAACTTCCCCTGGTGCAGCTTGAGGCCGTTTCCTCTCGTCCTAGATGAGGACTGGGAAAAGATGCTGTGTACGAAACAAATATTTCAAGTTCCAAGTCCACAGAGGACCTTTAGAAGATTCAAGTGACTACAGATCCAGCAGATCACATTTTCCACTCCTCCAACTTGTCTACAATGAAGCCCTGAGTCAGAATAATATTGAAAACAGGTGAGAAGTTTTACCTGAAGAGTACTGAGTGTTTCATCAAAAGAAACAGGAGTAATTGTACAAATAATAACCGTCTTAGCATTTCCTCCAAGGGAGTTCTGCAGAATTCGAGTCAGCTTGCTGTCTCTGTAATTTATAAAGCTGATGAAAAAGAGGGAAGAAAAAACAAGAAGAAAGAATTAATATTTTTGTATAGAAAAAACACAGTAAATATCTTTTCTCAAGGTAATACTTTATTTGAAATAGTTACCTACATAAAATAGGATTATATATAAAGGATTTTAATTTCTTAGTTTATTAGTGACTTCTCTTAAAACAAGTATACAAACACAAGTGCTTACCCAGAAGGGTCATCACAAAGTTTTTTGATAACTTGACCCAGAATGAACAAGCTCCGGTTTATATTGCAGCCTTCTTTCAGTCGGACACCTAGGTATCACACAGTAGTTTTCTTTATTATTTATTTTTTTAAATTTAAAACAACATTAAGATACATTTTCAACCTCTCAAGCTTTTGTGCTATGTTATGTTGAGAGGGATTATCCAGAAGGTAAATCTCAAGTGCCACAATGCACTATGACCCATCAGCAGCCGGTATCAAATCCTTTATAATAGCTGAAATGCATCAAAATGAGATATTGATCTATCACAAATAAACATTAATAATCTTTACAGAGTAAATAGCTGGGGCCATAAGAACTTCAATTTTGTTTCCTGTTTTGCAAATGCCCATATTTACGTAAGTATACCAAACCAACCTTAGATACAACTTTCGAGTTAGTTACTCCTCGTAAGAGAGAATCTTAACTTGTGTTCCTCTCAGATCACTTTTTTTACGATAAAGGCATTTTTGTGCAGCTTCATGCTGTCATTGTTAACAATCAAGCTTCCTCTTAGCTAAAGAGTGAGCCCTCTATTCACTCTTCACCTTTATATACGAGTCCCTATACGCTTCTAATGACCTCTTTACTACAAGTGAGTCTACTGATTCATCTCCATTCTATTAGTTCAGTGCATGACTGCTGTTGGACCTGCTATTCTAGAAAAGCCACATTACTACCCTAACTAATTGCACTTTACAGCATTTTCTGTATTTTCCTGAGTAGATCCTGCCCTACCAATAGGAAAAGAGATTATTTATAAACAATAAGTAGCACAATAGCACATAAGTAAAATAATTTCCTTTCTATCATAGTCTCTCATAAGAGTTAATGAACAGAAGTGGTCATCAGAAGAGCCTCATTTACCACTCACCTTCAGATCCTGTTTGACTAGCTCTTTCACTGCCTGCCAGATCTACCAAGTTCTGCAAATTCATTAAATATTTCACAGGTTAGTTCTAAGACAATTTAATTTTAGATCATCTTAATTCTAAATCTCTGCTAAGAATTTCATAAAGTTACACTTAGAAAAAAGCAAGAAGCCTGTCATTATTGGAAGTAATCCATAGCTACTACACACATACCAACCAATACTTTCAAGGTACATAAGGACATGCAATAAGTTTGTACAAACTCTATTAATACCACCCTGAACAGTATGTCAAACTTGCAGTGCAATTCCCCCTACCCTCAGTAACAAAAAGATAAACATGGTTTCTCAATACAGAAGGGTTAGCTTCCTTCAAGCCGTAGGAAGCTTCATAGAATCACAGATCATCTGGTCCAGTCTTTCATGGGAAAGAGAGCCCAGATGAGATTATCTGGCACCCTGTTTTGAGTCAGCTGTATGTCTCTCCTTGCCTGTCATTGTAGGGATAAGGAAAGGAAGAAATTAAATACCAGAGGAAAAGCCTCACTCAATCTGGTTCAAAGTCAACTAGAACTTTCTAGCATCCCATAATGACTTGCCTGAGCAAGTAGCCCTCGCTTTAATTGGTTCCTGTTTCAGAAGGGTAAAATCCTGTACTAACTCCACCAAGCAGCAACAGACCAAAAAGCCCAAAAAGCCTCTATCTCCCCCTGGTTAGTAGAGGTTACTATAAAGTCAGTTGGAACAGAGAGACACGGCGAAGGGTGGTGTAAGAAGAATAGAACCCATAAGCTATGGTGAGGAAAAAAAAAGCGGGCAGTAGTTTGCTCAGATACTGCATGAGTAGTGTTTACATTCAGATCCCAGGGCTTTTTCACATGAAGCCAGAACAGAAATCTTTCAACAATGCAATTGACTTAATGCTATTCCCAGTTCTGAATGAGAGTGCTTATGCAGATTTTAGCAAGCTCGAATGCTTTCATATTGATTTCATTCCTCCAGTTGATTTGGATTCTTTTCTGAGAATCAAGGGAAAACTGTATATAGGAGGATTCAGAAACCAAAACACTCCCCTAGAGACCAGCACTGTGTTCCCCCCAGCTTAGGACATTTCATATACTAGTAATCCACTAAAGAGATGATAAGCAGGGTTACTTTTGAAAAAAATGAATCTTCTGGCAATTGCAGCTGTAGGCCACATGTTCTTTTAACAACTAAATTTGAGGATAAGAGAAGCCTTAAGGTTACCCACTTCAGAAGTTACTTCACTGGGCTTGTCAGGAACTGTGTGTAGGGGTCAGGAACTTGTCTATAGGGGAAGCTGTGTTTAACAAAATGCAAGAGCACTCTGCCAATAGTCTCTTACACCCCTGGGAAGGGTATAACACCCCCCAATCCAGCATGAATTGTCTAGGAACTATTCCCATGTCAGAATTCCCTTTGGTGGAAAGATATCCTCTAGATAACACCCCAGGAGTCTCCCTCTATACAGATGATCAGAAACATGATTTCTGCTTAAGAAATGTCTGATGGAAGTTAACAACAAAGCATACTTGTAATGTCATTATAAAGTAACATTCTTCTCTCAAACAAGTGGTAACAGTAAATTCTCTACTTAAATGCCTATTTAATAACTTCTTGGAGTACAGCTTACCAAGTGAGATACCATCACTGCTCCATCACAGTTTGCATTTGCAGGGTCACTTCGTTCTCTGCTTTCAATGATCTAGAAGAAGAGGGTGCAATAAGGTTTTGTCATTTCAAAAATAATAAAAACCCTCCTAATAATGGAACAGTTTTTACCATTCTGAAGATAGTGTGAGAACGGCTGCTGTGTTCATTCATTTTTGTTTCTCCATAATGGCGATTTTCTGTCAAAAAGCAATATTAGAATACTTCTGCTTATATTCTGATAAACTGGCGATAACAGACAAAAAGTACAATTTTAAAACTATCCGAAAAACATTGATTTCTGAACGTAATCTCAAAGAGATACCCCATGATTCTAGATATATCCAATTCATCAATGCTTTTTGAAGATAGCAGCTAACATTGGCTAAACAACTTACTTTCTCCTTTTCTGATCCATTCCATAACTTGTTCTGGGGCAACCACCACCTCTTCAATCAGATCTTCTACATACGTATTCCTCTTAAGAACAAAAACAGTAATAAATTTCACCGAACTCTAAAGCTCACTTCAATACATTAAGTTAACATTACCAGCAATTATTATGGTATTTATTCCAGTTTGATTCATTCTTAAAAGGAAACAACAACAGTTGAATGTCTTCTTACTCTGAACACAAGGAATGGGGAAAGTTTAGACCTTTATCAGAACTATAGCCTAAAGGCACAGGAATCAAAAAACAACAGAGATCTAGAAGGTTTCCTAAAAATAAAACTAGTAAGAGAAATATCCTTCTGGACATTTTCTGAGGGAATCCAGGAGTATATTTCTTAGTACATGTTATAAGGCCATAATCATACAACTGACAAGTCTCCCTTCTTCCCAAGTTCCAAAAGCACTGATCATTTAGGGTGTTGAAAAAACAAAAAAAAAAACAATCAACCAACCAAAAACAACAAAACCAAAAAACCAACAAACCACCAATTTTTAAATAAAATATACTATCCTGGAAAACTTAAGGAATTAAGTCTACATTTACAAACATTTATAAAGATAAACCAGCAACAGCAAGCCCAACTTCACTACTGTTATTCTAGTACATCAAGTGTCCATCTGGTAATTCTGAAGATAACCATTACACAATTTGACACAGAAAAGTTTTCAACTAGATGCCTCTGAAGGCTGCTTTTTTTTTTTTTTTTTAACTACTTCTTTTACTCCAAGCAGATACAATACTTAAACTATATAACATCCACTTACATTAACATCCTCACGAATTCCCAGAGGCTTCTTTTTCCTGATATCACAAAGCAAATCTGTAATGGTTTCATTGTAGATTTCCATGTAAGAAACCCTTAGCAAGAATTCTCTATCTGGAATCTAATGTTCAAAGAAAGAGGAAAAAAAAAAAACCAACAGACTAGTCAATGAACACCTTTTAATGCAAGTATTCTAAATTCAAGGGTATATGTTTGGATATTGTTCCACATATTTCTTTCCCCCCATCCTCTTTGCACATTAGCATCTACCAATACAGAATCATTTTTCTTCTCTCCCACCTCTTTCTAGCTGCATTAATGGTATATCACTTTTAGTAGGTTATAGAATTAAGATAACTGCCCTACAGAAGTGTAATAACCACACTTAAATGCCCTTTCCATATCTAATTTCCTCTTGCTTAGGCTCTTTCCTCTCTGCGTACCTAGTCTACTCTCCCTGCTTGCTTAGATTTACCTTGCTGCTGCTTCTCATGCCTCCCTGGTAGAGAATACTGGGGTGAGGAAAGGCTGCACAATGGACTCAAGGACTACAGCACCATGGAAAGTTTTCTTGGCTTTAATTACTTTTATAGACCCCCTAATGTACTCTGCACCTCCTCAAAGGAGCAGCAATCACTTCACATAACTGATAACAATTACCTGAAATCCTCAAGGCAGAAGCAAATGCTCTGCAGATGATGTTTTGGAAATCACTGTTTTAACTTACACCTTCTCCTTACTTCCTATTAGCACTGAGCAGTTAGCCTACGACTCTTTTGAAAGCCTGAAATAAGTAAATTTAGTGTCATATTCTTCCCACTAAAAAGTCTTTAACACTGTTAATTTTTTAAAGTTTTAAAATAGCAGAATAAAGAACACGAAGCTTCACATTACCTTATCTAACATGCTAACGAGTATCTTTATATTTGTAACCAAGGGTTAGTATATTTGCAAGTTTAACAACCCCCCCAGTTTTGTTCTGATTTGATTCTAACTAATAGAGTCCCTTTTTTTTTTTTTAAACCACTCATCTTTGCAAGACTAGCAAAGCAACAGCAACATATGGTTGAATATAAATTCATTTCCTTTATAAGCTTCTTGGTACTAAAATTAATTTTTCTGTAACAACGACAAATATCACTAGTCCTTTCAGTCACTTGACTTTAATGGAATTGCTCACCTCACAAATAATTTTGAAAACATGTTGAATTGCCTTAGGGATAATGCCCACAGAATCTTCGTTTCCCATCATTGTGTACGTCTTCCCTGAAGCAGTCTGTCCATAAGCAAAAATTGTGCCTAGAAAGATGGTTAAATATTACTAATTACTTATGAAACACATTACAAACAGGTTTTACACACAGTTTTAAAACTTACCATTATAACCTTGCACAGCTGACTGTATAATTGGAACAGCTACACCTTCATATAACTGCTGAGTGTTGTCACTTGAGTGAAAGACACGATCTTAAAAAAAAAAAAAAAGCAAGCATGTAAATCCACTCTATTATAAGTAAAAAACAAGCTGTCATCTTACTCAGTATTGCTGACTTCAAATCCAATAAATGGGCATCAGATTGTTTGTAGGATAATTCAAACATAAAATGTAATTGCGACACTACTAATACAGACTTTCTTTTTTTTTTTAAAAGAAATATTAAACCCAGAACCAAGAAAGATACGATGAACAGACAAGTCAAAAAAAACTAAGAATGATGAACACAGTTAAATAGTCATCCTATTTGATCCTAAAAACAGTTATGGCTAATTTATCCATGAGGATTGTAAGCCTGACAGGACAGGCTACTTGTTAAATTCCTAGCTTAGAGCATGCTTTTATTGAATCTATAATTTGGGAAAAATATTTGTAGTGACTACATTCATATTTACAAGTAGAGTAGATCAGTAGGAAGAGACTCAAAGTGAGGCAGTTAGTTATGAGGATCTAACATCCACACTAGGCACTTCTCAGTTTTGGGTTTGGGTTCCCCCACCCTCTTTACCCTAAATGCTCTGGACTAGCCCTAGTCTAGTCCCTTTGTAACTGGAATTCATATGAAAAGAATCCAGCTTGTGTTCCAAAACCACTCTACAGCATGAAGCAGAGCAGAGAAAGCAACGTCCATCAGGAAGCTGACTTCAAAAGCAGATTCCCGGTACTGACTAAAACCAAAATCCTGTGTGCACCAACGGCACTCCTTCAAAATTATGAAGTTGGAAAAAAAGTTCAGGATCAAAAAGTTAAGGTTACTGATGTTAGCATACATTCAAGCAGTACAGTAACAAAGCTCCATATAAGCATCAAAATACAGTAATCGCTTTCATATTCTTACCATAACTGAATACTTTTGTACCATTCACTTCGGAAATGGTATTATTTTCGCTTTTCCAGTGGAGTGACACTTTATCTTCTAGAGCATTTTCTCTAGAAGAAGAGATATTCCGTTAACTTTATTAGTTCAGGACTCTGCTCCTATAACGCCGGTGTACCCATTACCGTGAGCACCTCTCCCCCAGGCCCTCGCCAGCCCCGTTTGTTCCGGCTCTCTCCCTCCTCCACAGGGACGGACACCGCATTTACGCCCCGGCCTCCCCCTTTTCGTAGGGCGGTAGCGGCGCTCCCGGGGGCCCAGCGGAAGGTGAGAGGGGGCACAGCAACACCCAGGGAAGCCGAGGGACTGCAGCCTCCCCTCAGGCCGGGGGCTGGGGCGCGGCCCTGCCGCCCGGACGGAGCCTCACCTGGCGATGAGCGGCCGCACACGCACGCAGACCGTCACGGCTCCCTCCTCCGCCATCCCCGCGACCGTTGGGCACGCGCCGCCCGTGACAGGGGAGCCGCTCACTCCTTGCTCGCCCGCCCGCACCCAGGCGAGCAGCGCAGCGACCCAACCGCCACCGGCGTTTGAACTTCTCCCGAGGACGCTTCCTATTGGCCCGCGCAGGGCAGACGCCACGGCGGAGCGTACCACTCGCCAAGGCCTGGCCGGGGGGGAACAGGCAACGCGTCGTGAGCGATAGATGGCTGAGCAGCCCCTGCGCTCCCCGCGACACCCCCCTGCCTGTCGAGAGTCCCGCGATGGTGGCGGCCAGGGCTGCGGCGCCGTGCGAGCGGCGCCTCGCCGCGGGGACGCAGCGCTCGGCCGGTAACTTAGGAAGCTGCCTGCTGAATTTAAATAGTATGCTGTCACACATAAAAGTGACGTTGTTATGTAATTACGTTTATTTTTTTTTTTCGGTTTAAGTAAAATTTCTATAGGCATTGAAGTGCGGGTTAGAAAAAGGACAAGAACGTTTGGTGGACGGTGGTTAAGTCAGTTCAAAGCAGAATTATTTTAGGAAGCACAAGCAGACGATGTTTGCCTGCTCTTCTGAAAAGAGGCGGCTTTACCGCGCTGCCCTCCAGTGGAAGCAGTGCGGGCTTCACGCCAGCGCGGGTGGGCTTGGGGGGCGGGGAAGGAGGGAAAGGCGGCTGCGGAGGGGAGCCTACAGACATCAAAAAAGGCGGCACGCTCCACCTGCATTTGTTTTCAGGTCAACTACTTAATGACTAATCTATGAAAAGACTAATCATATTTAAACTTTTAAACTAAAAATATTTCCTCCCCCGTATTTTAATCATCATCCTCCTCTTCATCGTCCTCAACAACGTCTTCCTCATCTTCCTCTTCCTCAGCTGCAGCTAAGGCTTCTTCCCTCGCAGCCTTGAAAGCCAGTTCCTCTTCCAGAGTGGGGTCTCTTGTCTCAGTGATTTCTGGCCCGCTGGGGTATTCTGCTTGCACTGGCAGAGGCAGCGCGGGAGTGTGGTTCTCTGGGCTGTATTTGTGACCCCAGCCGAAGTAGATGTTATCAAATTTCCTGAGAAAGAAAAGTGAAAGATCACGCATTCTCCCCCCAGCAAAACATCAGCGGAGATATTGTCAGGCTTCCTTACTCTGCTGTGCAAAAAGTCGCTGTGGTGCAGATACCTTATAACGGAAGTATTTAAAAGACAGTACCATGTGTAGTGGAAACGAATGAACATTAGAACCGCAGAATGTAAAAAGTACCACAGACTCAAGAATATAAGTTTTAAATCAAGGACTGTGCCCAAATACTAACTGAACATTTACATCCATTAACTTTATACTAGCCTTTCCAATGATTATTAATTTTCAGTCTTAAATACACATTTACTGTGGCTGTGCACATTTAAGTGCCCTTCTCTATCAGTCTCTGGAATAGTTAGAATTCAGTCAATGAGTTAATAATAAAGCAACTTTGACTTCATTAGACAGGTGTTCAGCATATACGGTCTGTGTTGTCACCACGTCAACTAGCTACTCACTTGCCAGATGCAAAGGCATATGCTCCGGGCCATCGGTTAGACTGGAGAACTGCAAGGGCGTATTGCGGGATCAGGTTTGTAGAAGGCTGAGCTGTCCAAGCAGGGATGTTTTGAATTCCTGGAGACAGCCAAACACACACAGTTTATGAATAAATTGACAATAAATTGAGCCTATGAATAAATTGACAATAAATTGAAAATAAATTGAGCCTCTACAAAATATTTAAGACTGAGCTACAAGACTTTCACAGAATTCAAGCAATGGTTATAATAAGTTGCATGTTAGAAGAGCCAGAAGTCAGAAACAATAAATGTAGGCGTCATATTCAAACAGGTGGTTTGGATGTACGGGTAGGTAGCACAGGAATGATAATAGAGCCACGTACAGAAAAGATCACGCTCCTGAAATTCAGTAGTACTCACTGCTGTTTCTTTGGTCAAGGACTGTTTATCACTTATGGATAAATTATACAGTTATATTTCACCTTGATCAAAGAATGGAGAGTAGGAAAATAATTTGCTATTGATGTAATCTAATATTCAGGTTCCCATATTCCCATGATTTGCTGCAGTAATATGCTACAGGATCTAAATTCTTATTTGTATATCTATGCATGTATGTACGTATATATGTTTATTTATTTACAGGTGCACATACACTTTTTTTGTCTAAAAAGATGATGGAAAAATAGCTGAATGTATTTCATGTAGTGAGCTGTCTTGAACTTGCAGCAGCCTGACAAGTCTGAGGTATTTTTCCCTTTGTTCTCAACAAGATTGTTCACTAGTAAACCCAATTATTTCAGTTTTAATGTCAATACTGTTAACCATTTTGCTTTTGATCCATTTTGTAAAAGAAATTGTTTACCCTACAGGGCAAACTATATTGCTCCATGAAGCATCAGAGACCTATAACTTCAAATTTTACTACCTAAATGCCAACATTCCTAGTGGCTCTCTATCAAAAACTTCATATTCCTTCATCTTCAGAATACCTTCATCTTCAGAGAGTGGAGTGAGAAGAGGAGGTCCTATTTCTTGCTGTACTTCATCTGGCTCCTCTGCTTTCTCCTCCTCCTCCTCCTCCTCCTCTTCTTCTTCTTCTTCTTCTGATTTTTGAAAAGGATTAAGCCAAACACAGCGACCCTATAATTGATATGGAAAAATAATAAATACATGTAACAATCACTGAAAGGCAAGCCAGTTAAAACAATTGGCTCAGGCACACACACACACACAGTTAAGGGAGGGGGGAAGAAAAGAAAAATATATATTCCATAATTGGTATATTGTTGGCAGAATATTGTATGCTCTTGGCAGAGTGCTTCCTATATCACTCATTCCTCCCTCATCCCTGCTTACTATTTCAGAATAACCTTATACCTCTGTCATCAGCTTTTTGTTATTTTGTATTCTTCAGTTCCTTGCTAGTTTGGTTTACGTCCTCGCTATATTACCAGTTACTGCAAACTAAGAGGCTTAACTTACAGACTTTGCCCCTTCCTTTTAAAGTCTGCCTTGTTATTTAGCTACCAGTCAGAGGAACATAACAAAATGTTCTTCAGATTCTAATGCATATAGATTTTATTTTTACAACTATTGTTTTGCTGGTCATAATTTTAAACCTTATTTCCTACCATTTGCTGTTATTTTACACTAGCATTCTTGAACTGGTGGACTGGCCAGCAAGTCATCCAGCAATGATCATCAAATTAGTAATACCTCTTTCCAGCACTAGCTTGATACCACAAGCTTTTAAGCTTTTTCATTTGCATGTTTCACAGCAGAAAGTAAGCAACAAAAAACAAACCAGAAGAAAACATCAAATAAGTTCCATGTAGCATACAGTCATAAGCTATCTGCATTTTAGCATCCTACCCAAGAAATTTAGAGAATTTAAAACATTTTTGTCAAGTAAGGACTTCAAAAGAGAAAACCTAATATAGAAGGTTACCAGAAATTATTGGTATCTATCAAGGGCTAACTCCATACCGTTATCTAAAGACAGGTTTCAATCTCAAGAACACACCATTGAAAAAAGTACTAAACCTAGGAGGTTCCTAAATATATATATATACATAATATATAAAAATATGTTATATGTAGATATGCGCAACGTATATATTATATACTATATCAAATATATTTTCTGTAGAAAAATATTTCAGTCCAGTACTATTTCCGGTGAATGGTTCAAATGTGCAGGTGAGAAGTTTCATTTACGTTCTGAAACCCTATGAGTACTCCAGCGTGAATGGTATCCGAGGTCGACGTGAGCTATGCCAGAACATACCTGGTTTAGAATACTCTGTCCATGGTGTACCCATGTGGCGAGAGAATCCACCATTTCGGCCACAGAAAGGGGCTGAAAATCGGGGTTTTCTTCATATGTATCTCTTCCTCCTCCCTCCTCCTCCTCTTCCTCTCCTTCGTCCTCTGCAAACTGGTAAAATCCAATAGGAGAGATCTGGGTTCCTGCTGAGATCCGAGCTATCTGTGCACGCAGGTAATTGGCCTCATTTCCAGGGAAAGGAGGAAAGCTCACAACAGGAGCATCCAGCCTACCAGTGAAGAACTTCTTGATTTTCCTGGCACAGACAATCTGGGCTGGCGTCACTGGAGGCAACTTCACCCAGGGTTTGCCTGGCTCATTACAGACAAAGTAGACATATTTATTAGCCCCAGTCCCATTTTCTTCTTTCGGGATGACAGGTGGGGGTTTATATGTGGATTTTGGTGGTTCATCTTCTTTTTCTTTCTTCTCATCTTCGTCTTCGCCCTCACCCATCCCTTTCCCTTTTTCCTCAGTAACTTCTTCCTCTTCTGTTTCCTCCTCCTCTTCCCCCTCATGGTACCATACTTCAGCTATAATATAGTTCATCTCCAGGCCCAAAATTTTGCCCCAGAAGCGACAGGTCTGGATTGGCTGAACACTAACTAGTTTTTTAAGGGCAAGGAATATGTGATAGGATTCATCTTTGCTCAAGCCAATTCCAGCCTGTTCAAAATAAAAGGCTGTTTCCATCACATTAGGTAGAGGGGTCTCTCCCTAGGAAAGAAGATCCGGAGTTAGAGCTGAAGACTGGTATGATTATCTATTTGAAAAATTAAACATGTTAAACTGAAAGTTATACTTCACTTTCCTACAATGCCACTCATTGTCTCAAAGTGCTTTGCAGCTATTCATCCACTACATCTTCCATTATCATTTAGAAAAATTAAAAATACCATTTTAAGGGAAAGAAGAGAACACAGATGATCTGCAGCTTTTAGAATACAGGATTTCAAAGTTCAAACTCACTTTTAATTATTGCAAAATAAGGAAAGTCAGAATTCTTACATGGGATCTACAAAGGACTTCAGTGCTAGGGCATGTCAGCTATGTAAGAGGCCTTGATGCCCGCAAACTATGTCACTGTGTTTCCTTGTGTTTGTGGCAGACACATTTGAGGAAAATATAATACATATTTTATATATTTAGACACCAGACCAGCAATATTTCTTGGGAGTGAATGTTGTTCTTTTGAACACCTTGGCATAAAGCTCCCTGCATTTTTTTAAAATACTGTCCCCTGCTCTTACTGAAGTCCATAATAAGACTCCAGGTGGCTTCAGTGGAAGCAGAAATAGGCCAATAATGAAGATTTCATTAAGTATTGCTGTTTGCTTTATCACCCTTCTTTCATTTCATGGGGGTAGGCGATTATATCAGACAAAGATACTAGAAGTTGTATACAGCAGGGTAGGGAATTTGGAAAAAGTAGTATTAGTTTCGTATGGAACTTCTTTGGCCCTTACAGGTTTCTTATATCAAAGCAAGACAGACAGGAGTATGAAAAATTCAAAATTCCTTTCTGAAATACCCTACTTTTTTCCATTTTTACCATCATATACTGGTACTCTAAAATAAGTAATAGGCTATGGAAAAGATGAAAGACTATCTCTTCTGTTGTTAGTATTTGTATTCTGCAATGGCAATTCATTTGAATATATACTGGTAAATTCATATGAAAATCAACATCTTGTTGATTAGTTTCCCTTGGTTATTATAAGAATTCTCTTATTTTTTGATTGGGTGCAAATGCTTCTGCACATAAGCAACTGAATGCTGAAAATCCCCTGTTTTAAGAAATGGCTTTTCAATTCTAGTAGTTCTTTGTTATAACCACTTTTAGATAAGAAAAGAAATTTGGATGCAGTATTCCATGTTGAACTGCCATATGGGAGATATTGTAAACATTACTTTCTGTTCATCATCTCTAGAACATCTGTGATTTTAAAGGCTCAGGATATTAGATTTGCTACAGAAAAAAATCCCAACTAAGTAACCAGATGGGTTTTCTTCTTCACAACTAGACATGGGACTGACTCAACTATGAAGAGAGCACATGATACTGTGGCTACAATTATTTATACAATCGTGAGAGTTAATACTACAAGGGAGATCAGAAATTCCTCCCTACCTCCTTTCCCTTCCCGCCATCCTCCCACCCATTCCCTGGTATATATGCTATCTATTTTTCTCTGATAATAACTCACTATCTCTTCTTCTAGTTCTTCATTTCCTTCTCCATTTGCCTTGAGGAACAAAGCTTTACGCTTTTCTGCAGCTTCAAATGTTGGAAGAATCTCATGTTCATCTCGAAGAGTGTCCATTTTTTTCTGAAACTGAGCCCACTTCACATCCTTGCTGATATTCTCAATTATGTCTACTGCATTTGTGGGCCGTTCATCCAGGATCTTTGTTAGCATATTAGCAAGATGATCATATCTGTCATATAAATGTAAATATTATTGGTCTACTATACAAAAGTTTTAGAATATTATGTTCTTAATATCAGAAGCAGAAGCTAATCACCTGGAGCTTTGGAGAAATCATTGGAATAGTTAGATGAAAGGGGATCATGGAGCATTATGGGAAAATTAGACTTGCAACTAGCCTGATGATAATATACTTAGGAGTAGTCCTATATTCCATTTTTGGTATATACTGCACCTGCCTCAGGAGCTGAAGCTGAATTTAAACTTGCTCTTAATCAAATTGATTTCCCTTTGAACTCTATAAATTCCCTTAGGAATTTTGATTCTGAAAGATGTTGGACACACACAAATATCACATAGCGATGAACTATTGCATTTATAACATATTCTCCCATTCTATGTATACCTCCCTGGTATCCCTCCCTTTCTTAACATAACCCTTTGCCCTTTTACTAACACTACTTTTCTCTCCACTCACGCTTCCTACCCCTTTCAGTTGTGTCCCTTTTTCAGACTTACAAGTTCAGGCCAGATGTCGTGCTGCTCTTCAGTAAATAGGCTTTTGCATTCTGAATTGCCAGCATTCGGGATTTGGGATCGGGTATCTGATCATCATATGGACTGTATCCTGGCTGATAGAGACCATAACCTGGTTCATGTGGCTGATAGGGGTCATGCCCATGTTCATAGGCTTGGTAGGGATCTTGTCCTACTGCAGATGTCTGAAAGGCACTTTTTGGTTCTTGTGTTTGGTAAGGGTCTAATCCTAGTTCATGGGACTGATACATGCTTTGTCTTGCCTCCTGTGCCTGATGAGAGTCTTGTCCCAGCGCCTGTCTCTGGTTGATGTTTAGTTCTGGCAGCTGTGGCTTGTAAGAGGCTTGTTCTGCTGCCCGTGGATGGTAGAGGTGTTGAATTGGGGTCTGTGATTGATACAGGGCTTGTCCTGGTGCCTGAGCCTGGCTGACGCTTCCTCTTTGGTCTTGTGCTTGGTAAGGGTCTTGCTCGGGCGCGCGTGGCTGATAAATGCTCTTTCTCAGTCCTTGTGGCCGATCAGACCCTTGCCTTACCCCCTGGTATTCATAGGAAGCTGGTCCCGATTCCGGCCGCTGAGGGTCTCGTTCAGGCTCAAAGCCCTCCAGAGGCGGCTGCCCGGGGCCCCGCTGGGGCGGGCGGGAAGTGTACGGCCCGGGCCGGTCGGGGCTGTGTCCGGGCCCCAGGTGCTCCCTGAGGCCTCGCTCCTGCCCTTCCCGCGGGACAGCCTGGGGGTGCGAGCCCGGCCGGCGGCACCGAGCCGCCCCTCAGCCGCCGTCGGCTCCGCTCGTCGCGCAGCAACGGCTGCCGCCCGCGGGGCGGAGCGTCGCCGAGGTAAACCGGCCGCCGTCGCTCGGGCCGCCCGGCGGGGCGGTGCCGGAAGGGGTGGGCCCGAGGCGGGTTTTCTGTCGGGGCTCGGCTCTGCCGCCCCGTTTCTCCCCGCGCTCGGGAAGGGGGAGCGGCTTGTCCCGGCGCGCTGACGGCGCCCGCTGCAGCCGGAGCCCTTGGGGGAGCGGCGGCAGCGCGGGGCTGGGGGAGGCCGTTGAAACCGTTGGAGGCGCCGCGCGCGCGCGCGGGGGAGCCGTTCGGTGGCGGGGTGGCCGCTGGGGCTGCCGCTCCCGCTGCGCCCGGGTGCCCGCCGTCGCCCGCTGTTAGGCGGCGGGCAGGGCGGCGTCCCGTTTGCGTCGCCGCACGCTGAGGGACAGGAGGTGGCCGGGAGGGCGACCTGATTCCTGAGGGGGCCGCCGTTCCCGACGGCCTTCCTCAGCGCCGGGCGGGACGCGCAGCGGCGCCCTGAGGGGGCTGTCGCTGTGGGCAGGCCCCGGGGGAACCGCCTTCAGGGGGCCGGGGCGCTCCTGCTGGGCTGGCTTCCCTCGGCCCAACAGCCCTGGTGCGTTTACTAGCCAGGCAGCAAGCTGCCCGAGCTGTTACTTCCTTTTCTAGAGGGATTTTCAAGCCCTGCTTCTCTTCTTTCATCATGACCCACAAACCATGAAGTGCTGTTAGTACTCTGTCTCGAACGTTTGGGGTACAAGAATCTTTCAGGTGTCTGCTGAGAGCAAAAGAATGGCTCTTTAAAAGCTTAATTTTGATTCAAAAAGAAATAAGTGACATTCATTTGCCTTCGTTGCTTTCATTGTGTACAGTAGAAAATGCAGTTTAATCTTTTGCATTTTGGTGGTGCCATAAGGCACAAAGTTTTTTCTTTTAGGAGGAGAAAAAGATTGTGAAATCTGATAATTACTTTAAAAAATCGTATTCACAGGTCCAAGGAAAAAAAGCAGATGTAAATTAAGTTGGAATGAAGGTGTTCTGGTAGGAAACAGTTCTGTCATGTGATGCTATCAGTGTTAAGGAGACAGCTGGCCATAATGTGAGTAACTTCTGTTTGCAACAATATTCAAACACTAAAATGTGAAGGACAAATGTCACATTACAGAGAAAGAACCTGCTAACTTCTATTAATTTAGTTACTTGAGATTTGTTTCACAGAAATACAGTAGCGCAGCACTGTATGCTTTTGTAATCCCGTCAGGTATTATGCGCTGCAGTGCTATCTACTTGAACAGATATTTGAAGTTATGTTAATATCCAGAGCCTTCATCATGTGTGTAAAATTTGCACACATGAATTATCTCCTTAATTGCTCATAATTAAGTCAGTGAAGAACTTTTACTGTTTGAGTAAAGTTAAATACATACCTAGTATTCAACAAGGAGGTTATGAAACAAATATATAGAGCAGGTGAGGTTTAAAAAAATTTTAAAAAAGCCTTTTAAGGAGTTGCATTTTAGCAAATATCTACAGCTGGCCCAAGGGTAACTGTCAAGTGTTCTCTAACAATTCAACAGGGAAAATAATACTGTCTTAGGGTATCCATGTGAAGAAGTTGGTGGTGTACAAATCTCAGCAAAATGCCCTATTAAGGTTATAAGTTGTGTTAAATAAAGTAGTGCAATACCTGAACTGTAAAATGTGCTTTTCTGTCATTGATGCATCAGTTAATGTAACTTTTTTAAAATGCAGTGTATTTTGGGTATTTATTAGAATTAACCAGAAAAAATTCTCGAGTGGGGCATTGCAAATTTCTGTCAAGTTCCAAGAGAGTAAGTGCCAGAAGTATCATTGAGGAATCTGGCCCATTCTGAAACAGTAGCAAAATATATGTTTCCACATCCTTTAATAGGCAGAGCATTTATATGAAGAATTAAAAAGTTTCTGTATTGTGTTCCTATGATTCCAACAAGTAAGAGAATATCATAAAAATGTTACTTCTGCTGGGTTTCAACTTGTAGAGTTGCAAGGAACGTGCAAAGTTCAGTTTGCAGATGTATTTGCAGAACTTGCACATTGACTGCAGAGGGCGGTGCAGTACTTGCAAATTACTTGTGAATTCCTTTTTATTTGATATTCATATTTCATATTTGGAGGAAAAACTTGATTTATTTAGGAACTCGCCTCTATAAAAATTGTATGGAATTAAGTTACCTTTCTACCTGTGGTGTTCTGTGAAGCAGCTGCTCAAGAAAGGGCAACTGCTTTATCTTTCCAATCTTGTTCAGCAAAGAAAGAGAAAACTAAGGGCGCCTATATTTGGTAGTAATGTTCCTCTCTGCCTTTGCAATTATGTAAGTTAGGACACATGTAAAACGTACAATGGCTCAGGGGAAAGAGTACCTCAGTGCAGAAGGGTATTTCAGCAGGGTGCTGTGATCTCTTGTTGATACAGAAAAGAAGGAAATGGATATATGCAATGTTGCTGTAGAATCTTACTCTGATGAACACTGTCAGTAGCATGGGTTAATTAGCTGAACAGTAACTAAAATATTAATGTTTGCGCTTTCCAAAGGAGATATATTAATGGTTTGTATTGTCTTTGCTGTGGCCAGGTAGCAATAGTCTCTTGTCCTATGGATTCAGGATTGTTTTTCAGTAGTGCCCCCCTCCCCCCCCCCCCCCCCCCCCTTTTTTTAAACTGAACTCTTGCCTGTTGCTGATTTCCAAGTGGAGATCCAAAGATGGTATAAAATGTTGCATGTAGAACTGGACATCTGTTGCATTTCTATACAGTTTAATTGGTGAATTTTGAACATGCTTGCATTGGGAAGGGAATGACAGGCAATCTGAATATAGCTTCTCATTTCAAGTAGTAATCCTTCTGTGCTCTGTTGATTTCTGTGCAAACAGCTATTGAATTGGAAACCCCAGATTTGGGTCCCATGTGTGTCGTCTTAGAAGAATGCCTTCATCACCAGACCAATAAGTAGCACCTGTAATTACTGAGGTGAAGCTACTCTTTACTGTGTAGCAGGCAAGGCAACTTTAACTGGATTCCAGCCTGTACACCAGGAATCGGGTGCTATTGCTTTCTGTGTGAAGCTTGTTCTGGCAAGTGGCTGCCAGGTGTGCTGTCAGCTCACTTAAGTGGAAGGCATAATTAGTAGATTCTTACTGGATTTGGTATGGCATAGGTTTCAAACTGCATACCATGGTCAAGACTAAAGTGCCTGAGCATATGAAGATGATCTTTAGCTTTTCCTTTAAACTGTTTATGAATTAAATACTTTTGCTCACTCCAACTGCTTCTAGATGACTTCAAGAGGAAAAATACTTGAAAAGTGCAGGTTCTGTCTTGTTACCTTTGATAATTCTCATGAAAAGACTATTAAGTACATAACTATGTTTTAAGCTCTTTTTTTCTGTTCAGAACCAAGTCACTTTTTTTTCTCCTGCAGTTCCAAAAAAGCCACATGTGATTTTTATGCTTAAACATACAGCAAGTGGGTGTAATTGTGTAACAGAGTTTTCTTTTACTCGTTTTTTAACCCAGAGAGGATCAAAATGTATTTCTGCATCACTTTCAGAATATAGTTTTCTATTTGTTGAAATTCTCCTTTTTATGTCACCTCTAATAGCAATTTCCCGCTAAATATTTAAGTAAGTGCTTGTATATATAAAAGCAAATATCATTCTGTGAATCTTAGATGTGTATTGTGCAGAGAGGAATAGATGTTTATACAAGATCTCCTTAAAATATGGCAGTGATGTTTTTTTGTTAGTTACAAGGTTATAATTGAGTCAGTGCTGCTGGTATGCCTCCTTCTTCCATAGGGCTTGATTCTTTTCTCTTCTTTAGGTTATATGCTGAAGTCGAACTGCATTTGTCAGGTGGTCATAGATGTTAAATTAGCGCTGGCAGTGTGAGATGCTTTTCTATGAGACAATGTTATTGGAAAGCTGAGAGATGTCATCTTTCTGCAGGGGGCTGATAGGAAATGCATATGGTGCTCTGAAGAGAATAATAATCATTTTGGGAGATCTAGTGCTGTCTTTTGGTCTTATTGAAGTCAGTGAGAGTTTTGCTACTGACTTCAGTGAAAGTAAGATTAGGTCCTTTGTCATTTCATTATCATTTTTTGACATAGACCAGGTTATATGCTGGGAGACAAACTGATTTTAGTCCTGACTTATAATGGAGAGCTGCTGTGGTTAAGGCCGAGCATGAGTTTGCATTCTGACATGTGAATTCTGTATTTTACATCCTCCAAGTTCAGAAAATCACTGTGAGTAACCGGATAATGTTCAGTAGACATTTAACTATAACTGTGCAGTGGCAGCAACATTGGTATGGACCAGCAAAATTTCAAGGGGGTAAAAAAATTTATATCACCTGGTAATCTGAGTGCTGAACGTATTTTGTAAACAAAGCTTTTGTTCAAACTATGTCATTACAGTGACATGGTGAGGATTTTTGTTAGGAGAAGTGCAGGAAATTGAAGTTCATGATTTTTCAGATACTCGAATATAATGTCCTTGTGATCATGATTTCTGTTACTGAAGATGATGGTATTTCTCTGGTTTTGAGCACTGTATGAGTGACTAAAAATTGCAGTGGACACCACGATTAGTGCTTTCTGGGTGCTGTATCTCTAATATATTATAATTTTCATTGATGTTTGTATACCATTTCTTACCTGTCAGTACCATCGGAGTGGGGTGGTTTTTGATTGCTATTTATGAGGAGAAAGCTTAGTTTTCTGGCAAAGAGGGTGTGGCAGTTGTGCATCTTTTAACTACATGCTGGGTTTAACCAGTGTCAGCCTAGGTACTTTGTGCTGGTGCTCAGAACTGTCTTACAAGTCTGTTGGATCACAGCTGCAGATTTCGGAGGCTGTTTGGTGTGATAGGATGAGATGAAAAACAGTGGTGATCCTTGCTAGCATGTTATAGCTGTGATACAGAGTTCAAGTGGGCCTGTTTTGGACCTACATAGGGCCAGCTCAGCTTCTGTTACGTGTTTTTGTTGACTGTTGTGCAGAGAAATCTGAATGTCTGTGTGGGACAGTGCCTGCTCTTTAAAAGGTCTAACTGCATAATTGTGCCTTTCTCTACTGTCCTCATCGACTGAACCTGCTTCAGTGGTTCATGTTGAAGATATCCAAATTGTTCCTCAGAGCTGTGTGGATCCTGATGATTGTGGTGTTGCAACAGTGGAAAAATGGGCTCTTGGAGTTTAGGATCTTTGATTGCTGCAGCAGTGTTACCAGGTGGCAGTAGTGTGGTGGAATGAGCTTCAAATACCCTCCTCTGCTCTGGCTTGTTGCAGTCTTATGAAATCTTAACAGGCTTGTTTCTCCTTGCTGGGCCTCTGAAGTTCTCCTTTCTTGGGAGGGTAGGGGAGCAAAAGGGAGGGGAGGTTTTTTCAATGTAGAAATTCTTGGGGATTTAGTTTCTGTTAATATTTGATTAAGTGACCATTGAAATGGAGCAATGATTTATCGTCATTAATAAAAGGGAGGTTCACTTTTCACTTCGCAGATCTGTAACCTCTACTGTATTTCTGAGTGGTAAAACAAACTTCTATATTTACTAGATACTGCATTCAGTTTACAATGATTCTATGTAATGGTTTTATTCACATGTGAAGCTGTGCAAGTGGAATCACTTCAAGAGGATTATAAATTTCAGTCAATTCCTATTTTGCTTTTCCCTAGCTTTGTGTGTTATAGCACTTCTCATTGTAGAGAGAATGGATTCAGTCATTTTTTCCCCTACTGTGGTAAACCCTCTAGTCTGCAGCAGCGGTGTAGAACAGAGTATAATGATTCAGCAGTATTTTACCAAACTATACAAAACATGAGGAAACAGAGAACCAGGCCTGGCATTTTGCCCTTCAAATGATTAAGAGAAGGACTATCTGAACATGTTCTTTGCTATTTATCAAATACTGAGAAAAGAAATATTCTAAAATCAAAATCCTTCAGAAGTGTAGATGGCGTTGTTTTCTTTAGGGACTCTGGAAATGGGTAGGAGATTTTGTGGAACTTAGGGATATACAGAAGAAGTTTCAGTATTTCACTGGGATTAGTCATACACTTAAATTCTTTACAGGAGCACCTTGCCATGTTAGACTAAATAAATATGAAGTTCTGCTCAAAAATCCTTCTTAGTATTGCAGTCCTGTCAGAAAATCCGTGCTACTGAATATCACTTTTTAAAATAGAACTTTTCAGGCCATGTTTTTTCAACAATGTCCAAGCAAGTTGTCCTATATTATGCTATTTTGACTGTGTGATATGTAATAATTGACTTGTTTGAGAACAGCAGTATGTTCAGAAACAGTATGTTTATTTTGTATCTACTGAGTTCATAATACAATTGCATTCTTCATTTGAAATAATACTCAAAGCGTAATGGGAAAGCAAGGTTATGAAGTTCACTTTGTGACGATTTCCGGTAAAGAGAAATCCATCTCTGTCATTGTTATTTTGTGAAATACCATTAGATCAACCATTTTCTCTGGAAATAATTTCTATAAATTCCAATACTCTTTCATTGTAAATTGGATGTCTAGGTTCAGTCTCCATTGTTGCAGATAACTTTATCCCATTTTCTTCTGGAGACGTAGAACTTCCTGTGAACAACCTTACTCCAGGAACAAACGTGTTCACTTGAAAACTATTTTTTTTTGTTCTTTGTCTTCCTCTTTACTATTTTGGATAGGACTTCTGTTTTCACCTAGTCGCTTGGTCTCCATGCCCTTTTTCTGTCTATGAAAAGCATGAGAAAAACAAGACAAAAACTTGCACGAGCAATCAAAAGACTATATTTAGGTGAAATAGAGGAGTACCTATGAAGTGTCTCTGAGATACGTTTCCCCCTATTTTATATTAGTAACTTTGCAATATCACTAGATTTTTAGTGCAACAATTTCCATCCTATTTTACATATAAATAAGTTTTCCATGGAAAATATACTATGAATTTAGATAGTAGAATAGATTCTATTAGTCTGTTTTTCTTGCAAAATATTTATATAACAATTGTAAACAATGTCTTGCTCACCTGCATTTGAAACTTGCTTCCCTCTTCTATATTTTGTAGATGAAAACTACTTCTTTAGCTGTCAATGTTACTAAGTGTTCAAAGCATCCAAATTAAAGCGTAGATTTGTTTGTGTTCATTTGTCAAAATATGAAAAAATATTGTGCCCATATAAGAAACTGTAAGAGCATCTTAGAAGGTGCCCTTAAGTATGTAAGACTTAGGGGCTATAACATTTTACTTTCAGCTGTCTGGAGTGAGATTGAGAACTCTTTGATGCTTAGAGTTAATATACATAGGGTAACATACTTGGGAGATAAAAAGACATGAGAATTCATGCATAGAGCAAGGATTGCTTAACTGAATGATGTGGAAATTCTGTCATGATATGCTATAAATTATTCATTTCTTCAGGCTTTAGTCATCCTTCTCAGAACTGAAAGGGGTCATGATTATGTGTTTCAGACTCCCAATTTATAGATCTTCTACTGAAGGAGGAAGTAATTTCCCCCCTTTTCCTTCACTGTCCAAAGAAATATCATAGAATCATAGAATACCAGGTTGGAAGGGACCTCGAGGATCATCTGGTCCAACCTTTCTAGCACAATCTAGATGAGATGGCCCAGCACCATGTCCAGCTGATTCTTAAATGTGTTCAGCGTAGCGGAGTCAACCACTTCCCTGGGGAGATTATCCCAATGATTGACTGTTCTCATTGTGAAAAATTTACCTCTCGTGTCCAATTGGAGTCTCCCTGGGAGTAACTTGTACCTGTTACCCCTTGTCCTCACCATGTGGCTCCTTGTAAAAAGGGAGTCTCCATCTTCTTTGTAGCTCCCCTTTAAGTACTGGTACACGGTGATGAGATCACCTCTGAGCCTCCTTTTCTCAAGGCTGAACAAGCCCAGCTCTCTTGGCCTATCCTCATAGGGCAGGCTTCCCAGGCCCTTGATCATCTTGGTGGCCCTTCTCTGGACCCCCTCCCGCCTGTCCACATCTTTTTTGTATAACAGGGACCAGAACTGTACACAGTATTCCAGGTGTGGCCTGACAAGCGCTGAGCAGAGAGGGATAATGACTTCTTTATCTCTGCTGGTGATGCCCTTTTTGATGCAGCCCAGCATCCTACTGGCTGCCTTGGCCGCAGCAGCACCCTGTTCACTCATGTTGAGCTTCCTGTCCACCAGGACCCCCAGGTCCCTTTCCACGGAGCTGCTCTCTAGCCAGGTGGATCCCAGTCTGAGCTGTACTCCTGGATTATGTTTTCCCAGGTGCAAGACCTTACACTTGTCTTTGTTAAACTTCATAAGGTTCTTGTTAGCCCATTCTTCCAGCCTATCCAGATCTTCCTGCAGGGTGGCTCTCCCTTCCAGAGTGTCTACTTCCCCACTCAATAAGTAGGACTTCTTTTCTAAAGAACAGCTGCTAGGAGCATACATGCTTTATACCAGTCTAGGTAGAGCTCAGGACAGAGAGAGACCTGAATTCAACTCCCTTCAGGCTAAGACACAAATCATGTTCCCTGCATCTTGAATAAGGGAACTGGGTCTGTCTGAGGGGACTTGGGTACACTGCAGAATTCTACTAACCTTTTCCTAGCTTAATATTCAAAGTTGCTTTTTTCATCTTTTATAAAGTAAAACCATGACCTTGGAGCACAGTCATGAATGATTTCATAAGAGATTCCAGTACAGTCAATAAAAGACAGAGCTAATACTTCATTGTCAATAGTAGTTTTCCAGGATACAGTAATAACTGTAGGAAGAAAACGTGGGAAGCAAAAAGTCAAGCTATTAAAATAACTCACAATAGAGCTTGAGTCTTCTCTTTAAAGAATCTATGTCCAAACACCATCTGTTAATCAGATAGTGGTTTGCTTCCTGAAGTGACCATGATTTTATTCAGAGGGCCAAATTCCATTGTGGAGTTAGTGAAATTCCCTGTACCTCAGTGAGACAGTTATGGCTCAAACTCCTGTTTGTCAGGAATCTGCATTATGGGTTTTTCATTAATGATGTTCCATAGAAGGACATACTAAGTTTATGCATTAAAAAAAAAAAAAATTACTTTTTGCACAGATATAAGTAAGTGTGAAGCAATAAGAATAATGCTTCAAGTTTTAAAGAACAAAAGAAAAGCAAAAAACACCCAAGCCTCTTACAAGATGGTGTATTTGCAGATTGAAAATAAATCGTAACAGAAAAAATTTCAGCAGGCTCAATATGCCTACCTGTGTTGCATTTCCACTTTTCTTGATAACTCATGGTAACTGGTATTGTAGGTTGAGATTTAATAAATACTACTCAGTGTTGTGAGGTACTGTCTTAACTACTGCTTTGAAACAAACATCAAAAATGTGGGTGAATAGGTTTAGTTAGTTTGTTATTGGTATTCAAAAGAATATCATGGCTGTGGAATTCTGAGCTAACAGGTTTGATTATGGACCATTTGACTTTGGATTTGCTTCCCCTGAGCCTGAAGACACATCTTGTTAACATTCTTCTTTCTATGGAGATTAAATTAGCATCCAGTTGGTTTCATTACCAGGTCTGTGAATGCTGTACCTCTTAGAAAAGAGGCACTTCCTCAGCCTGAGATCTTAGAGTAGCTCTGACTCAAAACTTCTTTTAATACATAATCCAGAGTTTGAACTTCATTTAAATGACATATAGACCTTGTATTGGTCTCTGTATGATGATTAATTCAACAATTCTTGCCATGTATTCTTAATCAATCTTTCACTCTGTGTATTCATTCAATAATTTTGTGATCAGAAAGTTAACTTTGAATAATTAAAGCTGGTAATAAAACTACTGGATTATTGTGAGATTGCTCTCAAAAAAATCGGGTCCAGTTTTAAATCGTATGGCTTATGTTGCCTTTCTCTTAATTTGCTTAATACTAAAGTACAACAAAAATGGGGGAAAAAAGGTTTCTAAATAGAAGTATTAATTATTTGAGTTTTAAATCTCTTAATCTTAAAATTCATACACAGTTTCAGTCTGTATTATGAAAACACAGAAATCCAAATATTATAGGAATCAAGAAACAGTAATGGTAAAACTTGCCAAGTACCTAAAAGATTTAGATGTTTGAGTTACTTTTGGGAAACAGTGTAGTTTCTGAAATTCTGGATCTCTTCCAAAGGTTACATTTCTTCCCTAAGCCTTATCTCTTCCCTTTTTTAGTTGTGGTAGTAGATTTTTATTTTTGAAAGCTGTCACTGTAGACACAGGTGTATCTTGCATATGCAGCTGATATACTGTTTGTTTCCTCTAAGCATGTGCTATAAATTAATTTACCTAACATCTATCTTCCATTCTAGCTCTTCCTCCTGAATGTGGAACTTGCCCTTCAGCACCTTTGAGAGTTCATAACTTAAGGTCTATGAGCTCTGAATAAATGAACGTATTCACCTGGTGTGGGTGGGGAGAGGAATGAAAGATTATTAATGAATTTCCTGCTAGGGAGAACTCAGTTACTGAGTTATTGAGTCTCTCCCCCGCCCCCCAGCAGCAAGTGCAGTAAGGTCACAAATTAGCTTTTGCCCTGGTTTGAGATTTTTAACGTTTTGGTCCAGTGTTAACAGAAAAGTCATTCTGATAGCTTGCCAGTTTTCATTCTAGTTTATTATACAGAAGTTACTGCCTGAATTATGGGACAAAGAGAAGAGCAATTTTTAGCAAAAAGCATGTCTAAACGTGTCACTGTTTGAAGGTGTTGTGTTTAAGTGAACCCCATTTGTAACTGTAAAGAATCTTATTTTTTTTATTTTGGACAGAGATGGTGAGAGGAAGAGAAATAATCGTAATACTGACTTTCTAAATGGATACAATTGTAATTATAAGGCTAGTCTCAACTGTTCTTAGTCAGAACATCTCTATTGCAGTCCATGAAACTGCATGCTTTTGCTAGCTGAAGATCTCTCCTGTGGTGTCTGTCTCTTGATATCTCTTGATGCTATCTTGTTATCTACTTCCCTTCCAGCTTCCTCTACCTGTTTTAATTCTACAGTGAAGGAACAAGAGTGTTTTGAGATAAGCAGATGAGATTAAAGTGTCGAGCTGATGGACCTTTTGCTAATCAACAAGTTGATTAACTCTCAGGAAAGGCAAACAGATTTGGCTAATAATATGCCAGAATACAGGAAAACACCATGCCTAAAATTGAACAGTTCAAGTTAAATTAATATTACCTTTAAATGAACCACACTTGAAAGAGGTTGGAGTTGCAGTAACAAGAGCTGTGTTCCTAAAATGGATTTTCTGGATCAGAGCTTTCTGGATAAATAACAGTTACAAGAGAGGAAGCTGAGATTTTCCCAGAAGGCTTCTGAGATCTAGCCGAGAAAGATGTACAGTCATTTAATAGGAAAAATCATGATATGTTTTAAAAAATTTGAAAGAAAAGATCTGATCTGACTCTAGCATTTCAGGTTTACATTCTTTCCATTTCAGTTGGCTAGATTCCTTCTGGCTCTGAGATTCAAAGGAAGGGCAATGTACACAGGAGGCAAAATTTGTAGAAAACATTTCTCTAGTTAGATGCAATATACTTTCAGGAGTGTGAGTTTCATCTAGTAATGCATTTGCTTCTGTAAACAGGCAGTAAAGTGAGGTAATAGGACTTGGAAGCAGTCCTTGCTCAATGATGGGAGAATATACTTTATCTGTTGTCAGAAATAATACAGGGTCCACTGTGCGTGGTTGATATTATTCAGGCACTGAAATCTGTTAAATCAGAAGGCACTCAAGAGTAAAAAATGAAAGGGAAACACTAGTTTTCTTAGTTATTTCATGTGATTCATCTGAAATATATAAACTTTGCTTTTCTAACATACCTCAACTTCTCTTTGAATGCCACAACTGCATTTTCTCCATTATTTTGTATATCCTAATGTAAACAAGTTAACAACCTCCCTCCTGCCTCATTTAATTATGTTTAACAAGTAATCAATCTGAATTAACAGACGACTTCATGCTGTTCATATATTTTTAACAGATGTGTTCATATAATTCTGTGAATATATTTGGCAATGAAGGGAATCTGCTGTGATTCACCAGTTTCCTGGGAGAAGACTTGGGGCACACATCATCTTAATTAAACATTGTTATTTTAGACCTCTGACACTTGTGATCAAGTTAAATAATAGTTCATTAATTTCTATTTATCAAATACTTGTGCTGATGGAGCTTTTTCATTTAATCTATAAGAAGGGCCTTTTAAATTCTTTCTTGAAAGATTTTTCTGCTAATACCTTTGGGGGATAGAATGCAAAATAATTTAACAAATGCATAGTAAATAAATCAATAGAGTCCCAAAATTCAAACACCATAAATCAGCTTGGCTGAAGTGTTCAATTTTCAGTTAATACACTCAACAATAAATATAACAGGGATTAGTTACATGAGAGAATGTTTGTCTTGTTATGGATTGTATAGCAGCCTTTATTTTAGCTTTTACATACTGTTTAATTAAGTCTGGATTTTCAGCCAATTAGAATGTTTGCCCATACTGTCCACCCATGACTTCATTGTATTCACTATTTTGTGTTTCTCTAACATTGGGCACTGCCCATTTGCTTTATGTGAGAGTTGCATCTAGGGTAGCAAATCTCATGTTTTATTTACATGGAAGATTTGAATCCCTAAACACGGTGGAGTGCTGTAGAAGATTAGTTCTAGATTTAAAAATGTGGGCTGATTCTACTATGGCTGAATGAGTTTTGTAACTTGAATACAAATCTAAAACTAAATAGATGTTGTAAGCTCTGTCCTTCACCAACTTGCAAATAATGTACGCCAGTGGCAGCATTTGCTCATTAGCTGATTGGATGTCACAAATGTCGATGCTATAAAAGCCTCACCAGTGGACAGTTCAATCAACCTCTTAGAGTAGATAAGATTTCCTCAAATGACTTGACAGTTACATATTTCTGGCATATAATCTAGATGCCATCTGATAAGACATAGGTGAGAAACAAAATGAGGAGAGAAAGATGGGGGGGGTGTGTGTTTTTGTAATTAAAGAATTCACTATTTAAATATTTTTTTGTTTTCCAGCAAGCTGAATTGCAGAAGTTAGTAACGTTTCTTTAAAGATATGCTTCTGAACTTCGTATAGAGAGCAGTTAGGAAAACTCTGTAGCTCTTGGGGAGCTACAAGAACAAACATTGTTTCTGAGATGGCTCTGTGTGCAAAATCAAGGGGTTCTTTTCCTTCTGTCATTAGGCAATTGTCTTGTGATTACAGGTACATTTGCTTTATTTTTTTATGCTAATGTGCAAGCAAATGGGAACACCAACCCATGTCTGTCTTGTAGAGGGCAGGAATTCATCCTTGCAACAGCTGCTGTGGTGACTGGCATCTGTGTTAGTGTGTAGGGTTTTCTTGCATCACACTTGTGTAATTATGGCAGGAACAGTTTTAGTATGGCTTACAGCATAAATATTCTAATAAACTCAACTTCTGTTGTAGAAGAGATTTTGTAGTTGAAATATATAATTTCTGTTACTTGTCTGAGTATTTCAAGTGAAATGACTTTAATCTTGGGAGTGGAACATTATCACAATGGTAGCAAGAATTGACTCATAGGTTAGATGGTCAATGTTTCAAGTGACTTCAAGTCTAATTGTTGAGAGGTACTGTAGCCTAGCGTGAAGAATAAATTGTTACTTATGTGTTAGGTGCAAATTTCCATTCATGGACATGCTGAACTTTTGAAATTAGAAGCATTTAAAATATTTTTTTATTTTATGAAAACAAGCTGCATTATAGCTCCTCTTGAACTGGATCAAAGATTGCAAAAGCTAGTATTGCACTGAATGCAGTTCCACTGGCTCCAGTGACTGGCCTTTTAGGAAGGGCTCAGGCCAGGAAGGAGGAGGAGTACAACTCTGACTCCTCACCTCTTACATGGTAAAAAAGAGTGTAGATCTCATGCTGGGCTTTCACAGGTGAAGGAATTGTCTCTTGGTTGTAAAATCCTGGACTTCTAGTCTTCCTGCTGAGGATATAATAGCAACATTCCCTAACAGTGTCCAAGCATCTCCCCTGACTCTTCTTTTTTTTTCTTTAAGGGAATGAATCAAGACTTTGCTTTCCAGCTTTAAAACTCTTTTGCCTTTTAAAACTCAAAGTAAGCATGAAATCTTAGTCATGGCAATCATCCAAGAGATCATAAAACTGAATCATTGACTTCTAACACTGGGAACTATTTTGGATCAGTAGAACTATTTTGATAAGCAATTAAGCAATTACCTGCACAGTTAGACTAATGCAAAGCTGCTTAGACGTATTAAAACAGTGATGTGGCAATGCTATTTAGGGTCATGATAGTATATGCAGTTTAACTCAGGGGGGACATCAATTCGGGAAAAAAAGTGCTACAATATTTGGAGGCCTTTGGCGTCCCTGCCCATGGCAGGGGGGTTGGAGTTAGGTGATCTTTAAGGTCCCTTCCAGCCCAAGCCATTCTATGATTCTGTGATGATTCTGTGACTCTTAGATCTTTGTATTTATATGCTGATACTAGCATTGACCATCTGGAAGGGGCAACTGGACTGGACTCTACTCTCTGCTAGCTGTTTTTTACCATATGAATTTGCTTAAATGAAAAAATAAAAAGACAAACCATGATACTGCTTTATGCAGATGGGCCAAGCAATAGTGAAGTTTTACTAGTAAAAACTATTTTTTTTTAAATTGTTTCATATGTGTAGAAAAGCTTGCATAAATATGAGGCAAGAGCTGCAATGATTTCCTGTAGCAGTGCACTCTTGCCCATGAAGAACAGCTGTTGCCTGAAGCTTGCCAGTTTCCTTGGCCTGGTGAGATATTTTGTTTTCTGCTGCAAGCAATGAATCATTGTGGCTGTTAGGTATGTAAATGGATGGCCATCATTGTTACAATTTTGGCTATGGTCTTTAGACAAAGCAATCCCAAACTTGATGTGAGCCACTTGGCACAGGAAATGAGTAGATTCCCCGTCATTAAATGTTCAAGGCATATGGGATGGTAGTGATAAGTAGTAGCTTTCACCATTTACAACTTCTGAAAGGAGCTGGTATGAGTAGCACACTTGGGTGTATGAAGTATCCAAAAGGCCTTGCTAAAGCCAAAGTACCTATATATCAACTCCAAGGTTTCTAGGTGCTCAGAGCTAATGGTAAATTAATTGTGTATGCAATTATTCTTTAAAGCAGGCATTAAGCCACACACATTGTGGGTGGTAATTTATCAAACTGGGTTGCTTTTAAATAAAAATGATTCTGTGCAATTTGTGATTAACAATTTTTTTTTTGTTGTTGATATTGATATGCTTGGATCTGACATAGTTGTTATGAGTAATTCAGCTTAATTAGAAGATCGTTAATTTTTTTTTCCTAATTCAAAATGGAATTGTTTTCAAAATCACCATTTCAAAATGAGCTTAGATAATTTGGCACCTGTTTTATTCCTTAGTCTTCATGCAAGTTAGCAGACCTCACTTCTAGAGGATCTACTTACTTTCCTAAAAAAAAAAAATAAAAATCCAAAAGAACCAAAGAAAAACAAAACCCCCAAGCACCTTTGTTTTCCTCCTTGAGGAAAAGCAGTTTTTTTTTTTTTAAATACCTTCTTATCATGTTTGCCTCAGTCTTGGAAAACACATTCTAATCTTTCATTCCAAGAAGAGGGATGACACTATCCCTTTGAGATCACACCAGGCTCTTTCTAAATGGTAAAAATGCAGAAAGTTCTGGAGTGTGGTTGTGCTGGGTCAGTTTGCCTCAGTCTTGGAAAACACATTCTAATCTTTCATTCCAAGAAGAGGGATGACACTATCCCTTTGAGATCACACCAGGCTCTTTCTAAATGGTAAAAATGCAGAAAGTTCTGGAGTGTGGTTGTGCTGGGTCAATATATTTCCTTCCCAGCCTTGAAAAGGCAGTGCTGTCAGTTAAACCTAATTTTGTTACAGAAAAAAGAGTTGGACTAATGTGTAACTCCAAAATAAGGTGTTCAATCTGCTGCATGAGTAGAAGTTGTCCTTTACATGCAATGGTTAATTTTGAAGTGTTCATTGATCTCCTTGAGTGAAGAGATGACTGCTCTGTCAGTTTGTGGGGAAGTTTCAGGTTATAGGAAAGATTACTCCAGTTTGCCAGAAGTAAATCTTTGAATAGTTCTCCCTAACAGAGGCAGCCATTGGATGTCTTATTGTCAGGAATAAGTAAATGCTGCAAAATTTGAATCAACTCCAAACTTCAGTGAAACTCAAATTTAGGATTTCATTTCAATTCTGTTAAAAGATGCATATTAGCCACAAAATCCACATCTCAAATTATGTTCCCAACTCTCTCAAAATTAAGGATTATTCTAATGAAGCTGAAATTATACTATTAGAATACTCTCTGGTATTGAAATATAGAATTAAGTTTAATGTGCTTAAGTCCTGGGCTTACAGTGTTTTGGTTTTGCTTTTTTAGAAAAAGATTAGTTTTCCATTTCCTTCCTACTTTTATTTTTCTATATGTAAGCTTTTTTGCATGTGTTTTGGTAGCTCTGCTTTGCTTGTGGTACTAATCCTTTCTCATAGGCTTGGCAGTCAAGTCTTGCTATGTTCATCACACTGAATTTCTTTTTCTCAGCATCAGCTAAATTTAATCGCTCCCTTGAGCAGAGATGGAAATTGAACTTGCCTCCAGCACACTTCAGTTCAGTAAATACTGGTGTGATAGGAGTGAGAAAATGAAAAAGGCTGCAAAACCCACTGCACGTAATCCCTTAATCCAATATTAAGGATCCTGGCTTTGTCTGTACAAATATTGAATACTGTCCAAGAACATAAAAGAAGCAGTTCAGCATTGAGAGAGATGAGCACTGTTCTTTTTAGGGACAGTATTGGGAAAAAAAATATTTTTCTTCCATAAAAATTAGAGGTGTGGGTGGCCAGATGGTATTTATTTGTACCGTTATGATATGAAAATTTATTTGATGATTCCATCGTAGCCTTCCTTTCTTTGGCCCACAGCTGCCTTCTGGTTAGATAACATCTGCCTTCTAACATTTACAATTGGTTTGAGTTTTGAGTTTGAATGATCTGACTATTTCCTGTTGGATCTGATTATTACCCGTGTTGGTTATAGTCTTTCAGCATAATTTAGAGCCCTAATTCTGCCCAGGAGCTGAGGCTGAGAGAGGAGAGAAGAGGGACAAGGAGGGAAATTTTGTTGAGGTTGAAAGATCAACTTGTAGGCAGATATTTCACATTTTTATCCTAATGCAAACTCAGCTTCTCTGCTCTGCTTATGTTAGAAGAAATAATGAGAAAACTTAAAGGCTTGTTAGGTAAAATTATGAAATGAGAACAGAAGCCCCTAAATGGATTCAGTAAGCCAACCAAGTAATTCTGAAATGACTGAGATCCCCACCTAATTTCATAACTGAACATTCATATACCTGAGGATGAGTTGGAAGTAGCTTTTGTCAGCCATTTGATGATCCTAAAATATTAAAGTCCAGTTTGACACTCATCTGCCCAGATGTTAATCTGGAGTAATTCTGCTGAATAATGTCTAGTCACTGGAGTGGCGCAAGTATAAAAGTGGTGCAAGAAAGAACTGGCTATATGTTAGAGATCCTACTGTCTTTCCTTCTACATCAGTGTACTTACAGTGGAGGGCAGTTCTTTACCATGAGAGTGGTCTAGGAATGCAAGATATGTTTCCATTGCAAAGTTAACCTGTGTATGTGGCTGGGGATGTATTGTAATTCTTTCTCTGGGGTCATAACCTGTAATTCTTTTTCCATGTACTCTCAAAGGAGCTCTTTTCCCCTTCTGTCATATACTGGAGAAGATTTATCCATGTTTTTCCTCCCCCCCCCCCCCCCCCCATGATGGGGAATTTGAAGTTCACTTAGGGGTCTCTGAGCAATGGGCTCATTTCATTCAGAAATGAGGATTCTGGCCGCACATCAAGTTAATTCATGACAAAGTTAAATCCATAGTCTTACCTGCAGGTCACATAAAGTTAGGATTAAAAGTACTTCCCCAGAGTTTTTCTGTACCTTTTATGGGTGTTTGGGGTGTAGGCTGAAGTCTAAGCCTGTCCTGGAGCCTTTGTGCTTGAAGAGACTTACCTTTTGTTTTGGTTTTAAAATGTCAGGCCCCTACGATTTTTCGACAATGAGTTTAATATAACTCCATTATAGTCAACTCTGGCATAACTAAGAACAGATTCTGATTCTAAATTGGTGTAGAATACAAGAACACTGACAAAAGATCAATATAGAAGAAAGCACTCTCTTCCTATAATTTAAAAAAAACAAACAAAAAAACCAACAACAACAACAAAAAAAACCCCCAAAACATTTTGTATATGTTCTTTTTTCTTTCACAGTTTTCCCAGTGAGACTTCATGGAGGACTTCAGTGGAGGGAAAAAGTGCAGTTATTGGTTGGGCTTGGTATAAGGTACACTTTGAACTGCTTTGCTCAGTTCTCTGCATGTACAGGACAGTAACCTGAAAGTCACACTGAGAAATGGCACTAGCAGCATTATGTGTGATTTTTGATTTTTACCTATAGTTGTAATTCTTTCTATGCACACTTTAGTTCTGAGCCTCTTTTTTAGATCTGTTGTTCTGGTATTATGATACTGATGTTCTTCACAAACGCAATGGATTTGTTAGAATGCTGACTGAAAGAAACAAATTCTTAAATTTTCCTGAGATTTGCTAATGTGATCTTTCAAGTTTTTGATAATTTAAACCTCTTGATTTTTTTAATGCTGAAATCTTACTTTGTGTCCATTATGTTGTCTCCTCCTTAATTTAGGGAAATTGTTGTAATGGATTTTTCCACAGCTCACATTTACCCTAAGCTACACAAACAGGTTTTCAGTGGTGGTAGATCATGGTGACTCTTTAGTCAAACAGCTCATAAGCTTCTCATCCTTCTGTCTGCTTTCCTTGAATGTGAGAGATATAATGTTTTAATGCTCCTTATGG
Organism: Platalea leucorodia; assembly: GCF_965183815.1. Lineage (NCBI taxonomy): Eukaryota > Metazoa > Chordata > Aves > Pelecaniformes > Threskiornithidae > Platalea > Platalea leucorodia. Next base: position 30,794,647 of record NC_138828.1, on the reverse strand, counting down.
GGCAGTGCAGTATGTAATTTCTAATAGCACAGAAGAGCACCAAACGTTTCTTTATAGGTAGCAATTTTTAAAATGTCGTTTGCAGCCAAATGAATGATTAGTGCTTCTAGCAAGAAAGCTAAGAGCATTATGAACTCTGTCTCAGGAGTGACAGATAGATAACTCTTCAAGACTTCTAAGAAAGGCTTTGCATCTGTAAGGTCTAGATGTATGTACAGTTTTGGCTGTGCAGCAAGATGTACAAAAGCTAGAGTTCAGATCTGCAAGATGCTAAATACTCTGGTCTTAATCTAATACAATACTCTGTCCATGGCATCATTTGCCTTGAGATATAATCTCACCCCACATGCACTTCAAGCTGTCCAAAACAATATACTTCAATGAGCGTGGCTCTGAGCCTGAGCCAATAACCCTTGTTCAGGAGTATACTGCCTATGGGTAAAAGCTGCACCCACACAGCTATGTGTATTACAATTGGCTGTATGTAAGCAAAACTGCCCAGAGAGCAGGTAGAATGTCAGCCTGTGAGAGATCAGTTAGACACCCCCTCAGTTAAATTTCAGCATAACAATAATTCCACTGAAGCAGTATACTGCAATGAACGCCTAATGTACCACCATGAATATAGATTTTGAGTGTTTCACTAGAGTGGTCATAAAGAGCACCGAACCCAACAGGGTCATTCTCCAGTGACTACCTCATTTTGTTTGCCTGCATCCTTCACTTTTGTAAATAAATCAGTCAGCCTTTTTGCAGAAAGTGGTTATTCATCAAAAGGACAGGCGAGGTAAAAATTTTATCAATACTTGGTTGCTAGTCTACCTATCCAAATAAAGCCCCATATTTCCTATGTTACCAGGAATCTTGCTCAATCCTTGATCGCTGTTTTTGTTGTTTCTTATGTTAAGGTAGAAATGTTGTAGGGAAATTGTACTTGTTGTACATTATACAGTATATGTTATACTTCATCTTTTTCTACAGATCAGGGAAGATAGGTCACTTTACTGCTCTTGAGTTGCATACAATGTGTATGTGCAGTTTACTTAGGATAGAATAGCCACTTGGAGAATTTGAAGCATGAAGAAAATTAGCCACATAGCTCCTGGGGAGGAGGAAGGGAAGAAAAAGATAGTCTTGATTTCCTAATTACTAGCAAATTGGGACCTAGTTTTGGCTGGACCTTAGGCACGAGTGTAAAAAAACTTGATAAGTAATGTGCCTCTCATCTAGTTTCTTCACACTCTTCACCCCCCCCCCCCCCCCCCCCCCCCCAAATACTCTGAAAAGGAATGTTTTGTTTTCAGGATGAGTCTTCTGAAGAGAACTGAAGGGGTTTGGTAGTTTGCAGGCACAGAATAAAATGGGATGTTATTGAGAGGCAAGGAACGTACAAAAAGAGTTCTCTCAGTAGAGTGGTAAAATGCCAATGTGCTTTTATCTGCTGTCAGCTTTCAGGTTGTCTGTACTTGCCAAATCACCTTGTGTAAAGCTGGCAGGATGTTTGATCAAATCTGCAAATTTAGATACGCAATTTATCAAAAGAGCACATGCTAACACAACAGGTTTTTTTGTCTGTACACTAGAGTCTTTTTAATTTGTTAGCACTTTGTGTTACTCCTATTTATACATTTAGCTGAGTAAAAAACTGTATTCCATTGCTTGCTACTTTTATATAGCTGTGTGGTTTTGGACTCCACACAAAGTAAAAAGTGTTACTAAGTTGTATTAGTGGTGTCAGGTCACCTAGAAACATGGTAGTGTTGCAAGATACAGTTAGTGCTGGTGATTACATACTAGCTGCTTTCTCATCCCTCCTATTAATGAATTAGTGTCCAGTGATGGTGTTAAGCATATGACTCTTAATGAGAGCTTCAAGTGAAGCTTGTAGCTGTGAGGAGTCTTTAAAATAACAGTAAGCAAGCTGGAAAACATAATAGAAAAGAGCATGTGAGAAAGGATCTCAAGAACCTTGGGCTAAGTCTGTAAGGAAGAAAACCTATGAATACCTCATGCCAAAATCTGCTTAGTATGACAGCATTTTGCCATGATCTCTAGCTCTAGTTCTTAAAAATGTTGTTGCATGCCACTGAAAGCAAAGAGTAGGGGATGTCAGTAGCTGTGTTAAACTGGCTCAGATGTTTCTTCTTGCCCACTGCGACTGATTTACTGCTTTCTCTGCTGTGCTTCACTGTTAGGGACTTAGGAAAATGGTTTTATTGCCGTTTCTTGTCTTTCTAAAGATCTCTGTGGAGTCTGTACCAAGATATTGTGAATGTTCTGTAAGCTTTGATCCAGACTCATGAAAAGTTAGTGGCCTTTTACTGCATGTTGTCTTTTTGGAATTCCCTGGGGTACAGAGGGACAGGAGAGCAGAACGCTGTTTTCCGGCAGCTGAAATGCCACATGAAACTAAGTTATTAGGAGCAGGCAGGTATCTAACACATCTTGAAAAATATACTGATGTATCTTTCTGTGCTCCCCTCAACACATTAAAAGTTTGTCAGATAAGCACAGTCAACTTTAGATTGTATTATGTTTTGAAGCACGAATATAGAATTAATACACAAATTTGGCTTCTGATTTTTCCAATCTAGTTTTACTTTGTGTTAGACATGGAAATTGCATCATCTATTTATTAGACTTATCAGGCTTTGAACTAAATAAAAGCAAAATATCTCGCTGAGGAATATGCCTCCTAAGCCAGAGCCAGCTGCTTGACTCTTGGCATGTTGAAGAAGAGTGCACCTACTCTGCTGCTCAGGTTTTTTTTTTTGCATATTTCATTTCCATGTTTGAGTGACTACCTAATACATCTTGACTTTAATAAATATGCAAAGAAACTGAAGTGTTTGAAAACTAGCAGTTAGGCTTTTCCCTCACATTTTCAAGCCCCAATTCAGCTTGATCAACATAGTAATCAGATTATGCCAGATACTTCATTAGAAATTTGTGTTGATGGTTCCAGAGTATATGTTGAATGTTGTGCATAGTGGTATATTAGTGACTATGGCGTACAAGCAGGCAGCTATATGGCTATATATTTGGTATATTCATTTGTCCATAGACAAAACAATGCGAAAGTTTTATGTAGGTCTTTGTCAGTGATTAATTAGCAATGTTGTTACTGAAGTGTTTTTCACTTACAGTTTTTGTGGCTTTGTATAATCTTTCTCACTAGGTTAGTGAGAACTGATAGAATTCTAAATGTTTCTGTATGCTCATGCTAGGACAGGTCAGATAGCAGGCAAAAATTGGAGGTGACTGTATGGTTTTATTTTACTGGCAGGTAAGGTGTTTTAAGGTGAGTTGCAAGGAGTTAATATTAAGTGCAGTAAGATCATAAAATACAACTGATTACCACAGGTCTTGCTTTTTTGTCTGCCTGGAAGAGGGGGAGGTATCTTCAGAATTTAACATTTCCAGAAAATGTACATCTTACTGAGATTTTTGGATGGAGTAATTACTGGGAGTAGAAACAACGAGACCTGGTAGTGGTTTCTGTTTGCCTACTAGAAAGCTCAGAAATCTGATTAAAATTGTGAAAGAAATTAATGAGGTTCCATTAGCTGTACTTGGTAAAACTTTACTCCATGGCATACATATATAGTTTTACTTTGCTAGTCTTTTATAATCCTTCTGCTCTGTTTTGCTTGCTGACACTTCCTATCTGTAAACATATTTAATTTATAAAGCTTTCAAGAATATTCTTTGGAAAAACTACTGCAAATATTTTTTGATATGGTAAACTTTTGCTGTATTATCAAGAGACTACACTTTTGATGCTTTTGGGTGCAATTATTTTAATCTAGTGCATATTCTGTTTTTTCTTTCTCCTGAGTGTATTTTGACATGTTTTTGTACCTTGAGATGAAGACGTTGTTGCTACTTAAATGCACAAAGACTTTTTTAATTTGAGGTTGGAAAGTATATGAGAATGGTATCTCCATGACTTTCTAGTCTTCTATCAACAGATCCTTAGTCAGCTGCAGAGTTTTCCATGCTGTATGTGTGTTTCAGATCTGTAGCGCCCAATTCCTAACTAGACTCCCTCTGCTAGGCTGAGTGCCCTAAAATTCCTTGCTCTGTACGCAGCAATGCTTTCCTTGTCATAACTGCAGCTGGCATGCTGCTAATAGATCTGAGGGCTGTTAGCCACAGGCACTCAAAGATCTCAGACCTGTGTCTGAGAGACATAAGAAAACAAGCCTGTCAGTCCCAGGAGGGTTTGGATAAGCACACAATTGTACTTAATTGGCTTCGCAGTAATGCAAGACTAGATTCACTCAGCTGTAGATCATGGTGCAGGAGAAGCCATGAGAGGGGATGAAGCTCCCTGGAGTTCTGAAGCATTTCAGAGTCATGGAGTGAAGTCATGGCTCTGGAGTCCTCTTTACTGACCTAAGCAGCCACTACGGTGACCACACTGCACATTAATGTTGTTCTGTAGCAGTCTGTAGATTAGAATTGCTAAACAGGGAGCTGGAAAACATAGCAAGGGGAAGACCTGGTGTGTTTGTGTTGTCAAAGCACTTAACAACTCTGAAGTAAGCTTTTTGCATTTAATTGTTCTCTTCTTTTGTACCAAAATGTGCCCTGAAAATACTATGTTCAGATGTAAGATAATGCTCCATCCCTGATTCCTTATCTATCTTTCAATTTTTTTAATTGAAAAGAGGTAATTTGGAAAGTAAATACTATAAGAGTAGCAGACTAATGATCTATTATGTATATGAAAAGCAGCAACAGTATAAAAAAGATAGAGGAAAAAATCTTCAATGGATCCTTATTAGTAGATCAAGAAAAAACCAGAAAATAACTCATATACGCAAACCAGCTTCATCTTGCAACAGAAGCTGAGTTAGCTTATTTCAGAAGTATCACATTTGAAGATGGAAGTCTGGAAGTCTTATTTTTCAGGTAGTTCTGTTGTTGTGTATTCACTGGGATGAGAAAAGGTATTTTGAATGAGTTAGGATAAAAATCATAGCAAAGTGACTTGCACAGCTGAGGATCCTGACTTGGAAGAGAGAGAGGAGGGGAGAGTAAGGAAGTGCCTGAAAGTGATATGTGGAGTTAGGGCCTTGTGTAAACTATTTTGAAAGGGTAGAGAAGATGAGGGATATGGAGTTGGTGGTGAAAGGCTGGAGGAAGAACAGATGAATTAGCTTAAAAAATTCAAAACCTTGTGCCTGATGATATAAACCAATGAGTAAGACAGAAGTAAGCATGCACTTTCTGTATGTTGAGGTTACTGGATAATTGTGTACTACAGAATTTCTTGAATTGTCTCTGAAGCATCAGGCACAGAACTAATCCACTAATACAATTCCCCATGACAAGTGCTAAAGCATGGATGCATTTAAAGTTATGAAAACTGACTGACCATAGTTTATATGATGTGAACATATGTTAGTGTTAAAATGGTCTTACTGAAAAAGCCTGCTCTGTAAATTAGTGATTACAGCATTTTTTGATTGGCTATCAATAGAGCAATAAATAGTCTTATTAATGAAGCTCCTTGCTGAAGTCACTAAGTCCAACAGCTGCAGAAACTCTTTGCCTTATGACACAAATCTTATATGTGATTGCTGAGGCTGGAATTTCTTAATAGAAATCACTACAGAAGAGGAGAGTCTTTCTGTTTAGGTGGTTCATTTAACCAAGGGAGATCACACAGCAAATACTTCTATGCTTCCTGACAAGAACTTATGCTAGTGAGTTAATTATTGTGTTATTGTAGACACCTGGCCAAAGAAGTTGGCAGCTCAAAGAATACATTAAAAAATGCAATACAAAAAGATTACCTCTGGAAAGCCTGTTTCTTCGTTATGAGAGTTGATAGGCTTTGACATCAGAACATCAGTTGTGGAGCATAAAGGTTATAGTAGTGGAAAGACTTGACTGGTGTCAACAAAGCGTCAGCAGACAAATCCCTGTGAAGCATCATGTCCTGAAAAGCAGAGCTTGTCTTTGGATGAATAACTGGGGGTGTTCTGGTTCCCCTTTCATACTCATTGATGTAACAGATCTTCTTTGTTCCTTCATTGCGTCTGTGCAGACAGGTTCCAGTGAAATATGAATTAAGTGGAACTGCTTTTGACTAGCAGTAGCATAACTGAGAGTCGCAATTAACAGTATTTTTGATAATTAGCTTCTACCATGCTAGAGAATTCTGTGATTGCATTTGGAAGAGTGCTAGCTAGTAGAATCCTTTTAAATCAAACTCTCAGTGCATAAATACTTTGTAGTCCTTTGGGAAATAATCACAGAAATATTTTAAAGGGGATTTTATTAACATGCTTCAGTTCAGAAATGATTCAGAGATTATTATTCCCTGTCTGGGTGGTACATCCACTTGTTGTCTGTCATCAAATAATTTGGGTCTGATTGCGGAAACACTTGTTGGAATCGTAATTCAGTCAGTGAACTACTTATGTTCTTAGTTATCGCTGTGCATAAATAATTGCAGGATCAGCACCTAGCATTGTGAATTCTTTAATACAGAACCCTATTGTTATTTGTCTGTCTACAGTTTTTCACAGTAAGGCTCTAATCACTATTTCCTGTGTTTGCACTGGAATGCATATATGACTCAGAATTCTATATATTTATATATTATACACATCATTATATCTAAAATAATACAATTATGTCTTCTCTATTTATACATTAACAATTATAGGAACACTTTTCACTCCCTGATATATTTATTCTCTCCCAGCACTGGTGATGTAGGAGAACGCTTATATGACAGCCAAGGAGCTGAGGAAATGAGACACTGAAGCTCACATTCTCATTGTCTTTTAAATACCTATCTTCTATTAATTTTGATTACCTAGATAATTTTATGTAGCTGGATAGAGAAGGACTCTGACTGAAGAGGGAGCTGTACCAAGATCTCCCGAGTCCAAAAGGCACACTATTTGGATGGCTATTCCTCCAAATAGCTGCAACAATCTTACTTCTGTAACACTTATTTAAAGAGTTAATTTCCTAAATAAAATAACCTGTTCTGTTGAATGCTATCACTTCCAAACTTGCACATATATGAATGCAGAATTTTAGAAATCTTAAAGGAAAACTACTTCATGATTTTATATATAGCACCTGTTTCTTCTCTTCCTCCCTAAAGTATTTGCTTTATTGCCTTTTCTATGGGAGGGTCACCTGCTTAGTGGATGAAGGGAAGGAGGTGGATGTAGTTTTTCTGGGTTTTAGTAAGGTTGTCCCTCACAGCATCCTTCTGGACAAGTTGTCCAGCTATGGGATGAGCGGGTTTACGGTGTGCTGGGTGAAGAACTGGCTGAAGGGCAGAGCTCAAAAGGTAGTGAATGGGGCTACATCTGACTGGCAACCGGTCACCAGTGGTGTTCCCCAGGGTTCAATTCTAGGGCCAGTTCTGTTCAATATATTTATTGATGATCTGGATGCAGGAATTGAATGCACCATTAGCAAGTTTGCTGATGATACCAAACTGGGAGATGCTGTTGACTCTCTTGAGGGACAGAAAGCCTTGCAGAGGGATCTAGATAGATTGGAGCATTGGGCTATGATTAATGGGATGAAATTTAACAAGACCAAATGCCAGATTCTGCACCTAGGACAGAATAATGCCAGGCACAAGTATAAACTGGAGAGGAGTGGCTGGAGAGCAGCCCTGCAGAAAGGGATCTGGGGGAGCTGGCTGGCAGCAGGCTCAATGTGAGTCAGCAGCGTGCCCTGGCAGCCAAGAGGGCAAACCCCGTCCTGGGGTGCATCACACACAACACAACCAGCCGGTCAAAAGAGGTGATCCCAATGTATTCAGCACTGGTGTGGCCTCATCTGGAGTACTGTGTGCAGTTCTGGGCCCCACAATTTAAGAAGGATGTGAAAGTCCTTCAAGGTGTCCAGAGAAGGTCAACAAAGCTGGTGAAAGGGCTGGAAGGCATGGCCTGTGAGGAGCGGCTGAGGACTTCTGGCTTGTCTAGTTTGAAGAAAAGGAGGCTGAGGGGTGACCTCATTGCTTGCTGCAGCTTCTTGAGGAGGGGAAGTGGAGAGGGAGGTGCTGAGCTCTTCTCCCTGGTGCCCAGCGATAGGACGTGTGGGAATGGTTCAAAGCTGCACCAGAGGAGGTTTAGACTGGACATTAGGAAGCATTTTTTTACAGAGAGGGTGGTCAAACACTGGAACAGGCTTCCTAGAGAGGGGGTCGATGCCCCAAGCCTGTCAGTGTTTAACAGGCATTTGGACAATGCCCTTAACAAGATGCTTTAACTTTTGGTTGGCCCTGAATTGGTCAGGCAGTTGGACTAGATGGTTGTTGTAGGTCCCTTCCAACTGAAATAGCATATTCTATTTTAGAAATTACTTTTTACAATAATGTACAGGGAATTTAGATATATATTCCCTATAATAATGATGTATGATGATCTTTCTTAGTAGAATTAGGGAACACAGAATAAGATTCAGAGTCTCTTACTTCTGAGTCATTAATTTCTCATACCTAACCCAAAACTAAGAGTGCTCTAAACAGATTGCACCAAACCATGTAGTGCTAGAAAAAGACCTGACATTTGAGTCACACAGTAGGCAAATTCTGTGCTTCTCTGTTCACAAATGGTAGATACAACATTGTTATTTGGACACTGACTGAGAAGCGTGGTTAGCAAGCATGCTAGCTAGTGAGTCTGGGCAGGTGTTATTTTACAGGTCCAAAAGAGTAGTATGTTGAACTCCTTTTAATATTTTTTAATTATATATTCTCCTCTGTGAAGCCATTTTATTTAGAAGTGAAAGGTAATAAGTCGTCTTCTAGTACTACTTCCTTGCTCTCTCTGACCCTGCCATAACATATTGTATCAACCATATTAGCCCGTGAGTTTTAGCAAACTGAAACGTGTTCCCCATACCATCCTGGTTCTCCAACAAGGGATGGAGAAGACTATAAAAACAGTAACAATATCTAATGAAATAGTCTACTAAGGACAAAGAAGTATCTTTTAATCTTCTTTCAGAGTTACCTTCAGCTGGTAATTCTGCACTTTTTCTTTCAACCCTAAACTGAGCCCAAGCTGGAACCATAGACTAGGAACCCCAGTCCATGGACAGTAGTCCACGGTGGAAAACTTTGCTTCCCCAGTTTCCTTTGACAGCACTTTCCCAGCAACCCTCTAAATCTAGCTCAGTGCTTTCTCTTTTTCTTTATTTGTAACTCTACCCTAAGGGGCTGATCAGTAGGCCAGGAGACCCCAGCCACAGGCTTAGTGTTCCTTACAGGAGCATTCTTCAAGCGGCCCTTACTTGCACTTGGCAGCTCCTTTGCAGTCCTTTTAGAGCCCTGCTCCAGTTACGGTGCTGCACTCTGAACTCTAAAGTCTGATCATTTCTCTGAACCTAGCCAGGGACCCTGCTCCATCTAGATACTTGATATTCTTCAAAGAAGAATAACTTTTGCAGCCCCTAAAAGTTTAATTTTAGTTTAAAACTTTAAGAGGTAGAAAGGAGAGACACTCACAAATATGCACAGTTAATAAGAGGTTTGTAAATCCCATGGTTGCCCAAGAGGATATAATACTGGAATAAGCTGCAAGAGAAGGAGGAATTGCTGTATGATACTGCCTTATTTTTGAGAATGCACATATATGAGGATAGCTTTTAAATTATTGTGTGTTCTCCATGGATGACTATATTAGCACTAATAAACCATGCCTTGAAGCATGTTTTGAAGTAGATTCTGAAAGATCAGAGGGAGAATCTTCCTCTGTTGGATAAGGGTCATTCAGGACTCTGTGTAACAAGGCTGAGGGGAGGGAGATGGGATTCTTCGGTGTAATTCAGGCTGATCACATGAAGCTGTCTTTTGGAGGGTAAGGTCTTCTGCTTACCTTGCATGTATCCCCGTGTGCATGGGGTGAATGAATTTCAATGTAACAAAGATCAGGTTCTGTATGGAATGATTTCTATTTGTCTCAGCTTTCTTTAGTCATCTGAAGCATTTCACCTTTTAAGTTTGAATTTTAGCTTTTAAATATTGCAGTGAATCCTGGGTAAAATCTGAAGTGACTTGCTCAAAGACAGAACGGAAGTCTGAAGCAGTAGAAGTTGTTTAAATCTGAGATTTGGGTCCCACCTAGCCAATGGATTCACTTTTCTTTCTCAAGGTTCTGTTAGTTTCTGGGTACATTGCAGCCTGTCTTGATATAGAGTCCACTAAATTATTGAAAAGGGAAGCTAAGTGCTTATTAGATAATGATGAGAATTGTGGTGGGTTGACCCTGGCTGGACACCAGGTGCCACAAACCCTGCTTCCTTTGGATGAAACCATTTCTATCCCCTGCCTTTGTGCAGTAGGCTGAGTGTTCCTTTTCAAATTCTGTTGCTAAAGATCATGCGTATATCTTTCAGATAAAGCATGGTGTCTGGCTTTGGAGGGGAAGGCTTGCTGCTTCTTCAGCACTTAGTGTTGTCAGCCCTTTATATGTGCCTCACAAATTACTAGGATGAAAACTAGCCATGATATGAAGCAGCAATTGAAGATGAATAGTCAGAGTCCAACTGAAAGTATAGGAGAAACTTTTAAATCCAAGTTCAGGTAATTAGTTTTTTCTTCACTGGCCAACACACTGGAAATGATAAACCTGAATTTATACAAAGTGTTGTCAGTTGGTTGCCAGAGTGAAAAGAATACTTGACAGATGATAGCTCCATTGCAGTGGTCTCAGCCTGCGTTTCAGGGAATGGATACTTGGTGTCAATACGTGTAAAGCTGTGTATAGGGAGAAACCTCAAACACATCAGCTTCTGGACCGCCAACATGTTCATGTTCCTCAAAGACTTCCCAAATGGTTGTGAGAAATGATTCTGAAGCATGGTGGGCTGCTGCTGCACGCTAACTATATAGCAGTGTTGTAAATGCTGACAGGTATGTTGTGTGACTTCATTTGAGTGAAGAAGGTATATTTTTTTCTGTCTATAGTTTATCCTTCATGGGCAGGCCAACAGAAAAATTAATTTAACCCCATGAACTAGTAATTAAAGGTAAAGAGCACTTCTCTTCTGCATTGCAGAATATTATTTTGTGGGAAATGTTGCAAGATAACTTACTAACTCTAGTCCTGATCTATGTTAATAAACTTACTTGCTACAAATTTTGTTGATGTAGTGTAAACTAATTTCCCCTGTGAAACTGCAGCAATAAATATTGACTGAATTAAATTATGGACACAACGATGTAGTGAAAAGGAACTTTTACCCAGAAGCTATGAGGTCCGTGAACTAAACTGATGATTGAAGCAATCATTCTGTCAATGATATGTTCTAGCAGCTTGGCCTATGTTTATTTCTGCGTGTTGAGTATAAGTAAATATCTCAACGGAAGTAATGTTCTAATGAAATGCAATGAAGCAATATCTGGTATATTTTGGTACAATCTTTTAGCAGAGACATTGATTGTGTTTGGGCTAATTACAAATTACTTAGTGGAGAGGGTATTATCTTTTGTGAATTTTGTTCTAACAGAAAAGTCAGAACACAAGTTTTACATATAAAATCAGCGTGAACATTGCTCTGGAGAAGAAAGTGGATACAAGACTCCAGTGCAGCTTATGTTCTGTGTGAACTTTAGTTTGAAGACTCAAACAGCACGATATTGCAATGTTGACCAGGTGCTTAAGGGCTGGAATCCTTCATTTTTGTGGAATGGAGAAGCTACTTGAAAATAGTAGTGTAGTAGGTAGCCCTGAAGTACTAGTGTAATAGGATACCAATGCCCATTCAAAAGAAAGAGCAGAAATTCATTAATACAGGAAAAGGATAATAGTATACAAAAGGAATCTTCACTTAGCTGAGTAAAAAAAGTCAAAAGCATGGTGTATAATGTTAGGTTTCATGGTTTGTGGTGGCAGCTGAGGCTTGCTTTTTTTGGCTTTTCCTTCTATTTAACTCTGCTGGCTGTATTTCTGTGCATGATGAGCATATTACCCATTTCAACCGGTTATACTTTCATACAGTGCAAAATTCATTTGTGATAAATTTCTAGACAACTCGCTTTTATAGTAAGACCTAATCATGACTGTCATCCCCTAAAGATGCCTTTGAAATACCATATTGGTAATTAACACTGGAAAATAAGCAGCAGTCTCCGTGGGAGACTGAGGAGTAATTTTTATGAGAGTAGTAGTACCAGTACTGATAATAAGGTGAAAAATTACTGGAAAGGGAGGGAAAAGTAAGATAACAGAAGAAATGGCAAAATGGAAATAATAATCCAGATAGAAAAGGTTATCTGAAGATTGATGGAATACAGTGGTGAAAACTGAGCCTAGTTTTGTGGAGTGCCTGGGGATTCAATTAGCAGTACCACAGTAATTAAAACTTTGGGCAAATGATAAAGTTCTACCATCCAAAAGGCCCAGCTGGGTAATGAGGCAACTAAAATCCTGGCAAACGCAGGGAGCTTTGCTGTCATATGCAAAGTTGGCAAAGTAATTGTTTTCACAAGTGAAGCCCTGCAGCCCTTTATGAGAGTGAGCACAGGAGGAATTTCTTTGAGCTATGTAATGAGCATTTGGAAACTTTATCAGATGAAAGCATGTGTGAAAACTGAAACAAACAAACAAAAAATTATTTTAGTCTGTACCTGTTACTACTATAACTTTAGGTTTTTAAACCATGTGAACCTGTCACCTAACTTTTTCTCAAATGTGCTATATGTAACCTACAAAAGATTAAATGTCCAAAAGACAGACAAACTGTAACTAGCCACCTAGCAAAGCACTTGCAAATTGAAGTTTTGTGGTGTTTCATTACACTGCTGGGTAGAGGGAACTGCTCAGTCTTAAAACCATCAGGTGTGGTTGAGTTACACTGTGTTAAGCTGCCATTTAAATACCTAAGATTCACTACTCAAAATTTGTATCAATACAGGGATAACACAGATTTGTCATTTTGATTTGGAGTTGAAATCTGTTTGTTTGTTTGTTTTGTTTGCATATATAGATTAATTTCTGTTTTTTTATTCTATTCTTTCCGAGTTTCTGCTTATCTTGTTCTGCTAAACAGTTTTGTGCCTTGCGTAATACACATTTTAAATGATTTTGCTTATCATCTTTTAATAGACTTTTTCTTCATGTATGCATAGTAATGTGAAACAGTCCTGAACTGATTTATGAACAGATAAGTTAGATGATGATTGGTTTGTTGGAAAAAAAGAATTGATAATTCATAGAAGTCTGAACTGTTCTCACAGAAGAGGACTGGATCTAGTAACATCCATTTTTAAGCCCTTCTGTGTCATTCTGGAACTTCAAAGATAACAGGTCAACAATAAACCACTTTGTTATTGCTGTAAGGCAATGCTGACATTTATAAAAGATACGTGATTTAGAAGAACATAAAATTAAAATGAGATTAATGCTAAAATTTCTCACACCTGAGCATTCTGTGGTAGCAACTTTGCCTGAGTTCTGAATAAAGGCTTAGCCCTGATGTAATTCCAAACCACTATTAGTGTTTGCTTTAAAGTGGAAACAACCCAAATCGTTAAATAAATGCACCAGCATGGCACGAAGTGCAAGTACGTTGATTCTAATAAGTTATTTCTCTCTGCTGGTTTGTCTTTCTGTATCTGTTTGTCCATTCTTCCTTCTTTATTCATGAAGGAAAAGCTTTAGCACATATATTCTCCAAGAATTAAAACTTGAAAGAATGCACTTCTGATTATTACCCTTGAACTATTTTGAAGAAAGCAAGGAAATGTGCATGTTTTTACCTAACTTCATTTTGTTGTTGTTGTTGTTGTTGGGGTTAGAAGACCCTGAACTGTGATCCACTTTTTTTTTTTTAAGATATTTGGGAATGCTTAAATAACTTTTTTTGTTGTTGTTTCTACTGTCTCGAGAAAGGTTAAATTTCCTTTCCTTATCATGGTTGTTGATACTGCGGGCATAAATTATTTCCTTTGAGGCAGCTTGAGTGACATTGTGTCTAGGAGAAATTTCACATGCCTATCAAGGTGCTTTTCTTTTTTGAAGGCTGAAGGAGGGCTGAAAGCTTGGCCATATATTTAAAATAACGTAGTTCTATTGTGCACGAAGAACAACTGTCTATTCCAACTCAAGATGTACCATAGTGCTTGAATACCAATTTTTCTGGGGAGAGGGAAAAAAGACTATTATTGCTAAATGAAGTATTAAATCTTATGGCACATAATTGGATATTTTGTGGTGAGTATAGTCTCTATTTAAAACAACTGTATGATCCTTGTGATTATGCATAAATCTTCAAAATGTGAGTCACTGATGTAACATGCTCTGTCTGAATCTAAACTATTGAATAATAGCTTCGTGATAGCAGATGCTGACTTACAGCCTCAATGACATGTCAGACTTTAGTATCAGTATGACTCTTTAATTGCTGCTAACTTATAGGAAAGTAGAGGATTGATCGTATTGCAGATTTACAAAATACCTAAGGAGTGTTTTCTTGCAGCACTCCAGATGAAGCCAAGGGGAATGCCATTTCTTATTTCTACCTTTCATGATGAAGAAAGCTCAAGCCTAAAGTGTTTAAGTCAGAGATTTATGAATACTCCACTATTCTAGAGAGCTCGTAACAGATGCACAATTGTAAATAATTCTTAGTTTGTCAGCTCAGGTGATGGGATCTGCGGTCATCTTTTTTTTTATTGACCCTTATCTGAAATACTTGTGAAGGAATAGACCTTTTGTTTGTTACCTGGTCTTCGAAGAGCCAGGTGATGGAACATAAAAGCTGATGATTGTTGCATTGTTTGCAGCCCTGTTAGGCAAATCCTTATAAGCCAAGAGGCATCTGATTTAGTACTGAAATCTGAATGTATGTTTAAAACAAAACTGTGTGTCTTAAGGACTACTTATTGGTATATGTCAAATCCCACCCCCCACAATTCACTATGAGCTATTGTTTATTCTTCTAGCACTTTCATCAGGTAAGGACAGATCTTAGGCTAATGGAAACTACAGTGCCTTAGCTGAAGTCCACAGCAGCACCAACTTTTACCTTGCATGCCAGCTTTCCCCACAAAGCTTAATAATTATGAATAGGGTGATCTATTGTTGCTGCCTAACTGGGCAACAGGAGTGTTCTTAGTAGTATAGGCAGGAACGCTTCCTGCTGACAATAAATTTAATCTGTGAAAAAAATTCATCTAGCTGCCTCTGTAAATACAAGGAAAGGTTAGTAGATAAACTGTCTTTATAACTAGAGGTTTGAATTAGTGGCTGTATGTGGATCTGAACTGAAGGCATATGGTCTACACACTTTTTAAATTAATACAGAGCCTGCTCACATCTCAAAGGCATTGAGAAGGATTTTATTCACAAGTAGCTTAATAGAAAAACTCCTTCTAAATTAAAATTCAGCCAGTATGCTGAAAGACAACACAAAACCTAAAAGCTCCTGACGGAGTTAATAATCTAAAAATAAGTCTAAAGTTGCTAGGTTAAAAAAAAAAAAGTATAGTGACTCTTCAAAGGCTACTGATATGACTGAAGGAAAACAGTCTTTAGAAAGAAGGCAGTGAGGAAGACCAGTAAATTCAAAGTTGCTCATTTCACGTCGTTCCAAATATGACCTTTCAGGCTTAAAACAAATCCATGTCTGATAAATGTCCCCTCCACATCACGCTTACAATCATCAAAAAATAAATTCTATTAATGATAGTTTCCACACCAAATAGAGCTGCTTCTGAGCTGTTTCTTGTTCCAAGGGTTCTGGAATGAAGTCCTTTTTTTCAGGTGTATATTTGGGTAACAGAATGGGGCTGGAGGAGTGGAACACAAGATGACTATTATCCAGAATCCTGGATGACCAAGGAGAGAGTGGTTAGATTCCTACCTCTAATAGTAACACCAAGCTTAATGTGGAGTAGTGCACTCTGCAATCTCGCATGCCTGGCAAATAGAGGCAAGGGGGAAATCTGCAGCACTATAAAGTAGCATGTTGATCTAACTATGATCCTCTTGCCATTAACAGGATTTTGAATGGATCCTAGAAGGCCACTGTTTAGGTAGTTATATGTCCTTTACTGAGTACTTGCCTGTATTCCTTTTTTTCTTTTATTTTTTTTTCTTGCAGTACTATGTATGTGGTACTGGCTTTCATTCCTACATCCCCTTTTTATTTTTGTTTTCAGGTTATTTCACCAGCATAGAAGAGAACGTGGTTTACCCATTGAAATCTACACTAGTAACACAATAACTTCTCAGCAGACCCTTCTCATGAAAGGCAGCAAGGAGTTCTGTATAAGAAATTGTTGTAAGTTCACTTTTTAGTTTCAACCTTTTTCCTATTGGCTTTGCATCTGTAAATAGCAATTGATCAAGGGTCAGAACCAGTCTTGCCTATATCTTGACAAGTTCTGCTAGAAAATGCAAATTAAAAATTGAAACCAAATATAACTTGCAATATGCAATAACTCGCAATAATATAACTTGCAATATTATTTGCAATTAATTAAATTATTTGCAATAATATTTGCAATTAATTATATTAAAAATATAACTTGCAATAATATTGCAATATCTTGCAATAATATAACTTGCAATATGCATAAATTTTTAAGACTGAAACTCCTTTCTTCAAAATACCATAGAGTATAAATGTAAAAGTTAGGTAGCTTACATTATTGGGAAGGATACTTCACTCACTGCAGGAAATGCCTCGTGACATTCCATGGGGTTTGCTATTCAATAAACAGGTTTAGAAATCCATGGGAATCCTCTCTCCTTAGAAGTTCTAGAAATGGGCACTGAGGACAGTGAAGTAAACAGGTAACAAATATTCCCAGAATCTTGCAAATAAACTAAAACCCATGGAAACTCTCCCAATAGAGTCCACCTCAATACTTTTTCACCCTGCAGCCAGGAGCAGCTCTTCAGAAGTTACATTAAAATGGTGTAATAGATGAGAGGGAAAATTAAACTGCTGCTTTCCTTAGAGTTTCTCCAGGGAGCAAAAGCTAGAGTATCAGATTGAATTTCCATAATTACAACATACTTTGTAAAGATATTCACTTTTATGTGATCTATTTTGTTATACTGTTTTAACCTCTTTTCTGGATATGATTTTATTATACAGAAAATGTAACTTTTTAAATTAAAGCAGCAACAACAACATAACATGTCTGCTGTAGATAGAATATTTCTACTGCATTTTTACATTAACAAATTCCTTTTTATGTGATATTTCTATGTTCTTGCTTTGAGTGCTGCTCCCATGGCTCTACTCTCTTAGCATTTTTAGAGTGACATTGAAAATCAAATATTATGTGAAAAGTGCTTTGCTTAGCAGGTATATGTAGACATTTTTCTTCAGGAAAGTCAGTTAATCAGTATTTGAATCTCTGCAGAAAGAAGGGTGGAGACCTTTGAAAATATGAACAAAATAAATGTCCAGCTCATACCTGGTTCTTACATTCACATAATTTGTTCTCAGAATACTTTGGAAACTCTAAATTTGGACTTCTGGTATTTTTCTTCAGGAGGGAAATAGAGATGAGACTATCTGCCATAACAGTGGAGGATGATATGTGCTAGGTCTTCTGATAGCTATGAAACGCGTAGAGTAGCTTAGGTAGAGGGGGCAATGGTTTTAGTGCAAAATAGTATGGTGCATTCTCTCCATGATCCCTCCCGAGTTATTGCTTTGCTTATGTCAACCTTCCTTCCCTATTGCCAAGGTGGCTTTATTTTGCAGAGTTGAATTCAATGTGAATAGAACAACTCCCAATCTGGGAACTTAACAGGTGTGACTTTTCAAATATGGTGTTTATGAAAAAGATCGAGCAAGTAAGAAACTGAGAATATAGAAGAACTTCATAAAGCTAAGAGGCAGGCTCCAGATTTTTTATAGTGTAATAGCAACAGTTTTATAGTTGTTGGATAAAGAATTTTTTCTGAACAGTCTCTGAACACAGATGTATCAATTTAGGTTTTAGACACTAATTCATCAAAGCTAGAAATTATATTTTTAAATAATAAAACTCAACTTGACAATAGATGAATTATAAGGATTAAAGCTAAGATTTTTAAATGAGAAAATTTAAAATGATAGACTGGAGGTTCCAACTAAATTGTTCATAGAGAACTGTGCTGAATGTTTTTCAGAGGCAATTTATGCAGGAAAAATTATGGATGTTCAAACAAGGTAATTCAGATCTTATCAGAATTAATCAGAAAGAATACAGAATGATAGTATCTTAATTAAAGTAACTCAGCTACCAACTGATCTAATTTAGTGTGAATCTAAAAAACTCCCCTGAGGAGGACAGGAGCTCTTATTCCAGAAGACAGTAGTTTTCTATCTTTATTTAGAATGATATATTTAAGTCAAGTTTTCCTTGCCTTTTTTCATGCTAACATAAAACTGTATCTATATAGAACTGTCTTCCAGGGAGAAGAGAGTGAGGTGATAGGGTCTCTTTTGAAAGCATCTATTGATTGTAGACTATAATATATATTTCTGTGGGGAATAGTAAAATAAAATCCTTTTCATCTCTTTAATTAGAATTAAGGGAATAGAAATAACAGTAGTCTGATTTCACTTTAATGTCTTCATGATTAAAATGGTGACTGGTACAAGGTTAAGTCTTGTACAATCAAATTGGGATACACCAGAAAACAAAAGGAGTTAGTCCTTGTACTTTGAGTGTAAGCTAATGTTAAACCAAGCCAGAATTCCCACAGGAGTTCACTGAGTAGACACTGACCAGTAAAAGGCAGCATGTCACTGTAGAACCAGTGTCATTTAGTGACTGCCTCAAGTTTTAATGGTTAAAAAAGGAAAAACAACTCTAGCTTTGAAACCCAAAAATTTTTAGCTCTCTACCAGTTAGAGACTGGCACTCTGTGCTGGTTTTGGCTGGGATAGAGTTAATTTTCTTCATAGTAGCTTGTATGGGGCTGTTTTTGATTTGTGCTGAAAGCAGTGACGATAACAGAGGGATGTTTTGGTTCTTGCTGAGCAATGTTTACAGAGGGTCAAGGCCTTTGCTGCTTCTCTCACCATTCCACCAGCGAGCAGCTGGGGGTGCACAAGAAGCTGGGAGGGGACACAGCCGGGAGAGCTGACCCCAACTGACCCAAGGGCTATCCCACACCATATGACATCATGGTCAGCATATAAAGCTGGGGGAAGAAGGAACGGGGCAGACATTCAGAGTTAGTGTTTGTCTTCCCAAGTAACTGCTACATGTGATGGAGCCCTGCTTTCCTGGAAATGGCTAAACACCCACCTGCAGATGGGAAGTAGTGAGTGAATTCCTAATTTTGCTTTGCTTGCATGCACACTTTTTGCTTTACCTATTAAACTGTCTTTATCTCAACCCCTGAGTTTTCATCCTTCTAATTCTCTTCCCCATCCCACCAGTGGGGGAATGAGTGAGCAGCTGGGTGGTGCTTAGATGCCTACCAGGGTTTAAGCACAACACACTCCCAGCATCAAATGTCATTCCTGAGGGAAATGTATTTAATTTGAAACAGATACTGCATTTTCAATGACAAGTTGTAATATCCTGCATAATCTAGTAATATGAATGGATGTAAATTGGATGTAAATTATGGGAATAACGTAGTGTGATATACTAATAAAAACAAAACCACAAACTCATGTTGTTAGAGTCTAACTGACTAGAGAGAGTAGCATGTTTGAGTCTTTTCGAAGTCCTCTGTGTTTCATTAACTCAAACATGGTGCATACTAAGGTATCAGCAGATTAGACAAGTTTACATTATTCCAGGATTAAATGTTTGTTTTTGGTTAATTCATCAAATTGCAAGTATTTGAAGACTTTTCTTTCTGAACCTAGTAACAGCATTAAGGTGACTCTATCTCTTACACCTGCATGTACAATTACATATTTGAAGCTATTTGATCATCTTTTATTGTTAAAGACAGCCCTTGCCACTCTACTCCACTTTTGTACATGCGGATTCAGTCTTCCGTTATCTTGAGATGGACAAAACTAAAAGTCACTGAGAGAATTTGTGTAAAGATGCTGATGAGAAAGACTAGGATAACTCTTGCATCATGTGCTCCATGAAATCTCAAAACTGAGTACTTTTAAATTTCAAAGAATATACAGTCTTAGTGAGATATTTAAAGTATAAACATAATTACCGAGATTATCACACATAAGAGAAAAAGAAGAGAAAATGCTAGATGTAATCTTCAGAAAATATTATTCTAATCTGAACGTTGCCTGGTTATGAAACTGTCTTCCCGTGTTTCCAAAAGGCTAAGTTGCATGAAGAGAAACCAATTTAAAGCAATTATTTCCTGGAAGCTGACTACCATATGATTGGTTGTCAATAGCAATGATTTAGTGCTGGTAGATAGGCTGATAGTAATGTTCTCACAAATATTTGAGATGGATGTTGTTAAGTATTACCATAATGTCTGGGACTGCAGGGGAAGCTGTTGGAGAGATGCACTCTTAATGTGGACAGAGGCGCTTAACAGGACATAGAAGTGCTCCTACTTTGTGGCCATAAGATAATTACTGGTAATGAAGTGTAACAACAGTTTTTTTGATTAAAAATTGATACTGTGTGTGGATAAAGATTATCATTATATTGGTTTGGTTATATGTAAGTGGAAATTTGCTGCAGATTTAGTGCACTACAAATAAGAGGTTGCACTATGCTTATGCTGTTGTACCAAACATCCTGCAAACTTTAGACAGATACATTTGCTTTGTGGCTAGATTGTACGCTTGCAGAATCCTAAAAGAGGTGTGTCTACAGAGCTGCTTCTTATTTCTGAGGGCAATGCAACAATGTTTTTATAGTATCAAGACATGATTGTGTTAATTGAAGGTGGTCTCTATTTTAATGAGGTTGAAGTGCAGTTTTGTAACAATGGGTACTTACTTGGAAGGTTTTGGAGCTCACCTGGCTGTGGAGGTGGATATATTTCCAATAGAACAGAGAGAAAAAAGAAATTCCCACCAGGGACTGCTTTTGAGAGAAGCAAGTTGCTTTTGCATCAGAGTATTTTTAGACAGTATGCTGCTTTTCAGGTATTATGCACTGATGAATAGGAGTGACATCTCTCAAATATTTTCACAGTTTAGAAGTATAAATGGAGTGAGGACCTAATGGAGATCAGATATTAGCTTTGGCAACTCTGTTTTATCACATAGCTATTAAAAGGTTTTGAGGGCACAAGAACAGAAGCTGAATCCCAATCTTAATTTCCTGTGATCTGGTAATAACTCTGTACAAATACCACTACGATGCTACACATTTCCCAGATGTAGGATATGTCTGTCCTAAACCTTCCTTAATTACTTTTGTTAAGCTTGTGGTTCTTTTGATCTTCAGTATCCTGTAAGTGCTATGGAGAGTCTGAGATTTGTCTGTCACCAGTTCAGTCTTTCACTGTAGATGAATGAACACTGAGACAATTTCAAAGCTCATACAAGTCTGTAGCTGTGACAGCTATGAAATTCCAAATAAACATTTCTTTTAATACTTCTGTTCCATCTTCCGTTTCCACTAAAATCAATCAGTGTTGAGAATGCTCTGCTCCTTATGGAGATACTGTAAGAGCAGCAAGCACATTATCAGGAAATTTTCTGCATGGATTACATGCATGACTAGTTTAATATCTGCTATTTTCAGATAGGCAGGAATGAGTTTTGTGAAAGCCCGAAAGCTAGAATGAAGACTTGAGGTATTGGTTAATGAAAAAGAAGAATAATGTTGCCCTTATGGTTCTATTTTGCATTTTGTTCTAATAAATGCTTCCTTGGAGCAAGGGAGGCAGAGGAGCTTGTAAGGGAAAAGGTAGGGGGTACTATGCTACTTCCAGGTCTATTTTATTCTACAACATGATACCTCTGGAAGAAGAGGAGAAGTGCCAGCAGAAGGTATTTGATGACAGACTCAAACTTTAGAGCTGAACAGTAGGCTAAATGTATTTATAATTTTGCAGATTTGAAGCAAGTGCCTTTACTAATAGTTGTTTGCCCCAGTGGAATAGTTTCAGGTGGAGGAATAACTATTTAGAACCATGTGAGTTTGTTGTTTTCTGGCTCACAGAAATAAATCAAACTTTACATGAAATTTTGGATGCATTAGTCCATTTGATCTCTTCCAGTTAGAGGCAGATTACTTTTGTATGGTTTCAAAGGAAAGGTAAACCTCAGAAAAAGATCTGTTGAAATTCTTTACACCTGATTGCTCATCTTCTGTGATTCTGAGGGTAACTCTTTCCTGAGAGGTGGTGGTTATTTTTTGTTGTACTCTGAATGAGGTGGGAAGCTGGCCAAATCTAAAGAACCTAGTTCCTGTTTCAGTGAGTCGGATGATCTCATTTTAGGTGTGACAAAATAAGCAAGGATAACAAGTATGAATGTGTGAAAGGCAAAGCTAGTTTCTTTTAGTACTTTTAATAATCATAAAATAAATGGAGACAAGGTTATGAGTTTATTTCTTATTTCTCAAAGTGCATTGCATTGCACATTCCTTCACCAAACACCTGTAAGTGGGAGGCCATGTATAGATGCTCTGTTACAGAATTTTCCTGTGAGGTGAATTATGGCTCAGGCAGACAGCACAACCTCCCTGTTTATCCCTTTGGTCTAGACTGTACCTATTTTTGTCACTACACACAGTTGTAAAAGAGGTGTCAGAAGGTGGTGTCTTAGATTGCAAATCATGAATTTTCATTAGCTAAGCCAAGGGAAAAACCTTGGCTTCCTCTTTTAAAGTTGAGTTCCTCTAAACATGTAATGGGGTAGGATATTTTGTTTGTGAATCTTCCCATCCAACCCATGTTGAAGAAATTTGTGGTGTGATGCCATTCTGGAAATGCAGTTGCTTCCTCAGCCACTCTCCAGAAAAAAGGCCTCTGGAGAGTTCCCTCTCCCTCTCTCTGAGGTTGATCTGGTAACAATATTCTGATACTGTAACATATATTGAATGAATGCCATAGCTGAGGTCCCTAAGCACTAGAATATATGGAAAAATTATTGGTTTTTTGTTTAAATCCAAGTCACCAGTCTTCAGGTATGATATGAAAAAATTGGATAATAAAGACATTTTCTTTCTACAAGGAAATTTGCTTTCACTAATATTGCAACATTTGAATTTACTGTAACTGACACCTGTTGTAACTCTTATCATAAACTTGTTACATGAGCCAAAAGTCAGATGTTACAGCAAAATACACTCTACTTATCAAAATTACATGGAAAAAGTCTGTAAATTACTGTTTTGGCATTTTAATATTAAAATTAAGTAGAGATCAGCACAATGTAACAAAGTATTTCATGTTTAAAGAATTACATTTTGAGAGATAGAATTCATCTCTGATTTCTGAAAACTTGCACTGCTTTCATGGGATTAACTTAGAATTCAAACACTTTGAAGCAAGATAAAACCAGTCGTTTAAAATAAGAAGTGAAACAACAAATTAATGAAAGTAATTTTGATCAGAAAGTCCATTCAATAGATTCCTCTCAAAGTTTATCTTAAATTTGCTGTGCTGAATTAAAAAAAAACAAAACAAATGAACAAAAAACCCAAAACAAAACAAAAAAAATGAAACAGAACAACACACAATAAACCACATGTGTCAAGTTCTGTGTTGTGAGAGAAATCAGTGTTCAAAGGCAAACACGGACATGCAGAGAAGTAACAGCTGATGTACTATCACACTTTTTGGAGTGTAACAGTTGTGTGCTATGTGACTTTCTTCTGGTTATTAGGCCTTTTCTGTTGCAGGGCAATATATATTTCAGAATTTATCAAGCCCCTTAGGAACTAGATTTGTAGTGGTTGTGCTTCTGCCTTCCTGTTAATTTTCAAGCTAGTCCTTTTCTCCATCTCAGTATTTTCAATATTTCAGACAAATATCTATTTCTGATTTGCAGTCATTGTGTGTATTTCCTCCCTTCTTCCTCAGCTGTGTATAGCTTTCACTCGGATGGATATAGGGCTATTCAGCTTTTTCTCAGCAGAGTGTGCTTAGCTGTTTTGTTTAAATGTATATGTCAACAGTTATGTTTCTGAAGCTTAAGAGGTGGGACAAAATAGACTTTGCTATACATTTGCATAACAGTTTTGCAGACTATTTTTGATAAAGGTGACTATGATGCGTTTGCCTGCTACGTGATGCCAAGTACCTTAAATATGATACTGGAAAAATCAGAGGCAAAATTAGAAATATTTCAAGCCCCTAATTCAGCAATAGTATGTACATGTGTGTATGACACCTGTAAATTATGACTTGCTAATATATCCAAATATATCTGGCAGCACATCCAAAACTGTCATATTTAACCATCTGTTTCATTTCTATTTAAACAAATGCTGGATGTCTGTACTGTGGAATTCTATTCCAAACATGCCAGCACCTGTGACAGTATTTTGCAGCAAGGCTGAGGCAGATGGAGAAAGCAGGGTCTTGCACTGATGGGTGGTGGTAGAGAATGCTTGGAGAAAAGGCTGTGTGTCAGGGAACAGCTGGTGGAAGCTAGGTCGTTTCTAGTTCTGCTGCAGTCACTGAAACAGGCAGAGGGAGAATTGGCACAGATAGACTTTCCATAACTTATTAACTGTCTCTATTTCCAGATTTGAACAATATTTTAATATTGTTCAAAGCGGAAAGGCTAAAATCACTCTTACTGTAAAGCAGTACAGCCCTTCTAAATTAAGAAGTCAATTGGTCATATATACCAGAAAAGGCTCTGGCCAAAGTAATCTCTATTCTAAAGTGTTCTTTATATGAATACGGATGGAAGCTGAAGTCAAGTTAGGGCTGGTGGTAATTAAGTCATGAAGAGCCCTCACCAGGGAGCCCCTCCCAGTACTGGAGGCTAGTTAAGAGTTCTATCACTTGCCACAGCGGCTCCAGAGGAGAAACTGCAATATAAACCTTAATTTCTGATGTGGCAGTGGTTTGATATTTACTCTCCTTCAGTGGCTTACAGAGAGATAAAATGTCTCACAGGTATGATAGGTGTGAAACTTTATTCCTGTGACAGTGCTCTGTTTTATTGTTACTGGTTTTTCTTTGATCATCAAAATGATGTAGTCCTTCCAACCAGAACTGATGGAATTGTTAATTATTGAAAGGTAATTGACTGGAAGACTTTCAGAGTATAGCTTTTTGCCGTTTTTGATATTCCGGACAAAAAATTAATAGCTTAAATTAGTAATTTTATAGTATTAGCTGTAAAAGAAAGATGGATGTCCATGGATTAAAATGTTGAATGACTTAAGTGCACAGAAAGCAGAATTAAACTAAACTGGGATGTCAATTTAAGTGATATTATATAATCTATTCTTTTTGTGTCAGATGGCATCTATATGGTTTTCATTTGAGCCCTACACTTTGAGTCTTGAACCGTGGAGCACTTGTGTGTATACCATTGTGGGGAAATGGTCAACATCATGTAAAGTAGTAGACTCATTGAAAGACAAAAGCCCTGAGGGGGTAAAAAACCCTGCTCAAAGCACATGCAGCATCAAGGCAAGCTTGTTATGTTTCTAGATTGAGTATCCAGTTTAAAAGAATGGGAAAATCGGAAAAAGCACATAAAGTACTGAGGAGAGTACTGCTGTTGTACTGCTTCAGATACTCATGTGTTGTCAAACTATAGTCTCCAGTTATCTCAAATTCCAGATAGCATTACAACAGTACAACAGGTCAGTTCCTCTGAAACAGAGGAAATTATCAGTTTGGACTTGTATACCAAATCCAAGATTATCTTAGAAGTTTTCTGGATCCGAATATAACATCTACTTGTGATGATGAATCAGCCTAAAATTATTGGGAGAATTTCCACAGACATATAATGTAGTTGTCTTAGGTATTTGTAGCTAAAGCAACTGCATATAATCATATTCCTGAAGCATCTTTATGAAAAAAACTTTTAGTAAGCAGCAGGAAACCAGTTTTTCACAGGCTTTCTTTGAAATACATAGCTCAGTGGGAAAGCTTTTGCTGGCAATGATACTTAAACACTTTAGTTGAGCATTTATACAAACACTCAAGATTGATTATATTAAAACAAAAAGCCAAGGGAAGATTTTGGTCTGCTTTTACTCCTGTAAAAAGAACATTGTTTTAGTTTGGGGTCTATTTTAATAATTGCTACTCCAGTTGCAAAATAAATGTCTGATAAATATTAAATATATTGCCTGAACATTGTTAAATTGCATCAAGTACTTTGGACTTCACTCCCCTCTAACACACAGGCAGTGTGTCTTCAAACAGATTGTATTCACTAATAACCCTAAGAAAGCAAGAAGTATTAGACAAGATGTAGTCTTAACCTTGATTTCAGAAAATCTGAATATTTTTTAATACAGAAGGTATCCATAGTTAAGCATCTACAATGTTTTTCATGAAAGAATCCAAATAAATTGTTTTTCTCCAAAATATGTGTATAAGTTATGAATTTGGATTATTTATTTAGTTATTTTAATAATTCAGTATTGTCCTTTCTAAGGACAAGAAAAGGTTACGCTCCAAGGTGGCCTTATCTTTATATTGCTTAATTTGCATTAAGCCCAAATGTGACAGTCTCCAGAAAGGCTGTTAGAAGTTGCTGATCATTTGAATTGTTTTGCTTTAAAGAACTTATTACAGAAGTTGTTTTCTATCTGACATTTTGTCACATTTCCAACTCTGATGATGAGAGACTGGCAAATATATTGATCATATATACTAGATATTTTTCTCTTGATATCTTTAACCTTTCTTTGCTCTACCGATGAAAAGAGGAGAAGTGAACAGCATAATAAAAGCATCACTCACAGGAGGACTTTTTAATATTGCAGCATGCAGACAGGAACTAATCTCACTAATCATATATACTACTATAGGGCATCGCACTCAAGGTGCATCTTTCTTTTCAATTAATTATTTTTGCTATATTCAATTATTCATGTGAAATTTTGACAGATTCACTGCCAGTAGCTTTTCTGTAGTCCATAGGGAAGAGGTTTGTGTGGTTTTTCTTTTTGTAATTACCCTTTACTCCCTTGTCTGAAACACTTGATGTAGCAACTGGTGAAAACACAAAATAATTTTGTTAGTGAAGTTTCTGTATATGCAGATTTTGTGACAACCCTCTAGCCCTTGTTCTGTGCTAGGATGAGTCTAAAGGCAGGCTTCATTTTTTACTTCATTTTGACTTAAATATTTCAAGCTTTACCTCTTTTAACAGCCTGGTGGAGGTTCTGATTTCTTCACCATTTAAATGATAAAGCATTGCAACTGAATTCTGCCTTTTTACTGCTTTACTTGGAAGACAGCATATCCTGGAGAAACTTTTGTCAAGTTAGTGTATTTGTTCCATCTTTTAGGCTGTTACTTGCCTGGGAATTCTGGAACGAGAGCAAGAAAGAACTTGCTACTCTATCAGTCAATGAAAATGTATTTTCCCAGAAAACTGGCCTTAAAGTTATGGAAATAATTTATTCTCACGGAGATGCTTTATAACATTTTCTCCTGTGCATTATGCAGGAGACATCTAAAGGAATTTCTTTGCTGTTTTTCTTTCTGAGAATCTTTGCAGACAAATTGTATTCATTCAGAATAGTAATGTACCAATATCGACTCCTTGAGCATGCATTAGCCTGCAGTGTAATTACTTCTATCAGGTTATAGGAGCTAAGAAAACTTTGTTGTTCTCTAGGGACTCTAATCC
This sequence comes from Platalea leucorodia, assembly GCF_965183815.1. Classification (NCBI taxonomy): domain Eukaryota; kingdom Metazoa; phylum Chordata; class Aves; order Pelecaniformes; family Threskiornithidae; genus Platalea; species Platalea leucorodia. The sequence goes on along the minus strand of NC_138828.1, from coordinate 30,766,966 downwards.
AGAAACTAAGCTGTGAAACAGAGAAGAAAAATATAAGCAGAATGTGCTATGACATGGAATGGGCCAAGTGTAGTAGTCACTGACATTTTGTAAAGAAACAAAAAGCTGAAGACAAGGGCATAGGCTGAATTCAGTGCTCAAATGTATCAAATATGTTTGTTCAAAGGAAGTCAGGAGTGTCACCAGATTCCAAATTGCTTTTTGAGGAAAAGTAAATAGGGTAGAATTTGAGAAGCCAAGTGGCATGTGAAGATGCTGTATATATTTTTTAAGTGATGTTATAGTTTTCAATCTGTCCACTACTATTGTATCAGTGCAGTGCTGATCAGGGGCTGCGATGTCAGCCCCATTTGCTGCCAGAAGGGAACAGTTATACATCCATTTTATGTGGTTCATGGTGACAGAAGTGGGTTACCACGTTAACTCAAGGCAGTGCTTGTTAACACAAATTTTATCTTACATTGATGAGTATGAGCTCAAAGAACTTTTGCCCTATATGTCTTAACAGTGTTCAAGTACTCTACCTGTCCCTGCCAACTCCTCCTGTAGTTTTGAGGATGTATTATTTCTGAGACACGGCACTCGTGTGGTACCATTTGCCAGTGATCTCCATTCCAGTCCCATTTCCCAATCCGTTTTACCCTTTTCTGCACTGCCAGCTGCTGGTCTGTAGTTCTTGATCTCAGTGTAGTCCTGCTTGCGCTGTAAACCTGGTATCTTTTCTTCATACTACATTCTTGCAGCTGTATAAGCCCTGTGGAGGCTAGGTGCTGAACTGAGAGTTAATAGTTGCACCTGATAACAAACCAGACAGGGCTTTACATATGCAGGGTTACCTTTAGGGCTGGCAAAACAACAGGATTTTCTAGCAGAAAACAAATTGGCTTTCAAAAATAGTCCAGCTTCTGGTTTCCAAAAGCAAGCAGGTTATCAAGAATGAATGTGTAGCCAGTGAGTCAGAGAATGATACTCACAGCAGTGGTAGCTACTCATTCGACGAATTGAGTGACTTATCAGTATTCTTTTCTTCTTTGTAATCTTTTCCACTGATTAGTGTAAAAAAGCCTGCCAAAGTGAACATGAAGAAAGTAACTTCTGAAGTAGGAAGTCATATTTAAAGGAGGTACAAGAAATATGCAGAAGGGACAGTTTTAATAATTTAACTATGCAGGGAAAAAAAGTGGTCTCAACTGACTGACTACAGCAAACACCAGACTTAGGTTTAAAAGGTTACTTTTTCTCTTCCTCATATCTCAAACGTGCTTTTCACCTGGAGAAAAATCTGGAGGAAAATAATCCTTGGGATTTAACGGAAGCAAAGTGTGTAACTGTGAGAAGATTCAGACAGCAGCTATCCCATGTTGACTGCTAGGAACATTGACTTGGGAATTGTGATTTGAACATTGACAGCAGTGCTACTTAAGCTGTCTTAACCCTGTCTGCTGCTCCATGTTTTTGTTCTTGCCTCTGTTCAATCACCCACTCATTAATGGAACTAATCTTTCTGCAATGACTCAATCTTTTCTTTGGGAAAAAAAATCCTGCTCAATTTTGTTTTTTTTTTTTTTTTTTCCCAATCTAATCAGTTTGCTAGTACTGCTTGTTTGGAAAATGCCTGCAGAAATGCCCCTGCCAGCAGAAAGGGTATCTAGAGGTAGGAGCTACTTTTTTTGGCAATGGTGGGAGTTCAAATGCAAGTCCAGCATTTAGTGTGAATGGCACAAGTTATTTCTTGATTGGGACTTGACCTCTGTCTCAGTGAAAGAAAAGGATGATCAGGATTTTTTCATGGTTAGACATTGGAAATATAATCCATTTTCTCTTACGTTTTAGTATTTCCCCACACTACACAATGAAACAGGATAAATGCAGAGTCCTGCTAATTGTGACCATGTAACCACAGAAGTCTAACTGCAGCAGTAAGTTAGATACTTTAATTCAGAATTTCAGTCTAGGAGGAAATCATCGGAAAGTTGTCATTCCTTGATTTGAACTAGGATTTAGAGGCTGAAGCCTTTGAATGCTTGCAAGTTTTCTGTCAGTTTAGGCTGGATATCGGTCACTATCAGATGTCAGAATCCAAGTTTACTATGGTCTTGGTGAGTTGGCTTGTAGAGTGCAGTACATAGCAAACTTGGTTAAGTTTCTGTGAGGGAAATAACTGTAATAATTTGTAAATAATGTAAACATTTGTAGCAAATTGGTTTGTTCTTTGTATAAAATGCCCTCTCCCCTAAACCCCAGACTTTGAAAAAAGTGTGTCCAGAGATGTCTGAAATTAAAGACAACACCTTAAAGAAAGAAGTGTTGCAGGTTTACTTCTATTTATTAATATGAGTGATTTCAAAGTCCTCATTTAGATGGATAACCCTTACTGTCCTGAGGAACTGCACTGACATCAATTTATCCTTGTTAATTAAAACTGCTTTTAAGTCTGGCTGGGCCCTTAGGTGCATCCTTAAGGCTGTATTAACATGGCCTTACTATTGACTTTAGATGTCACCTAGGCTCAGCAATGACATTATAATATAAAGAAATAACACAAGAAAAGAGAAAGGATTGCTTTTATGGATTGCAAAGAAAAAAAGCTCTATAAGAATATTATTTTTCTATATAATTAAGTTCCATGGACTTAACTTCAGGTTTATTTTAAGAACATGCCTTTAATTTTATGACAGTCAATACACAGTAAATAAAATTAATTCAGCAATGCATTAACTCAGATTGTATTGTTGACCAGGTCTTGTCTCAAGAGTGTTTGTTGGATTTTGTGTGCCAAAATGCACTAAAGACGTTTCTGGGGGGAAGCTAATGATGGTGGATGCTGAGATATAGAGAAATCTTAGAAGTACTTTTCTTTACCTTTGAGGTAAAGCCAAAGTTGGAAGTGATCTTAGCTTTGTGAAATATTTCCTGATTGAAGAAGCTTATTTACATTCACCAGCAATGAGAATTAACTTATTTTCCTCAACATAAGCTATTTAGTGACAATTAATGTTTTTGTATGAGTTTAGAAAACAGAGTTTGAAGGTATAAGAGGCTACACATCTACTGGCTGGTTAGAGTCTGCAATTCACTATTAGAGGCAACGTATTGAGGAAGATGCTGTTCATGCAGGTTCAAACTTGAAAAAGATATACCACATAGGAAAAGGCTATTTGTAAGATTATTTATATGTTAGTTATAAAGATTCTTTGGGCTGTGGGAGACAACACATCATCACTGGTGGTCTACTGTGGAATTTCTTTGGTTTTACAGTAACACAGAAAGGATAGTTTTTAAGAAGCTTGTCTTTAAACTTAGCTTTTACAGGTAAGTTAATAGAACTTTTATGTGCCCTGGATATGTAGGGTATCCTACCCATTTTTCTCTTAGGCTATCTGCCACATTTCCTCCTTCACACACTTTTCACTCTTTTTCCCTCAACGAGCATATTTCTATATTCTGGAATACCAGGCTAAAGTGTCTGCTGGATTCACTTTTTGCTTCCTGCCCTATAACTTCTATTGTTGTGTAAATGAAAGAGCTTGTCCTGTTAAAAGTGATTTCTACTTCATCGCTATAAGCATCGTCTTTTTCTCCACCCTTCTTGGATGCAAGTTATCTGGGATGTCAGGTCTTGCACGTCTTATTGTTACGTAAATTCATAAGCCAAGATGCAGTTCTCCAGCGCTGTAGATGGTACAGGACAAAACAGGTCTCTGAAACAGAAAATGGTAACTAAGCAGAGGTGGTGAGGGAGTCTGGAGAGTGTGCATTCATACTCGAGGAGAGTGGACTACAGTAAGGCAGTGAGGTGGAAAAGATCTATTTTTTTCATGTAACTCTTCTCAAGTGTTCTTGTTCAGTAGTAAAACTACTTTCTACAGAAGTTTGTCAGGCACTCTGTGGCAGTATTTGTATACTTTTCTTTCCATTTCTTTGGCAAACACATTATCTAGATCTGATACCTTTCAGTGCATGCTACTTGTTGGCATCACCTTTAATCAGCACACAAGAATATTCTGTGGCAGAAGTCTGGAAATGAGAACCAGGAATCATTACTGTCCACTCTGTAAAGATGTTGAAACTTGATTAGCTTAAACTTTTTCCCCTGCTCGTTTTATTGCAAGGGCTTCCTCACTCTGAATTCTGATAAGGGCTCCAACATTTGTTTGTTTGATTTCCTATGTTTTTCTTATTGACTATTTATGTAAACATTGGTCCTCTTTCCAATTTCTCCCAAGTGGGGAAAGCTCATGTTACAACTTTTTCTTTTCTCTTGGAAATGAAATCCTGGCTTTGTATTCAGGAAAACACGGTTACTTATATTCTGTTTTGCAAAAGAGAGGTTAAGCTCTCTCTAACACTTCTGGAGGAGGACACTTTCAAGTGCTTTATATGAGTGTGGACACAAAGGCTGTCCCCTGATGCTTCATAAATAACAAGTGGGCCTGCTCCTACTGTCAACAGGACATTAGATATGTCATTTATGGGCAGTCACAGAGTTCGGGATGATTATATATTTCCTGAATACCTAAAGGAGAAGCATTTGCTGAGTGGTCATGCTTGTGATTGTTCTTAAACAGGAAACAAAGCAAGTTTCAACCCATCAAAAGGATCAAAAGGTGGGGAGCAGTTGAATTGTGAACTGCTACTTCCTTCCAAACTGTTAATTCCTGCACTATTAAGTTACCAGAATGTCTAATATACCAACCATGAATTGCAAGTTTATTGATGAAAATGGGATGTGCCTGCAGACTTCCAGGCTTTTTTTGTCAGCACTAGCATTGTGAAGCTCACCTTTGTATCCTGATAGGGACTAACATTGCTCAAACTGTGTGTGGTGTGCTCCCAGGCTACTTCTGAAATTTAGGCACCATACAGGTGACTGGCAACTAGTCTAATTAGTGGTAGCAGTAAGCAGAAGGCTGAGAAAAGAAAAGATATGCTGACTTTAGTCAGTTATAATACATGGAAAGCACCCTTCATTTTCTTGGGAGTTTATTTGCAATACATGACTAAAGCAGAAACGAGCCTTAATGTATTTATTATGCAAATGCTTACAGAAATTGTATCATGATAGAGAAAAGCTCTGCTTTAATACTGCCAGTTTCAGGTGCCCCAAAGTGAAAGCAGAATGTGAATCAAATCTTAAGTGTTTAATGCGAGTCGTCTTCTCTGCCTAATGAAGGAAGATATAATACACCATAATTGTGATCAGGCCAGTCACAGGGGGTGATAGACAGTTATTTCAGGTAGGAGTAGTAGGCAAGTATAAGTATTAATCAAGCTTTATATCTGAGTTTGATTCAGTTTGATTGTATAGAAAAAATATTCAACTCTAGTACTGATTATCAAGATTAGAACACACAAATCTGAATTTTTAATGAGCTCTTGCAGAAGAAAAGTTTAAGTGATGAGACTGGGAGACAGTACATTCAGAGTGCCCATTTTAGCAAGAACCGCTATTTTTATATATGTGTATATATACATAAAATCTTTTTGTGAGCTACAGCAGCATGAAGATGTTCACATGAGATAAAATATGCTCTCTCTCTAGTCTCATAGTGCTTTTTGGAAGAAGGCAGAGCCAGGTATGGATGCCAAAAAGAAAAATAAGTGTGTGTAGTTATATGAAAATCCATAAGGAAAAAATTCTATAGCTTTAATGACTTTCATAGGCATTGAAGGTGATCATTTTATGTCCTGAAGAACAAAGATTTTTTGGTTCAAATAAGTACAGACCATGTTGTTTGACATACACATTTCATAACATTCAAAGCTTACCTTTTACTTCATGGTTTTAATAACCATTGTGGCAATCTCTACAGTGCTAGGTTAGGCTTTAGCATTGCTGGCAGTTTTGCCTTACTTGTGATGCCCATGTTTGGTCCTTATGAGATGACTAAAAGTGATCTTAAAAATCAACTTTCAGCTGTAAAATTCACTTAAGAGTGAGACCTCAGGCACAGACTTGTGTTTATGTCACAGAGAGTGTAAGAGAAGAGTTATTCTGAAGCCAAAGTGAGTGTAGTCAGCTCATGAGAACTCTTTGAAACCACAGAAATTTAATGTTTAAGAGGTTGATTGAATCCTGCCCTCACTCAGCCCTTACACAGTTCTCATCTCTTCCCAGCACTTTGCAAACCTTGACAAAATGATCCTGACAAACATCTCCACACATGCACACACATCCTCTGGTGAGCAGGGAAATTCTAACTTTTTCACAGAAACACGGTAAGTTGTTTGCTGAAATTATCCCTCAAGCTGAGAATTGAATAGAAATCCCTTTGTGTCCTCCACAGCCTCTCTTATCCTGGATGCTATGCATTCAGTAGGACTGAGCTCCTCATTTTTTGTAAGTCAAGGTATTTTCTCCTCCTTCAACACAGTTATAATTTCACAGAAGTTCTGCTCTGTTGTGACTGCCGTTGTTATTATTTATTGAGTCCTGTTCTATACAACTGCTCCACATTCAGAGTCAAAACTGCCAAGGTGTTGCTCTCATATCAGCCTTATACCTTTTCCTACTGGCACAGCTATACTTTGAACTCATTATTATTCTACTAATATGTTTACTATTAACAGTATGTCACATTCAAGACAGCTGATAGGAAAGATTTAAAGGAGGTACATGGTGGCAATGATGTAGACTTGTCTTAACATCTAGATAAAATTTTTTTCAATGCAACTCAGCCAGAATCAAGTGAAAAGATACATGACGAATAGTCAGGGAAAGACCTGTAAACAAAAGCTGATGAGATGGTATTGAACGGGGATTAATGAGTCCAGATTCCTTGGGAAAGGCTGGCATTGCAGAATAAAAAAGTGGATTTTTTTTTTTGTTCATTTTTGTTCTAGAGATAAATACTTCACTCTCTGAAGTACTGCACAAAATATAACTGAAGATATGTCAACACAATGAACTTCACTGCTTTGCAGAGATATGCTGATTTAGCTCTGAATGTGTTTTCTAGTTCCTGGCAGCATTACAGTTGTGTGTTTTGCTATTTATAGTAAAGCCACTGCCCAGTAGCCAGGGTGGAATATCACTCTGCAGTTATATCAACTAAGCAAAAAACCCCAGTGCGTTCAAGCTGGTTTGAGAGCATTCACTTGGCACTGCAGATTCTACTTGAAGGAATTTGCAGAAATTTTGTTTGAAGAAAACGAAAGAAAAACAGGTGAGGTATGAAGGGAGCACAAAGATTTATTGAGTATAAGCAAATGATCATGTATTTAGATGCCTGCCCTTTGTAGGCATTGTGACAGAATGAAAGTGGAAAGAGGTGTTTAAGGAAGATATTAAGACTAGTTTGGGGCATATAATGGGGGTAAAGGAATGTAATGCATAAGGGAAACATGGAAGAAACCGTAAGATCCCTTTTGGAGGGGAAAAAAAGTGGAAAGCATTTTCACAGCAAAGATGACCTCTGATTTCATGATAAAAAGATAGACAATACACTCTGTAAATGAGATAACTAAGGAGAGAAACCAGTAGGCAGACATTTGAATCAACTATAAGCTGAAAGTGTTAGAAAAATTGATCTTTGGAACAGCGATATGAAGGCGTCTCTGTTGACATATGGGAAAAAAATGGAGGAAAATTCCAACAACATGAGATGGTACTTGAAATATGATAAATTGGTTTTGTAAAATAATCATTATCACTACTAAATATGCCTCATAAATTATGCTAGTCAGCTGCTCTGTGTATATTTTTTAGGTAATGCCATACAGGTGTTCTCGATATGACTGGAATAGCAAAAGGAACTTCATAAAATTAAACTTCCAAAATATGTTTTGGTTGGTTAGTGGCTTTGACAGAAAGTCAGCAGAGAAGGAATCATCTTCATTTTTGCTGGCTCAAGACCCGCTTTAGATTTAAGCAGAAAAAATCCTCAGTAAATGGGGGGGAGAAAAAACCCTCAACACAAATTAATATTCTTCCTGTATTTAGAAATTTTTAGTGTTTGAGTTTTTGTGGACTAGCTAATACTTGTTTTTCTGTGATAGAGCATTTTGCTGGTGTAATGTGTTGCCATTTTTACATGAATGATTTGACAACTATTCTTTGTTCTAGTAGCTGAAAGCTAGGTAAGCAAAGCCTATGGAAGAGTAAATAGATTCTTGTTAACAACCTGCCTGGAGAAAGAATAATCTCCTTTTGTAAACTGGACTGTGTATCATGCAGGCAAGGAGAAGGCTGAAACATCTTCATATGGATCTTCATTAAAAAAAAAAAAAAAATCCAGTGTAAGCTACCTTGAATTCTTTGCAATAGCTGGAAAGATCATTGATTTCTTTTTTTCACCCACTGACTTTGGGACACGAATTGATTTTTTTTTTTGTTGTTGCTGTTACAAACAAACAATGAAATTTCTATTACAGAGAGGCAGCCCGTTGATGCAAGTGGAAAACGTTGACATTGGATCAGAAATTTTGACTTTCATCTTTCATTTCTGCTCCAAAACTGCTTCTGATATTTTCTCAGTATTACAATGTAGTCTGGGAATCTGCAGGTAGCTGATTTTTCTAAGACCTCTCTGGTCATTCTTATGTTCATGTATATTTGCCTATTTTCTAATGCAGATGTTCATTGATTTCATGTGGAAAGAGATCCCTAGTGCGTTTGCATATATAACTAAGCACAAAGCTATATATAGGCATGGGGAAGCCTGTAGACTGGATATAATGGACAGTTTCATTCTGTGCTACATAGCACTTTATTTTTAGTGTCCCTATTGAATAATATTAAGATATGCATCAATACATGACTTGGCAGAAGTGTCTGTGCCTCAGCAAGGAGGAGTTTTTCCTAGCTTCACTGCAGGAGCAAATACAGACGCATCCTTGTAGGAGTAAGATTCCTTACCTGTACAATTTCTTTCCATTTATAGCATGACTGACTGAAGCCTTCTTGAAATCATTATTATCACCTATGAAATGAGCTAGTTGTTTTGCAAGAATGAATTGGCTTAGTAGTTGGATAGTCATTATAATTGGCTCCTGTGTTTACTGGAGACCTGGCCTCCAATCTTCTCACTGATGCATTCATTGTGTCTTTAACTGGTCTTTCTGTTCAGACTCAGTTCCTGCTCTCCTTTGCATATAGACACCCTGAATTCAGTTGAAAGGAAGAAATTTCTTGTTACTTAATCACTTCTGTCTTTTTGTTCAAATTAAACAAAAGTGCATACTGACAAAAGAATTAGAGAGACAATAGACTGTATTAGTTTCATTCTTTGACAATCTTGGTGTAATTGCCAAAATAGGTTACAGTAGGTACAACTTACAGTGCTAATGGAAAACACCAGTCTGATAGCCCTCAGAAATCTGACTGAGAAAGAGTTGCATTCTATATACACCAACCCTTCCTGTCTCCCACAGACTGTTTGCTTCAGCTAGTTCAACTAGTCTTCCTGGTCATCTTTCCTTCTCATACGTCTAGCTAGGCTTGATAAGTGACACACAAACCCTCTCAAAAAAGTGTAAGATTAACAAACTTGAAGTGTATGCTGCTCTTTCTCTCTTAGGTACAAAAGGTAGGCAACAAACCTTAACTATGTTTTCCCCACTTCAAATATTTAAGTTCCCGCAGGAAGAAGTGGCATTCTTCTTGAGGTGGATTTAATGGAAGTTCCTGGACAGATGCCACTTTATATATAGCTCAGGTACCATGTAAGCTTTCTGTCTATGGCTTTGTATGATACTCAGGTGTGAGTGTGGGGTAGTCTTCAGTAATGCAGATAGTGGAAGCTTTAAAGAAGTGAGCAAGTGCTTGCCGTCAGTGAGAACCAGATGAGATAATTTCTGGGATCTTCTGAATACGCCTTTGGGCACCAAGTGGCTTTCTTCAACTATCTAGCTTATAATGAAGAGAAGTTCAGCCTCTTTTTATCTATCAAGTCTCTGAAGAGAGGCACTCTACTGACTAGATGAAAAGCAAATACTGCTAGCAAAAATGTGAATACATACTGATGGGAAGGTACAGTTCAGCTGGAGTTCTTACTCTGTGCATTTCTAGTAGACATTGAGACAGTATAAAATTTTCTTGGAGGAGGTCAATGATCTTCCATTAAGTAATGCCACATAAAGTCACCAATCTTTTATTAGCACCCAAAAGAAAAAGTAGTAAGGAAATAGAGGCAGCGGCTCAAGTAGTGCCCTTGGTTAAGCCAGTAAAACTGGAAGATGATTCTGGCTTGCTGTTTGCCAAAGCCAGATTGTAAGGGAAACCCCAGACCAAACATTTCATCCTGTGTATCCAGCCAAAAGCGTAGACCACTAGGCTGTTTCCTCTGGACAAGGAAAGACTTCTCTTTAATTTCAGAATGCAAATTATTTTGTCAGAGCTATTTAACCTGAAAATCAAAATGTTTTTGAGATGAATTCTTCCCCTGGCTACTAGAGTACTGTGTTATCACAGGAGCCTCACTATTATGTGCACTGGAAATGTGACATGGGCATTGTTCCCATTTTCTTTTACAATCTTTTTGGTGTACTGTTTTACTTCACACTCTGCCTGATTGCTTAGTGTGGTCTAACGGTTGATTTATTTCAAGTTTCTTTATCACAACAGAATGACAGTCCGGGACACTGATATTTTAGTTACTGCTTTTTACAATAGTGCGTGTTTACTGTAGCCTCTGTCTATGAATTAATGAGATTAGGTACTCAAGCAAAGCTTTCAGTTGCTGCAAGTTATGTTAAACTGATGGTAAGTGAAATATCTAAAAATAGAAGTTTTCCAGAGGTGATAATTGCTGAACAGCAGCACTCACTTTGAAGTTCAGTGCCTGATGTGTATTTCTGAATGATATTTTAGAAACCATCAATGACAGCTTGAAATCTATCACATTAACAATTAAAGACATCTCAGTGAGTAAAACACTGTCAAATCTGCTAATGTTTCGTTCACCTGTTGCAAAATAATGAGAACAATTTGATGACATATCTAATAATCTGTGACATGTTTGATTATATAAAAACCTCATCACTGTGAACAGTTTATTTCTCAGTTTGCAGATGCATCATTCTTGACTTTTTAGAAAAATGCATTTTTTGTAGGAATTAGTTAAACCTAGGGATTTGTTAGAAACAGAACTGAATAATTTGTATAATATGTTTGCAAGACATCCTGACTTATGTTATATTCCACAAAATTTCTTAAACCTTTAAGAACAACAGACAGCTTCATTTCCCTCAAAAGAATCTGTAAAACAACAGATTTCCTTATCATGAGACTTTACACTGACAACGCACCACAAACTGGACACTTAAGGATGGGGATGGGGGGGTGTCAGTGTTTGGCTCACTGTCTTAGGAACGCTAGTCTCAGTTATTGCAGGAACACTAGTCTAAGTTATTGCAATGTTTTTTGTCACCCATTCCTGTCCATTTTAGAGACTGTGCTATGACTAGTGCTCTAGCAGATGGTCATGCCCCAGAAGAGCAGTGCATAGAATTCTTTATGCTCCATTACTCTTTTCCTTTCTTTAACTTGGTAGAGACAAGCAAACTTAAACACAGTGATTTACTTTTGGAGAAAGAAACTAGAGAGAGTAAGGATCTTTACAAATATATGAGGAGAAGAGTGAAATTAAACAAGAAAACTGAAAGTTAGTTGTTCGTTAATGAAGGAGAAAACAACTTATTATTTAAAAACGTAATTTCTTTTTTTAGGAATGCCTATTGCTGTAAAACCCTGTGAATGTCTATATAAATATGAGGTGTAATGAAGTAGACTGACTGCAAAAGCCAAGGAAGATCTGTGCTTTCCTTGGAAGTGTCATATGACAGAACAAAGAAATAACTGTCTTCCTGTGCAAACTTCACCTTGACTTACAACTGCATGTTTAATTCCAGACATCTCATAACTGGAGCTAGAAAGTGATGCTAGAAGTAGGCAGGAAAAAAACTCAACGGTACTAAATTTAAAAAAAAAAAAAAATAAAAAAAAGCTGGTAGAAATTATTTGAGGAGGAGGTAAATACATGTTGGAGTAGGATTAGTCACTGAAAGGTCTTGTGTAAATGGAACAGAATGGGTTATAACTAACGTTAATTTTATTTGGTTGAAGAAAAGGCAACTTTTGACTAACAGAAAAGATCTGACAAACAGATTCACTGGGCATGGAAAATTTCCAAAGGCCAATGAAGGAAACTGTGTTGATTCTAATTTTTCAAAGGGTGGTATGAAAAATATTGTAAAACAAGTTGTAAGAAATAACTTTTTCTAAAAAAGTTATTAGCTGGGAGATTTAGTGGCTCTATAATTAATATATATTAATAAATCAATGACTCTTCATCATATTAATTCTGCTTTTTTCTTGTTTTAATATAGTGTATATGAAAAGTCCTCATTACCTTTTGATTTTGTTTGTAGCTTACACGTCAAAAAATGGAAGTGAACCAATCCAACCAGGTTGGATAGAACTGAATCTAAAAAGAGATTATCAAGGATTTATATATTTTTCTGACTGTTTATTACCTGATTCAGACACATTTCTGTGGTAGAAAACCAGCAGTGGTCATGTGTAATGCATTGCAGATAAAACTACAATACTTGTTATTGCTAGGAGGCCTGCCAATGTGTTCTTTCCCATGGAGTGTGACAGTATTAATTTGGCAGGGGAACAACTGAAGTGCAGAGGGTGAACAAATAGCTGAGAAGAGTGGTATACGGCACTCCACCTTACCTACAAGCTTTGTATTTCCTTTTGCTCTGTGAATCAATGTGTGTCAGATTTTTTGGTCTTTCATCTTGTATGCTTAAACTTACAGATGTCTGTGAAAGTAATGTACACTTCAGAAGAATTCTCTGAGTCCTGGTGTTCCCTGTAGTACTTGAATCAAATGCTATGGGAAAGTAATTTACTTGCTATAACAAAACTTATAACAAAACTTTTAATGGATGCCACTGAAGTTTCTGGTTCAAAGCCTATGAAACTTATGTGTTTGCCTGAGGTAGGTCATTTTAATTAAAAACATTAGTTTAAAGATTTGATATATTGTGCCAGCTCCTAAGGGGAAAGGGATCAACTTTTATAAATTGTTCTTACATTTTGTCCCCAATTTACTGAGGCCAAAACATTTTGGCTGCAATGGGAAGAAGGAAGATGTTTTTCTAGTTAGGTATCTAGCTACTTGGCTATATCTCAGAGCACCTGGCTATGTACCCAAATACCCACACAGGAACATGCATTTAGCTAGTAGATGTGTTGAAGCTTTTTTAAAAACATGGAAAAGTCTCCGATTCCTTGGGGATATTTTGTGCTTCTCTAAGCTGGTTTGTGATTTGATCTTTGTGTTTTTTCATGTTCTTTTAGTTGCATTGTAATTGTAAGGTGTTCTGCCACATAATGTTCTCTAATGATGACTTCTTTGGCTTTTGTTTAGTTGTGAAATGATGCCCTGGCCTAAATGGTGAACACTAGCAATCACAAAGGAATAGCTGAGGCTGAATAAGTGCTCTCTCTTATGCTCATTAGATAGAGAAGTATGTCCCAGACATACAGATGTTAACTAATAACTCTCGGTACATAAGGGAAGTGAGTGATTGCTGCACTACTTGTTCTTGTAATGATGGTGTGTGTGCATTTTGTAAGATACCTGCCCAAGAATAATTTTCAGTGATACTTTTGTTAAAGAGCTTTTTTCTTTTGTGCCTGTGATTCATCCATTTCAGTGCGTGAGTTACTCAGAGAATGTGCATTATACTGTTCAGCTTCCCTAAGTTTCACATTTAGGTTAAGATAGCTTTCTGCCTTGTTTTGTGTAATGTAATGGTTTCCATTACATGTACTTAAAAGCTTCTGTTTTTTAAAGGTGATATTTTTTGGTGAGCTGCTCAAACACCTTTAGGTACAGACGTAGGTATTTTTACTCTTTTCTATCTGTGATCTTGTGAGAGAAAGCTGGGATGAAATCTTCATTAAAATAAAACTAAAATTCTGATTAGCAATCTGTTCTTACACTGTATTGGGCAGGTTTATATCTGATGGAAATACTAATCTGTTAAGTAACTCACAAGCATTGTTGGTCTAAGGAGTAGAACTGTTAAAACTTCCTGAAAACTATTTAAGTTACCAGCAATATAGTTTTCTTTATAAGAATATTGTGAAATAGAGGGACATGTCAAATGAAATACATGCATGACATTCACAGAAATGTGAGTGGATAAAATAGGAACATTTTTCCATTAATGAAAAATATAATAAGTATATCTCAGATTTTATTATTTAGTACCTTTTAATGCAAAAATTAATGTGATTTTTTTTTTTCCAGTTTAGTCAATCCCCTTCCGGTTCTTCCTAGTGCAGCTTTCCTGCACACAAGCTTTCCAGATGCTCATAGCTTTCCTGTGTGAAAGAGAAGGGTTCCTTTCAAAGTTTTTCCAATTCTCTCTCTCCTAATCAACTCACAGGTCTATGCTTCCATATTATATAGATAAAGTGCCTCTTGAGGAATTATAATTTTTAATCAGGGGAAGCTTCAAGCAGTTAAAGAGGTTAAGAAGCTTAATTTATGCCATCAGTTGAAATTTCAGATGTCACAGGAATTTCAGATTAATTTTTTCTTTCATATTTTGGTTAGAGAAGGTCAGAAGTTTTATGGCAAAAATATTTTGAGAAAACAATTTCTTCTAAACATTCAAATTTTAAAATGTTGAAAAGAAGTTTTGAAATGTGTAAAACAGGTATTTATGTTAGTAAAATGTAATTTTTTTGGCTCAAAATTACTTTTGTTTTAGAAATGTTCATATCTGATAAGAAATACTAAAAATGTTCAAAGGTATCAAGTGAGGCTTTTCTTTTTGGCTAAGCACTGTTAAAATATTTTTGGGAAGGAAGGTATTTTCATTTTGCCAAGATTTTTGATTGACGACTTAGCCCAATGGGGGCTGGAATAAAAATTCCAAAGGTTTTTGAGTAGTGTAGTACTTCTTCCCACCTACTTACATTTCACTTCTGACCTTCCCACACTCTTTGTTTGAAATAACAGCTTTCCCCACCATTAAAATTACTGATTTTTTTTTAATAGCCCAAAAGTGTTGTTTTGAAAATAATAATCCTGTGTTCAGAAGCTCATCCTTTTCTTCCCAGAAGAGCTAACAATGTTAATCTTAATGGATAATCTGAGCACTGAGTTTCAATGGGTATTTAATTGTTAAATCAATTTATCTTGCTGTCTCTAAAAAGATGTACTTTGTTTTCATGAGGCTTTCATGGCTATCTGATAAGACAAATGGAAAAGACTCTCACATCCTTCAGACAGGAGTACTTTTCCAGTTTGTAGCATTAAATGAGTTGTTTCTCTTTGTTTCTTACTGTCTGTGGTGCTAGTGGTTTTATCACATGTAGTAGTTTTTATTTCTTCCTCTGAAACTGAATGTTCCAGTTATATGACGGTCATTCAGGCAAGCTGTTTTTTAGGCTTTAATACATATCCAAAGAAAACCTCTCACTCAGCCCCCTTTCTGTTTAGATACTTTTGCAGAGGAACAATTGTGTGGATGAGAATAAAGAACAAATGGTTCCTTGAATTCATTTTCTGATACATGCATCTGAAACCTGTTTGACAGAGGTTAAAGCAACTATGCTATGACTTTCCAGTCCATAGCCAAGCCATTGAGGAAATAGCTTTTTTTCTGTGCACTTGCGTCATATTTGCAAAGTATCTCCATGGGCAAAAGGCAGATTGATCTGAAATGTTTTCTTTTTCATCTCTATTTCATAATGTCACAACGTATAGCACTTCTAAGATCTAGGATACACAGTGTCAAACATCTTTGGCAAGATGCTGAACTACTTTACAAGCATCTCCCTTGACTTTGTCAGGAATCAGAGCTTCTCAGTACTTGAGAGTATTAAGCTCTTCTGTAGTGTTAAAAGACCTTCCTTGATATGAACTCAGTGACTCAAATACAAGAAAGAAAGAGTGTGTGATGGTTTAGACCCTTTGTTTTAGCCCTTGGTTTCTCATTTGAGGAGGGGCTAGCGAGTTCCAACTGTAATGGTGAGGATTTCTGTTTGAGTTCAACTGTAGTAAGTCCACATCACTCAACCCACTAAACTGCCCTCCCATATCAGCTCTGGTATCAGGGGTACTTTGAGAAGCTCTGTATCTTCTTAATAATATCAATGACATCCTGAACTCTAAACATTGTACACCAGTTGCAGAATAATGCTCATTAGTAGCTTTTAGAGTATTAATAGCTCTTGCTTGTTAATATATTTAACTTTTTAAATTATTTTGTCTATTTAAGTGATTTTGCCTATTACAAGTTCTTGCTTTTATGCAGCTAGGAAGCAGGGTTTGTGGTTTTGAAATATTTGGACTGTGGCTGTGTTGCTCACTACCAGGATTTCCATGCATGATGCTAGCATTAGTATGTACTGAAGGATAATTATCAGATAGTTGTAGAACAAAAGTCACTTGAGAAAGATCATAAAACCTCTGTCAATAAGGTAAACAAGTGCATTAGAAGCTAGTAGTTCCAGGGGACTTAGGCAGGATGAAACAAAGACGAAATTATTCTAGCAGAAGCCAAAGACGGCTGTGCAAGCTGCTGCCTCTGCTAGCTGTGCTCTGTGTCCACAGGTCAAGATTTGATTCCACCCTTAATGCGCATCATGTTTTCAAAATGTCACAAGGTTTTGAGAACAGACTCTGGCTGTTACATTTCCGATAATTCTAAGATTTCTCAAACACCCGCTGTTGCACATCAGGAAAAGCCTTTCCTCTTACATTCAGTAAATTAAATCATTTGAGTAGCTTAGTGGAAATACCTAAGCTCTCATTAATGATTGGATGCTAGCAGTGCTTTCTTGTTTCATCTCTTTCAAAAAATCTTGTCATTTATAGCTATAACTTTAACAAATTCTCAATTTCTGTGGAAATGGGTGCCTTAGGAGCAAAACTAAGAAAAAGAATGCTTTATGTTTTCTTCTTTCTACCTGAATGAATACAAATGAAACTCTATCATGAAAATATCTCGGATTTTGCTCAGTTATATCAAGAGTGAACCCTGTGTAATTGAATTAACTTTGTTGCATGCAGTTGAAAGGAATACAGTATTTGGTCCCAGATACTCTCTCATAGATCATGTGAATTCAATGTTAACCTTGCAAGGGGAAGAGAAGCATTGTACTTTTCCACTGAGAGAACCACAAGACATTTTGAAAGCCTTTTCTAATCAAGTTGACTAATATTATTAGCAAACCTATTTTCATCTGCCAGTCATTTCTTGTTTCATTTAAATTTTAAGCTCATTGAAACAGCAGATGTTTTTGTTTTCTGTTGTGTGAGGTATGCAGCACAGTGGGTCTTGCTCCATGGCAAGAACTTTGGCAGTATTATGTTACTAATGTAAGAGAAATAAGTACAATGCTTATGTATTATGATTATAAAATAATAATTATTTATTTTATCATACTACCATCTATGAAATGAGACATATCAATTCCCTATCACAGTTTTCAGTGTCACGTTTACCTAGTGCCTTCTCCAGGCACACAGTTTGATATATAAAAAGCATTTTTGGGGCTCCTATTAGTCTTCTGTGTTAGAAAGATACAGACATGTTTGTACTTTAACAGTATAAGGCCATAGATGTCCTGGAGGGGGGATTAAAAAAGAAAAAACCTTTTTTGGCATTTGTGGGAAAGCAAGTTAAAAAAAATTACCTTTGGTCCCAATATACACCTTTTTTTTTTCTTTTTTTCTTTTTTTTTTCCTGTCTATTTCCAGTAAAAGCTTTTCTGGTGTGTTCATTGAGGGAAATGCTGAGCTTTAAAAATGTACATGTAGTGGTTTCTATAGCTTAGAGACTGAGTGCTTTCAGAGTAAGCAAGATTAATACCCTTTTTTTCCTACCCTTTTCAATCTCTTTTCCCACTTTTCTTCCTTTTTTTTGAAGGTCTTTGAAATAAAATGAATAATCAGATATTTCTTAGTCTTATTTAAAAGCATTTATATTAATCATTTAAGGGCACAATGCACTTTGGGAGAAACATAATACAGATATGTAACTATAACCATCAGCTGCTGTTTGCTGCTATGAATCTGTGTTAGAGAGTAATGTTGTTTGTTTTTCTTGTTGAGTACCAAAGCATCTTCTGCAATTCTCATCTTTAAGATTATGAACAAACTGAGTTATCCCCTTCCCATCTGCAGAGTTTGAGACAAGCCTTCTCACAAAAGAGAAGGAAGAGCTGTAGACTAATGTTTCTCAGCTGTCGTGGTGTAACTGTAACAAACTCTTCTTAAGGAGGTCACAGTAATTCAGTAGGACCACTTTCAGGCTGCCTTACAAATACAGTCTGCACATAATGGCCAACTAGCAGAGCAAGATAAAAGAGGTGGAATTTACATATATGGGCAGAAACATGAAACTGGTGGCTCTAACACTATTTCATCTATTGGAGAAAGACCGGAAACTTCAAATATTTGCAAGAGATTAAATTTCAACAGTTTCTTACACTTCAGTAGCGTGATTTTGTGAAGCACTCAGCCAAGCTGTGGAAGGAGAAGAGAGCAAAGTACACTTTTGATTATTCATATCATGGTAAGTCCGACCCTGTACATCAACAACTTGTGATAACAAGTTAATTACATATGCTAATTTAATTTGTATGCACAGTCCTGTGTTTTTAAAAGCATCCAGCAGATGTTCTGCTGTTACAAGTGTCAGCTGCCCTCAGGATAGTTAAGCTGCTTGTTTGTGGATTGGCTGGCTCATAAGAGCTGATCCCAGCATAGATTACAAAATTTTGTGCCTTCCTCTTCAGTCTGATTAAATATCCCCCATGAAGAGATAGCAGATGAAGTTTCCTCTTAGTTTGGGGGGAATCTATACTGCATCAAAAAAAAAGAGAAAAGGCATTGTACAAACTGGGAGAATGGCTTTAGAATTGGTAGCACTAGTACAGCTGAGAGCACCAGCTAGAGTAGTGTGATTGCTGGGTCTCTGCCAGGGAGACACAAGTAGCTCCAGCTGAGGTTCAGCCATGGTGCAGAATCTGGCTCTTCACCTCATGATTTAGCACTCTGCAGCATGTCAGTGTGCAGGCTCCTTGTTCTGTGGCCCGAGCGGTATGCTAGAATCACTACCTTTGGTGTTCCCTAACACCAGTGTACATCTCTCCAGAGGCAATGCTTTCCAAAATTTCAAAAGAAAGCAAAAAGGTAGCTTCTTATTCCAATCTATTCCAGTTTTCTCTACCCTCACCTTCAGGCAGGATCTGTGGGCCTTGCAGAGTTAACAGCCCTGGTATGTACTCTGCCTTTCAGCAAAGTTAATTTAGTGTTTGACCTTAATTTCTAATAGCTCTGGCAGTGGTTGAAAAGACAGAAGTAATGTTAATAGTGCTTTGTCAATTAAAACATCAAGGTCTGTCCTAATATATCCAGAAACACATGGTGGCCTGTGTAAAAGAAATTTAATTTTGTTTCTGGTTTCAATTACCCCTAAAGCCAAGGGTTCCTGGGCATTTTGGTACATGAACTGCAAGCTCCTTTATGACCTCCTCAGAGGTCTCAAAAGAATTAAGGCCCTTTTGCAATTATTAGTCCTCAAGCCAAATTTATGCAGTAGAACAGGAATGTGCATTTTAGGCTGAAGATTATTTTACATTGATTAGGAAAATGGTGACCTAGATACCTTCAAATCTGTACATCAAAATGATAGGATTAACACACTTTCCTCTATCATATCAACCTCTGACACATCGCCATGGGTTTCTGTTGAAATACTCATCTGCTGGGATGGGGAGGGGGACTGTTAGCATCCAGCTATTTTGTTGTCCCAACATCTTGTTTCTGAACTCCTGTTGGGTCTTTATTGTATCATCTGAAAATTCTTGCAAGGATCTGAGCTCTCTGAATGGGCCCTGGAGCCACCACTGAGAGGCCAAGGTGCATTGGGAAATTGCATAGTTCTTTTCCATGGATGAAACTCATAGATTTCATTCAAGGTCTTTCTCCTTCCCTGGAACTTGTGTGTGTATGCATGCATAATTTGTTCTATTTCAAAGAATTTCTGTGTAGCACCCACCTTGGTATGTCACTGTGACAGGCAAGGCAAATGGAATTGCTTGGTAGAAAGTGATTAGAAGTAGGATCTATTGCTCCTGCCTCATTCAGGTCTCTAGCTCTGCATCCAGGTGAGTTGTAGAGCTCCCTGTGTCAGAGCTTGAAGAGGCGCAGCCATGCTGGGAAACCTGTCAGGTTGCATTGCAGCTGCCTCATGGCCTCAGGATTGGGCTGCTTTCGAGTTGAAACAAGGAGAGGTTGCCCAAAGATCTTGTTATGGCAGGATGATGGGAGGTGGGTAGGGTGCGTGAGGAGTTTTGCCATCTCCTTTGGAACAGGCAGAGCTGAAGAGTTCTAAAATATAAATGTTAAATGTAAATGTAATAGTTCAACAATAACTTATGTTGTTGTGGACCATAACTGCCCTTTTATTTGCTGGCTTTCATTGTATTGTCATTCACAACTCAACCTTTCTATTCATGCCTATGGGCATATCCTCTGAAGCTGAGTAAATTGTAACTTATTTTGGTATTTCCACTAGCTCCCACATAGCCTCTAATAGTAGGGTAATTGACACTCTAATGCTCATCATTTTTGTAATGTACTTATATGAAGATTTTAAAAGGAAAACAATAAATAATTGAGCACATATAGTCAGATTATGTAGCAAATTGGTTAAATCCTCCTGAGCTGACATGTGAGCTTATGCCTTGTATAGAGCTGTAACAAGCAGACTTCCAGTTGATCCCACTGTTGTACTGGGTGACATAGTGTCATGTGGGAGTGGGAGCTGGCCAGGTGTAAAGTTAGCTGCACCTCTTCCTTGCATGCTGCTGTCTACAGAAACTGGCATAACTTAATCATGTTAGCCTAGTAGGACAGACAGCTTTGCTACAGACACTTAATTAAAGATAATTTCCTAATCAGCCAGCCTGATACTTGGGAATACAGGGCACAGGTGCTTAGACTGTTTGAAAAGGAGATACCTTCAAAGATAAGTTACAGAAATGCATTAGAAGCTTTTTTAGACTGTTGGATTTGTTTGGTAATAACTTCCTATTTTCTTCTGTTGTTCATGCTATTTTATTTTTAAAAAGCATTCATTTAAAAATGTTTCCTGTATGGTAATATACTTGCAGACTGTTGTTTTTAAGCTGATTCAATAATTCAGTGTTTGGTGTTCGTCATGGGTGGTTTGCACAATATGGACATGGAAACATGCTTCTGGTATGATCTTTCAGACATATAATAACTTGCGCCAAAATTCAGAGCATTCTGTGGTTTGTGAATTCAGCATTCAGATAAATAATGCAACTCGTAAGAGCTAGGACAATTATTTTTCTAGATTTGCAAAAATATTAGTGGAACTCTGACAAATTCTGTTTATCAGTCTAATTGACTTACAACTCTGCTAAATCTGGACTATGAAGCTGGACAGTTTTGTTAGATATTTGGCATGTTCAAATAAGATTTTTTTTTTTTCCAGGAAACTAATTTCTTTTCAGCTGCCTTCCTTTCCCCAGATTTTTCCAAGGGTGAGATATAGTTCAACTAAAAAATCACTTCACTTGATACTCTGTGATTAGTTTTTTTATGTTGTTTACTTAAATGCTATTGAAAAAGTGTTACCGTCAACCTTTTCTACTGGAGGAGACAATTGTTGATCTCTGGTTATTGCATTTTAACTCATCTTTGGCTACTCTGAGTGACAGAGACATTGTTTTCCAAAGACAAAATGCATTATGGTGGTTTTCTACTCAATCTTTTTAGCCTTTCGGGGCCAAAGAGTCAAACTTCACATACATATATACCTTCGCTGTTTGATAATATTTTTTAATTTCTGTACAAGGTATAGAAGGTGCTAGCACGATTAGTCTGAGATAGATCAGTTTGAACTTATATTTGTATAGTTGAACTTATATTTGCAGTCCCAATGGGGGACGCTACTCTTTCTTCTTTGGGGTGTAAAGCAGCTAGGTCTCTTTCTTGGACAATGTTAGGCAGCTATAAATGCCACTGCAAACTATAGCCAAACTGATCATGGATATCACCACCAGTTATCCATTTTCAGGTGCAGTTTGATAAACTGCCACGATGACTGAGAAGTCAAATGCACAACATCCTCTGACTCTGATGCTCTGTAGTTTCTTTGGTGAAAGGTTTATCCATCTTTCCGTGATGCCTGATCAGTGCTTCTGAGGAAGTCCTAAGAGGATGTTTGACCAGTGGCACCAGAGTATTTTGAGGGCTGGTCTCTTTTGTGATGACAGAACATCTGCAGTCTCCTGAAACCATCCCACATTGCCAGAAGGGAGAGTGCTCTGATCACGCTATGTGAGAGACTGACATAGAGCACGCTGGGCTACATTTGTGCTAAATGGAGGCTACCTCAAAGAAGAGTCCCCTCAATGCCTCCTGCGTTTTGCCTCAGGATGAGACCAGAAGGAAGGGATTAGGAGCTGGGATCTTAAGTTAATACGGGAAAACTGTTGAGGAACCACAGGATCTGGTGGGGAATAAAGGAGGCTTATAAATGTCTGCTGTGAGGAGAAATATGTCTGTTTTGTGATACAAGTTCACAATGATTAGATATAACTATACCCAAGGTTTTCCCCGATTATTCAAGTTGTTCAGACAAGCAGGAGATATGTAGATGTACTTGAAAAAGGGGGGGTTGAGAGTTTCCCTTGTTCATTTGGCTTGCGATGTTCACCTGGAGACCAGACTGCTGTGGTCCTCTTTGTATGAACCTTCTTGGGCTCAGGATGACCTGAACGCAGTGACAGAGGAAGTGTTTCACTTAAGGAGAAGTCTGGGAGAAGGCATTGTGTGAGAGAGATGTTTTCTAAGACAGTACTAGGGAGAAATGTTGGAAGTTTTTGAGAGCATGGCAGATGGTTACACTTTTTTTTTTTTTCCTTAGAATACACTAGGACAACAACTGCTTTGTAATGTGGAGGTAGCTACACGTACTATGAGAAGGGGTATGTGATTATGGATACTAGAAATGGTCCAGCCTTGGCACCATGGGCAAGTTTACCCATGGTAATTTGTTAGTTTGGTAATTTCAAGGTAAATTTTAGCCCTCAGAGCTCTATGTTGACATGTCTGCGCTATCTTTTGTACCTAAGCTTATCTGCTGCTAGTTCCAAAGTGTCTTTACACCCTATTAGCTTTAGGGGGATTACATGCCTAACAAGCTATGAAAAGTAGTTTTGGACCCAAGGACAAACTGTTTGGCTTGCTGTCTCTTTCCTTTGACAGTACTGGTCCTGCTGCCCCATACATATTAGCTGATTAAGTGACAGCAATGGCCTTGTTTAGTAGTCCTGAGAGTGCTGGGGTGCAGGGCATAGGGAGAGAAGCGAAGATCTCTTCCTTTCTGCCTTGTTGAAGTCACCAAGCCCCAAGAGAATTGCTCCAGGTAGGTAGCCTCACCTGGCCCATCACTTCTTGGTGACATGCTTGCCTAAATCTTTTTGAGGTTCCAAACTCGAACAAAATGAATGAACACTGTGAACATATTAGAACACACTTCTGAACACAAAGCTTCCTTTTTCTAGTGTGAGGCCCTACTGAGTAGAGCTTCAGGGCAGGGAAAAACAGTACCTTTGACCTTTGAGGTGTTGCTGGCTGCCCTAAGTTTTTCAGTTAACATCCAAGAGGTAGGTTTCAGTATTGTGGACAGGAAAGAGCTGCTGGCTGGGTTGCTCTGTGAAGTCCTTTGAAGCTGGAACCTTTCCGTGTCCTCAGCTTGTCAGACCTCATCTGGCAGAATCTCTGCCAATCATCTGGAGCAGCTCTGCAGGAAGTTTTCCCTTGCATTCAGGAAGGAGCTTGCCTGAAGTCTTGGTGTGTATAGTATCTACAGGCTTGATCTGTTGTTACTCTCATTTGCATATGAATTTGTGGTCAATGTTATAGAAGAGCTGCTGAGTATTTCAAGTGCTAACAGATTTGCAGTGTTCAATTGGTTAAATTGAACTATATAATCAAATAGCCTATTGATTAAATGATCAAGTTTTTTTTAATACTCTAAAGCATGTAAATCCAAGCAGGCTGGGCAACATGAATTTTCAAAGTGAGCGTGCTTTGGAAATACAATTCATGTGACTGATGCTGGTGTCCCTTTTTGTTTGCATCACAAATACTGCAGTGAAAAACTTGCTGCTGGGAAACTTGGAAATAATGATTCCAGAGGCTATATTACAGAGTACTCATAACAGGCAAGTTTGGTATTTGTAAATGTAAACATTTGCTTTGGGAAATCTGATTCCAGCTGTAATCCAATATGCATGTTTCATTCTTACAGATAGGAGAGAGGCAATCCAATTAGCCAATAGCTGTATACCATGTGATATATGAACCCATCTGAAACCGTTTGAATCTAAATACCCACCGCAACTGCTCAGGGACTAATAAGGAATTATCTTTAACTACACTCAAGAAATCATTTTGAATTATGAATATAGAACCACCTGAATCTGCTCATGACCAGGAAGACTTAAATTGAATGCATTATTTAATACAAGGAACTCACGCAACATTTGTAAACAGTGGTGTATCCTAAGCAGTATCTTCTGCATCTTTTGTAGCAGTATGTGGAGGTATTCATTAACAAACAGCACATAGTAATCGGGACTCTAAATTTAAAGATCATCTTGAACTAGAGGAAGTAGTACAGCAGGCTTAAATTTCTACCTTAGCTGGGGCAACTTCAAAAGTCTTGAAATAAATGAAAAGTCTTGAAAAACAGGAACAAGTGTTTCTATAATCTCTGTAGTTCCTGGAGAGAACAGCCTGAAAGGTTTTGAAATTTATGTCAGTGAAATAGGAGGTTCTTGTTTACTGCTGCGAAAGAAATTCATAGGTATTAAAGGAGAAACATCTGTGTCCAAAACACCTGAATGTTTTTATCTAGATAAAAAAGGCAACTTCTAAAACTCGTGTTTTGCTCTCCTTTTCTATACTAGTTCCTTTTGTATGTTATTTTTGAAAATGTATATTAGTATTGGTCAATGACCTTCCTCAATGGACACATTTAGTTCCCAGATGTACACATGCTGCAAATAGCTCACGCCTGTGCAGTTCTGCCAATGCCTCCTAACCTTGACAATAAGACTTAAGTGGACTGGAAGGGAGGCTGTCAAGGGATTCCTGCCAAATAGCTACAGGCTGCAGTCTACTGAATGCATCTTGTATGAGTACCCTGAGCATACCTGGAGTTAATTTTTCGTCTCAACATCATGCTTTTATATGGAAGACCTGAGACAAAGGTATTATAAATCTCTATTCATGAAATGAATTTTGAAGATCTGTGTTTAAATGTAGTCATGATTAGCTTTTTTCACTCTGTGTTTTGTTTTTTTCTTTTGTTAAATTTTTTTAACAAGTTTAGCCAATGTCAAGGGAATGACAGAAAACTGATGCTGAACATACTGTCTCTGGAGATGTGAAAGTTAAACCTGTCCTATACCTCACTGCAAAATGGCAGTTCAGGGAGCAATGAAGTCTTTTCATCAGATAAATATTTTAGAGGCAGACTCCAGTAGAAGCCTGGGCTGAAGTAGTAGGAACTCTTATACGTGAGAAGGACTCATGTCTCAGAAGATCTTCAAGATCAGATCTTTCTGGATGCTGTTGAATTGTAGCTGATTTAGAGTATTATTATTGCGCTCTCAGTAGGCAGCTAGCTCTGTATCTGTCTGATTTCCTTAACTCACCTCTCAGCCAAAGTAAAGAATGTGGATTGAAGGTTGCAGCACTGATGTGAGACTGCTGCAGTGCTGCACCAGAATTCACCTCTCAGCCAAAGTAAAGAATGTGGATTGAAGGTTGCAGTGTAGATATGAGACTGCTACAGTGCTGCACCAGCAATCACACAGAAACATGTGCACTACTGCTACTACTACACTACTACTTTGAGCAATCTTGTTGCCACAAACTGAGGATGACCTGATTTCCTCTACCTTCAGTGAGGGGCGTCAGGAGACCTATAATGAATTTTTTAGTGACCAGGACACTCACTGAAAATGTTTGTTCAGAAGTAGTCATTCAAATGTGATATGCTGTCAGTCACAGCTTTTGCTGTGCTACTTGTTTAACTGCGTAACCCTTCATGTTTTTTGAGGCTGAGACAGATGGATTTGCACTCTGTATCATTGTAACGTTTTGTAAAAGCAATGCCATGATTAAGAGCACAGATTTCTTCATTTGTTGTACACGAATATCCTGTAACTTCAGAGGAGAGCTACAGGAATGACGAGGGTGTTTTTGACACCCCTAGCCCACCAAAATATAGTGAGATTATCAATGGATTACTTGTCCAGAATGTCACATCCTAAAAGGATTAGTAAAGTGAAATTGTTTGACTAATTAAAGCCACAGGTGTGAGGAAGCCACCATTGCTCCCTCAACATTTGTCAAGCAAGGATCATAAAAGTTGTATGAGGATGACATTTTGTACATTTGTGATGCTGTATTTTTATATACAACTTTTTAAGATTTATAGTCTACATTTAAAAACAATAAATTAATCTCACTACAACCACATTGTTCAAACTTACATTCATATATTGATGTTTATCAACATTGATTTTGTAACACCCATAGTTAGAAAAGACAGTTTATTTAACAACTATACATTTTCTGTATGTATGTTCCTCAAAAGTTGTACAAGAGCAGAGGACTTTACAGCGTGTGTTTGTAATATATCATCATCAGGTTAATATGCTTAGGTTCTTTTTGTGTGTGTGTGGCTATCCTGAATCTTCTCATAAGGGTTGTTAAACACCTGTGAAGATTTTAAATTCTTAAAACAGAGTATTTCAGGGGAAAAAAAGAAAAATATTTTTATAGGCATTGCATGACACTTGCTGGATTACTATATACTTTTTTTTTAAAGGAAAAGTGAGAGTACAACTATGGCATGATGGAAAATAGAGCTGTTTTTTCAGAAATGCAGAGCGTTGAAAAGCATGAACTGGCATTTAAATGGAAAGCCATTAATGAACAGAGCTCTTTGCTTCAGATCAGGCCTTGGACAGGAAAAGTGTGAGTCTGGAATTGTGATACATTTTTTATCAGAGTACAATACTCTTATGACCAAGTTCTTCAGTTATTCCACATATGGAGGCTTTAATGTTAAATACCAGATTTACTTATTTGAGGATATTTGACCTTACGCAGCATTTTGACTTAGCAGACTGATACAGCAATGCACTGAAATCACAATACAAATACAAATGACACTTAGCAGACTAGAGCAATTGAGTCTACAAATGAATCACAATACAAACATGATTCTCATTACTAGACTCTTATGATATGCTCACTGTCACAGTGCTGGGCATCCCCAGTTGCTCGGAAGGAATGTGGACTAAAGCCAGCTCAAGCCTTTCTCTCTTCAAACTTTTTGTTAATTGCTCAGCTTTGGTACTGTGTTGGGTTGAGCCACATATACTCTCCCCTGTGCTGGTCTAGCTAAATCAGGAAGACATTGACACTCTTTTACTTCAGTTTTGATTAACTGTTTGAGAACACGCATTCGCACGACCAGTTGATCCACACAACCGATATAGCCATTTATCTAAAACAAAGGCTGCCCATTGGTCCCTTTTGTATTAAGTTCAGCTTTCTTTGCAACAGTGATGGTCAGTGGATTGCGACTGAATTGGGTGGGAAAGTGTCTGTATAATAATGCGTAATATGTTTTCAGATGCAGACAGAGGAGTATTTTTACATGCATCTAGCTATGGAAAATTTGGGAAAATAGCCCAAATATATATGTATTTTTTTTTTTCCTGGTGAAGATGTTTCATAGTGAAACATGTTACTGTATCTTCTGCAGATAAGAGTTCATTGCCACAGTGGTATTTTTCTTATATGTGAATCTCCAGTTTAAAATCTTTTGACCTTTCTAAAGTCAATCACAAAGCTCCTGTTGGGGTCACTGGAGGAAGATCTTACTCTTAGCACTAAGATACAAAGCTATAGGACGTTCATCTAAACAATACATCCTCCTGGAAGTACATATTCCATTGGAGTCTAATGTTCACTAATATAGAAACTTCAGTATAATTTAATTTAGTCTCTTAGAGATTTTATTCTGTTTACAAAAACATTTTTCATATATATTTGAAAAATTGAACTGTTGCAGACAGAGCTGAACTTCATTCACGTGAACTTCATTTTGTCTGTTTGCCTGCAAATAGGTATAAATTGTAAAACAATTGAATAGACTTGGGGCTCATTAGGTCTTCATTATAAAGAAATTTTTTTATCAGATCTTATGTAATTTTGTTATCGTAGAATTAATACACTCATAATAGAAAACGTTGTACATTTCATCTTCAATAAGTAAAGGAGCCTGTTACATTTCAGTAAGTGAAACATAAATGCCACAGGTCAAATGAAACAATGTTTTTCATGCTGTTGGCTTATTTTAGATAATCCCTACAAACATTGCCGTGCATAAGGTGCGACTGTGCTTTCGGACTGATGCATACGTATGTCTTCAAACTCCTCTTTCTCTCCAAAGCAGAAAAGTGATGTCTAAAAGTCTCACAATATTTATAACTAGGGTTCGTCAGTGGAATTATGTTTGCTTTCCTGTGGTATGAATATCTAGTCCCAAAGTAGGAGAACATTGTCCGGTGCTGCCCTTCTAGCAGCTGTCACCATGAAATGCTTAGGAATAATCATTTACTGATGTGTGCAGTGAACTGATGAGACTTGAGGCTGTGGAGGTGGTCTTGGAATTCCTCTGTGAACAGCCATTGAAACTCGTGTTCCTCGGAGCTGCTCTCTTCTTACGGCTGCCGTGGGTGTTGTCTCCATCATTAGTGTCGAACACCACTGTCATGCTGGACTCCATTCTGGACACAGCGTATAGGCTACTTTGCCGGGTGGGATGAAACCTGGCTGCCTTGAGCTCCAGCTCATCATAGCTGGACACCTCAATGAAGGGGCACCAGCGGAAGGCTCGCTTGAAGCCAGCTCGGAACCTGGGAAGAAGGATGCTTGGTGAAAGCCTGTGCTTGCGACAGCCGGCCACAGGCCTTCATCTGAAAACATATACCATGCTGACAGGACACTGGCTTGGCTAATTATCTTGCCCCTAATCCTGTTTGTGGTGAAGTTAGTGGGAGTTTGCTTGACTAAAATCTGAGTAGGGTAAAAAAGACAGTGGTAACAGCTCATTTGTTTCTGATTTTCTATATACTTTCCCTGCATTTTAACATTAGTATTTTCCTGATACTCAATGTCCCTTCTTTTGCTACTGCCTAAATAAACAAACACCAGCTTTCATAGGACTATCTTCACAGAAATCATTTTGATTTGACTCATGATGAAATCTGCACCTATATTTTCATCTTCTCTCAGCAAGAACATTTGTAGCATTCTTTTCTCTAAAATACTATCCCAGCTTCCAAATTCCAATATCCCTTCTGTGTTTCCCTCTCTAAAGGACATGCTTAAATGGGAATGATGTAATGACTAATAATTGCTCATATAAAATATTTGGAATATAATTTGGAATAATTAAAGAAGATCCTAGAAGGTTAAACACTGAATGTTAATGGTGTATAAACAGGAATTTTCAGGCTTTAACACATTCGTGCTTGCAATATTCATACAGGGTTACTTTTCATTTCAATTCAGAGACAGAGATTTACTATAAAGACTATTATTACTTTTTGTGTGCATACATTTCCAGAAGTTAAATATATTAGTAAAACAATTTGCTAGATATTTAAGTGTAACCTGAAAAGGAACACATTTTCACCTAGACCTAAAACTTATCAGACTTTGTCACTTGTCTTGCTTCTCTTGCTTTTGTTTCAATAATCAGCTGTGTTGTTTATTGTGTCTGTAAGCTTTTTGGAGCAATGGTTCAGCTGCCGCAGTGATGACTACAGATAAAAATTTAGATTAAGTTTTCAGTGAAAGTTGACTGATCTCACAAAAATAACTTTCTTTCCTCCTCAATTTTTTAAGTTTGCCACAGAGCTGTCACGTGATGACAAATGAGCAGGTAGCTTGCTATTCAGCATACCACTGTTTAGATGCAGTCCATGTTGTGAAAAATACAGGCAGAACCTCTGATGGAAATGGATTTAGTGAAGGAAGCTGAAAAACCTAAACATCTTTAGACTGCATTATTTTTTGTCTTGCCTTTTATCCTCTTTCTCATTCAGGGCATGGTTTTTCTTCATCTTGAAATAATGCTCTTTTATCTAGATATGTAAGTAATATCCTAATTAGTCTGGAAGATGAAGCAGGGGATAGGTGGTGTAACTCTGTCTGATACTAGATCCAGCAGAGATAACAATACTGGATGAATTGATCTGACTCCCAGCAACAGGCTGTATTTTCCTACTGCATGAAAAGGAAGCAGATGTTCAAGCTTCTTGATTTCAATATAGAACTTAATTATAAGAAAACTTTCACCAATATTTCATTCTTGCATTAAATTCTGAACAAGGTGGCCTTTAGTGTGTCTCAAAATTATGACATTTTTGTTCAATTTGTATTCTTTAATTCAGATGTTTAATTTTGCAGTGTAGGAGTGTCAACATAAGCTACATCAGAAATACTAATTTTTTATGAATAACATCTTTTGTAACTGTGCCATAAAAAGTTTCTGAAGAAAATGGCATGTTTTAGAGGGCTTATGGTAGTAATTGAGAAAATATGAGGCCTCGTTCTTCCTCGCCTTTGATTTTGCAGGCACTGGACACCCAGTGAAATCTAGTTTCTGTTGAAATTAATGGAAAATTTGCCCTTTGAGTTAGGATTTCATTCTAGCATACTAAAACTTTGCCTCTTCTTTAAACAGTTGTAAATGATCAAAAGGAGCAAAAGGCTGTATGAAATCAGGCATTATCTTGACATTTTAGAAGACTATGAATGTTAAGCACCATAAGCTATCCTCATCAAGGAGGCAGACACCAGTGTTTTTACACCAATAAAAACTCAGCAGGATTTGGTCACTTCATTTTCAATTAGACTCCTTTTGACAGCTATTGCATGATCGTTACTGGGGTTTTATAAATATTTAACAAAATTGGTATAAAGTTTGTCAGCAATTAAAGACACTGGCTGCTCATTCAAAAGATATTTCAAATAACATTTAAGATTACTTATTCAGTACTGATTCATACTGACTGAGTTTGTGAATTAATTCAGTGTTCTTCATGGTCTTTATCCAGTAATACTAGAAGAAATACTGAAAAATAGGATGGCCAGGATGATGTTTGTTTAGATCCTGGTTCTACAAGCTGAAATGAAAAACATGAGTTCATTCTGCAATCCAGTAGTCTCAAACTGCCAAATATCTGTAAAATCTCACCAAACTCAACAAGTGCAGTGCCTTTGAGATTCAGTGTAATGCGTTGCTATCAAACAGTACTAAATTTACTATTGAGTAATGAGAATATAAATATTTATTTTATTAGCCTGTTACAGACCTCAGAGCTCAGTAGAAATCTAATGGTGAGGTAGAAAATACACAGTAAATCACATTTCATATTATATTCTTCCAGCACTGCAAAACAAATTTGTGGCTACAATTAGTTACTGAACATACAGATTGTACTATATGTCACTAATGACTGTCTTTACTTCTTTATTTTAATGTTTTGCAAGCCAAAAAGTATTAAGCTGCTATAGATTTTAAATTTTGTATATGGAAATGGAAGGGCTGGTTTCTGAATACTGAATTTTGCTCTCAAATTTTAAGTAGACCAAAGAGTTTACTGGAAGTGCGCAATTGTTTTTTTGGGATTCATTTCAAGTACAAACCTAAAGGAAGTTTTTTGTTTTGTTTTGTTTTTCTTTCCCACTAACTGAAAACTATTCAAGTGAAAATTCTTAGTCTTTTATCCCGTTTAACCATTTATATTCTCATTGCGGTTATGCATACCAACTCTTTCATAACCAGCTCTTACCTCTTATTAAGACAGCAGTAGATAATGGGATTGTACATTGTAGAGCTCATGGCAAGCCAAAAGCTGGCCAAATAGATTTGCTGAATGTATTTCCACCGATTTAATTGTTGATAGATCCCAGTAACTATGAAGTAAATGTGGTAGGGCAGCCAGCAGATGGCAAATGTCAGCACAACCACAATCATCATTTTTACCACCTGAAAGAAGGAAGTAATAATGCTATTTTATAATATACATTAGCCTTTTTTATTTGGACTAGCATTTCAACATCCATTAATAGTTCTCTTGCATTTGATTATTAAAGTTAGTCAAAGCAAAGATGAATATGCCTTTATATAACTTCCCTTTTAATCTGACTTTCCTAAATTTCTATTTCTGTTTAGTTTTGGGGTTTTTTTGTTGTGGTTTTTTTTTTTTTTTTTCTTCTTCTTCGCCCCCTCTTGGCTGGAGATCCTCCTTTTCCTAAGGAAAATAACATGAAAATCTTCTCTAACTTCATTTGTATTGATTCTTCCCAAGAAATGAATTTGCTTACTTATATTTGGCTATCTAAAATATTACTTTTTTCTGTACACCTAATCATGGAATAAGGTTACAAGGTGTTTTACTTGGACACCTCATTTTGGCCTTTATTGACCCTGGTGTCTTTTTCTGTTGTGGTCTGCAAGTATATTCCTTGTCCCCAATTATTAGATGTGGTTTGAGCAAACACTGTCGTAGGAAATGAGCAACTGCAGTATCCTGTTTAATTTCAGAAGCTAACAATTTCCTTGGCTGGTGATCATTATTTGTTGTTTTCTGCAGGCATCATAACATCTGTTAGCTTCCATAGTTTCCATTAAGCACTAATGAAGAGGAGCTCTGTTTTGTGCTTTGAAACACAAGAAGAAAAGTTGCGAGTCATGTAAAATTTTCACTCCTGTCTTTTCCTCTTCAACTATGTCAAATACTAGCCCAGCTACCATTTTCAACACAGTATGTCACACGTTTACACAACAGATTTTCTTTTTGTAGGTAAAATGAAACCAGACATGATAGGTCTGTGCTGGGAGGTCGCTTGTTCGTTTGTACTGTGAATACTGAGGAATAATAGGGATTGCTGTCAACAGTTCCTTTCATTTCTCTGTACAAGGTGCCATTGCCTACTGTTTGTAGTTTTGCCGGAGCGGGGGGGGGGGGGGGGGGGGGGAAGAGTGCTGAAATTTCTGATACCTACATGTCTTAGGTTGATATTTTTATAAAATTTCAGCTAACGTAATTAAATCATTTTACACATAAATGTCATGGCACTGTCCTTAACTCACATTACATCTTGCTGTGGGAAGCGAAGCAATTTTTCATTTAGTATCTGGCATCAGTTTACAAGCTTTTCTGCTGGCTGGGACTGTACTGTACAACATTTTACTTAATGCGAGTGCTTATTATTGCTGATACATATACCGATCATCGCTTAAAGATACAAAAGGGACATCTGGCCACATATAGAACAACATAATTAATATTTAGTTCTTCTAAAGCACTTTTCACCAGTTAACTGTAAATCATTGCAGAAGGAAGATCAGTATTAGAAGGGAAGGCAACGAGTGTACATCTGTATGTCCATATCTAGGCATGTGTAGATGTATATGGGACTGTATATAAGACGTTTTTTGGGGGAGGGAAGAGGTTGTGACTGTATGTGAATAGACATTTCTGGACTAAATTATATATCTGAAATGATGCCATAAAAATATGTTGTCAAATCACAGTCTACCATTAAATGGCATGTCTTTTCTACTCCTTTGGACATAACTTCCACTATTCTTCTGCTGGGGATTTACGCCTGTGCCTTCCACAAATTGTGCAGGTAGAAGACTTAACTCCATAGTTTTACCACAACACTTAAGCTCTCTGTCCATTGATTTACAGGTGCACTTTGCTTGTTGCTGTGTTTTTATACCTGCCAGGAATGATAAGTATTACTTCAACACCATTCAGGATTTCTGTAATTTCAGAACACTTGAGAGTCTAATTACTTGCTTTGATATTTAATTAGCAAGTCTTGCAGTACCAGCTCTGCACGTGAAATTATTCTTAGAATTATTTATCATATCATAGGTACTAAATGGAAGGATTTGAGGCTTGATTTTTGTCTCCAAATTTTCAAAGTGTAATCAGGCAAATCCATATTTATACTGAACATTTCATCTGTACAATGCTTAAGAATTGAAACAGTGGCGCTTTCCAGCAATAAATGTAGTTTAATCCAGTTGAACACTGTGCCGCTCATGCCCCAGAGCTGCTAGAAATAGCAGTAAGAGTGCAGGTTGCCAGTTTGGCATACTAAATTGAATTAACAACATTTTCAAAAGAAAGTTTTTTGTCTTTTTTCTGACATCCAAATTCTTATTGGCCAGTTTTCAGTGTTATATCGAAGGGCAAGGCAAGCAGTGCTTCACAAGTCTACTTAAAGTTCTCCTAAAGCTAATAAACCTTCACAGGCTGTACAAATAATAGCTTTTTTTATTTCAACTACTGCACTCAGAAATTAACACAAAATTAATTAAGTTTTGGTTTAATGCAAATGTAATATTTCAGGTTTTCTTCAGAGAAACAGAAATCCCAAATAACTATTTAAAGTATGACCCAAAGAAAATCCTCAAGTAAAAATTTTTGTCACAATTTCAGGCAATTTGATTCTTATTTTAAACCTTTTAACTTGTTTTTTTAAAGTTTTTAAATGAAAAATGCTAAATCACCCCCAGAAAATAACATCTTTTCCTGCAAGGTTACTGCTTAGTTTAAAACAACACACTCATCTTTAAAAACGGTGAAAGCAGCATAAAATTTTCTTCTTGGTGTTTCTGTCTGGAAATCCATGATTAAATATTAAGTCATCATCATCATGGAAGCAGAAATTTCTGAAGCAAATAGTTAAACTAGACAAGCAAAAGATTATTTTAGATGACCATTAGTGTTTGATTTAATTTGTGAAGTAACACATCACTGGAATGACAGACAGTGAGGCACGCTATGTTCTTAATCATTCAGGTTTGCAGCTGTTTTTTGTAAATAGCAAAAATTACCTAAAAATTTAAAGGATAATTTTCCTCTTAGATAAGGCTGTATCGGTCTGAGTTTCACTGAAGTGAATGGTAATATACTGATATATGCATGTTGAAGGGGAGACATGCAATGGGGTTTCCTTATTAATGTGTAAAGTAGTTTTTCCTGGAACAAAAAAGTGCTCATTTTTCCAGCAAAAAGGGACGTTTAAGAGAAGTCAAGGTTGAGTTGTCATTCTTTTGAGTATTATGCACTCTTTTGAGTAGTACAGTGCACTCGTGTTACCTGAGGAGAAGTGAGATGTTGCAAGTCTGTGTGGCATAAAATTGTTTGAAACACAGGGCGGTTACAGTTGAATTTGAAGTCAACCACAGAAGTTATGAGACAAATCAAAAAGCACTATTCTGTCCTTTTTTCATCAGCTAAGAATGAGTATATGTTGGCAGAAATGGAGGAAAAGAAGAATAAGAGGAAGCTGAAAAGGAGGGAGATTATTCCCAATTTCCTTTCCTCTTTCAGAGACAGTGATGCACAGTATGCAAGGCCATACCTTACAGTTTATGGCTGCGGTTCTTGTCCATCCCCTTGGTCTTTCCAGTGTTAAGTTTCATTTCTTGATGATAGCAATAACTATGAACAGAAACTGCCTTCAAGGTCTATAAACTCAGGGCACCTTGATTTTACTTGGTATAAATCCTGATGAATGAGTGCCAGTAAACTGTTAAGCTCAATTAGGGCACAGGGAAAATAAGTGAAACAGGCCAAGTATGAATTTGTCGCAAAAGCCTGGTCGTCTCTTCCCAGTACACTGTGATGTTTCAGTAAAGAATCTCCAATGACACCTTGCAGGTTCAACTGCAGAGTATTTTTGTTTGTTTGTTTGGAGTACTTAGACCTGTGGCTCTGACAATACAAAGTTCTTTCATTTTATTTCTTTTTAATATGCCTGTTCTGCTTTTTTTTTTTTTTTTTTTTTGAGATAGTACCATTTTTCAATTGCTTTCTCCTCTGTTCTGTGTTGCACAGAATTCGTTAATAAGGGTGTGCTCTTGTGCGTTAGGAAGCATTTCTGAAGCAAGCAATCTAGAAAATGACTGAATTCAGTTGTGCTTAATGTCTAGCTCTGTTCCTGCCATCATTTCACCATGGACATTTCCAAAATGTGTGATTGCAGTGAACATCACCAACCTGTGTCCCAGTGGCACTGTTTTCCCCTTGTGTTCTGTTCAAACTCCCTTTCTGTATTGTAGGCAGCATGGTTGGAGGAAAGGGTTTGGTTTTTTTCCTCTTCCAGGACTTTTGTTAAAATGAGTTGTACTGAGCCTCTCATTTGTGGAACCTTTAGGCAAGTCTTGAGGCTAGATTTGGAATATGGTGGAAAATCAAAGTATTTTATATTTTGTTTTTTGTCAACATGTCCTGCTGATATTTATGTACTTCTGCCTGAGAAAAACTATGTCTATGAAAAAAGTTAATTTATGTGCTTTGTAGTCTTGCCCGGTGCTTTAAATTCTTCGTCTCTGAGTAAGAAGCAATCTTTCATTAATGAATGATATGTAATGAGAAAAAAAATTATTTGAAAGAACAAAATAGACGTAAGTTCATTGGAACTGGAGTTTGCAGGTTTGCTTTTGTTGTGAAACATTTGAAGCAGTAAAATTGAAAAGGAGATAACAGATTCCACTACACTTATAAAGAGAAGCAAATAAATTTTTTTTTCTTCTCCTGTTTTTATTCTGCATGAAAAATAGCTAGAAAAATGAGTATGATTGAGATGTAGCATTGAGAACAGCTCTTGAAAGATTAGGAATAAAATATACTTTTATGAGAGACTCAGTTGATGCTGGGGGGCTATAGCAATTCACATTGCAAGGTATCGATTTGCCGTCAATACCTAAGGCCTAGGCTAGGGAATCATTTCCTTTTCGATCTGCTCTGCAGCTTCTTATTGCCTTTCTAAGTCATCTTTGATATTGCTACTTATACAAGGTCAGGAATTTCACTTCTGATTTCATTTGTGCCAATATCACACACCATAACGTCATTAGTTTCAGAACTTTTACTTCTAGGTGTTATATAGATGTAAATGAGAAGCAGAGCAAATACTTTAAGAACCCATACATTGTAAGAATGTCTTGGTTTACCCACTCATGGATATTATTTGTCCACATGAATACAACTTAAGCATAGTTCACAGATGATATCTGGGAGTCATAATGTGTTTCTCTTTCTGCTCTGTGCTCTTTTGGAAGAAGTAAAATACCAAACTAACATTGTACAAAGTATTTCTCCCAACATGTTAGGATGCAATCAGTAAACCCACTTCCCAATCCTGGGGACATACATGGCACTTGTGTACTAAGCACCAGAGAGAAGGGAACACCATTATGTCTTTTGCTTCTCCGCAATGCTTAGTTGGAGTAAAGTATCTTTTGCAAGAAAATTAGGATTCAAAGGTAACTCTACTGGAATTAGTACAGAGATAGGACTGCTTTCTGAGATACTAAGTGCTGTGGGTTTTCGTATAATTTTGACAAGCTCAGGGATTTGCTGTGCTCTTCTAGCCCATAGAAAGGATAGATTCTTGATAGCTGAAGGAGGTACACGTTTAGGAGGAGAAAGAATCGGAGATCTTGGAATTCTTTCAGTCAGGTAAGGTACTTGTCAATTCCAGTGCTCGACAAATCATTTTATTCTTCTGACTTATACTTTCCTTCAATTTTTTTCTCAGTTGCTTGAAATAAAGAAACTACTTTTCATTTCAGTTTGGATAATCCCTTGCTGCAGACAGAATTCACAAT
This sequence comes from Platalea leucorodia, assembly GCF_965183815.1. Classification (NCBI taxonomy): domain Eukaryota; kingdom Metazoa; phylum Chordata; class Aves; order Pelecaniformes; family Threskiornithidae; genus Platalea; species Platalea leucorodia. Next base: position 30,729,151 of record NC_138828.1, on the reverse strand, counting down.
CACTTTATTTAAGTGGTAAAGTTGAATAAGATATTCTGTTCTAGTATGAAGTGGCTTTGAATCAGATTGCTGCCTTACAAACGCTAAAATGCGTCGCCCGCCCCCCCCATCCAAAGCAATTCTAATATTTTTCATGAGTGGTCTTAGCTACTGCCATTTTAAAATGATATTTTTCTAATGTTGCATGGAAAACAGCTTTGACAATGACTTTATGATCCTGTCAACATGTCAAGAAATATCTATTCCACTGAAGAAAGGGGGTAAATCTTTTGCTCAGGCTTTTTTTCATTGAGAAGACATGATTTTACAAGCATCTGATTGGGGGCAGGGAAGAAAAGTTGCCACAAGTCTTACATTACTTTATCTAAAAGAGATGTCTTAATTTCTCACAAGAGATTGTTAGATATTAGACAATATGCTCATGTCTGCTGCTCAAACTAAAAGAGGTTTTTTTCTGTAACCTAAATGACAAATAAAGTTAGGTTGCCTTGTATCATTGCCTTGGTCTTCAGCATGGAGTAGCATAAGAAGTTTATGTTCTTTAGAAAATGACTCTGAGTGGCTGTTGTGGGATCGGCATTACTGGATATGGTTATCCACCTGAGATTTAGTGCTGAAAAAAAGTGAAAAAGCTGACCTAGTGCTTTTGTACTTAAAATTCACACCATCACTTATTTTACAATAGTTTCCTTCTGTAGATATGGCTTGGAATGAGTGGTGGGGCACACTTCACTTCTGTGCTTCCAAGCGGAGATGAGATTTGGTGTGGGGGAAACAAAATAAACCTATCTTCTTTTGTTTTCCCAATAAGAGTAGTTGGTTCTTAAGTCTACTTTTTGCCACAATTCTGAAAATGGTCTGAGACTTCTAATCCTCATTGAAGGCTCTTCCAGAACCTTGCCAGTGTTTTAACACTCAGTTGAATTTTCCAGATAAGACTTCAGAAGAATTGGCACGTGTGAATTTTTTCTCTTGGAAACCAGACCTTATACTGAACAGTGCAATAAACAAATAAGGCTATGCTGAATTATGCCAGTGAATTATGCAAAAGTATCCCTAAACACGGTCTGCTTTATGTGAGCTCTATCAATGGAAACTGCCCTCTTGAACTTAAAATGAGATGCGTACCTTTTGATTATCTTCAAAACAGGAGCACAGGCTCTTATTTCATAGGGAAAGCCTACAGTCCTTTAGATTGTTTTATTTTCAGCTTATTCACTTAGGTTAATTAAATAAGTGATTTATATAATTAGAAACCATTTTAATGTTTCCCATATTTCTTTATAACCTTGGCACAGGGACATCATGGGAAAGAATGCAGATTATTTAATCTATAGTTTGAAAAACTTTTTTCTTCTCTTTTCTGTTGATAGGAATAAAATTGTGTTGCCTGAAGGTGAAATGATTTATTCCTAAATTGTACTTGTTTAAAATGCATGGCAAAATTCTGTTCAGAAAAACAAAAACAAAAAACAACCACCAAAAAGCAGTGAAAGCTATTCTTCTATTGCCATCATAATTATGCATTTGCAATGGTAGTAACAGCTTTCCTTTCAAAGGTCAAAGCAAAAGTATTTATTACCAACTAAGAAAAAACAAACAAACAAAAATGTCCCCCAGTCCTATTTTAATTTAACTTGAGTTGAGAGGAAACTGTTAATGTCAGTGATGCCTGAGGCATATTTTGCATTTGATGCACTTAGTTTATCTTTGTTATTCCACAAATGACTGTACAAGGCTATGAATTTTTTAGGAGAAGTAGACTTGTTACTCTCAGAACATTTTGGAAATGTTTGGTCAGTAAAAAGGTGGTATATGCTCTGGTCAATTATTCTTGCTAAAAAGTATCAGGAGCGCAATTGTCCTGACAGCATCTGCTCTTTCTGCTTTTGTACAGACATTTTAGCATTGCTTCAAGTATTAAAGTATCCACACTACTTGGCAGTAATGGTCAACACACTGATCATTACTGTACTGGTTTGATAATCCTGTGGAATAAGGTACAAGCTGACCCATGTCAGGGTGACTTAAACTGTTTCCTAGGAAACCTGCTCCAAAGCCTGTAGAAATCAAAGAAACTCACTCTGTCCACCCCAGAAAATGAGTAATAACAGAAGAGTCCTTTCAACAGGTTGTTTACAATGTTGCAGTACAGAAACTCCTAAAGCACGAAAGTACTTGAGTTAAAGGATGGAATTTGTTAGGTGAAGGTATCAATAGACATAGCACTGACGCTCCTCTGTGGGTAGGTGATAATTTTCACCTGTTTCTAAAAAGCACATTTGGAATATTGTAGGTTCTCTGCATTTCAGTTCCTGACACTATTTGTAATGTCTCTGGGCTGTTTCATCTGGTTTCCTCTTTGTGAGTTTATACTGTAGCAGGAGTTTAGTGAGGTCTCTCACGCTAACTCTTAAGGAAGTAGTCACATAGCCTTCTGCTTTAGCTCAGAAAAAGACATGCTGAAATTATGTTTTGTTTTTACGTGAATAGCAACATGTAATGAATGTAAAAGTGTGTAAGTGCAATACTGGAGCTGCAGTTCTGCTCTTGCTGAATGTGCAGGACTCGGCATTGCAGTCCTCCAAAATGACTGATCTGTGTCAGGTTCCCTGGACCTTTCACCACACAGGTGCTGGACAGCATTCCAGAAAGCTCAACAGACTCAAAACTCATGCTAAAATTAATTTGTTCACGACTTTCCTACAGGGACTCAATGAAGAAGGGGCTTCTTATTAGGTCTTTCTTATCTGTGTGTTTAAATATATATATATATATATAGGGCTATAAACGTGGTTGCAATTTGATATATGTAATGGGATAACTTTGACTGCAGATTAGATGAGAAACATTCAGAGACAACAAAAGACCTTTTGAGGTTTTCAAGGTTGGTTTGTATGCTGGTGAAAGAATTTGCTTAGAACTTAAAGAACATACTTTGTCCTGAACACAGGTTATTAAGGTTACCTGTCTGGAGGGTCAGGTCCCAAACTTGAACTTGGGGAAAACTACACAGAGGAAATGAGGGCTGTCTTAAAAAAACAACAGCTCCATAGTTTTAAACATGGAGACCATAATCTCCATGCTTAAAATTAAAATTTTGAAAAAGAGACAGATTTGGTTTTCATTTGTCTTTCTGGGAGGTACCTTGGTTTTATTATTAAGGAACGTGTATAGTTTAATTCAGCAATGCATTTAAAAACACACTGAGTTCGCTAACATTGCTAACATTGGAGTGGTTTGTTGAAATTTTTGGTCTGTTTAGTCCAGTGTTACTTCCATTCTTAAAAATATGAGGCATTACCAAACAGAAATTTTTGCCCTAGGACTATGACTAGACTTAATATTTCACATGAATTTGCTGCCACAAGTGATCAGAAATATAGAAATACAGAGGAGAAGCACCACAGAAATTCTAAGTGCACAATCCTGAGCCTACTCACTGACCATGCAGAACCAGTCTGTTAACTCTGCCCCTGATCTGGCGTTGTTGCCAGCTGTTCTATAAGAAAGTTTTAACCAGAAAACTTGCATCAGTCTGTCAGTAAATACTTACACTGTGCAAGGTTTATGCACAGTATAAAGCCATATTTAGAATTTACTCTTCGTTTACTCCCCTGTAGTTGCTGCTTGAAGCACGGACAATGAGTGTGGACTGATGTGTTCACAGTTCATAGCTGAGTTTTAGGAAAACTTGAGACAGTGAATGGAAGCTGGTACTGTTGCTGACTGTGCTGTAGCTGTTTGGTAGATAGAGAGCGGAGCAGGGCACCTTCCAGTAATTTCATTATATTTTTTATATATATATATATATGTATATATTTCATATATACATAGTTTTAATGCTGTTCAGAAAATGATCAGGAGGTCTGACTTTATTTTTACCTCAATAGGAAAACTTGTTCAAAATGTGGGCAAATTATTAAAAAGAGAACAAATTCCCAGAAAAAAAAAAATATCCTGAAAAGGAGAAAGGATGAACCCTGTTTTTCCAAAGTTCTAAGCCCATAGAATAGCTCTGTAAAAAATATTTTGGTTTTAACATGCAATAAAAATAATTCCCCGGTACCTCATGTCCCAGTCTTTCCGTAGGCAACTGCTAAGCATGTGAAGAATGAGACTATATAATGAAAATTATGATACACAACATTGAGAATTACTTTGCTGATTCCTTACATTTTCAATAGGTATTCAGTCCATATACTCGATAATGGAAATGGTTTAACAGAACTTTTTAAAACTTAAAAAAAAAAAAGTTGTCTCAGAGCATTGGTTATGCTGTCCTGTATTGCTGGAAAAAAGCCTCTCTGTGTGTATGTGTTGATTGTGCAAGAATTTAAGAATTTAATTAATGGTAAACAAAAATGCCCAAATCAAGTTTTCCTGTCACTACTCTGTTTGTATTCTTGCTTGTTTTTTTAATAGCTATGGGACTGTCTTACTTGTCAAAACAGGAAAAGATATCTTCTTCTGCTAGTATTTTCACCCGACAGATATTCATATGATATTCTGGACCTTATTACCCTTTTGTTTCTGTATTTTTTTGTTTTTCTTTTTTCTATTTATTTTTTTATTTTTTGTTGTTGTATTTTTTTATTTTTTTGTATTTTGTTTTTGTTTTGTATTACCCTTTTTGTTACGCTTTTGTTAAGCTTATGAGAAAATAAGGTAAAAAAAAAACACCTATTCTGCAAGCTTTTAACTGTAATAGCAATTACTTGCAAGTCGTGACTTTTACTATTGTGTTAATAGCAATCTGGTGAGTCTGGCAGGGTATCTGTCTTTATGGGTATGGGACAACTGCTCAAAACATTCGTGGAACACTAACATTTGCAGTCCGGTCCAATAATCTACTTCATGACCAGTGCTGGCTCACCCATGCAGAGCCATAGAGAACAACAGACAGAATTACCATCAGTGCTTCATAGGAAGCATGCTAAGAAGCATGCTACATCCCCTTGTGTAACTTCATCTACAGTGTTACAAAACCAGTTTTAGGCATGTGTAACTGTTCGTGAAGTCAGGCGCTAGCTTTATTAGGATTGATTTGCATTTACCATGTTAACAAGGATATTTCATACTTCCCATAAATTGTCAGAGTTAAGGATATCATAGTAAGAGGTGCCCTGAAGCAGAATCAGAGTAAACCTATCTTTAGTTACTAATTTTTGCAAGTAAATTTTACCTGTCACATTTCACTACTGAGCATGATTTGGGAAACAACTTTCCACTGGAAAGGTAGTGGAGAGAAATATTTTTTATTAGAAACTATTTAATACTAACCTCCCTCCAAATCAGGATATATTCTGTGTCAGTCTTGAGATTGGCCTCATTTAATGTATTTACTGAGAAGTTTAGTACAGAAGAATAAAAGCATGCCAAATAAGTTTGGTGAAAACACACTTTTGTGCAGCTTTGCTGCTACAGAGGCATAGCAGAGGAATAACTTGGATGTTGAAGAACCGCAGGAGCAGAAATGCAACTTCAAAGTGCTAATCCTATACTTAGTGTGGTACCTGTAGTGGTTGTGTCTCTAAGGGGGGGTCATGGCAGTGACAGATATCACAGAGCAGATAGAATCTGCTGGATTGGCGCTGTGCTAGTTTTGGGGATTGTTTTACACTGTTCTTTCACAGGTAGGATCATAATCGGAAAAATTCTGGGTTTTGCTGAATTAAGGACTAACAAAATTTTCTGCTGTGAGTTGTGGAATGAGCTGTTGTGAACAAATGAGGAGGAGACACGTATTGACTCATTACAGCACAACCAGGTCATCAGTTTAATGAAACAAATAAATGAGATATTAGGATGTTCGAGGTGAGGCTTTTTTAGCGGAGACAGGAAAGTGTTATTATCACTGTGCAGGATCATGGTGGGACTCCATTGCTGGCATTCCTTGTCTGGTTTTGGTCACTTGTTGCATACAGATGATGATACATAAAAGAAGACCAGAGGCACTTGTTTCAATTATGTAATGAATATAAATAAAGGCTGAGAGAGGATATGGCTATAAAACCGTCTGTAGAGATGGCACCAGTGCGGGACAATAAGTAATTAAGAAAGCTAACAGAAAATAATGGCATAAATAGAGCTGTCCATAAATAAATTTAGCCTGGAAACTGGAACTCTGGGAGTAGTGAGAGTTTTAGAACACTTTCCATTAGATGTAGTGATCCATAAGGCAAAATGGTTTTAAGATGGAAATCTAAGATGATATTAGAGGAATTCTGTTAGGGTTGCCTGTGATGACAGGTCTGGGGCTCTGAGGCTGGTTCCTGTCCTGTTTTCATTTAATATTTTAATACTGAAAGAGACAAACTGACACTCAAGGAATAAGTGGAGAAAGCTCTGGACACAGTTCAATGTCTTGCAGTGCCTGGCAAACAAGGGACGAGTTTGCTTTTGGAGGAGCCTTTAAAAGCTCCTGAGAATTCCTTCTTCCTGGGTTGTTTTTTCTTTAAGCAAGAAATGTGACAATGTCAAATATAATCACAGATAAAACTGATGTTTAAAACTTGCTGTGTCTCATTGACATGAAACCCTTCAAATGGATTTAATTTCTACAGTAGTTTCACAAGGTTTAAGATATATGACTAGGTGAGTCTAACATCAGAGGACACTGACTTAAAAGTATGAAATCATAAAGTTAGACTAGTTTTATGATAGGGAAAACAAAGACAGATTCAGAGCTAATCACTTCAGAAACTTTTAGTTCAATCCTTTGTATTTCATGTAGAGGAAAGACATTGTATAAGCATAACAAGCTGCCACTTTGGGTGGTATTTGTGTCATACCTTCAGCTGCCTAAGGAATAAATCAGTGGACATTTCCATGTAAGGACTGGAATCATTAAAAAGCATCTCTGGTTTTTTTTGGTTGTTGACTGACAACAAAGCAGTGGAATGTACAGAACTGATGCTAGCTGGGGTAAATTGTCCTTCAACCTGATATTACTTAGTTTTTTTCCTTTTTGAATATGCTGAACAATTCTTGCTAAATTTATGAATGGCTGCACAGAAGTATAGCTCTGGTTTTCCACCACGATAAAGCTTTGGCCTACAAGGCGCTCATAATGCATCAGCATTTTGGATAAATGATAATTTAACTGTAGCTGTATGAAATTTCAGATAGTCGAGGAATATAGTCATCCACACAATATAAGCCATAGTGCTAAGTCTGTTAGATCAGTAAGACCACCTGTTCTTAAAATAGGGTTTAATTCTCCAGCTGCTGCTTCTCTGTCATTTCTGTTCTAGCGTACCCCTATTTTATTTTCATTGTCAATCTCTGCGAAGTCAAAGAGTAGACCCATTTACAGAAGAGGATTACCGATGGACCAAAAAATTACACAGGCACCTATTTTTGGCAGGAGGTATATATTATTCATAGCAAATTGAATTTCTGCACCTCATTACCCCACGGTAGAATGGGTAGGTTGTTTCACTTATTGCTCTCAGGAACGTAAAATCAACCACAGGGAAGGGGTACCTTCCCACGGGGGAAGCGCACATGCTCCTTTGTGTATGCACAGTTCTGAAGTGGGCACCTTGTCAGTATGTAAGCAAAGTGCTCCTACATCACATGGCAGTCATTTCTGTCCATGAAGCACAAGCACAAATGAAACTACAAGGTGGAAACATTCATGCCCCATGCATACATAAGTGGTGGGAAAGGCACGATGGCAACATAAGTCTCTTCTGCAGTCTGCTGTTACACGGCCAGTTTGGATGAGCTGTAATCCAGATGCCTTCCCCCTGTGTTTGTGTGCTCCAGGATTTGGAGCATACATAACATGGAGAAGTGAATATTTAGACATATGTGCAGCTTTGGTAGACCATTACCTGAATAAAGGCCCAAAAATTCTCTGGTTATTACTGTCTGACTTCTAAAAAACATGCATAGGTGATGATTCAGTACAGGATAGGGTGTCAGCTGTGAAGATTTGGCTGTCCCTTGAAGTCTGTAGTACAAAGCTGTGTAGAGTAGTTGATTGCAGCTGGTGTTTTTAATGGAATTTAGGATAATCAAGTTATATTGACTTTCTGTTATATTAAACTGTTTGACTCCCTTATGCCATTTTGAAGATGGAATATAACATATAAGTTATTGGAGATCGGAATGCTGGTCCTCAGGATGGGAAAAGCTAGGAGAAGACAGCTTGCTTAAATAACTGGGAAGATATTGAACTTACCATGTCTTTGTGCAGTCCCCTGCGGTAGCAATTATTTTCCAACCTTGAAGAAGTCTGAACAAATGTCTAGGATAAAAGTGGAGTTTCAAGAGCATGTTGGCAGGAGATAGGAGGTCACAGGCAAGACAAATCCATGGACCCAGACTGTCAAAACATTTTCTTTCTTATGGCTGGCTGCAAACTTTCACATGACGTTTTATGAATGGGGCAGTATTTAACTAGTCTGTCTGTCTAGAGTTAGTGGTTGCTTGTTAACAATAAGGATCTTTAATTTCAGAATTACTTACCATGTGACATGTGAGTTCATAGTGTAATATTCTCATCACCTATTTTTGATGAATAATCTTTATATTATGAGTATGGTCTTGTTTTTCCAAACCTGTGTCAGCCTTTGTGGGTGCTCATAATTAATTCAGTGTTCCACGAGTTTTGATGCTACATTGTAATGTTTTGGGCTTTGACTCTCTTGGGTTTTGGTTTGGGTTTTTTTGGGTTTTTTTGGGGTTTTTTTTGTTTGTTTGTTTTTTGTTTGGTTGGTTTTTTTTGTAATTTAACCAAATCTGCCACTTAATAAACTACTCCACAGTGAAACAATTCAGCTTCTTTCTTTCATCCTGACCTGGTCAGCTACCATGTAATGCCAGCAAAAGTATCATTATTTCTAAGTATACTTTTCTTATTTTGTGCAATGTAGTATAAAATGTATATTAACATGACTTCATGTCATGTATTCATATGTGGTAAAAAAAAAAAAAAAGAAAAAAGGAAAATCTGCCTTTTTAGTTGCACTAAAAGTCAGTGAGAAGTCAGGAACAATATGCTGAACTATATTTTTATAGCTGTACTGCTATGTAAAAAAGGAACATAAGGACATAGGACAGTTCCTTCTGGATCAGACAGCTGTCCATCTGTGCTACTATTCTGTCTCTGACCGTGGCAGTAGGAGGTGCTGTTTAGGGAGATCCCACGAACCTGGCCGTTTTCTATCTTTCCTAATGCTGACCCAGCACCCAAAATTGTATTAGAGAGGGGTGCATCCCTGCTTCATCCTTTCAGTATCTATTTATGAATTTGTTGCCTGTTAATTTGCCTAATGCCTTTCTGAACCCTCTGAGATCATAGCATCTGGCAGGAGAGTGTGGCAGAAACTCTTTACCAACTCTTAAATTACCCTTTCTTAAAGTACTCTCTCTTCTACCTGCTTTAAACTGCTCTTCTGTTAGTTCTTGTATTTCAGGATTTGATGACCAACAGTTCTTCAGTCACTTTATCTACCACCTTCGTGATTCTGTAAACCTTGACCATCTCATCCCTTGGCCTCCTCCTCTCCAAACTGAGAAGTCCAGGCCATTTTAATCTCTTCATAAGACCTTTGATCAGTTTAGTTGCCCTTCTTTGGACTTTCTCTAAATTCATGTAAGTAAAAAAAAAACCAAAAACAAAAAAACCCCAACAAAACAAACAAACAAAAAAACCAGAGAAATACATGTGAGTCGCTACGTGTGAATTGCTCATGCAATAGTTCTTACAGAGACCATTTGTTCAGATCCTGTTCTGTTGCTTACTTCTGCAGTCTATGAAAGAGGGGAAAAGTTTCATGTAAGTATTTCAGAAAATTATTTAAAATTGTTGGGATGCCTTTTGGTAATATTTACTTGTAGTCCTTTAAGACTTCACCTGGATATTTCTGTTTATCTAGTAAAAGCTTTTCACGCAGTAATTTTGAGTGATTTCTGAATTTCCATGTAACTGTTCTGACCCTGACTTGGAAAAGTGTGTCCTGCTGTCTTACTTGATTTGGCTTCTCGCGCTACATAATATTTCAAATTCGTATTCAAAAGTGGTTCTTGTGACATCATTATTCCTCCAGTCCCACATTGTTTTGAATATTATTTTATTTTCAGGTGGAAGTCTTAAGTTTGCTACTTTTTCGTTTTCTCCTCCACTGTGTTACATATACTGTATTAACTAAGTAAATAGATGCATTTGACTGTAAATGGATATGGGATTTCTACTTTTGCTATATCTGTCAAAATATATATATAAAACTTTGAAAATTTCCTTATGTAGTTAGGCTGGTAAACCTGACCATCTCTTTAGTGATTCCTGTAATACTGTGAGTCACTAGCAAACATATAGGTCTTTTTTCTGGTTTTACATGCAAATTTGCAAAACAATTTTGATATTGGAAAAATGTGGCTTTTAATCAATCTTCATTGCAGTAAGAAGTTGAGACGACACCTCAAGCTGTGTTAGGAGAAGCAAAGAATACAGGCAGAGGCATAAGTATAGAGGAATAATGAAAATCACTGAAAAAGATGCGCAGTGATGTATTATCATAAAGTTAATAGTTAGAGGTAAGGGGAACTGTAAAGAAAAGATATAAAAGTTAAGGAAAGTATTTTCTGTTCTTCTATATTTGTCCTATTGGGACAAGGCAATGGCATCTTCTATTGAGAGAAACACTATTTTTTCAGAAGACAGTTGTATCAGAACTGCATCTCTTGACAAAGATAACAGTAAATGATTGATTTTATTTACAGTACATGATTATCCCCTCTTACAGGTTAAGTAAAGCTGGAAGAGTTTGGAACAGGAGGTTAGATAGAAAAAACAGAGTGTGGAGACAAGATCTGAGAGCAAGTCTCTAAGTATTTGCATTGAATGTAAAGAACACTTTGGCCTACTAAAACTGATAGTAACGTTATGAGCCACCTATATAAACTTCAGTTATGTATGACAGTATTGAAACTGTAATTCCACCTTGTGAAAATGGGAATTGCAGGAGAATAAATGATGTTCAGCTGAACATCAGTCAGTCTCATGCCAGCAGCTTTAAGAAGAATGGGTAATGGCTGCAAAGTCCCCACAGGTAGTGAATGTTCAGAAGTTCAAAAGACTGATGTCAGGCAAATTTAAATGGGTCAGTCCCTGAGACATTTGATCTGTCAGGAGAAAAAAAAAAAAAAAGTAGCGGTAGTAGTCTCATGCAGTTCTGAATTTCTAAAAATTTCCAAGTCTTTTACCCTTAAAGATACTAAGTACGACTTTGTGTTGCCCAGTCTGTAGTGCGTACTGTGAAATTCTGTGAATCCTTTTTTCTTTGATGTTGCTTTCAGAAGGATTCAGGGTGCATTGCACAGTCACACATACAAAGTGATGAGACTATTTATCGAACTACTAACAACTTTCTCAAGCTTCAAATCTTTTCTTGGCAAACATCGTTTCTTTTAAAGGTCTTACATGAAATACCATGTCAAACAATCCTAATCAAACATCCTTTGCACTGTATCATTGCATAATATGAAACATGTAGTCAGCTATTTTATATTTCTCCATCATTATAAGTGCAGCCAGTACAGACTTTCTATATCTCTAGATATCTGCATGCCAAATAGCAAGAAAAACAGATGATAACTTTGTTTGAATAAAGGAAAAGCAATAGCTCTGTTATCAGAGGTGGGCTGAGTGATAGTTTTATTTGGATTCCAGTCTATTAGTTCATCTCCATGAATGACCAATTACGATTCATCTGTCCAAATACCAGTTATTTCATAAATCCTGCCAGGGAGCACAGCAGTGGAACTGAAGAGCTGTCATGGAGCTCTGCCAATAAAGTCACCGATGCAGTTACAATATGTCTGCACATAATTCAATACCCTGGTTGCATGTGTTGAAGGCATGCATTCCAGTACTCTCACATTTAAAATCCTTTAATTAAGGATGCTACTGCTTGTCTCTTGCATATATTTAGAGTTCTAAGGAGGTGCTGTTTTTCAAGTATTCAAGGGATTTAATTGGACCCTTCATAGTATATAGTAAAAACCAGCATTTCTCTTCAGAGACCTTTAGTTTTTATGACGTAAGATGTTTATTTTACTTAGTCATTATGATAATAGGTGCTGAAGTTCTGGGATCTCCTTGTTCTCCAAGTTAGCTTTTAATAAATTTCTTTCCACACTTGCTTTTGCAAACTGTGCCTGTTACAGAAAATGATTCCTCAGTTTGTCTTTACAATCAGACCCTGGGCACCCTCCACTGAGTATTTGCTTCCTTTTTTTTCACTGGCTGAAAGGGCAGTGTTGGTAAAGGCATGGTGAATTGACCAGTGAAATCTTTTTCTGCTTATGCTCTGTAGGAAAGGTAATTTCATAACTTTGAAAATACACTTTTGGGTAAGTGACAACATGCATGGCAAAGACTGTAATGGTAGTGTTGGACTTCTATGGATAATGGTGAAGAGTGAAATGCTGATCTTTTGAAATGCTGTCGGCATTTCTGGAAATTTGGCAAATAATTTCACTTTGGGGCAAAGATGCAAAGCATACTGGTTAGTTTTCCATGATGATTTTTCATCATTTTCTTTCCGTTCACATTCCAAATAATCTTTGAACTGTTACAAGGCAATAGTAGTGATAATACTAGTCAAACTGCATTTTGCTTCCTTAAGAGAGGAATTTTACCCTCTTTACCCTCCTTAAGAGAATTTTACCCTCTTATAAAAGCTATGTAAAAGTGAAATTAAATAACACCTTTGGCTTCATAGGAGGCATTGCACGTCATACTGTAAAGCTGCCTAGGCATGTCTACCATTCTGACAACTGACACTTGCCATAGAAAGTCTTGCACTTATCTCTTATGAGTCTGAAGATGTATGAATGAGAAAATGATCCTAATCTTTCCTTTCATATATCCTCCACCATAACAACTTTTTCTGTGTTCTGTGTGGGGAAAAAACACTTTCATATTCCTGGCAGTGTCCTGAAAGAAATGGAAACATCAGTGTTCTCCAGTATTTGCAGAAGATCCCCTATTGTCTCAGGACCCAATATGCTGCACTCTGCTATTGCTACAGAGTGGTAGCATATAGCACTCTTCAAATGTATTCACAGTATCAGGAAGCAAACTGAGCAATTGAAAATGTGTTCATCATTGTGAATGAGCAGTTCGTGTTTGGGTACGATTTTTTCAAATCTGAAAGGTTAAATGCATTTTAGTATGAAAAAAATGTCAGAAATAAAAAGCGGAAGGGCTGCCTTACTAAAGAAGAAAAGTTAGGTTAAGAAAAAGAATGTTATAAGAAAGAAACCTTCATGGCACTGCAACATGGTGAAAACTGAACTGGAAATAGTCAAATAATCAGTTCACAAGCAATCCACAGTCTTGTTAGATTAGGCAATACTTACAGTGAAAAAGATTACAAGAAAATAACTGGGAAAAATAGTTTGTATTTCTCACCAAAAGTTATTTATTTAAAACCTAAATTATTCAATATGAACAGGCCAATCAGCACTCATCTCAAAGATGCATAGGACTTAGTCTACTGAAAATTACAGCAAGATTCGCTTTTCTTTCAGTGGGATGAGAATCTGGCCTAAGAAGAGCTAACGGTTTGCTAGTCCATTGTTCAAAACTCAGTATTTTAGCTCTGTAAAGGCTAAACATTTGGGCTTAGTTTCCACATATCAGACACAGTATATGCCACTACATGTGGAGTAAGAAGTTAAAATCCAAATGTTACCTTTATTTAATGATGAACATTAAAGTTACAAAAAGAACAGCTAGTGAACATGGAAGAAAACTTGCCAAACTTAATCAAATTTTTTACTGAAGTAGATCTCTCATTACTGTTATTTCGAATGTCTTGGTGTTTCTGAAGGAATATACTGCAATACTTTGCAACACAATTGCAGATGATGTTATCAGGATTCACTTAGTGAGGTTTAATGGAACAGTACCTTTCTCTTAGCTTTGAGCTGCTCGTGATACTTGTCAGATGTGTCGCCTGGTATTTCTCCTCCCCAGAGGGTAATCCCCACTATGGAATAAGTGATGCCCATGACAAGCAGTGGAAAGCAGTAGACCAGCACAATCACAATGACATGATACCTGCAATGAAAAAGCATTAGGCTGATAAGTGCTTTCAGAGGAGCTATACCAACGGAATGGGCTGCTAGAAGTCAAGAGTGCTACTGTAGCACAAAGCATGTTTTATGTTGGCTGGCTAGTCCTTGGCGTTTTCACTGTCTTTTTGAAAGTCTTGAATTGCACTGCAAATTTATTTACATTTTAATGCAAGTGCTTTGTGGGGTTTCTAGTTCTGATTCTGAACTTGCACTAGCATAAATTAAGAATGACACTATGGTTATCAAAATTAATGACTGCAGAATAAGGTATGTTTATCCATAGCTAGCTGAATTGATTTAATTATTGCACAGCCAAGTATCCTAAGGGCAAGCAAGGCAGTTTGAGCTCCAGTCTGGACCATAAATGAAAGAGGAAAATAAGTATGTAAATGGTATCTTTATACAAAGGCCCTGATAACTGTCCTGTGTTACCCAACCTACTTCATATGGCAGATCTGTTGCACATAGGCAACACAGTTCTGTTGGCTATGTGCAACATAGTCATCGCTGCTGATGTAAACACTGGGAAAAAAAGGTAATTTCTTTTGCCTCCTGTTAGTTCCTGGTTAAATACCATCTTCAGATAAAATCCCAGTGAATGATCAGTGAAGAATCCTCAGCTATCACCAAGAGTGACCTTGCTGCCCTAAAGAGAAATATCTGTGCATGGCTTCTAAAGTGATAAAAATTATGTATGACCAGGGCCTCTTTCATCTTCCTGAAAGAGAGCAAAAGGTCAAATTTGATGCTGGATGGTTACACAGGCTTTCAGCCTTGAACACAGAGTTCATCTTAAATGCCAATGAAGACATGAAAGGGCAGATAATGTTTCTATGGCTAGGTAACCACTTATTCCTAATTCTGCCAGAGGGACAAATAGGATATATTCAATTTAATTGACTGTTATTCTACACTTTCAGAAACTGGAACCAGTTATAGGTTTTACAGTTTTCTTGGACTGATACCTGAGATAAGTAACTGTGATAGTGTAACAGAATGAAGTGGGAAAATCCAACCTTCTCATGAAGAGATCCAGAGAAAAGAGTCTGGCTGGAAATACTTGTTTTCCTGGTTAGGATGAAAAGGAAGCTTGCTTTGAATTGCATGTTCTGTCCTCATTTCTGACCATCTCTGTCTGTATAGAAGTAGTCATCTTAGGTGAAGCAATCATGGTAAACATGCAGTATGGGATGGAGAACACTTAAAAAAGTGGAAGAGAATAAATGTGTTCCACTTATCACTTAAAATGCTCTGTCTTCCTAGCTTAGAAAACTTGCTTTACATTTCTCAGCGATCAGTGCTTTTAGTTCTTCTGCATGTAGAGTATCTGTGTGATACTCTACAGCTTTTGCCAACTCCATTGCAAGTGTAGATACCACCATGCACAAGTTAAAAGAACAAAAGCTTACGTAAAATGCTGTTTTGGACCACCTGGCCATGCTACATAGCAAACAGTTCTCCCAGGCATCACCTTGGTTATGGAGTATAGGCACTGGGGAAAGGCCAACAGGAAAGCCAAAATCCATATGCTCCCAATAACCACCTTGGTAGCAGTTGCAGAGAGCCTAGGTTTCAGGGGATCAATAATGGCCATGTATCTGTAAAAGAAAGCAAAAACCTGTGCATAAGAAACCTTCAGAGATTAGGATGTATCTAGAATCAACCAAAGCTTGGGGTTGTGAGACGGATAAAAGCAGAGGTATTTGTCTTCCTGGAGTTCTGATATCTGTGATCTTTGGGTGGTTCAGCCCCCATGAAGGCAGTGCTGGAAGAAAAAGAAGGTTCATGGAATATTATTTTAAAGCTGTGGGACACCCAGTTAACCATATGTATACCAATAGAGCAACTATTTCTCAAAGAGTTAGTTAATCCTGTTACTGCACAACCTGATTGAAAAGCAACAATACAGCTGGATCCTCTGTTACTCTGCTACATAATACAGGGTTTATCTCTAATGAAAAGATTAACAGCCAAGCTGTCAGGATTATTAGTCATCTGTCCAAAAGCTACAGGAACCTGATAAGTCCACATGCATTTATTTCAGTAAATATAGACTGTCTTCGGATCATCTGCCAAAGGGCCCCAGACTGCAACTGGTTCATACAGAGATTGAGAGAGGAGCCATATGAGTGTTTCCTCAGTCAACGTAGAAGTGATAAAAAATAGATGCATAAAGCATGAAAGCATCTCATTTGCTTTCTCAGTTCCTGTGTTCTCAGGTAGGATAGCATTCTTCTTGCTGCCCTATAATTGTATTGGCAACCCATATATGCTGATAACTTTAGAAGAACATGCAATAAATAATTAAAAAGTTTACTCTAAGTAAGTACAATTTAAAAGCTTAGGAAAAAAGAGAAACAGGAAGGCATCAAGACTGACAGTAAAAGAAAAACAAGTCTTGTTTTCTGTCTTCTGATCTCTGTTATAGATGCAAGGAACAAGGGAGACAGAAATTGTGTATTTTATAAGCTCCATATCACATCCTTCATGTGTTTTTCACATTTTTCTTAGCATGGCTACTGCTTTGATTTCTGGGCTAAACCCTGAATTAAGGTATATTCCACCAGCTTTCCTGATCACACTATTTTGTTTCATTTAACAATGACCAAATAATGACTTGCAAAATCATTAATCATATTAATTAGATAGGAACACTATTCAAAATTTCTTCCACTATTAGGGGAATGCTGATAAGTATCAGCCAGAATCACATTTAAAGAAATTTTTGTACTTCCATAAAACCAAGGAGATACTGGCTATACATATCTCCATATTGTGTTACCGATATAGCGTACTGAATAACTAACTGCATGTTCTTTAATCTGACATCCTAATGTTTTCCAAAACAGCCCAAGGAAATGGTTTTTACATTAATATTTCGCTTCAGATCCGGAGGCTTCTCACAGTACATTAAAAAATCCTTTTATTCATGATTGCAACACAATGCTCTTTGTGAGTTAATGTAGGAGTTAACAGATCAGTAATTTAAATCAAGAAATTTCCATTGAAGTATTCAGTGTATCTGTACTTATTCAGGAAACCAAAGATCTGCCCTTCTGAAGTCATTGGTAGCATTGATATTCTACACGGTGTTGCCCAAACCATTGCTTTTCTGAAATCAGAATAGCAATGATTTAGAAGCTCCTCAGGAATAACCAGGGCAAGTCAAAAGGAAACTAACAAAATTAAAATATTTTTTCTGTATTTTCTTGTATTTTTTTTTATTTTCATATTATATGAAAACACCTGAAGCAGATAGAAAACTGGGATGAATATGAAAACCAACTTGAATGTTTTGCTAATGAGAGTTTTCCAAATTTCTAGGAGAATGTCTGGATCAGTTTCAACAGTTTGTCATCAGTCACAGTGATTAGTACTAATTCTGGAAGAAGCAAACTCATTGCCAAAGAATAATTATGGCCCATATACTTTTACTGTCTTTCACAGTACACATGTCCAGTTATCTGGTTGTCTTTGACAAGATTATTGGAGTATATCAGTGATTTCCAAAAGGTCCTCTTTGTTTCCATTGTCTCCAGCCTTCATGCCTGATAACTGCCCTTGTCCCTGTCTGTTTCAGGTTTTAAATACAGCTAGAAAGTCAAACCACACCTATTCCAGCCTACATGCGTAGAGAAAATACTTTCAGAACTTTCCAGTATTGCTTTCTTCCTTGTGTCATTTATACCATCTAAAGGAATTGCAATAAGTAAAAGATGTACTGTGGCTCTTCATCTACTCTTTCTCTACATTTCTACCTCATATAAAGATGGACTGGGATAGATTCAGAGACTATTTTCTGTATGGAAAATTACATAGGCAGTAATAGGCATTGTATAGCAGGATTGTGGAAAAAAAATCCCTTTATCTTATAAGCATTTGTAGATTTTGTGCTATTGTTGAGACTTGAGGTGTTGCTGTGGGGCTTAGAAGTTATAAAATCAGTTTACTTTACACTCACAGAGAATGAATTATTTTGTAGGTAAGCAAGCATAAATTAGTAGATCCTATTTCAAAGTGACACTAATATGCGATTATTGTTATTTTTCTTGTCTGTTTGTCCTTTCGACATTCATAGATAAAAAAATTTCAAAGCCATTCATGATGTTTACTTTTTCTGTTCTCATCTTCTGCCTTGGCTTTAGATCATGAGAACCCTTCTTATAGTGTTATGTGACTGACTGGGTCTGTGCTTCCAAATCCAGGCGGGATTTGAATTGAAATCCATTGAAATCAATGGATAAGCTGCCATTGATTTGAATCAATCCTTTTTTGGATGAATAAGTTCTGTTCTGCTGCAATTAGAAGAGTACTACTCATTTAAAATGAAGGAAAGTGTGACATGTCCTAATTGTTACAGTATACATCTAGGTTCTAGGCAGACTTGCCCAAGATTTTTATGTACAGACATTAGCTACAAGACAATAATAATAGTAATATTCATAACATAATGCTCCTGAGAAGAATTTGTGTAAGTAATCTTCTGCATCCATATTTACCCGCTATGGCAAACAAATTTCATTCAAGATATTGCTACTTCTTGGAAATTTCATACTTGAGAGATGGGTAATTATAGAATAGATCTTTGTTTTAGCAAAAATAACCCTGTTTATAGTTAACCATCAAATATGTGATAAGTATCTGCCATCATAGCGGTACTCAGCCTTTAATAGACATGATAACTGTGCTAATACCTTAAAACATCTAAATGCTGTCAGAAACGGAGTGATCTAAACCAACTTCAGTTCTGAATCATCAATTTCCATATCTAGAATTTCAAGCCTATTACTTTTGCATTGTTTTTACTGCACATACATATTTTTTCCCACAGGGTAATTAGTTCCCCTTTCCTTTACCTGCTTTTTGGTTTTTTTTCAGCTAAACCAGTGCTTTTGGTATCCCACACTATGAAATAACTTTATTCAAGTGCTGGGTGTCTTGTCCTGAGAGAGCAGCAGATCTCATGAAAATATACATCAGTTAGATTGTTGCCCTCTACACCCTAGTTCTTCTCCTCCAAAGAGTAAGTACAACTTGGTAATGAAGGTAAGTTTGTAGTCATGAGTCCTGTCTTTCAAATTGACCTAGCTTGAGCGTGGGCTGCCAGATACTGTCCAAAATATTTGATGATCTTTACCTGTAGTAAGTGATAACCCATAAACAAGTCATCATTTTCACATGCTTGTGGGACTCTTAAAGCATCTCCTCCTAGCCTGGAATCATTCCTTTTAATTGCTAGTTTTTTTCAGATTGCACATTGACATTATTTTATGTGCTATTGTCAGATTTCTAGTACATTCACGTTATTCTTATTCCCAGCTATATTATTCTTATTCCCAATAGGCAGCAGGAGTAATTCTCTTTGGCTAAAATATAATTCTGTTGTTTTATCTCCCTGTCTAGTGTCTGCCCTTTAAAGATGTGGATTGTTTGTGTGAAACGACTCATACAGATATACTGATGGAAATTTTAACTATTGGCTGTCTGAGTGAGGTAAGTCAAAGGACAAGGATCAGATGAAAAGCAGGCTACTTGTCTTTCTTGTTGAAATTTGAGTGATAAGCCAACAGCCTAACTTTTGTACAAGATAGATTACAAAAACGTAGCAGGCAGACATTCTAACAAACAAGATGGGGAGGAGGTGGAGGAGCCTTGACCATTCCCTCAATAATGCCTTTGTGCAGGAAGGACTTACCTGACCAGAGACTATTGACAGCTTTCTACTACTGAGCCTTTTATAACAAATCTTACTTATTATAATTTGCCAGTATACTAACAATTGCAATGAATTATCTAACTTTTTCCCTAAGTGGCTTTTCTTAGAAACAAAATTGCTTAATTAACCTAGTGAGATATTACTTTATAGCTGCAATTGTTACACTCACTCAAATTTGTCATATAAGTTTGGTAGCATTTTCCTAGAGAAGCTATCATTGCCATAGTTAGGGATAGTGGAAAATGTGGAATGACTCTCAGTTGCAGGTTAAAAAACATGTCCGTAGTTGAGGTATCTCTGGATGTTAATCTCTGTAGCCAAAAGAAGCCCAGAAGAGAATTGAGTTCTTCCTGCAGTTAGCTGTCATTTGCAAAGGAGGCTTAGCCATTCCTTCCTATAACTTTGTTTGCTGGAAATGTTACCTTGCCATTACTGGTGCCTAAGGGTGGTAAATTGGTTGTCTATCTCTTTAGCCTCAACCTGAAGGAGCAGTAGCTAATTTTTCAGTTGGCCCTTGCCTTTGATCTCTGTTCATTTTGGCTAGAGTGTTTCCATCAGGAATGAAAGCTCCTGCTAGTACAGGCTAGAGGTTCCATGCTTAGGTGTTGCTCAGAAAATCAGTGAGGTGAGGAGGCCAAGTATGGGATAATGTGTATGTATGATGCAGGATATTCATAGAATCATAGAATCATTAAGGTTGGAAAAGACCCTTAAGATCATCGAGTCCAACCATTAGATCATCGAGTCCAACCATCCAAACCAACATTGCCCCCATATATTCCAGTTATTCATGGCTGACAACCGTCTGTCGTCTTTCATGGTGTAGCTCTGTCATTAGGGCTGCTATAATAGCAGATAGAAATTGGGTTGAGAGAGGAGACAATAAGAAAGGAAACTGCAGTGATGTAAAGGCAAAAGACGTATGAGAAAAATCAGCCCTAGTGGACCAGAGATTCCAAGGTAAGTAGAACTGTTAGGAAAGCACAATGTTTTGGCAGTAGGGCTCTGTGGTGGCAAGCCCTTTTGCCTCTGAAAGTGTATGGGTGAGAACTCCCAAAGAGTTGTTGTCTCTGTGATCAGCCAACCACAAACTGTGTGCAAGAGGAACAGATGGAGTTCTCTGATGCTCTGATGTCATCTGTCTTAATGACTGTTCCGCTTCTCCACTGTTCTTTCAAGTGGCCTGAACTTATGTAGTCCTTCTGAAGTCAGTGAAAGTGGCGAGTGCTGAGGCCCTCGTAGGTCCCCTATGTTCTGTCATATTTATACACAGACATTGGACCTCCCCGCACCTCTGTCTCTAAGGACGCTAAAAGATGGTAGGTATTTGAGCTGAAGGAGAATTTACAACATCTACAAGCAACTGAAGACTTGTTACACCTCTGAAAAGAGTTCTGTAGCCACACAAACATTATTCAGTGGGGTGCTGTGCCAGTTTGCTTTGCAGTCTTTGGACATTTACTGTTCAGTCAGTCACCAGGCTGGAACAATGGGACCCCCTGCCAAACAAAGGGCTCTGAACTCTCACTGAGGTCGTTTGATTTCAAGGATCGGACTTCTAATGCTTTCTTACTCCAGTGGGAGCTGTGGAGAACGCCACAGATAGCTTGTTCCACACAACAAAGCGGGGATGCTGAATCTAAAGTACATATCAATTGAAAAGAATTAACTCATTATGCTCATTTATCGCAACAAGCAGAAGCCATTATTACCCCATCTAACATAAACACTAACACTTGGAAAATAATTATAAGACAGAATATGCACATTTAGAAATTTAGGGATGTAAATATGTGCAAGTAGAGACTCAAGCCAACACTTGCAAGAATGTGGATTATTCAACATCTGCACTATGTTCTGTGTATTACTCTAAAGCATTTTTAGGTAGCACTTCAGTTTCATCACTAGAATCATTAGCATGTGATTTTGTTTGCTGTGATCATGCTATATCCCACTGTCATCACTTTTCTGCCAGCCTTGGCTTGTGTTAGTCTTTGTCCCTAGCTAATTACTACTGAAGTTAGCAAGAGTCTTTCCATTGAACTTAATGAGAAATCAGCGAGGCTGCAAGATACAATGACGGGTGCATCATGGTGTGCTTGCTGCAGTGCTCTTCTCCTTCAAGACTGTTTTCTTATCTACTGGGGTCAGAACAGATCTAGTTTCCTTCAGAACTGCTCAGTTTGGCTGGAGTCTACAATTTACTGTTTGGTACTTGTTTCTTGGGTTCATCAAATCAAGAAAATCTGTTTTCTCTGAAACAATAATAGAGACTGTCCTCATTTGAATAACATTGATAAACTCTTTAAGCCAGTGGTTATAATGACAGCATAATCATGTAGCTCTGTTGCAGTTTGCAAATAACATAAGAGACAAAGAGCCAGTAAGTACTATAAAAGCTTCTGAAGTTTATGTATTATGGTCCTGACAGTAGAAAAGATAAAAAAAAATCCTAATTTATCTTTTTGTAAAACAGCATACACTGACTAATGCAGGCAGGCAGGCAGGAAAATCTTCCCTCTTTAACACACGATTTAGAAAATTGTAGCAAAAATATATAAGACACTTTTAAAACAAAACAATGTTCAAAATTGGATCCTACAAATGCCCATCTGGAGACACAGTTGGAACCCTTTAATCATCCTAAGTGATTTGTTTCACCTGTTTACAGTGTGTTTATAAACTCAAATGGGGAAAAAAGTAATCAATTCAGCCCCAGATTGTAACAGGAAATCAGGACTTGACAAAGGAAGAGACTGAAAGGAAATCATAATGCTTGAACACAAGTGGCTCGTCAACAGCAGACAGCAGAGTGCACTTCCTTCGTGAATGCGTGGATGCTGTTATTCCCTCAAAAGAGAAGCTGGTTTTGAAACTTTGTATTTGGAATCAACGGGCAATTAAGAAACTTGGGTAGTGAAATGGCTATGATTCCCTGCCCTTATTTAAAGCATCGTTGTGGAAAATCCTACAAAAGGTCTCTGTAATGTAGATACAGGAGACTAAAGGGGATGGAATGAACTGTGAGATTTTAGAGGCATTTTTTTGTATGATGAAAGCCAAATCTTTAACTTTTGTATTCTTTAATCTTCATTTTCTACCTGCTAGTGCAAGGCTCCATCTTTTATTGTGGGAGTGGTCTGTATTCATTCATTTAGACTGACTTTCTCTGCAGGAGGCGTGGCTATGGGTATTTTCGGAGGACTATCTCAGACTGTTGATTAAGACCGGTTTTGGTGGCCAGAAGGATCTACAGTGAACAATGTTACTGTTACACAATGATCACCGTAAAGCTAACAGCATAAAGAAAGAGTGTATGACAGCGTGACAGATAAACAAACACATTGTACAGTTGAGAGACCAGTGGGCAATATCCCAGAGGGATAACTTGGCCTTGATTTACCCAGAGGCACATGTGCTGCTCTTGGTGAATGGCTGTCGTGCTTTGAGCAGGGGGTAACACTGCAGTTTCTCTGAAATCAGGACTAGTGTCCAATGCCTTGCTTTTAGGTGCCTCCTAACAGAAACCTTAAAACAGTAATATTGAAATTCTTCAGTATAGCTGAGTTCTCATAAACAGTGCAATACTTTCTACTTGAGGAACATTTTGGTAACTGGCAGTGGGATAAATTTTTATAAGTATGTAATTGATTTTACACAATGTATTCTATACCTATGCATATTGATAGAAAAGGGATAACACTTTTCTTTGGTCTGTCTCATAAAATGATGGACTAACTGACCTCCCCTGACAGAAGGGCTTCCCTTTCTCCTATTCTTTCAATACGATCTACCTGGGCTATCAAGGACCGGTATCAATGCAAAGTCTACAAAAACAGCTCCATCTGCACAGACTACAACCCACTCTGTTATTGCCTGCATTTCTGATGCTGTCACCTGAATGGCTTCCTTCTTATTTCTGCAGTTATTTTGAAATAATTTTATTTTAAGTAAACACAAATATGTGAATGATACAAATTTCTTTCCTGGTTGGTAAATCAGTCAGAAATACATGCATATAGGCAATAACATTCAAGGAAAAAAAAAAAGAAAACAAAAAAACCCAACCTTTGACTATCTTTGAAAAGCACTACAGGCTATATTACATAACAAACCACAGATACATCTTTTAATAGTTTTCATTAAGCTATAAATAAGGGCACTGAGAAAATGTATTTAAGGCTAAGACTCTGTCTAAAACGAACTTCTTATTTGAACATATGGTTCGAACTTGTCAGATGATGTTTCCTGCCTGGAACAAGAAGACTTGGGGCTAGTCGCTGTTGTAAATGTTGCTTATACTCCTCAAGATATTGGCGTATCAACCTCATCGTTTTCACTGCATCTTTTGAAAGCTGCTTGTTAAACAGAATATTTACTTAATGCAAAACAAAGAGGAAAAAATAGCTGTTATGTCTATATTTATTCCCAAACTGTATCAGCATGTTATCAATAACATAACCATTTTTGATGCTATTATGTTGACCCACGTTGAGCAGCAGTAAGCCTTGTAGGCTGTTTTGCAGTAATGCAGAACATTGGTGCATCATAAATGTAATTTTACTTACATTTGTATGAAATATTGGCATATATATGTCATTCTTTTAAATTAATTTTGCATATAAAGATATCTAATATATATGTAATAGCTCTTCAAAGACCAAAAGTTTGCTTGCATGCTGGGAAGAAAAGAAATGGTAAGATGTGAATAAGATCAGCAACTACTCATTGTCACTGTTAGAATACCATGTTTAATTCCAGAGCAGTTGCTTTTACAAAGAGTTAAACTTGTTGAAATGAGAAAATCATTATGGAATTGCTGAGAGAACAATAACTGAGAAAGTCATACTGTAGATGGGCTAATAACAAGGAAAAACGCATAAAAATGTACTAAGTGCTCTATCGAAGGCATGTTATTTTATGCTGTATTGCTACATCTCCATACTTCCACTTTAACCATCAGATATCTGCAGAGAATTTCTAGGCCTACACACAGAACCGGCTGTATAATGAGGCAATCTTGGGATTGGAAATTAATTGCCAGCGTACATGGACCACCTCTTTTGCATGCTAAGAACTAGTAGGAAGGGACACTGGGTCTTCAATGGCCAGGGCCAGGTGGCTTAAATTCTGCCTAAGTTACTGTTTTTAATATGTCCAAGAACTGTACCACAGCCAGTAGTCACAGATGGAGTTAAGACACACGAGCCTTTAGGATCATGCACTGGCCAGTGGCAAGGGCATATTGGCTCCAGAACTACCCCCTATTCAGTTTATCTTAGGCTATTTTAAAAGTTTATCCCCATAAGGTAGCTAAAGGGACTATTGCACTGGAAGCAATGTAACTGTAGCATGAGCTACAGAAGAAGGAAAGAATGAATGCCTATGAAGCAGTACAGTGTAAAATCTGTGCTGCTTCTGATACTTGAGTTGGCTTGGTAAAAGCTACCTGTGGTATCTCTGCAGTAGGCTGCAAACAGCCTGTTGGAAAAGAAGCAGAAGGCAGGGGAAAAAGACTACCAGGAAAGGGTGGTCAGAAGTGTGGATAAACCCACATAAATCTGAGTCTATGTTCAATGACCAGGTGGTTGTATAGCATCATACTGTATGAGGATGATACTTTCGTCCTCGGCTCCAGATGCAGCAGACCCCACTGCAGGAACTGTCCCGTAATTTCACAGTGCACACAACTTAGACAACATGGTCTACAGAATCAGATGTGAAAGGAAACATGTACTGCCTGGGACCTCTGCTCAGTGATCTCTAGAATCACAGTGACTCATTCACACTCTGTGAACATTTGGACGTTCTAAAATGATCAGTGGAGCACATCACGATATACTTTTTAGTGAGTTGCAACGCATGGCCTTTCAGTATTTTGGGATGTTAACAATTTCTACTGGAAAATCATCCAATAAGATCCCATCATTTCAGTTCCCTCAGTAGCTTTATCCTAATTTGTAGCGCTTTTTTAAAAATTTTTAAATGAACATGAATGTGTAAGGATGAGTTTACCGGGTCAAAACTAAAGCAGAGTGTCCTGTCGAAGCACTGGCTGAACTGTTACAGAAGGCAAATTGGAACCAAAGTTTTAAAAAATGTCCACCCAGCTGCTCTGTGCCCTGGAATAGGGCAGTCGGTACATCCAAGGACATTCCTTGGGATTCACTTTGACCCTCAGTTTTCCCCTTGAGTGTGCAGAAGTGTTCTGCAGAGGTAGTCGGGAAATAGTTGAAAGTACTGAACGCATCAGGTATGATTTGGTATAAAAGGAAAAGGAATAGCAGTGTGAACAGGGAAGGAGGGATAGACTGCTCTTCTGTTTATTTTACCTGATGCTCCTTGGTACTACAGAGAGCTCACCTAAACACAGCTGTGGCATTGCTCACTGTGCTCCCACCAAGGGAAGCTTTTGAGTTGTCTTTGGGGGCAGGTGAGCTTGGAAGATATGGTGGCGTGGAAATTGTGATTTCTTCAGGGGATTTTCAGAAAAGAAATAGATCAGAGTGAATAGCAGTAATAATTGACTCACTTTTGAGCACCAGTGTCTCATATTGCTAAACCAAGGAAAACATTTCCAATATATTTGTATCTGTCCATTGCACTTCAGTCAGCATGGAGCAGAGCTATTCTTTACTCACTCCAGAAATGCACCCTTCGGATTTCCAAGGAACTGTATTCACCTTCGTTTCCAGTTTACTAGCATAGATTTAGGAACTTTCAAGGTATTAAGTACTACATCTCTGTGGATATTTTTGTCAGAAAAATGAAAAAACCTTACTCAGAGCATCCTACTAACTGCTCCACTAATGACACGATCAGCTGCAGCAATAACATTTAAAACATCAAGCTAGGTGAGAATCTTAAGCTAAACCCAAATTGACAATGGAAGAAATCTTTGCCTGGTTAAAGATAGTATCACTGGCTTTATACTACCTCCTCCATTATTAATGGGAAGTAACACTTGGGAACAAGATACATCAGTGGCAGGAGGAAAGTGTACTGATTTCTTCCTGTCTTCACCCATCCCTGGAGCAGAGAGGTAGAAGAGTTGCAAAGAATCTCATTTTCTCTTTAATTTTTAGCTTTACACAACAGAAATGCATCTGAGAATTCCACCTAAAATTTGCAATTAGTAGGGCCAACAGAAAAGCATTATTATGAACTTGTCCACAGCACAGGCAAAAGGCACAACAACATGTTTCCCAATCTTTGCACATGGAAATGAGAAATAACATTTCAGAAGATGGACTGAACCTTATAAAATCTTAACTACCACCACCAGAAAGTGCTGCAGTTCTGCCAAGTCACTTCAGGCAAGATGCATAACGTGATTTGAATATGTAGAAAGGAGTTTTGTGAGTAATTCCAGTGCATTGCTAAAAGGAATAAGAAATCTAAAGTACAAAGTGATCTGGTTTTCTGAATGAAAATTCAGGAATTTATTTGATTTCTAAGGCACGGGGTGAATTATCTTTCCAGTACAACAAACGTGAAAATGATCATAAAAAAAGGAATATTTCCCAGGGAAGACTCACAGCACCTTCTGAGAAAGATGGTCCATCAAAGCATCTCTGTTGGAAACCTGACAGCTACATCTCCCCTTTACTCTATGGAGACTACAGCTGTCCTATTCTATTATTGTCAAGAGCACAAAGGTAAAGTTTTTCCCTGTCCTGTTGTCTTTCACAGTCACAAAGGCTTGTTTTGCTGCAAGTAATCAGAAAAAATCAAGCACTTAGAAACCGTGTTCCTACCAGACCTCTGGATATGCACAGATGGCAATGTAAATAGTCTCATTAGTTAAAATCAGGAGGAACCAAGCAGCTCAGAGCTGTCTGTGAGAAGAGCTATTAAAAACAGAGTCTGAAGTGATTTCTGAGGAGGAGGCAAATGCCTCTGCCAGCTGCAGAAATACAAAGAGGAGGGAAATTTGAAATCCTCTCCTTTCACACACAATCTCTAAAACTCTTTATCAGTACGAATTAGATGACATTGACTGAGGGACAGGTACTGTTTCCACAGGTGGGGAAGCAAAACCCTGAGCAATTGTTGCTGTTACAGAATTAGTATTAAAAGATGGAGCACAGAGAGCACCTGAAGTCAAACAGAGAGAGGAAGTGTCTGTTGTGAAAGAAAGCAAGAGAGTAAAACCAGTGAAAGGCTGAAGGAGAAAGACCAAAGACAGGGAGAAAAACAGTGTGTTAGGGAGAGATCTTAAAGAAGTACAGAGCAGCACAATCAATGAACTACTGAGGGCTCTGCCTCTCATCATGTGATGATTGTTATCTCTGTATTTTTATTTCAGCAGAGAACCTGATCTCAGTCTCTCACCCCTAAACTTTTCCTCTCTTTTCTCACCTGTCCACAGCTATCGCTGTCATGGAGTAGATGCTGGCGAAGACAGCTGTGATTGGGAAGAAGTTGTGGAAGCGACAGTAAGCCTCTCCAAAGTACCACTCACTGTGCAGCGCATAGATGAAGTTGATGAGAGTATTGAAAGCAGCCATGGAGGCATCGGAGAAGGCCAGGTTCACCAGGAAGTAATTGGTTACTGTCCTCATGCGCTTGTGAGCCAGGATAATCCAGATGACAATGAGATTTCCAAAAACGGCCACTGCCACCACACCACCGTAAGCCAGAGACCACAGGGCAATGCGCCAAGAGGGTTGCACAAACTGATTGGAGAAGTTGGCTGCTGAGGATGCTACAGGGGGCGACGCGTTTCCAGCTGGCAGTTCCAGTGCCTGTCCCCAGGGATCGCCCGCTGCAGCAAGGCTCATGTTCCACCTGCTGCTCATGCTCATGTTCCAGTTGGCTGTGGGGACAGAAGTCATCTTGGATGTTCCTCTCCTTTCTTCCAGGAATGATGTGCCTCTCCCACCTTCCTCTCCCAACCCTCCAAAATCCCCACTAACAGGTAAGAAGAAAGAAAGAAAGAAAATAAAAAAGAAAGTAAGGCAGCACAGCAGGTACTGGTAAAGAGAGATCTGTCTGAAAAAGCTTGGGCTACAGTGTTCAAACCGTTAGAAATGCTGTACCAGCTGAGTCGGGAAAGCTACCTCTGGGTAGAACAGCATCCCATTCCTCCTCTGTACGGCCACCTCTTGCTTTTGGTTTTGCTGAAGGAGAAGGGGACTGGGAGCCAAGGCACATTTTATAGGCTTGTGAGTTCCCAACGTCATGAAGGGAGTGGAGCGATAAGCTCCGTCGGCTGGTAAGATAACACCTCTTTCTCTCTGTTCTCCCTCCTCCCCTTTTATTTCATTCATTGCCAGCAGCAGGCACTTTCAGGAGCTGTGGAGAGTGCCACAGGGAAAATGAATTCTTGTCTCGTTTTTGTTGAGAGATTTGTTTTATATTGCCTTTCTTTAAGTTTCATTATTGCGCTTCCTTTTCAAATAGTCTTTTTGCCCTGTCTTTGCAGGGCTAATTAGCTGGCTTAGTTGAACATCCCAGAACCGAGACTGCGTTTTATTAAAGCTGTTTCCAGATGAATTTATGAAATTATTGCAGATGAATTCAGATCTGCTCTTTTGTGCTGCTTTTCATTTAGTACACGCTTTCCTTTTAACCATTCTGTTAACTACAGATTTGGAATAGTGACCTCTTTCAGATAAAGGAATACATCCTGCTGCTCCCTAATTTCACTTTTCAATCCGTAATATGTAATTGACATCAAGAAACATTTATAAAAATAAAATGTGACTGTCTTTTTCTTACAGCGCTAACTTTGGTGCCTGTAAAGCTATTTGCATGTTCAGAAGACACTGATTTTTGTTGAAACACTATGCAGCCCTAAACGTAGATGTCCTTAAATATGGGTAAAATGATAGGGGTTTGTTTTCTTTGTATATTTGAAAAAAAATTTGTTTAGTTCTTTTTACTTATTTGCATTTATTTCACACTTAGTACTGTTATTGTTTTGAGCAAACAATATTTTTATATGCAGTGATTTCTATACTGGTAGAAAAGGGTAAATGAGGAAATTTAACACCTGATGTTTTCACATCCAAGAAATCAGTTTTCATGTTAATAGGTTAACAACAGCTGGCATTGGGAATGCATGCTTTGTGCAAGGGTTGATTGCAAGGGACTTCAACTAACAAACCTTTGTTATTCAATAGGCTGCAGTCTTTAGGGAGAAAATGTGTTTTAGTGCTGATCTGCTCCATGCTTCAACAATTTAGAGCCACTACTTGTCATCAGCAGAGATTTCAACTGTATCACAGCAGTGGGAGCTATTCAATACCCCTATCAGCAATGACATATTCTACATTTTTTTAAACAAAAGCTTCCTACAAAAATCAAATATTCCTGCATGCCACTTCTTCCCTGCTGTATTTACCCAGTGGAAGTAGTGTCTGCACTTTAATTGTCAGGTCTTCACTGCAGTTTTAATTTGAATGACTGCAATTGTGGCTATTTCTATACGCTTCTCAGGTTGTACCAGCTGACATGTTCCTAAGCAGCAGCCCACCCCAGGCTTAGAAGCTCTGCTGAAAACCACCCTTTGCTACAGCATTTCTAGAACCTACCCATACGGTGCAGGTCCTCATCACAGGAAAACCACTGGACTTAATCCCACAGTTCCATTTCAAGTCCCACATCTTCCATCCGCATTGTCTTTCATCTTCTCCCTGGAGGTGAGTCTGAAGAAGGGAACAGTAGTTCACACACCGTTTCTCCAAAAGGTTTTGTGCCGTGTTCTCAAGAGATCCCGTAGTAAGAAGCACAGAGTCAGAAGACACTGTAGTAGTGCTGAGCAGGTTGAACCACTCTTTAATATAGCTTAGTCTACAGTGAACTGTAGGATATATTTCTCTGACTTTTGGGCATATATAGAGGAGACTTTGGGAAGGCAGTGAAGAATAAGCAGTTGAACAATTCAGGTGCACTCTCCTGGTAAAATCAGTGGGGTGCTGGCCAGAGGGTTAGCAGCTAGGGCTCCTTGTTGTATCATATCGTTAAAAATAAGCCAGTGGGATAGACTGTGAGAATCCCATACCTGGGCAAGGAAATCTGACTTGTAATAAATGATCTAAGTCACAGGCAAAGTCCAAGTAAGAAATTGAATTCACTATGGTAAAGAAAAATCTCTGTCAGTCTGAGTGGTGAAAGAATTCAAATGGTGGTTCCAATGAGTGAGGAATGCTGGACTGACTAGTTATAGCAGAGACTTGGACACTCAACTCTTGAATCTAGAAGCTTCACTCAAGATTTTCATATGGCTATGAGTCAGAAAGCACAAACCCAGACCTGTGCCCTATACCTTTGCACCTTTATGCCCAAACTAGAAAGTCCAGACTGTATCCTTTTAGTAAGCTGATGTGTTTTCCACGTTCCCACACCAGCTGCCCAAGTCCTTGTGTCTCACATGCTTCTGTTGCTTCCAGCCAGCTCTCCCAGCCTCAGCTCTATTACTCCTTTTCCTCAGTTTCAGCAGAGACACAGGGACCTTATTTCTTGCACACAGTACTGCTAGGTGTACAGCAGAGTGCAAACCTCTAGGAACAGCATACAGTGTAGCACCTGCAGTAACTTCCTCTGTATAGAAACATAAAGGATCTGTGTTTGAACTATTTGCCTCTGCATAGTTCATGGAGTCACATTGGGGTCTTGTGTGCAAATTCTGTCTCAGTGGTGAATTCCCCTAAAAAATGTGTAATATGCACTAGTTTTGCACCAATGCTGCAAACTAGCGGCTGTATTTTGACTTTGAGAGCAGGAGTCTAATTTCTTGTTCCTCCTTTCTCACAGGAATGAAGCTTGTTCTGGCTCTCTGTCTTGGAAAATTGCTTGTCATTGCATACCCCGTGTTCTGGAGAGACCATTCCTATATGTATTTCCCTAATCCTCTACAGTGTCCCCAAAGGAAATTGTTCTCCTCAATACATTCCTAGTCACAGTGTGAGAAGCTTAGTGCAAGTCAACACCTCATTATGCAAGGAAAGCTGTCAGTAAATTGAGTCCTTGACATGTACTTTAAACAAAAATCAGGAAGCTTTTTGTATTCTGTGTTTGTGAAATGTCAGCCAGACCACCAATACAGTATATGAACAAAAGCGTCAGCTTTGCAGCATAGAAATGAAAGTATCATTGATTCCTGTCTTCTTCTTCAGGGGTACCCTGAGGAAACCAAGGAAATATTCCACTCCTGCCGAGAACTTTTCATACACTGTGCTCTTCCCCATCCCCTCTTCTCCACGCATGAGGAGAAGAGAAACTGTGGCGTCCCATTAGCATAGTTCCATAATGGACAACTTAGATTTTTCATTAGTCGCTTTCTCAGTGAGCTGGGTGTTATCTGTTGTGTTGCAGCAGGTATCCAAATCTGGCAGAAGAGGTGGCTGAGTATCTGGAGCTGTTTTGAGAAATTGAACACTGAACAGCACAGGGCAAATGTTGGGCAACTGGATCAGCCTCCCATGGGGAAGATTTGCAATTCCTTTTGGAGACTGTAAAATTTTGCTAGAATAAATTCCTCTGTGCTCTAGCTTTCATTCTTATTGAAACCCTAGAAGAGCAGTCTGGTACAATCAATTGAAGCAAAACCAGGTCCTCCTACGTCCAAAACACTACAGCAAAGAAATAGGTTGATCTGCCCTTTAGCACCTGTCTTGTTAGCATTTTATTTAACTAATTAAGGAAAGAGGTTAGGCAGTCAGTAATTGGCTCTTGCCTAGAGAGGAAATTCACTTGGACAGTGAAGTCAACTGTGCTTCTCCATCAAAATTTGTGTTGATTATACATGTACTGATTGATAATTGGTCAGCTGAAGGTCACCAGTATTCGGTTTCTCAAATAAGTTCCACAGCAACTTCGGTGAAAACATTTGTATTAATTACTTCTGTGTAACAAAACCTGCCTGTCTGTGGTGAAACTTATGCAAAGGAGCAGTACAAAAGACAAGGTCTGTGTTTTTTCTCAGTCTCTTGTAGAAAAATAAGGTGGTTGTAGAGGGTAACCTTTCTCACATTTTCTTCTAGAACTGTTAGAGGTACATAATTTCTTATGTTAACTTTTGCCCATTCCAGCTTATGCATATTTACGGTGGGAATGTTTCATTTTCCTCTAGGGAAGACTGTGCTCAATTTTAGAGCGACTGCTTTCTGGTCATCTGCTATTTGTTGTTCTCTTTTGCCCTTCCACCGATAGCTACTTTGTGCTTGTACAGTCATCTGCGGTTAAACTTGTGCCTATTAGCAGTTCCCCATTCCCAGCTTTACAGAAATACTTAGAAATGTGAAAGAAATATCCAAAGTGTGATCAGGAAAGTAGCTGTGATTGTTTGTAGTTCTTCCGTTGTGCTATATGGCTTGAAGCTATTTTTTCACAGTTCCAGCAAAACCTTTCCTACTGAGCCTGGAGTGAAAGATAAGATCTTGACTTAGCATCTTGACCACAAGTTAGATTTAGAAATTATTCTATTCTTTGCTATTTATGAGACTACGATTTAATCGCTACAGGTCTTCTGGTGTACTTGAATTTTTCATCCGAAGTCACTCTTCCACTAAACTCATCTGTGCGCTAAGGGAAAGAGAGCCAGAGAATATCAACAGTAGTGCAAAAGTAGGGATTTGTAGCAAAATAGCAGCCTGCACAGCATATCTATTTAGCATGAGTGCTAACTGCATCATTGTTAATTACAACAGTTGTGTTTCACAAGACCTGTCCTTTGTGGTTCCTTTCTTTTGTGTATAGCACTGAGGGCATTGCTAAGTTTGTTTTTAGTTTTGGATTTGCTTGCTTGATTAGGCTTAGCCTAATGACTTCATTCCCTGCCTCCTTCCTCCAGCCCCCAACTGGAAGACATGATCCTTCAGCAGCAGCTTTGGTAATCCAAATTTTTTCTCCAGCTTTGACATCTCCTGTTCATCAGCCAGTCATGCAAAGCTTTAGCTATGGCAGGAGAATTTTTGCAATTTAGGATGCTCAACACTGTCCTATTTACTATGGCTGCTTGTTAGCATTGTGCTGCTGTCATGACAATGTCAGTCCACCTGGATTTTCAACAGTTTGCTTTTATTTGTGTAGCTTAAAACACAGCTGGAAACCTCAGTTTGAACTTGGTTTCTGATTATTGCTTGTGAATGCAAAAGTCTTCTTCCTGGCACCAACTGAAAATGACTCAGTAGGATATCAGGCAACTTCACAAGCATGTGAGTAAGGATCTTGCAGCAAAGTGGCAGGGCAAACCCAGAAGTATTGTATGTGGGTCTCCATCATAGCTAGAGGAGGCCAGAAGGGTAGGGACAGTTGGAGCCAAAGAACTGATTAGAGACAAGTTTTCTTCGGGAATATGATGCTGAGGTACAACTTCACTGAAACTACTTTTAGAATAAAGTAAAACTCAGCAGGTCTAGGGATGAGTTATGGGAAATTAACTAACACTAAATAGAAATGAAGACTATTCTGAATTATAGATAATATTAACAAATTATTTCATATGAGAAAACTTTTATTCTTCTTTGATGGAGAAAGAACCAGCAGGATTTCTTCAGCCATTGAAAGTTTGATCTTCTGATCCTCCTGAAAGGCTAAATACACCTGGTTTCCATTGTCACCAGCATAGCTTAGCCCTCTGTTTTTTAACTACTGTAAGATCCACATAGGACATGACTGAACGGGCTGAATAGCTTGTATAGTGAGGTGCCTGTCTCAAAATGTAATTTATAGGGCACATTTGTTCTGTGAAAAATAATTCTTATTCATTTGCTTTCTGGTCAGCTAGGGCTTTGAGAAGAAAATACGTTATACAAAGTGCAATACTAGCAATTTTTTTTAAAAAATTAAGTGGATTGATTCAAGTGGTTCCTCTACCTGACAGCAGTATATCTGGAGAGCAGGGAAAGGCAGAGTGAAATGGGACGTGATATAATAAACATTTTCTTGGGCTATTTTAGTTAGGTTTCTTTCCTGCTATTATTCTTTTCATCTTTACATCCTTTGTTGCAGTCCCTGACACAAATTAGTGTGAAATCTTCACTGAATTAAAATGTTTTTCTTCTAACCACTGTGCAGTCTTTATTTTCTCCAATGAGAGACAAAGTATTTGCAATTGTAATTCCAGGCACCTCTGCCTTTTCATCTTTCTTCAGCTGCTGAAGTGCCTGTCTAATGTCATAGGTGAGATGAACTAGCAACTTACATA
Source organism: Platalea leucorodia (assembly GCF_965183815.1). Classification (NCBI taxonomy): domain Eukaryota; kingdom Metazoa; phylum Chordata; class Aves; order Pelecaniformes; family Threskiornithidae; genus Platalea; species Platalea leucorodia. The sequence continues at coordinate 30,694,184 of NC_138828.1, read as the reverse complement.
TATGTGTGCACTCATACATGTTTCCCCATATTCTTCTTTTCTTTTAAAGTGCTTTAATAATTCTTCTTTTTTTTTTTTTTTTTTTTAAAAAGTTACATTTAACAACAAAATTATAAGGTCACATAAATCAGAGATGAAAAGAATGTTTTATTAGATCTTGCAGGTTCTGAACCTACAGTCTTGAAACTAATGGGTAGCTGTTCTTGCCACCTGAAATTCCTGCGGGCCTGTTTGTAAGTCCACTAAAGTCAATAGAAAAGACACCTGCAGGCAACACAATTTCCTCTGTCTCATACAGGGCTCTTTCCAGGGATTTGTTTCCTTCCAAACATCCAAATTAAGGGGGATTTTACTGGTGACTTTTCTGTCTTCTGGAGTTACTGAATACATGTTATATATAATAAAATGTACATACATATTCATACATAATAAAATGCATATTTTAAGGTCTGAGCAAGACAAGGAGACATGGATGGAATCATAGTAACTCAGTGCTGAGTGAAATCAGGAAATAGGATTTTCAGGTAGCTTTATTCACATTATTCATAAAGTATTGGTGATGCATCTATATCTCACTGTTACCTGAAAAGTAAACCAAGGAGGCTTCTTGACTTTGCTCTTTAATAACAGGAGATGCTCCTGAGCTATTATCATAGGTCCATAGATGTATTAACACCAACAGAAAAATCTGCAAATTCACTATGGCATCAGAAAGTGTAAGGATCATTTCTATTTGTAAAAAATGAAATCACATGAATCTGCTGAATCATAGATTATTTGGCATCAGGTGTTATTTTTATTTCAATTGTCTAGCTGTGGCGCTCTGAGTACAGTTGTAACAGGGATGTATGTATATAGGTGTCTCTAAAGTTGCCTTTTCATTCTTGAATTTTGATGAAGCATAAAACAATTACAATATGAAATAATATTTTGAAAAAAACCAAGAGATTAATAGAAATTTCATAAGACTTAGATACAGCTACTTAGTTACATAATGCTGATGTTAGAATGTCCTCTGAATCAATTTGCCTTTAATAGGTATTACTGGTGTTCATTTTAAAGAATGAATGAAAATTTCAGACTTGATCCGATGAGCAGTTTCCTTATTATCTTACTATCACTGTCATATCAAGAGAATATTCAATGTTACTTGCTTCCTTCATTAAAAAAGAATTTTTATGGATTGCAGGCAATTCACAGGTTTAGAATACTATCTACAGAGTATTTCTAAAAAAATAGTATAATCCCACCCATTTTAGAAGACTGTCTAATTGGAATGCTTATATGAGACCATATTCTGGCAGCATAGAAATAGTTTGTTACAATTGTCTTTGCTGTACAAGGAAAAAAGTAAAAAAAAAAAAAAGAAGGTATAAATTTATACATGATATTACTACGTTCTTATGACTTTTGTCCAAAAAATATTTTGAATTCTAAGTGCTAGAGCAGGATCACAGTCAAGTGAATTTTGTAATTGCTTATGTGGGAAGCACATGATAACTTAGTAGAAAAGCTATACCTGCAAATTCTCTAGCAAATATAGGAGGGAGCCTGTTGGAAACATAGCAAATTTTGTGTCTTGAAATGTATCTTTTTGTTTTCTTTTTATCCTTTACTTCCAACACATTCTCAGCTACTCTCTCAAATGTGGGAAAACATTTGCTTTCTCCAGTTCTGCATTTTGGAATCTAAGATTCGTGCCCTGCCTGCTTCAGAATCCAGTTTTTCCCCTGAGATGCTTCAGGTGCAGGTGGAGAGGGGATCTGAACTTGGCTTTTCTGCATCCTAAACCACTGTCGTGGCCTATATGCTGACAATGTCTTGTCATGTTTTGTGAGTTTGCTTATGTGTCTGTCAGTGGAAAAGAAACAACTGTCAAAACTGATGTATAAGGATCATTGTATTCTTATGACATTTAATCATATTTCTATTTCTAAACTATAGAGTTTCTTAAGCCAAAAGGCCTGCTAGTTAGTTTTGAAAACCAATAATAATTTAAATAATAATTTAATTTCTTTTTCCAAAATTCCAAAATATAATCTATGTAGAGTTTTATGCAACCCGTTATTGAAATAATCATGTCTTAAGAACTATTATTTTTCAATGAAAGTTAATCACTGTTACCAAACGTATTTTTTTTTTTCTTTTTCTGTCTCTTCTCCCTAATGCTCAGTTTCTGTTTCTCTGCTGTGTGATCTTTCTCCTTCCTTTGGAACTGGAATGAAAGGAAAAACAACTATGACCATATCAGAGAAATCCAATTTGTGGCTTCAAGAAGTCAGTCAATCTCTTGCACCTTTTCTGCAACCATTGAACCATCTTATTTCTGCAATGAGATATATTTGCAAAAGAGTTCTTATTAATTTGATTTCCTGTATTCATGTTGAAAGAAGATTATTTATGTAAGAACAAGAGTACTTGGCATTTGCCTTTCATCATTCAGAATTAGAATTTTTCAGCATGAGAGGACTCATTCCTGCAGCCAGCCCGAGGAATGACACTCTGAAGTTGACTGGCCAATTGTTTACTGGCTGCTGAAGATCACATACTTGGTTGATGTTCAGCAAGCTGCATTACAATCCAAAAAACGTGAGAAAATATGACTAATTACAAATTGACTTGACAATTTTTAGGTCGTTATGACTCCCAAAAAGCTGTCATAGTAAAAGCAAAAAAAGAGGATGAGCGATGAAGAGGGTAATTTTGCTAGTTTTTCTAATGGAAGATTTTCTAGAAATATGCTAACTGTAATTTCCCTCCTCCAAGCCAGCAATAGACAGCAAATATTTTTTCCCACAAGTTTGCTGCAAATGGTTCTGTAAATTGCTACCCTGTTTCTGCCTGCTCAGTAAACTGTTTTGTTTGTTTGTTTGTTTGTTTAAACATTCTAGCTTTATTTACAAGGCCAAAGAAGCTTCCTGCTATACTCATTTTCCAATATTGCTTAGAGTTTAAGGAAAAGCAGAATAATTGCATTTTGAGGCTTTTAGGAAAAGTAAATAATCACATTTAATATCCATAACTTCTGTGAAACAAACAGATTAACCAGAGCAGATTAAAGGATCAGGAAGAACTGAACATTAGAAGTAGTAGTAATAATAAAACTAAAAAGTACTATAGCACAGTGGATTATTACAGAAAATATATTTACTTAAAAAAGGGGTACAGTCTAAACTCTTCACAGAAGTCACTGTAAGGAAGAATGACAGGACATGCTGATGGTAGGTTAGGTATTCATGACAGTTGCTGATCTCACTTATATGTTGATCCAGAATTACCCTGATTTCTGGGGAGTTGCTCTAAATTTCTGCCTTTCTAACTAAAGAGCAAAGTCAGCTTTTAACTCCGGATCCAAGAGTAAGGTTTTCGTTTCTCTTTTTATCTTAGCCATCATTTAAAATACTTAAAAGTTCCGCAGCAAAAATTAATTATAGTGGAGATAATCCAGGAAGAGCAGATATAATTTAGATACAAATCAGGCCAGGATTTTTGTGTTCATCATAATTCTAGGAATAATTTGTAGTGCTGAATATATTTTTCTTGTTTTGATCCTCTTATGCAATAGAATATGCTATCTCCCTTGTGGGGGTCTGATCCATCAAACTCTTATTCTCAGTGATTTCTCTTCCAATCCACTAGAGAAAAGTAATTTTCTGGGCTACATTATTCTCTCATTTATGAAGTATTACTAGAGAATTAGCAGAGTTCAAGAAAGTGTTATCTTACTAGCTTCTGTGCTTCTAACATGGCAACTAATGAGTAGAAGATTGACTAAAATCTTCTAATTAGAAATTATTTTCAAAACTATTTCCTCAGGTTTTTTGTTTTGGGCTTTTGGTGAAAATATCTAATTTTTCAGCTTTGTATAAGCCTTAGGTGGAGAGTGAAGAGTAAGGGTATTTCTCACTTTTTGCTTCTTTTAGCACACAGTATTTTAAGTATGCTGGTACCGCTTAGTCTGTGGCTGATCTGCAGTGCCACAGATTCTTCAGGTGATATATTCTGTAAATTGTAGAAAAGAGAGCCAATTTGTACTAGTTTGGTCTTAGCATGGGATAGTGTTCCTATTGCCTTTTCTTTTAATTGAGCTGACCTATTAAATCACCTGGCTGCTACATGTTTTTGTGCTACATCAGCCCTATTCCGTATTCTTGACACTGCTTAAAACCAGCAGTTTTTGCTTTTGAACATGTGGAATGAGCTATATTTACTTGAAAAAATAAGTAAGGAAAAGTATATTCTTAGTTAATCATGCTTTTCCTAGAGCAGTGGCAGGCAAAAGATGGTCGGTTGCTTAGTGTTAAGAGCATTGAGCAGGGTTTGTGGAGACCTGTGTTCTAGTTTGGCTGCAGCACAACCCAGCTTGGAGAAATCAGTTCCTCTCTCAACTTCAAAATTCCAGTCCTCCTAATCTGCTTTGTAAACTGGTCTGACATTACCAGCTACATCAACAAAGCATTGCTGTTAAGGTTGGAAACCAAATGTCAGTAATTTTGTCCCAAGCTTTTCTGTGCAAAAAATCCAGTCCTTGCAAAAAATCGGATTGCTTTTTTATGTACTAAATCACAAAAGCTTTCTCCTATTTCTAGTGTCAGGCAGGTTCACTTGGCAGAAAAAGAATCTTGTTGCAAATGACTTGACCTTTCTCAGTAATTCAGCATGTTCCAGAGGCATTGTGAAGACAACAGAGAGGAAGGCAACTAATTGAGGTGAAATGATTTAGACTAATTTATTTTTTGTGGATACAACATATATCACCAGATGAGTTTTGAACAAGCAGTAGCAGAGTGAGGAAGAGGCACAAAAGCAAAAGGTAGTAACTGAGTATAATTTGTAAAAAATGCGTCTTTTTTATTTAGACAAGCTCCAAACATTACCATTCACATTTGGTGACTAATTATTTTGGAACTTAGTGGCAGGTATTTAGACTTTTATCATTGTGTCCTTTTTTTTTTTTTTTTTTTTTTTAATTAATTCTCAAGTAACAATGTGGCATAATTTTTTTCTGATTTAGACTCAATCGCTCGGTTTATTTTATGTGAAGACAGATCTTGCATGCTCTTTAGCTGTGCTATGCTCTCCTGTACTATACTATACTGAACAATGCTGTACTCTACAGTACTGTACTATAGCTGATATTAACAGGAGTTGATGGAAAAATGACTTTCCTTGTATATCCTTTCTAAAGGGACGATCGTCTTTCATTTATGAGATGTGTAACTACCGTATTGCTTAATTACTGGTTCATGTCTCCATTTACCCTGTCCAGCTTACTGACTGATGTTCGGTGACTGGGCTTGTAGTCATAAATTACAATGCAAAGTAGAAACTGTGCATGGCAAATGCTTTCTTGTATTATTTTCATGAGTGCGAACATGATTTGATCCGACAATTTTTGTTAGTCTCTGTAGTAATAGGAAGATTTTTTTTCCCTGTGGAAAACTTGCCTTTATACAAATTTTCTTTTTTTTTTCCTCTTTGTTTTCTAAAAAAAAAAAAAACCAAACTTGAAAATTGAAATTTTTCTTAGCAAAAAGTTGAAATTTTCAGTGTAAACTTCCCACAATAACATGAAAGTTGCTCACTTAGAATGTCTATTTCTGTCAAAAACTGTCTCAAACTAATATTTTGACTGATCTCTTATAGTAACAGAGTTTCTATTGCTTATTAATTTAGCTATGCTTTCAAAATGCAGAATTGTTTAATTGTTTATATGTATATTTCAATGAGTGGGCTTACACATTTCATAGGTGGACTCTGATCTACTCTACTGTCAAAGCAGGTTTCTCTTCTTAAATCTTTAAGGAATTTGAATAGTTATGCTCATAGCTGATGGATTAACTCAACTAAGAAGGTGCCATCTATTTATTAATATACCAGGCCAGGGCCTAGAGATTCTCACTTTAAAGGTTTCACTTGCTTTAGTCTATTAGCAAGAATTCATGGAAGGACTCACAGATACTAAACTGGATCCCCTCAGAACATCAACTTTTCTGTTGCTCTTGGGACAGCATAGGGTCCCAAATATTTGTTCGCTCTTCTTTTTCAGTTACAACTCCCCACAAAGATTGAAAATACATAGTCAATTCTACCTTGCTCCTAGTTTCTCAGTTCTGTAGTGCCTGGCTTTAGGGCATAACAGAAAAGCATTCTGCCATAAATCTTGTCTGTTCATGTACCTGTGTAATAAATGTTATACACATACACAAAATACACACATACACATAGAAAATTAATTGAATATACTATTGGTAGGAAAGTTGTCTAATATATTTAAGTGGACGGGTACATCTGAGGAAGGACTGTGGCAATTGGCTGCTAAGGCAGCTCCTGCAGGGTATCACATTACAGTCTGTCGAGCTGCCCGTGCCTTGCCACTTCTTGCATACTACAGTCTCAGTTCTCTCATATGTCTCTTACTTGTTGTCCATCAGCTGAGAGAGATTTTCATGCTTGCCGTTTAAATTTTTTTTACATGAATTCCTGGAAAATATGAATTGCAATTTTTCATGAGGATACTTGGCATTTATTCTTTCCTCTAGGCTACCTGATCCTTATAAGCATCCCATTATGGTTTAACCCCCACAGGCAGCTAAGCACCACACAGCTGCTTGCTCACTCCCCCCTGGTGGGATGTGGGAGAGAATCGGAAGGTAAAAGTAGAGAACTCGTGGGCTGAGATAAAGACAGTTTAATAGGCAAAGCAAAAGCTGCGTGTGTAAGCACAGCAAAATAAGGAATTCATTCACTATTTCCCCATTGGCAAGCAGGTATTCAGCCATCTCCAGGAAAGAAGGGCTCCATCATGGTAATGGTTACTTGGGAAAACAAATGCCCTAACTCTGCATGTCCCCCGCTTCCTTCTCCTCCCACCAGCTTTTATTGCTGAGCGTGACATCATATGGTGTGGAATATCCCTTTGGTCGGTTGGGGTCAGCTGCCCCAGTTGTGTCCCCCCCAACTTCTTGTGCACCCCCAGCTGCTTGCTGGTGGGGTGGGGTGAGCAGCAGAAAAGGCCCTGATACTGTGTGACCACTGCTCAGCAATAACTAAAACATCCCTGTGTTATTGACACTGTTTTCATCACTAATCCAAAACATAGCCCCATACAAGCTACTGTGAAGAAATTTACTTCTACCCCAGCCAAAACAGACCTCTGTCCACAGGATTCTAAAATTATATTTTTTTAGTATCCTCCCATGTGAGTTTTTGTTAGCATACATTTTCCGAGACAGGACTTCACTTAGAGACACACCCTTTCACAGTCCTTTTGGAAGTCTTTTAACTCAATAGCAGATGAAGACTTTTTTCACTGCGATGTTCCATCTCCATGTCCTTACATGAAGAAAGGACACACAGGTCTTCAAGAGATAAACAATTCTTATAACAAAAAGCAGGGGTTTCAAAATACTGACTGTGGGAGTCAGGCAATCAAAACCCAATGGGAGTAATTCTATTGGGTAGGTTTGGAAATGTCTCCATACTATCTTCTGTTTTTCAAGATGATAATAAAATTTTGGAGATGATACCATCCATTTAATGCTATGATCTAAAGGTGCAATCTTCTGTAAAGTGTTCACTTTATTTTTCTTACTTCTCTTCAAGATCGCTTAGAAACAGCTGGGTAGCAAGTGATCTGGGCAACTGGGTAGAATTGGAATACCAAGATAGAGAGTCAAGACCTTGAAAGTTTTTATTGTTGCATTTCTATGCATTCCCAAAATGTTTTCCCCAAATGTAATTCAGTAATTGATTATTGGTTTTGTCACTGATTCTTTAAACTAAGCAAGCAGAGGATTAGGCAAGCTCTAGACAGCCGATGAAGTGGGAAATCCAAATCTGGAGAATTTCCTTATTACACTTTATGATATGAGGTTTTTCTTTCTTGCTGCTTTGACAAACCCCCCATGACTGCTGATCTGAAAAAAATTAAAAATAATTCAGCAGTGATCTGAGTTTTATGCACTTTGAATGTATTTAGGCTGAGAAATTTAATTTTCCATAAAGAGATCCAGCTTTCAATAAGGGTGTTCAGGTTTCAGTAAAAGCATCTTGGGACACCCAAGGATGTTACTTTTACTGCTTTCTGTGAACTCTTTCCTTTAATCTCTGGTATTGTAGTATAAGTAGTTGCCTTGGTAGCTACGTCAAGAAGATACTCTAACCACTAGCAATAGCCATCTGTGTTAAAAAGACTAGAAAATTAGATGATACAGTTTAAGAAAGATGGGAAGGAGATTGTCTTTCTTTTATAATTCTGTCTTCACGTATTTTATTTTATGTCCTTTCATTCGCTGAATGTAGCCTGCTGCTACTTTCTTGACCACAAGAAATTGTGAGTTGCAAAAAAGTAGAGTATCTGCCAGTCTCTTCTTTCCAACACACACCTGTGTATGTACCTGGGTGCTTGTGCCTTGCTAGCATGAGTGATGCCACTCCCCCAGAAAACAGGTTGTGAAAAGTAATGTCAGTAATTTTTTTTTTTTTTTTACTGTTTCAAATATTGCTATGAAAGGGGGGGCTTTGCTTTATAAACAAGTATATGTCATTTGTCTTTTGAAAAGAAACTCTTATCCAGCAAGTAGGTTTTCAAATAAATGTTTAAAATATTCCCATTCTGTACAACACAAATAAGTAGTAAAGAAAGGCTGTATTTTTGGAAAACTGAAAAAACACAAAAAACATATTTTAATATGACTTAATTCCATTGGCAAGAAAAGGAGATTTCAGAGAAAAGATTTTTTTCATAGGAGGGCTATGTCTGCCCTCAAGACTGATGTTGAGAACAGAGATGTGTCCTAAAATCACAGTCATCTTCAGGAATTTACAGCTAATTGGGAGTTTTAACAAGTTTAGTAACCAGTAAATTGATGCAAGATCATTTTTTTTTTTTCCCTGCCACAGGCTTAGAAATGTTGTCCCCCAATTGCAGATTGCAATAATTTAGGTTCCCTTAACTAATTGACTTAAACTTTTGTAGACCTAAGTTGACCTTATGACCAATCTATTTGTTGGATAGCTTGTTTTTCCTAGGAGACAGGGTAGTCAGAAGCAAAACTGAAACACTGTGGCAAGTTTAATGATGAAGAGGCTATGACAGTGCCATAATTTGCTGTTAATAAACCACTTCTGATCCTTGTTGCTATTTTTCGAACAAGAAAACAACTTTTATGTGGAAATGATGAAGAAGGTAGTAGATGGCACTGCTACTCCTTTCCTGATCATAGAATCAAGGCAGGTGGATGGACACTGTATCTACATCCATAATGTGTTATTGCATCCACAGGGATGATAGTTGATCATCTGGCAATTTCTCTAACCATATTAATCTGTCAACAACATTGTTCTTTTTAAAGGATACCATTCACTTAGGGTTGGCACCAGGTAGTGATCTCTTGCTAAAAATGCCTTCTAGCTTTACTGGACTTTTTTTTTTTAATAAAGATAAAAACCCTTTCCTGTCTATATAAACAGCAAAGGAAATGGCTCACAGCCTGAATTTTTCACACACACACACTGGTTCAAAGACATAAACAGATACAAACATGGATGTCCTAAAGTCAAGTTTTGTACTTGTAGTTGAATCATTACTCCAACAAGTGACAAAATGAGTTCTGAACTGACAAACTCAGCCTTACTATAAAAAAAGCCAGAGGCAACTACCCTTCCCCAGTGCATGGCTTTTATAAGAGAGTAGCTGAGAAAAGGACTATAAAAAGAGATCAGAGATCTGGGATTTTTAAAATTAAAATGTGAGTCTTCCTTAGCTTTCCTGAGGCAGGCAGGGAAAAAAAAACCTCTTTTGATTAAATCTCCCATATTCCCTTCAGGCTATTGTCTGAAAATAATTTGTTCTCATACATGTAGCAAGCACTTGGGATTGAAGCTGTTTTATAAATCTTTTGCTCTTTTGAAACCAATACAGATGGTACGTGTTGATAAAATGTTTGTTGTCTCACTAAATTGTTCAGATAATTTAATTTTGTCAAGTAGGATTTGTAGTGGTAGGAATATGTGTAGAGGTAGCATTTGTAGGCTGAAGAAACTAATTTCTTGTGCCTGACTTAATGTGTTCAGAGTGTTATCTAATGGATTTATTTCCAGATTAATCTGGCAGAGAAAGGGCCCTTCAGCACACATTTTCTTTTATGGATGATAAAGACAGGGAAATCCTGGACTGGCATGTGTACTTCGGCTGAATTCTAGCATTGCCCTAATGAAACATCATTTCATTCCAGAAAGATGAACTAGTGTTCCCTGCTGCTGAGCCACTAGTGGTTTTGCCTCGTTCTTGTTTCTTACTGAGGTAGTGCATGGGATGCCCAAGAAGGCAAAGCAAAAGGTAATTGGAGTCTGGAGCTGGGGCAGTGGACAACAACAGCCATTAAAACCAACTTGCATTCAGAATAAAAAGACAGAAAACTGAAGAGAAGAAACCCAAAGGAATGACAAAAGGGAAAAAGACAAATCAATAAGTAGCAGGAAAACAGGAGACTGGAAAGAGAGCACTGAAAATAATTGGAAGTTGAACCAAGTTGTTTGGGACAGGGCCGGGGGGGGGGGGGGGGGGGGAGGGAAGAACTGAAAAACAGACTGTTTGTATCTGTTTATATTAATGTTTGTATAACGATACATTTTTTCAGGCTTCCATTGTGAGACCTAAAAATATTGCAGTTTTATCTGTCAACACAGAGCAGCTTTGTTTAGATGCCTGTCTTTCATTGGCAGGATTTTATCCAGCCTCCATTACCACAGAGTCTAGATGCTACTCATGTCTTAAAACCTCAAATGAAAGCGTTTGACTGGTGGACTGTTGAAATGATTTCTTTTGTGAAATACGGCAAAGCATTTTGTTGTTTGGTTTGTTTTTTTTTTTTTAATCTAAACTTTTGAGAATTTCCACTTGGGAAAAAATTAATCTCAAGCTCTATGTTGATTTTTTTTTGTCTTCATTCAGGACCAAATACATATTGAAATTTCTCGTGGCTGTATGCTGGAGGATGTGTTTTTTGCATACTATCCAGCTCCTGCCATCTCTTTACAGGCAGACCAAAGCCTTAAGGTCAGAAAATAGCAGCTTGATACTGTGGACAGAGAATAGTCTGTTTCACTTAAAGATTTTCTTTATCCAGTTGCATCTCCCTTACCCCAACTGCCATCAATCAGCAGCAATCAGCTGTATTTTTCACTGCTGTCACTTCTTATCTGAGAAGAGCAAACTGTTCTTTTTTAAAGTGAAGTGCAACCTGCCATTCCAGGTTTATATGACTGACAAATTCATATTGATATGCTAATCAATGCATGTTGTCACCTTTGTGCTGAGCTCTTTCCTGTCAGAATGTTCTGCGTCCCACTGGCTTTGGTTTTTTGCAAGACTCTTTGCTAATGCAATTAATCAGCTAACCCAGGAATCATCTCCCATCACAGAAAACTGAAATAATCTCTCTGCTGTATGTACTCCGCATCTTTTTTCTCTGGTGGAATCATATACTGTTAGATAGATCTAGAATGTATTTTAGCATTATAAATCATTACCAACACTAGCTCCAAATCCCACAGAAAGGTGCCACTATATATATATATATATATATATTTTAAAGCTTGTCTGTCTTTACCATTGACTTCACTGAGCAATTGGTCCAGTGGAAATCCCTCCTTCCGTCCTATGATGTTAAGTCTTGAAAAGCATAGAGATCCAAAAGCTCTAAGTTGGTACAGAGTATTTCCTGGTTAGCACAGAATCTGTGAAATTAGATTTAGAGACAGGAATCTTCAACTTTTAAGAGAAAGGAAGCTCAGTGAAGTAAATTACTCTCCTGAATTCCCACTGCAATGAAAACGTTTTTCAACAGCCACTGAGAGTTTCACATAAAGAGCGTTGCCCCTGCTATTTTTTTCATCCAGTAAAAGAGGCCCCAGCAGTTCCAGGTAAGTACAGGATGATTTTATGTTGACTCTGTAAAGATGAGCTTCTGGGTGAAGACCTGGGCACCAGGTCTTTTCTAGTACAAAGATAGATAAAGCTGAACCCTCTATGTGACTATGAGCAGCTGCAGCTTTCTGTGACAGAAACATAAAGAACCAGAGAGGTATAATACAGTCTGTCCCCTGGTGTGCCATCCAAGTTTTTTTATGTGCTGTCCTGGGAACTTACTGAGAAGATCAGATTTAGGGTACCGTGTTTAATAGCCACGCTGAGACCTAGCAAAAGTTATTTTATTTATACTTTTGGTATGTACATCATCTGGCTGTGAGATTCACAAGGAGATGATATCCTGTGCCAAAAAGTATTTCGTCGTCTCTTAAATTTGTGGCCTGATAATTTCTTTGGACTTTCTCTGGTAACTTTATTTCTAAAACTGAAGAAATAACCATTCTCTATTAATTTTCTCCGTCAGTTATGATGTATTAGATGTGTTTCTTTTGCAAGCAGAGGATTTTTAAACCCTCTCATACTTAAACTACACCCTATCTCTCATTTCTGTTAAATATTGTTGCCTTTCTCTGCAAATCTTCTAGTTACCTGTATCTTTTTTTTCTGAATGGTTGTAGTTGCCTTATAGATTCATACTGTGGTACAATTGTGTGTTGTTCTTTATACCCTTTCTAACCGTTCATAACATCCTATTGGAATTTTGGCTGCTACTGAGCCAATGCTTTCTGAGAATATCTACATTGATTTTGCCATATTTTCTCTGAGTGAAGACAGCCAGTTAAAGTCTAAGATGGTGGGCCCATAGCCACAGGTGTATGTAGTAAAAGCTCTTTATTCCATGAGAGTTAATACTGACTCATTTGGTAGTAAAAGATCTTTATATACATGCAGTGTTGTTATTACAGGATTTTATGTTTCTTTAATTAAAAAAATTTCTAACCCTTAGTTGCAGAAGAGAATTTGAAAAATTACCTACCCTGAGAAACTAGAAGGTAAATGAGATGGCCCTGAAGATTTTTAGCCTTCCTCCCCCAAGCTGAGGATTTTCAGTGGACTGCTGTGCCTTTTAAGATCAGAATCCTAATTTTTGGATCCTTGAGATGATTGTTCTTGTGTTAGAGAATTGGAAGGGATGGGTGGCCAGAGAGAGAGAATAGGACAGGCTGGCCGTAGAAATCTTTGAAGCAGCCACCCCTTGCAGGAAGGCATAGATTAGAATAAATGAGACATGGAAATTGCTCTGGGGGAAGAAAGCTGAGGCTTCTGTCAATGAATTTCTTTTAGAATTATCTTTGTGTCAGCTAATGAGATATGGAGAAGCAGTTTTTTGTTGCACAAGGAGTTGATCATTTATATCTGAGGCAGTGCTATGACTTTACCTGTTCATATTTTCCTGGAGTATTAAGAGAAAATATAAGCATTGCTATAGGGCTTTTTAAAAAAATAGAAATTGGAACAGCATGAGATTGTCAAAACCTGTAGAAAAATACTATTCCCTATTACATTGTTACCTGTTTTTTACATCATATAAAAATGAGTTGATTTCTTCTAAATCCTGTATGATTTTTCTGGTTGGCATGGTATTCTGAATTTTTTAATGAAATTCTTTGTCGGCTTTAGCTAGAGATTTTAGTAGTGCCTTTCAGAATTATAGAAACCACAAAATGTAGAAGAGAACTATTGAATAATGTTGGTAGGTTTAAAGTTTCCAGAGGGAGATGATCGTCGTGTGTAAAATGCATAGATTCTCTCTATAAGGAATATGCAGTATGGTAGATGAAAAGCAAACAACAGCTTTAAGTAATAAAACTCCAAACAGGTAGGACTATGGATTAGAAATGGATAAATGTATCTTTTATCTGGCAAATTTAGCATCAAAAAAAGAGACAGAACATATATTTAATCCCTCATTAGGCATAATCAAGCTTGTTGATTAATTGGATCTTCTAATCTGCCTTGTATCTGAAAAACAAAGTCTGTGCCAGAAACACCTTGATTGCATAACTGAATGTCATTCTCTGGGGATAAAACATCTGAGAATTACACTGACGTAAGAGAAAACTGAAGACAGCTTAGATGACTTGGGAGAAAACTAACATTTGATTCAGAAAGGCAGGAGGCTGTTTACATTTATATCTGTCATACCTAATTCTTAAAGGTCAATACAGTTACTTTTTTAGAAGACGATAAATTAAATGGTATAATAATAAGACATCAAACACTGTAACAAAATATGTACTGTCATTGAAGAAGAATGCTGACATTTTGCAAGAGGTGCTGTGGGAGTCAATGGAAAACACTGAAGAAGGGAAATTACGTACTTGCAAACATTAATAAGAGTTAGTGGTAATTTTTTAGTTAAGCACATACACTATCATTCAGGAGAATGAAAGTATTTGCAATTCAATAATGGCATTCATTTAAGGCATTTGGGTCTGAATTTTGATTTAGAGCGGCTGATGTAGAACTGTGAGCCCTTTATCAGCCCAGCTAGTCCAGTGGAAACTAACAAAACTGTGTAAGGAACTACTTAGGAACCAGTGTTCGTGTCTGAGCCTGGAGTAAAGCAAAATTATTAGCACGTACTTGACGACAGTCATTCAGATAATCTCAAAAACATCTAAATTGAGGTACAGAATTGTATTTTTTGGAAGAGAATGCTGGATTTTTGGTGATTAAATGTTTTGGGTTTGTTAGTCTGTTTTTGTGTCTTGGGGAAATTCACCCCAGTCCTTCCTTTCAGAGCTGTTGGACTCTCTCTGATAAGGAAACCCATGAATAAATTGTGCAGTCTGAGAGGGTTCATCATTGCTCTTATAATGGCTTGTGTGTGGTGCTTCCTTGCTGAAGGAGGCACCTTCAGCTCCTTGCAGAAACCTGAAAGATTGGTGCTCATTAGAGGAAGGAGGAGAGCTGAGAAAATGTAAAGGCGCTTGGCTTGAGGAAGAAGCAGCTAGTGGATATATAGAAGCACAAAGGACAGAGCTGGCTGTGTAGCTACTGTGCATTAAAGCAAGTCTCTGTAAAAGTAGCAGAATTAATTTCAAAGGACTTCCCCCCAAAGCAAGCTGTCATTATTATTAGTCAAATTAAGCTTTTATTAGATGTTAGTCAAGCTGGTTATTCCCTTTTGAAAAAACTGGCAATGTCTTTTTCCCCAAATACAATGATATGAAGATATTTAGCTGGCTGAGAGCAGAGAGTAACATAGAGCAGAAACAACTCATTTTGCTGTTAATAAGGTCTAGCATGATGTCTAATTGGCTGTGCTCAGAAATGTACAGGCCAGCTAGGACAGCAACAGCATTCAGAATGAAGAATAGCCACCTTTCACAAGGTCACCCATCGCTTGTCATTTGATGCTGTTTGAATGCAAAGACCCTAGTTTATAGGGAGATCTTTTCAAATAGGGTAAGACAGACTGTCTTTTAAAGGGTTCACTTCTGCAGCTGAAGTAGAAAAATAAGCTCACAAACAATAATTCACAGTAATTATCCGAATGATTTTCCAGCAGAGATTTATGTTAGAAGTCTGTGGAAGTCAAAGCATGAGACAAGGTTAAAGAAAATATCTCTGGGTTGTGTTCTTTAGGCATTTACCTAATAATGACTCCCTTTGAATGGTTGTTTTGTGAATTAAATAGCTAATGTTTATAAAGCTTTTTGGAAAATGTAAGTAGAAACACTGTGCAAATGCTCACTATTATTATTACACATGAATCATTGTATTAAGAACAACAATCATTTGTCTCAGTTATGGACCCAATCCAGCTCCCAGTGTTTTTGATAGGATGGATTTCCTCTAGGCTAATGAGCAGGCCAAAGTAGTTGACTTTTCCATGTCATTTAGGGAGAAAAACGTTTTCTTTCCCAACATTGTCATTATATACAGAGACTCTAATGGGAGTGCCATGCCTTTTTTCTTTATGTATAATAGCTGGTCCTATAGGTATTATTTGCTCAAATGGTGCAAAAAATGTTGTTGGCTTGGAAATAAAGTTGAAAGCCCAGTCTTTCTATTAGAGACAAATAGCTTAGGGGTTACAACATGTCCTTCCTGAACTCAAAGGTAAATTCTTCAGCTAGTTCATGTTGTTGTTTCAGAGTACTGAAATAATAACTTTGCCTGCCATCTCTTCTTGGCAGAGACTGTGAATAGAAATCCATTCAATTTGTGAATTTTGGTTACAATTGCTTACCTTCCTACATTTTCCTACAAGGATAGCACATGGAGGCTGTCTAATCCCATTTCTCAGCTGTTCCTGTTGTGAGAAATATTCACTACCTTGGAAACTTACACTAACAGAGCTTTGTTTCTTGTTTCTTCCACCAGTTGTTATAATAGTACAGAAGAGGCTGTTACACAGAACCATCTTAAGCATCATAGCTTAAGAAACCTTTAAGACATGCTGGAATTCAAACACTAATACTCCAAAACTTTTCTCAGTGCAGGAGGTGAGTGACTGAAAATGGACAAGGGTGGAGAAATATTTGAGGAAACTGAGTTTAGCAAAGTTGAAAATACAAAGTTCTTAAATCATCCATTTCATTCACACTGCCTGGAGCAGATATTGATAGTATAAGCTCACTTGGGCATTACTTGTATATGTATTTTTCTGTATCACCCCACATCCACAGTGTTTGAGAATCTTAAATAAGCATTGTAATTGCAGTGTTGGATTACAGAACACAATATTTCAAAGAAGATTTTTTAATGTGTTGCTTTCTGATGGATGTCACCAGCAAGTGCAAAACTGCGGTGTTCACTTCTCCTGTATTCGTTCTACGAAAAGCTAGCAGAGTGCTTCTGTGACTTTACCAGTCCCTTATGTACAGCAACTTTGTATTGATGTTTGCTCTATATCACTGTGCTATGTAATTTGTTTCTCTTTTCTTAGCAGACACATTCATTTTCCTTTATAAATGTGCCAGCAATCAGATGTCTCTTAGCTCCAGCATTTTCTAGCATTCATAAACAGGAAAGTTAAGTAGCATTAATTAAGCCCTGTGGCAAAACCATGCAAAATGTTTGTGATTTAGGCTTGTGTTTCAAGAGCACTAGCTGTCTTTTTCCATTCATGGTGTTAGCATAGAAGAGTATTAAGGATGCTCAGCTGCATGTTTCACTCAAGTACCACAATATCAATGAGCACCCAGAGAATTGCTGTTAGGCTTGCAGGACTGAACAGGAGATACGGGTGTGTGGCACAGGGAGCTGTAAGGAGAGGGAAGAGTCTTTGTGTGCACATGCTAACAACTGTCATGCTTGTCTGAAGTTACTCATCTGACTTGGTTTCTCTGGCACGCTTTGTCAGATAGGCAGTTGCTGCCCGTGAGTCAGAGGTTGAATTCATACTCTACTTTCGGTAGTAAATTTAAGCCTGAGCTTAAATATCTTTTTAGCTCCATTTTCTAAATATGTCTTGATTCTACCTTGGAAGCCATTTTCTGTCTTATTTGTACTCAATTCAACCAGCAACATAGGCTTTTTTTTTGACAGTCTGAAAGAGCTGACTTCGCCTTGCTCACCTTTCCTATGCCATTGCTGCCTGGAACAGCCTCATGTTAGAATACAAGTGGGAGACTAGACAGAAAGATCTGTGTTTTCCAGGTTGATGTAAGCTGGTGGCAATGCTGTTAGAAAATTTATTTGAACTGATTCTTGTACAATTCATTTATTTCTCCTCAACCCTCTCTCCACTTCTCCATACACTGACATGAAAGGCATAAAATACTGAGGATGAGATTTGTGCAGTATCTGAATCAATTTCTCTCTCTATTTCTTTACAAAGTCTAGTTTTTTACTTCAGTTTGCTCTAAACAAAGACCATGAAAGAAAACTAAACCCCCTTAATTTCTGGACCATAAAAAGCTTGACACCGAATTTGTAGGGCTTTAAGATGGTCTTAATTTAATCCACAGAAAATGGCAGGAAATTAAAATAAAAACACTTTTTTAGGGGTAAAATTTTTAAATGTATAGTGAATTAAAAATAATTTTAGTTGATAAGAAATTATCATGATTTTTAAAGGACTTGTATTAGAACATACAATCTTTCAATATTTCTGAAAAAAATTGCTTTGCTAGTTTAGCGCCTATCCATTTCTATGTCCAGTCAAGATAACAGGACCTTAGACTTTTAGTGGTCATTGATTGCTTTGGCAGTGGTTTTGGCCCCTTTCATGTTCAAGATACAAGATTTCAGAAGATAAATTTGTATTTAAAGAAAAGATTTTGGTTTGCATTTGAAGCCACACATTACAGGCTAGATACAGAATAACACAGGATCAAATGAGAGCTGCATTTCTGGTGTCCGTTTCCACAGACACATAATTAGGGAGGAATAGAGGGCAGTGAAAAAGAGCAATGAGTCAAAGTACAGAGCATGAAAAGTAATATTTAGTATTTGGTCACAAATGCAAATGAAGTCACGCTAAACTGCCAACTATGGCAACCATACCGTTGTATAAATTATTGATAAAATTTCCTGGTTTGAAGATAGAAGAGGAGTTGAAGAATGCTTTTATGAATTTCTTTTCCTTCAAGGTGATGAAATGATGATAGCCATTCAACCTGTTTCTGCCATGCTACGGTTACAAGTTATGAAAATCATTGCTAGAATTAGCCTTTATTTCAACAGTGAAGATGATCACTTGTGTTAGTTTGTGGGGTGGGGATCTGTGCAAACACAACTACTTGCAGAAATTTAGTGTGTAAGATTTGTTTAGAGAAACAAAACTAACAACAAATACTGAAGGCAGGATTTGGAAACTTCAAATGAAAATGGAAGGAACAATAAAATACCTTTTTATAGTGTAAGAAATAAGCCAAATTTAAAGTAATTTCCATCCCTGTCATTCTTGGCCAATGGAAACAAATGACACAGTATGCTCCTGTTACAGCTGAAGTGACATGCTTCTCACAGCTTTCATTCCTTGAGCTGATTGACTGAAAAGTTGTCTGTAAATAAGGACTTGAAAAAGAAACGTGGGAACTTGAAGCAGCATACAAAGGCAGCTGTCAGTGCTGCTAAGGAGTTAATAAAGCACAGCCTGGAGGTAATTCAGAGGTGCTACCTTATGTGTCCTGCTTAACCCTTGGCATCAATCCACACTGTACACCACAGCCTCGCGAACAGCCATAAGGATAGATAAAAGAGGTCTGTGAGGGATAAGAGAAAAGAAAAATAGCTGCAATCAGTCGTCTCCTGATTCCTGAGTGCCTTACTATGCTCTTGAGAGTACAGTGATATTATAAGACCTAGTTTCTTTTCTGTTCAGTACCATTTTTTGTGTAGTTCGTTTGGGATGAACTATAGCAGAAGAATAACTGTCTGCTTATTTGCATCCAGCTCCTATTCTGGCAAAGAACAGGACAGGTTTTGCAGCTTGTTTCAGCTGAAGCCATGTTAGGTCCTTGGCTCTGCTCTGGAGGCAAGGAGTGATGAATGACTCCAACGGAAAAGTGTGAGCAACGTAGGAGCTGCCAGGAAAGTAAATGTCCATCTACTAAACAGCCTGGTGTTTGAGAAGAGGGACAAGAAGATAAATGATCCACATGAAGCAAGTATGTAAGGAGAGTAGAGTGGCCCAAAGTTTGTTGATTAGGTGGAGCTTGGAGCCCAGGGTTGTACTGAAAGCTTTGCCATTTGATTGCCCACTGACCTTGGGCAGTTATTGCTCTTCAGTGCTTTTCTTTGAAAAATTCTTGGCAGCCTATGCTGAGTATCAAACCTGGGCTACCAAGAAAAACGCATTAGCACTATTCCTGGTGTATTCTGTCAAAAGAGCTACATGGGCACCGTCTCTTGATTTCCTTTCAAAGGAGGAGGGCATGAAGGGTATATTGTAATAGTTCCTATTGTGATGTGCATCTAACTGCCATGCCCGCTGCAACTGAAGGTCTCGTTCGCTGCATGAACTAGGTGTTCATGTGCACTAGCTGGTTTTGTCTGATGGCTACACAGTCATTGCATTGTTGCTTCTTTGTGAAGGGAAAAACGAAATGAAATATAAACATAATTCATTAACGGAATCCCTTCCCACACTAGGGATTTTTCTGCAAATATTGCATCAAAAATATCTCCCCTTTGGTGCTGAGATCTTTCTGTTCAGTTTATTTTAGAGTACCTTGTTATTCTATTTATGATGATGCTTAGCTAGGGTTTTTAATCTTAAAAAATATTGAATGCAGATATCCCCTGAATGAGAACATTTTTTTCTTTCCATTCAGAGAGTATCTGAATTCAATTTACCCTTTTTCTCTTTTTGATACTGTGAAAGGTTAGTATCATTGGTCTCTTGAATTTATGTCTGCATCTGTGGCTGAATTTTATTTACTTATTTTTGAAGGGTCGTAGGCAATAAATAGACTGCAGGCTTTATAAAGTGAGTGTGTGCTTACTATCTGGCAAGTTCTACAATGCATTCAGTTATATTACTTTGATATTGAATTGGCTAGATTTAGTACCAAAAAGTACTGCAATTCTAGTGCTCATTATACCAGTTAAGATAAGGTTATTATTTCATCTACTTCTACAGTTGGTAAGACTATGAGTCTCCTGTTGTAACTCATCCAAAACTATGGCCAGTGGGATTTTGAAGACTTCTTGTGCATTTTCATGACACTATTGCAGAGAGCCAACAAAAGCAGCTATATGATACAAATGTGATTTGCATCAGATGCAAATTTGATTTGTGGTTAGAAGTAAATACAGGTCTAGAGAATTGTTAATAGCAGCAGGGAGTGTGTGTAAGTGGCGAGTGTGTGGAAACTTACGTCTCTGCAGGAATTGTGCAACTCTCGCAGAACATCAGAGAAATACTCTTTTCTACTTGGATCTACAACCCAGAATGTTATCTTGAGGGATAATTTTTCATGTGTCTAATTATTTTGCAACAGAACTTACGCTTTTCAGTCATGTTGCTGTTACTGCTGACCACGTACTAGCCAGCTGGCCAAGAAACCTCATCTACAGAGTGTGCAATTGCTGTGAAACCATCTACCTTGCTGGGTGCCGCAGTGAATCAAATCCGTCTCCAACTTCCTAAAAGTCTGGACCATGAGGCTGTTCTGGACTTGGCACTCTTTTGTTGCAATTGGGCCAGTGTCCACTAAAGGACTGAAGAGGAAGGAAAACTGGAAGAGTGTGGGCTTGTCGCCCAGAGATGAGAGCACTTGTCTGAAAGATCTGTGTTCAGAAGCTTACCTCAATGCTCATCTCTCTATTTTATTCAATGACTGATTAATTATATATCACAGAAACAAGTACTGCCTGGGATGGAGAAAGCTGAAAATGCAATGGGCTAGTGACTTAACTTGTGGTGGAGATCATGACAGAGAATGGTTTGCCTTAGACATGAAGAGTATTATATTTTGCTAGTTGGGCAATACACCTTTTGAAATGTTTATTTTGTAGGACTGGAACATAACTGACTGAGCAGGAAGAAAAACAGCTGATAAGATTTGATGAAACAACTTGTTGCATACATATTTCTGCACAAAACTAAAGACAGCTCTGTCATGGTGATGTGGGTCCAAAGAAAGTTATGTGAAGTCCATTAAAGGTGTACCTTGTTTCTTCTGGTATTGCACCTTATCTGTGTTTTCAACCAATTACTGTGTATGATAGCTAACCTGAAGACAAAAAGGATTTTAAAGAATAGCTTTGGGAATCCCATTCATAAAATGACGGTCTTCACCTTGTGTCTGCCATGCTGTCTACGTGTGAGAGAACTAGTTTGTTGCTAGAACTGACTTTCTTTTAAATCTGGAAAGTTAGCTTGTGTCCTGTTTTGTTCTGTGCAAACTCAACTGTGGACAATAATTCTTTGTATGTGACCAACAAGAGGGATAAATCTCTTAAAAAAAAAAATCCCATTACCACCTGCTCAAACCCTACCCTAGGAATTTTAATTAAATAGGTACATTGTTCTAGGAATCAAATAAAAAATAGCAAACTATACTGGGAATAATGTCTTTGTTAGGAAGCTTTTTTTTTTTTTTTTTTTTTTTTAATAAATAACTAGATTATGTATGTTTTTCAGTCCTGAAAATCCTTAATGTAGTTTTACATTTGTTCCTCAACACTGACTCAAAGGACCCTAAACTGTTTTGAGTTAGCTTTTAGCTATTTAGTCTGTTACTCCAAGTTGAAAATCATCCCTTCAGTTCTGAGGCCATATGTTTTGCTGAACTCTCTTCCCAAGAACCAATAGTGTGTGATGTTGTTGGACACCAGGGGTTCCCTGCAAAAGGCTACATGTCCTATATGTTCTCTCTGCTCAGATATAATTACCTTGGTTTGGGCTTAGAGAGAACATGAAAAAAAATACATTCATAGAATCATAGAATACCAGGTTGGAAGGGACCTTGAGGATCATCTGGTCCAACCTTTCTAGCACAATCTAGACGAGATGGCCCAGCACCATGTCCAGCTGATTCTTAAATGTGTTCAGCGTGGCGGAGTCAACCACTTCCCTGGGGAGATTATCCCAATGATTGACTGTTCTCATTGTGAAATATTTACCTCTCGTGTCCAATCGGAATCTCCCTGGGAGTAACTTGTACCCGTTACCCCTTGTCCTCACCATGTGGCTCTTTGTAAAAAGGGAGTCTCCATCTTCTTTGTAGCTCCCCTTTAAGTACTGGTACATGGTGATGAGATCACCTCGAAGCCTCCTTCTCTCAAGGCTGAACAAGCCCAGCTCTCTTGGCCTATCCTCATAGGGCAGGCTTCCCAGGCCCTCGATCGTCTTGGTGGCCCTTCTCTGGACCCCCTCCCGCCTGTCCACATCTTTTTTGTATAACGGGGACCAGAACTGTACACAGTATTCCAGGTGTGGCCTGACAAGCGCTGAGCAGAGAGGGATAATGACTTCTTTATCTCTGCTGGTGATGCCCTTTTTGATGCAGCCCAGCATCCTACTGGCCGCCTTGGCCGCAGCAGCACCCTGTTCACTCATGTTGAGCTTCCTGTCCACCAGGACCCCCAGGTCCCTTTCCACGGAGCTGCTCTCTAGCCAGGTGGATCCCAGTCTGAGCTGCACTCCTGGATTATGTTTTCCCAGGTGCAAGACCTTACACTTGTCCTTGTTAAACTTCATAAGGTTCTTGTTAGCCCATTCTTCCAGCCTATCCAGATCTTCCAGCAGGGTGGCTCTCCCTTCCAGAGTGTCTACTTCCCCACTAAATTTGGTGCCATCTGTGAACTTCATCAGACTACACTTGATCCCGTTATCCAGATCGCTTATGAAGATATTGAATAGCGTTGGGCCCAATATCAGTCCCTGGGGGACCCCACTTGTGACGGGTTGCCAGTTTGAAAAAGAGCCATTTACCACCACCCTTTGGGTGCGGCCTGTCAGCCAATTCCTCACCCACTGCACCGACCACTTGTCCAGGCCGTAACGTATCAGTTTCTCCAGGAGGAGGCCGTGGGGAACCATATTGAAGGCCTTGGAGAAGTCCAAGTAGACAACATCGACCGCTTGCCCCATGTCAACCGAGGAGGTCACTTTATCATAGAAGGCCACCAGATTTGTCAGGCACGATCTGCCTTTTGTGAAGCTGTGTTGGCTTTTCCCAGTCACGTGCTTCATTTGACTCGTGATGGCCCCCAGGAGGATCTGTTCCATGACTTTCCGAGGGATTGAAGTAAGACTGATGGGCCTACAATTACCCAGATCCTCCCTTGAGCCCTTCTTGTAGATAGGGGTAACATTTGCCTTCCTCCAGTCCTCTGGGACATGCCCCGATCTCCATGACTTCTCGACATTCACTAAAGACACAGTGTTTATCAGAGCTGTGGTAGTAATGATATGCTGGTACATATTATACAGACACACAGCTTTAACTGCACCAATATTCAGTGGGAAAATATTTGGTGTCTGTCTCTCGCTAGAGCTGGGTTTCTTCTTTGGAGGGTGAAAAATTACTCCAAACCCAAAACTTAGCAAAAGTCCAGTAGAGAGTCTCAATCTTCATAGGGTCTTTGATTGCATCAGGAACTCTGCACCTCATTCTCAGAGCACCAAGATTTTCTCTGACCACCATACCTGGCAACAGATGGGGAGTTTAGATTACTCTGATTCTTGTAATTTGTAATCATTAGATTCTTCTTCCTCATGGGATATCTGCTGCCTTGTACCATCTGACAAGAAATATATATGCATCTGAGATGCCTATGAGACCAGGAGAGGGATGGAGTATTTCCAACAGTCACAAACTGACAGGCCCACTTCTGTTACCCAGTCAGAGGTTTTGATGATATCTTATGCTAGAGGATCCGTGGCTCAGTTGTCCTGAGTGAGCCTGGACTCTCACTTCTATCTAGGTGCATTCACAGATGATTTGGCAAGTAAAACTGCAGTTTTCATATCTGATATCAAATATATCTCCATGGCAGATCTTTTGTTTTGAGAAAACAAAACATGTTTGTTTGTTTCATCATGGTAAATTGTACCTGGTGAAAAAGCCAGTTGCTCTGACAACCCGTAGAAGACTAGCAGCAGTTACTGACGTTTCATGCATTTCTCGCTATTGAGGCTTGACTTTAGATTTCAAACCAAAAAAATAATAAAATAAAAAATTATTCTTTGCAGACTTAGTGTTAGAAGGGGAAGAAATACAATGAGTGCTATTATTCAGTAATCGTGTTTTTTCTGCTTCTGGCCTGGTCTCCATTAGCATTAGGGATTTTTTTTTATTTGTTTTAAGTAAGCATACGAGTGAACCCTAGCAAGTCTCAAGGATGAAACATTTCATATACAGAATAATTCCTCTAAAGGTGTCAGTTGCTGAAGAGTTCAAAATGTATTTACATGGTTGTTCCTGAAGTAAACTAACACCACCACCACCAGCAGAATGAGAAAAAGGTTTTTTACAAAAAATATTTGGCCTCAAATAAATTACAGTTTCAGTTCAAACAGGTTTATAAGTCCGTGAAACTAATACTAACTACATCTTTATGCCTTTAAGACTTCAAGAAACAAAACTATTTTGGATCTAAAAGTGACCTGATATAAGGGGGGGAAATGACAGAGTAGCTGACAGGTGACCCAGAGAGACTGTGAAAGTATGACATTTTGATATTTGTAGTTTTTTTGAATACTCCCCCACACTTTCTATCTTTAACACTCTATAGCTGCATGCATTGCTGTTCTGAGATTTAACAACAAAAAAATAGAGTAATGATAATATGGCATTAATTTGTGGAAATAAACAACAATTTAAAATTGGACAAAGAGAAGGATAAATGCATGAAGATGAATTAAGATGCTGATGCTTATTAGCATCTGAAGCAAATGAAATTAAGTAAAAGATGCTTTGATGTTTTAGCTGGGAGGAAGTAGCACTAATGGTCTTTACTTGAGTAATTATAGCAATTGAAAATTCCTGCTGTGATCAGTATTTATTAGATGTTAATGTTTTGGTAATACTCCATATTGCTGTTAAAATCTAACTAATTGGCGGTACTTTTATAAATACAGCCGAAAGCATATTCAATGGTAGTATTAACCGATGTGTCCTAACGAGCCATTTACAACATTTTTTGCATTCTAAGTATGTGTCAGCCTTTTGATGCTCCTTGTAATGCTCTGAAAAAAACCCTAAATTCTTACTGGCACCGATCTCTCCTTTTTTTTTTTTTTTTCTCTTTTTTAATAACCAGGAGGCTAGAAGGAAGAGTTATGATTAATTTGTCTGTCCTTCTGAGTATGTCTAGCCACTGAGTTCTACCCAGGAATTCCTCCAGGAAAGGAGATGAGCTCCCTCCAAAGCTGGCAGGACCACCTCTTTTGGAAAAATGTTCAGTTTTAGTTCAACAACTCCAAATTCAGCTACATCTTCTAGGAACCTACTACAAATATTTATTCCCTTCACCACTTCTATTAGTGTTACCTAAGTGTACCCTTTCAAAAAAGTCTGTTCCTGTCTTCCAGTCAGGATTGCAATTATGTGAAACTGTACTATCCTCTACCTGGACTATTAAATCCACAGGACCCTTCTGCTGCATCAGTTCTGGTACAATCTTTGGATACGTTTGCTGTCAAATTCTATCAAGTGTCTAAGCAGCATGTGGGACGTGTGACCCTAAAGACCTGTAGCAAGCCATAAATGCTGCCAAATTTCAAGGCTTTGTTCTGATGCTAGAGATTTTCAGTAAATAGTTTAGGCAAAATGACATATGAAAATATGAAATCAAGCCATCTTTTCTAAAACTGACACTTTCCGCTGCCCCCCCCCCGCCCCCGCAACTCTCAAAAGATCCAAACTGGGGACCAATCACTATATACTATGAAAGTAACCTAGTTTCACTAGTGAGGGCATGATCCTATGAATACATGTACACAAGCATAATCTTTTTTATTCATGTCTCATTGAAGCTAGCAGATGCACATATAGTTGAATGTTTGTGGGATTAGGCCTAAAGTTTATGTATTATTTAGAATATGGGGTATTTCTGGAGAGGGATCAGTCTTTGAATGGGACTGGGTGTAGGAAACTGAAGTGTTATTACGGCAGAAGCAGTGCTGTGCTGCTGCATTTTCTCTTTAGGACTCCTCCCTGGTTAACAGGAGGATTTAGTGGAATTTCTGAGTAGGGATGAAATGCTGCACATATCAAAAATGTGTGCTGGGGGGTGGGAGGGGAGGACACATTTGCAACTCATTAGTTTAACTGATGTATTGAAGTAGTTATTTGGTGTCTTAGTCCTCTAGAGATTGCAATGATTTGTTTTTCCTCTGCAGAACCATCTGGTTGGCATACAGCCCTATTTATTAATTTTACCCCTGGCTCTTGCAGCATGAATATGGTGACTTGAGAATTTCTTAGACTGACTGTGACTTATTTATCTCTGTATTTATTACTCCTTTAAAATAAGTATCCACTTATTTATTATAAGTGTCTTTTTGAGATTAATCTTCACAGAAAAAAAGGAATTTTGTGAGATACTGCTGGGAGAAATCTGGAAATTTGTGATATCTTCCTTTTTTTTTTTTTTTTTTTTTTTTTTAACAAGATCCTTGGGTATTTTAAATCAAAGCATCTCCACTACTATTGATGACGTATCTCTAATTTACAACTGGTCTGTATCTATAAATTGTACTTGGCCTAGAATTCTAATATTTCTTTCTGGAGGCATTACTTCTGTATTTTCTTACTCTTTTTCCATCCTCCCTGCCCATTTTCTCCTTATGTTTACTAACTGAATGTCAATAGAAAGTAGAATTTTCATTCATTAAACAACCATGCCTGGGTCTAATATTTCTTTTGAAGACACCCACTGATAATATCCACTCAGATTCCTTACAGTTTAAGATAAAGTTCCTATTTTTATTCTTCTGAACCATGAAGAAGATACGATTTCTGAAGCATACATAGAAACTGTGGTTATTGAACGTTAGCTGTCTTGTATATTGCAGAAAGTCTTTGCAATATGTCAAAGCACAAACTTTTTTTGATTAAATAAGCCAAGTCACTGTCTAGATCACATTGTGTCTTGAGACAAAGTATATTTTCAGGTAGTTTTACATGTTTTAAAAAATTCTTACTTTCTATGAGTATGGTGCCTATATAACATCCTATCTACATGACACAGTCATTGCTATTATTGGAATATTTTTATAAGCTAGCTCTCATTTGCAAATGAGAGCTTCCATATATCTGCTTGTTTACTGACTTATCCAAAGTCACAGAGTAAATCTACAGCTTTAGCCAGGAGTTTCTTCCTTGGACCCCTAAACATTAAATCTTTCTTAAGCCTCTTTGCAACCCAGACCTGTATCTCCTAAACGTCTCTTCAGACTTTTGTCTTTTAGAGTTGTAGCCGCTGAAAAAACAGATGCTTAGAGTCACAAAAGCAGTATCAGAAATTCTGCTTAGATTAATGATCCAAGGGCTTTCTTTAAGATAAAGTGAAGAAAAGCTTGCATATTACTTTAAATTACAAGAATATCAGTGTCCCATGAGAAGGACTCTTGATGACCTGCTCTGTTGGTAGATCTCCCATGACTGGGCTACTCCTCCACTTAGGTAGTTCACCACGTTAAGATAAGACCATTGTC
Source organism: Platalea leucorodia (assembly GCF_965183815.1). Classification (NCBI taxonomy): domain Eukaryota; kingdom Metazoa; phylum Chordata; class Aves; order Pelecaniformes; family Threskiornithidae; genus Platalea; species Platalea leucorodia. Next base: position 30,666,180 of record NC_138828.1, on the reverse strand, counting down.
CATTAACTTAGCTATATTTTGAAATTATGCATTGAAGTTCAAGTCCCTTTAAAGGGGAAAGGAATATTTTCAGCACTGAAGTAGATGCATGGCTTTGAAAAGAACAACTGCTGCTTTCACATCACAAGTCAGATCATATATAACCTAAATACAGATTAAAAAAAAAATCCCGTATAAATTTAATGTATAAAATTACTGTATAGACCACTTCATCCACATCCAGCTGTGTTAATCCCTGACTGCAAGCGGCATATATCACAGTGGGATTAGCAGCTATTTCCCACTGTCACTCCCTTCTTTTCCGTCAACACTGAATAAGTAGAGAAAATGTAATCACACGTGACAGACGGAAAGCTAAGGGAACTGGACACATTCACTTCATTTTGAGAGATTAAGTGCTGGGATCCCACTCTCACTGCAATGTAAGAAGAGTCTTTCACTGACATTGGGAAGATGTGGCCTGAACCCTACACCATGTTTGTTCACACATCCAAAGAGAATAAGGCCATTTGCATAAAAATGGTATGCCCTGTTGCTAGGAATTAATTGGGCATCAGGGATTTCTCCTTTGCTCCATGATCTCAAAACCCCTGCACGTCTTCTGCCTCCCAACGGCCAAACAGGTTATGGTTAGAGTTACGGGATGGGGTGAGGGCTAGGAGGTTAGTGCAAGGGGATAGGGCTTCAAAGTAAGTGCTTGCTTTAGGGCCTAGTGAAAAGAATTAGAGTAAGGGACTAAGGTAAGGCGTAGGGGGTAGGGTTAGCGATAAGGGTTGAAGCCTACCTGAAATGGTCTGCAATCACTGTCCCAACCTCATCGCTGTGATGACCTGAATCCCCACAATTTTTTTGTCAGACACCGGGACCTGAGGAATGCTGATGTAACGACAGCTGTATCAGTAACCTGGTTACACATACTGACTTTATTTGTCATAAATTTTCATAGCAGAAAGGTCTTTCTTTTACCTGTTCCTTAAAAGCAAAGAGGAAGGTGATGCTGGATGGCTAGGCCTGCATCATGGTCATCATTATACAGGTTGAATTAAAGGTGAATCTTTTTCAATTGTATATTTTGACTTGCAACTTTAATATAACTTCTGTGGTTCACTTCCAAGGTGACATTCTTAGAGTCATAGAAATGTCAGTTGGAGGGATGTCTGAAGGCCATCCAGTCCAGCCTCTGGTGAGAACAACAGGAATAAAACAACAAAGATAGTTTGTTGTTCATATACTTGGCTATCAAAATATTTTACAGCGTAGAAATAGCCATCCAGGCCATCATTACAGTCCATTGATAGTGGGAGAGTATAATATTGAAACAAGTGAATGGCAGTGTTTTCACAAAAGTCCCTGTAGATAATCTTCCTGTGTGGGAAAATCCACTCTGACGGTAGCAAGGGATTTCATATGATGATGTACAAATGAAGAAACCGCGTTTTGGAAGACAGAAAAATCTGGTATATGGGATCAAAGCCGACACGGCAAAAAGTTGGTTTATGAGTTGTCACTGGGTTCCCCTCCACTAAACAGTCTGGCTGAATCAAACTGCCAGGAAAGACAAGAAACTCGGATGGATGAACATCAGATAGCTTGTGTGTGAGTGGAAGAATCAGATGATTGATCCTAAGATAGGAAGGGAAAGCCCAGATATTTAGTTATATACTACAGAGATGAGAAAGGAGAAAGAGTAGCTGATAACTTTATTACAGCTACAACTGAATTTTAAAGTATTGTAATGAAATGGGTTCAAAGCCATATGAGACAGCTACTGTGGTTCAAATCTGTTCTGTATCAGTTTGCTTGTTAGGAGATAAATGTTAAATTGCAATTTATTTGCAATTGATACTTAAGGCTGTTTGCTATTAATATATATTAATTCAAATAAGTTATCTTTAAGGCTGATTTTAGTTAAGTTGGTCTAACCTTCAGGGTCAGGCAAGACCTTTCAAAGTTTAGACAGGAATGACAGGAATGATGCATTACCTTCTGAAAGACTTTTCAGGGATACTGATTTTCACTGTGTTTGAGCATGTGAAAAACATTAATGGATACGTCTAATAATGCCTCTGTAAACTAGAAAATAAGCATTGTTATGCATCTTCTTTTTATAAATAGGATCATATCTTGCCAATCAAAATTTGATTGTTTCTTGATAGAAATATAAAAGGGAGAGAGAAGGTAGTGACACAAAAATATAAACTGCCTGGAATTTGATTGAATTTCCTATAAAATCTTAGCTGAAAGTGAGTATGAACTAGCTTGAATAGGGTTACAATAGTATATCTTAAGCCAACCAGAACAGTGAACGTAATGGGCAATGAATAACAGCAGTCTGTCTGAAAATTGATATTAGGAACAGTTTTATTAAATGTCTCCTTGTTTAAGCACTCAGAGAGGGTATAATAATTTAATAAAAATTAATAATAATAATAAAAATAAATAATAATTTCATGAAATCTGAGAGTAGTACTGAAATGAGAGAGAGATGCTCACACTAGCTGAAGCAGATAATAAAATGGTAATTTTAAGAAAGTACGAAGTTACAATATGAGAAAATAACAAGGTGAATGTTGGCAAAAAAAAAAAAAAAGAAGAGGTAAATGATATAGGTGGGGAGGATCTCAGCGATGGCTTGTAAAAACACACATACGCTAGCAGGAAGAGACTCGCATGAAAAGCAGTCATAATGAAGGAGATCTAGGGTGACAGAAATATGGTAGAAAACAACGTGCTTATGATGTGGCCTCAAAGAGAACCCATTCAAAGTTGTCTTGCCATGCGAAAGCATCTAAGGTAGGTAACCCTTCTTTATATGGCACTGATATGACAGGTCAGAGCAATTTATTATCAGACAAATAACATAGCTTAAGAATTTCAAAAACTCTGGGAATGGAAATGGATAGATGAATTTAAAATTTAGATGTATCACTGTGTGCTGGTTTTGGCTGGGCTGGAGTTAATTTTCTTCATAGTAGCTAGTGTGGGGCTATGTTTTGGATTTGTGCTGGAAACAGTGTTGATAACACGGGGATGTTTTCCTTATTGCTGAGCAGGGCTTGCAGAGGGTCAAGGCGTTTTCTGCCCCTCCCACCACCCCACCAGCGAGCAGGGTGGGGGTGCACAAGAAGCTGGGAGGGGACACAGCCGGGACAGCTGACCCCAACTGACCCAAGGGCTATCCCACACCATACGACTTCATGCTCAGCATATAAAGCTGGGGGAAGAAGGAGGAAGGGGGGGACGTTCAGAGTGATGGCGTTTGTCTTCCCAAGTAACCGTTACGCGTGATGGAGCCCTGCTTTCCTGGGGATGGCTGAACACCTGCCTGCCGATGGGAAGGAGTGAATGAACTCCTTGTTTTGCTTTGCTTGCATGTACAGCTTTTGCTTTACCTATTAGACTGTCTTTATCTCAACCCTTGAGTTTTCTCTCTTTTACTCTTCTGATTCTCTCCCCCATCCCACCAGTGGGGGAATGAGTGAGTAACTGTGCAGTGCTTAGTTGCTGGCTGGGGTTAAACCACGACACACTTTTACAGAGTCAAATGGTCCTTCATCTTCTTTCTAGATCTTCTTGCATGTACCATTTTTAGGTACTGCGTTTCTTGGTTTTATGTACTTTCAGCTGGAATGCTGTTGTTCTCCTCCAACATTTAGAACTGTGCAGTACACTAAATAACAATGCTTTTAACCTTGTGCTTGGTCATCTGCAGATCTTTCCTTCAAGAACTGAGACCAGAGAGACTGCAGTGATACAGAAGTTTCCTCCAACAGAGTACAGCTTTAATCTTAACCACAGTAGAAAAACCTGCAAGAAGGCCTGGATTATTGAATTTTTGAACAACCACTATTACAATCATTTATTTAAGACTTAGCTTTTTTCCTCAAATGTTCAGGCAGGCCAAGATGCATTAGGCCTAACTCACTAGTCTTGTATGCATCCCTCTGCCACCTACTGGAATCAGGAGTCCCTGAAAATGTCTCTTCTGGTTCTTCAGGGACAGTTTTTATTTTCCTGAGTTCTTTATTCCAATTTCCTACTGTGATTCCCCTCATTTCCCAAACCAAATTGCTGATCCCAGCGTGCACGGTCTGCATTTGTATTGTGTGCTGTATATTAGTAATTGGGCTATTTTACCAAGGTAAGATTTGCGAGGACTATTTTTTATATTAAAAATACAGTCTTGCCTCACTTACCTCTAGATTATCAAGGCAGCACTACTACTATATGAATTAACTAAACCTGTTTCCTGAGATCCTGAAACATGGTGGTAGACTTAATAACCAGCATAATGCTACACAGCTGCATAGGCAAATTTTAAATTAGAGGAAAGCAACTCCCTGGGAGGTATGTGTAACTAATTCACTTGATTAAAGGAACAAATTTTCCCAGAAAAGTTTAGAAGTTGAATGTAGATTTAGGAGAAAAAGAAAAAAAAGCCAAATAGTAACAATGGAAATAATTAGCTGACTTTCTCTATTCTTCCAGGAAAGAATTGACCAAAGTCAATACTGCTAGCTGTTGGGAAAGGTTTAACAGCGGTAAAGATCAAAACCAAAGAGGACTGCTCTAATTGCTCCAACCAATCTTGCTGTTAGAGCAACAGCTAATTACAGTTGAACTTCAATTATATAGATGTAATGGGGGTTACTGAATAGTTTCAGATAATTAAAGTTTTGCACAAATGACAGAAATGTCAAAGTAATTAATCTATTGAGAAGATTTTCCTTGTCTGAGGAAACATTATCTCAATATCTGTTATATTAGATAACTTAGGTTCAAAGACTCTAAAATAATCTGTTCAGTGAATTCAAGAGTGCATAAAATAAGAGTGAAGTTTAAGAATTTTGGAAAAAAAAAATTAAGCTGTCAGGACTGTTCTCCATAGCTTCTGCAATACTGATGTACATGTATTGAAAGTTCTTATGGCAGGTTGAAAATAAACAAAGTAGAAAAAAAAAAAAAAAAACCAAAACAAAATACAAAGCTAAGCTATGTAATTCCTTGCCACAGGCTGTTGCAGATGCTAAAAGTTTGCTGGTGTTCAAAACTGATTGGATACATTAACAGAAGAAAAACTGATCTAGGGCTATTAAAAAAGGATGCCAACTGTGGTTCAGAAAATTTCAGAACAAATTGCTGAAACCTGGGAGGCAATTCTTGGGAAATATGTTTCTCTCATTTATACTTTTCCCTAGGAATCCTCTGTTGGCTGTTACTGAGTACAGCATACGGGACTAGACAGATCTTTCATCTGCTATTTTATGGTTGGTCCTATTTTCTCACTGAATCTTTTTAAATCTAAAGCTTTTATTTTACTTAAGCCTGGTACGTGATCCTCACCATTGCAAATCTTCCCCTTTACCTCCCAAGAAATATCAGCAGGGCTCATAGATGTGGTCACTGAGTCCATGTGGTCCATAAGACTATAAGAGACCTGTTTTTCACTAAATGGTCTCATTTAAAAGGAAGGCATTTTCTGGGAAGAATGAGACTGTAAATAAACACAGATAACTTTGCTTTAATATTAAACATATTATATTATATTACACGTCACCCATCCCTTCCTTGCAAGTTTCCATTTGCCTGTGTTCCTGACCTCTTAAAAATTGACGTAGAGTTATGTACAGGAACTAGCTCTAGAAATTGTTGGACCGAGAAAAAAGCTGCTGGTCTATACTGCCTTGATGTTGCTTGAGGAATAGTGTGTTTTATTTTGAATAAAATAGCGTAGCTCTGATGAATGCCTATGAATTCTCATCATGCAGAGAACATTCTGGTTTCCAGATAAATTTAGATGTATCTGATTTAGACAATTTCCTAGGAAAACTCATTTCTTTTTAGTCTTACAATAGAGCACAACCGTCCTTTAATCTTTGGCAGAATTATTTCACAGACAATCCTTACTTTATTGTACTTCATAGATTTATTTTTCATCAATTCCATCTGCATTGCTACAGTGAGAAAAGCTTGTGGCATTATGTCCCCAGGACTTTCAGGAAAGAAAATAAAGCTGGTAAACTTTTAGGTTAACTTTTGTGGTCCTTCCTGAAATGTTGTGACATATTAAAATCAGATTTGTGATCTTACCAGCAACGCGTCCTCTTGGTTTCTTAATAGAATATGATTGTCATTTACAAAAATGAACTGAGCTATAAAGTGAGCTGAACTGAACAGTTAGTGGGGACTCATCTGATAGAAATGGGGCACTCAGTAGGCCAAATGGATAGACTGCGTGTTCTAGACTAAAATTTCATGCCCGTGTGTGTTCTCAAATTCCTTAGCCCGAGCTGTGTTGTGTGTTTGCAAAGCATCTGTTTCTTTTTGAAATGGAAAGAATGAAAAGTTTTTATTGGCATGGTCAAGCAGAACTGGCTGTGGTCTGCTGTATTTACAATGATAAATAATTAGACTGAATTTCCTGAAAAGAAATGTGTTGCTGAAACAGTGATTGCCTCAGTATACCTTTGGTTTAACAGATAAATGTTACTGTTTCTTACTATGTGGTTAGCATTTATTTGAATAGGAGATTCACTCATTTTTAATAGCTTAGTGGTAGGACTACTTAAAATATCCTTAGAAAAACCTGTATTCTCTTTTTGTACAATACTCTTCAATTAAATGTAACTGAAATCTAGAGTGAAGAGTGTGTACGGAAGATGAAGATAGATGTGTAGATCAAGTTCCAGTTTTGGACAATTGGAGAAATTTCAAGGGAACCCTAAGTTCTGGTGACTGATATGCTAAGAACATGGTCTACCCCAAATCTGCCTCTGGAATAGTACTGCCAAACATACAAAAATATGTATTTAAAAATCAGTGCAGTAGTGGAAGGGCTAAAAGAGTTCAGGGAGAAAATATTCTTTGTTTACTGTAGGTAGCATTTGATTAGGGTATACATACATCACTTTCTAGTTAGTGGATAAAGAAAAAACTTTCTCTTCAGGCAGGGAAATCCAATGTTAATCAGAGAAAGGGCAATGGTTTAGAGTAATCGCTAGTCTGATCTGGCATTCCACACTCCCACCATCTCCTTACTGCTGTGTACCGGAGTAGAGATTGTGATATTCTAATCCTTCACAACACTGCAAAAATAAATCTCTCCAGTCAGGTAATTCGAATAGAAACAAACATTGGGGGGTAGTGGAAAGGAGGCAGAATGTTTCCCTAAAGGTGTCTAAACACCTAAAGAGATCTCAAGTGTCCATTAAAGCTCCATGGGGAGATTGGAATAAAACCCCTACAGACCCAATTGATTTTTCAAGGCGAAGGCGCTCTGGTCAGATAACCGAAAGATCTACCTGAATGTGGTGGGTACATTCTGTCTGCAGCTTTCCAATGTAGCCAATAGTAAAGAATATTCACTGTGAGTTGTATTTTCATAGAAAATTGCTAGTGATAAGAAAACACACTTAGGCTGGCAAAAGCTGAACTGTTAGAGGAAGTGATTATTTCCATTAGCTGTCAGGCTCTTTTCTCTCTGACTGCTAGGGTCGCTGCTTTTGAATGCTCCCTGTTCATGACCTAGGAAGTAGGTCCTGCTGAGTACGTGAGAGTGGATTCCTCAGTGTGGACGCTCCATGCACGCTCTGCTCCTGCAGGGAAGCTTGTGCGCTGGTTTGCAAAAGGATGGAGCAGAGGGAAGAGCTGAATATGCAAGAAGGCAAATAAGGACTGCCTAGTTCCTTTGTACTTAGGAGCAAACATCATCCCAAGCAATTTCATTCACCACTGGTCTCAGAGGATGATAACTCCACAAAATAAACAATCACAAGAAGTTAAGCAGCGTTGTCACTAGATGGTCATCTGATGCTCATAAATGTTAGTTCTGTCTGTGCTGAAAAGTTACAATTTACAGTGTCTGGCAGGTGAAGATACTCACTGTCAAGCCCTGAAGCTGCTTGCAGGCCTAGTGTTTGATTAATCAGAAAACATTTATTTGAGCAAGCCATCAATGGTTACACATCTAGGTATACCTCCAACAAAATGAAATAGGGTGCTAGTGAAATTGTGCCCGATTTCCTCTGAGCTCACCACCTAAACTAAGGATCCTACGCTAGAATACAGATAGGACCTCCTCACTCCATGTGTCTGGGATACAAAGACCATTCAAGTACCGAGGGAGTGAAAGGAAGAGCAAAAGACTAGGAATTTTCTGGCTGGGAAAGGGAAAACAGAAGGGAAAGGTAATAGGAATACATGGAAAAGAAGAGGGAATGATTAATTTATGGTTTGTCATTCAAGTATTAGTTTTTATTTCAAGAAACCAGGGCTATAAAATGAAATTGTAAACAGGTAGATTAAAAAGAGTGGAGATTTTCTTTGTGCCTTGTATAGTGAAACTGGGGAGCTCTGCCACATTGTGTTGCAAAGGCCAATGTTTACACGGATGCAGAAAAGCGACTAGAAAGCTTCATAGATGAAAAAGAGCTGTTGATCTGTTATCAAAAGCTGTTAATCGCAAATATATTACCTCAAACCCCAGAATTTCTTGCACCAGAGATCACTTGTGACTGGGTGACTACATGGGGAAGAATAAAAACGTTTTCTTTCTTACAGTCTTTCTTAGGCATTTGCTCTTGCCCACTGTCAGAATAGTTGGATGTTGGGTGAAGCTATAACTATGCAAGCTAAGTCTTTCCCCTGATACGGATTTCTAATGGGGTGGACTCAGAGCTCTAAACTGTAACAAATGTAATGAGAATATTCACTGTAGTTTCAGTGATCTTTGACACAGCTGTTGGTGTACTTATGTTCTGGCATGTCTATGACTGCAGCCCCTTGGATCAGGGCTGTGGGGTCCTAAGAGAGCATTAAGAGAGGAGACACCAAGGAGATGTGAGCTTTAGTGAGGGGGGAATTAAAACATTATTATGGGACTGCTAGTGCATGAAGTCATCTCTGCTCTTACTGACATTTTGCTGGGTTATATTCAATGATGAATCATTAAACTGCTCTGTCTTGGAAACACGAGCAACAGAAAGCTCAGCTGTTGCTTTTTTCCTTTGGTTTGACTTTATTCATATGTGTCAAGATTCTGGAAAGGTGCCAGTAAAATTTCTGTCTAAAGCCTCTAAGGATTGGCATCTTCTATCATACAGATAAATATTTTTATGGACTCTTAATTCCAGTATATCTGTTAGACACTGAATGTCCTAGTGGCAAAGTAATGAACCACATACAGACACCTAACAGATTTCCAGCTGATTTTTGAAGAAATCTGATTTTGATTTCTGCTGTATTGATTTCTACTTTTCTTCCTATTAGAAAAATTGCTTACCACGTACACCTTAGCAGTACTGTCGATACTCCAGGTATTACATTTCTTCTAAACTTGATTTCTTTGCAATGTTGAGAGCAGTTACTAGTTTTGAATCAGGATTTTTTTTCCCCTGTTTTCATTTTTTTTGCATAGGAACAGGAAATTGTTTCATTTCAAACTGCCTTGTATATGTTTACATGAAGTAAAGATATATTTCTCATAGGAACTTGGTGGAAGGAATTAGATAACTCAGATGAACATTTGTCACACAAATGTTGATCGTGGGTATGATCTCTAAATAGCTTGTCTTCCCCCTCTCCTCTTTCCATTACCTCCTATAAAATGTATACTACAATTAATTTCTAACAGCTTATGCAATCATGCTGGAATATGAAACCCATCTGCAAGGTACTGCTACAAAACTGGATAGTGCAGTGAAATAGGGAAGAGAAACCAAGATCTCAGCATTTGATTTCCGCTAATGCCAGAGGCCATTTGTGCTTTACACATACAGAGCACGATACCATTTATCAAACATATGCAACTGGTCCCTCTTTTTTCCTTTATAACGTAGATACAAATTTTGCAATTTCCTCAGGAAATCAATGACAAAATCAAGATTAAATTCTTTCTATTTTGTTCTCCTCCGTTAATATACCACAGTGTTGTTAATATAATTTCTGATGAAGATTTCAATAATTCATCACTATTCATCTCCATTAGAAAATGAAAGAAAGCTCAGGGAGAGAAAGTTGTCTCACTGAGGTCAGATTTATATTTTGTCCCAAGAGAATATGTCTGGCTATCTTGAACCTCCAGATGTAAACAGTTATTAAAATGCTGCATGTATTTCAATAATACAGTTAACCTAGGTATTAGTCACTGAGCAAAAAATTCTGTAATATAAATGAATAATAATAAAATCACTTAGCAGCTCTCCTTTTTGCACAAACATTTTATCTGTTTCTGAAGGCTGAGACTGCTGTTGCAGAAACATTCTATTTACCTGCTCATGTTTATTCATATATGAATGACTGTGGAATTATTGCTTAAAGTAAGAAAACTCTTTTTTTAATGCTTTTTCCTACTGTGCTGGCAGTCTCTGCACCTGAAGTCTGGAAAACAAAGTTTACAGGTGAATTGAACAGAGTTTAACATGGTCTATTCAAAATTGTGCTCTTTTCTCTTGCCAAGTGATACGAGTAGTCTCCATTGACTTCTAACGATGCTTGTGTTCTTTCCAAACATCGAATTGTAATATTACAGTACACTGGTCTCCAGTAGATATCCCCTAGCTTAAAACTGGCTCCATTGCAGAGTTATTGGCAGTAGCAAATATCCTGTCTGCTTGATTTTCTGGAATAATTTTTTAGAAACAATTCTTTATATAGATGAAGAACTTGAGAACTGAAGTTCTGCAGATGTTCTTATTGACTCCATTCTGCACTTGTGCTGAAATATTCCTTTCCTAGAAAAGTCACAGGAGATTTGAGTGAAATTTTGAATGCTGTAGATGTCAGCTTGACATAGTGACAAATTTACAAGACTCCCTGCAGGGTCTGAGCTAATTTTAGATGTAATTACAAAGATGCATTTAATTGATTGTGTCTAATTAACATCAGAAGGTACAACTGGAATTTTTATAATATTGGAATTCATGAAAGCTACTTTATTATTTTGGTATAAGTCTAAAACAATTTAATCCCTCTATCTATCTCTAAATCAACTGGATATTAAAAAAGCGCCATCTCTTCCTAGTCGCATATACTATTATCTGAACCATTGTTCTAGTAAAGCATGAAATGAGTGCAATTGTGCTATAATCCATGCTGAGAAGTAGCTTTTATGGAAACAACTTACAGGATACTGTCCTGTATTCTACATCCAATGACAGGAATTAACTCAAAATGTAAACAACATTTTTGTATCATAAAGGACAAAATGAAAATACCATGGAATATTGCTGCTGTTGAAATATTTATCCAATTCAAACAGAACTACTATATGTCTAGTTCCAAAACAGAAATAAACTTGTAGTCGTGAATCGAATTACTACAGATGAATTTCGTAATAAGTTCATAACTTGTTTTTGTGCAGTGCCTGCTAATGATCTTGTGAAATACACCATCAAAAATACATGTGCAAACAGAAATGTGCTTAATGTGCTCATGCTAGAGAGGGGTTCAGCTTCTCGTATTTTAAGAGAAAAAATGTTTATGCAAACATTGTAACACACATTGACATGAAAGTACTTTACCAGTCATGCATAAATACTCTGGTAAGTCCTTTCCAGCTGCTTGCAAAGTGTATGAGACAAACTATACAGAATGCTATATTAAGAGTTTTTGTGTTTAAATCCTCATTAGCTCTACAGAGCAATTCACCCATGCATCAGCAAATAGATAACTTGGGGAGGGGAATAAGGGAGTTTAGCAGGAAAGCAAAAATTGGAGGCATCTGATATTGGCTGGTTTCGTTTCCTCTCATGTTTTGCTTCATACTTTTCCTTAATGTCTGGCTGGAAATGGGAGCAGTGGGCATGATACTGAATGACCGATAGGACTCTGAATGCTGGGAGTAAAAGAACTAGCACAAGCAGAGCCTTGAGCAGCATTTAGCTGGTTCTTAACACTTTTACAGAGTGATGTCTTGGATGCTGTCAATGACTCAGGTCCTAAACTTTATATTAATGCTTTCCTTATTTTGTTCTCTGTGGGCTATCAGGCATAAGTCACGCTGTGTCAGGTATCAATAATGATAGACAGCTTTCAATTAAAAATAAAGCAATGATGGCGTTAGCTGGTAGTAGAAATGTCTCCCAGGAATGTTTGCTTAATGCAGGTCATGTAGCAGGAGAGAAGTACCTTACTCGTATAAGAACAATCTTACATATGCATGTGCAAAAACCGTATTCCCAGTTCCAGAATAGGATGTAAACAGATATTCTCACTGCTCATTTAATAGCTGTAGCAAGCAAAGACAATCTCGCTTAATTTCAGATATCCGCAAGGTGGATTTCTACATCTAAGTTAGTTGTCTAAGCTCCCTGTGTAGCCAAGTGAAAGGAGTTAGCACCTCCAGGGTGCTGTGCTTAAATGGAGCTGAATCATGCCCAAGAGGATCCTGTCGCTCCAGTCTGATTCCATAGTTTCAATTAGCATCTTCAGAAACAGCTACAGTCAAGTGGGGACTCCTGTCCATTTAATGAACTGAACTCAAATACACACTACTGTCTGTATTTCTCTTAAAGAAGGGAATCTTCTACCTCATTACTCAAGTTTGTAGTATTGGCCTAGTCTTGCAAAAATCCAGCCATATGTATAATATTTATTTAGATAACACCATAGTTGTTTTCCATTGTGAAACGTTTAATGATGAGTGGAGAGATGAACAGTAGCAAGATCTATTGGCAGGATTATGCATTGCAGGCAATATAGAACGGTCTAAAATGTGAGAACAATTCTTTGTTGGAAAGCATAAAACTTTACCATTTATTTGACTAATAACTCGAGTGTTTATTTACCATGTACTTGATTTAATTTTTAAAATAACAAAAATCATACCTCATTCAGAGATCAGCAGACCATTTCCTTGCATTGTTTTTTAAAATCAATATAGTTTCAATTGGTTTAGTGATGAAAGTAACTGTGAAGATAAAAACTCCTGGTGATGTTTTTGTCCAAATTAGTTGATTGTGCTATTAATTATTGTTATTGCTTGCTTTGTCATCTTCATCTATTATTTATGTAAACATTCAGGAATACTTGTAGACTGTTTTTGTGTTGGCTATTAAGTATGCTAGAAATGGTTTGTTTTAGTTTTCTCTTCTTTCATTTTGCATCTGTAGCTGTAAACGTAGGAACTGCCTATAAGAAAACAGAAGATTAATTTTCTGTATGATGTTGCTTTAGCTTCCAGTACTTCTTTCTTTCCTCCTTCCCCTGTGTTGGTCCATTCTGCCTTGTATAATGTAATCCTAGTAATAACCCCTGTTGTTCTGATGCTATTCTTTACCCTGACAGGAATTTTATTACATCCCATGCAGTTTCTCAACTAGATTTTGCTGCTTGTGCTGATTTTTAAGCACCTGTAGCTACAAAAGCAGCAAATCTTCACTGTGTTTTACATAAGGGACTAAAGCATGGCTACATCCTTAGTCAAGAGCATCTATTGTTATTCCCTTAAAAACTTACTTATACGTAGGCAGCAGGATTTATCAACGTTCCACAAAGGGAGAAGTTTAGTTTCACTGTTTTAGATGGTTTAGGAAATAATTCACTTTGGTGTAAGTCTCTCTAGAAAAGAGGGCTTCTGCACAGCTGACGTGATCTCACAGAGAGAGCCCATAGTAAAAGCTTTCTGTGGAAAGAGCTAAAAGACACTGTAACTGACACACGGCTTGCTTGTGTTCCCTCCAGGTTTGCTCTGCTTTACTTTAAAATATTCCGAGCTGGTGGAAATGATTTTTCTTGCCTGTAGTTGTTTTGTCTTCGCAAGTGACTTTTGTAATCATAGTTGTGAATTAGAAAGGGCAGAGAGAAAAATATTGAAATTTAACAAGCTGTTTCATGTTTCCTCAGGTCTGTATTCTTGTTACTCTGGGAACAAAAATACTGGACTTAATCCAAATACTTATGTAAAGACAGAACTAATTTATTCTGCGTAGTTTTTGCCACTCTTATCTTTGCTATGCTTTTAATTTGGTATGGATATATTTCCAACTATAAAAGTTATTCTTTCCATTTATAATCTAATGTAACTTGTCAGTGGCTTGGGTAGGGCTGAGAAATTGCGGGGTGTGTGTGTGTAAGAAACTTTCAGCTATTCCTCAGAATGGAAAAATTAATATTTGGCATTAGGGCATACTTTGCTAGATTAGGATTTTTTTAAGACTCTAATCTAACACCCTGTGCAATCCAGGGCAAACTTTAAAGTACAAGGGAATTGCTCAGGGCCTTGTCTAGCTGAATTTTGAATATACGCAAGGGTGGAGATTCCACAGCTTCTCTGGGCCCCTAATCCAGTGACTGACCACCATCAGCATGAATTTTGTTTTTCCATTCATGCAGGCAGAATTTCTCTTGCTTAAACTTTTGACTGTTTCCCCTTGTCCTTTTCTTGGGAAGATATGTAATGTGCCAATCTTATCTATTAGCGATAATGGTGTCTCAGAATATAAATATACTTGCCAAATCCTGTATTTCGTTCCTCATCACATGTGGTAAAATAGCCTTGAAGAATACCGCTTGCAAAACAGCTGATGAAATAATACCTAATGACTCCACTATTTTTTATTTATATGTGGTGTGCTGCATTTGCAATGCTTATTTAATTGAAATCGATTCAAACTCGGTTAACATCACTAGTCAACTTTTCTAATCATTACATTATATACATTCCCCACTGTATTTTCTTCCTTTAATGTCTAAAGTAAATCTCCTTTTAGAATATGTACTCTATTAGATTTCTCATATATATAATGGTTAGGGTCTTGTAAACTAGTTTTTCCCCACCCTCACATGCTTGTATTTAGGGATTATATTAAATCGTCCATTACAAACACAAGAGGAGGGCAAACACAGAAAATCTTTTTTTGTGAAAGCAGATCCTAACTAGACAGCTGTTCTGTACTGTTCTGAAAATAAATAAGGTTACATTCATCTCAAAGAAGAAAATGCTCAGGATTTTCCTGTTTATTTTTTGGTGCAAATTCTCTAAGGTTCAACCCTCCCATGCATTCCTTCTCTAGAGAAGTTAATTTGCAAGTAGCGAGAGATGAGGCACCTCTGCAGCTTGCCACAGCACTATACATCCAATAAAAAAAACATACCCTAAATGTCTCAGACAGACAAGTCCAAACTGAGATCCTAGTCTCATGACTATTCAGAAACAGCTGTCATCATTTAAGTCCTCATCACAGTTGAGCCACACCAGTCGATTTTGCCATAGGGTGGCTGGCTTAGCTTAAATTGCTTTCACTTTTTCTCCTTGAGCTGAAAATTACTTATTCAACAAGTATGTTAGTGAGAGCAAGGTCTACTGTTCCTAAAGAAGAAAAGGCCTTTACTATACTTGCAATGAATAGCACAAGTAGCTTTACAGCTCCTCCTTGAGAGACAACTTGTTTTTTTACTTGAAAGTAAAACTGCAAGAGGATAAAACTATAGAAATGTAAAAATACATTAGAATTTTGCTTAACATCTTTAACCTCGTAAATACTGACAAAACCAGCAAAACCTATATGCAGTTATCACAGGTGTGAACTCGGAGAAGGAATCTTTCACAACTGTAAAAAATCTCCCTCAATTGCTCCCCCAAGCACAAGGAAGAGAGCTCTAGGTAATGAGTAAATTGCTAGGGAACATTAGCCTTGTTCTAATAAAGTTGCAGAATAAAAAATGGGAATATCAATTAGGATAAACCAGTTTTTCATCTCATAACAAATATTAAATATGAAATATTGCCAATTAGTGACCATAACCACTGACATGTTTTGATTATGAAAAAATAAGATAGTATACTTTTTAATTTTTCTTTGACATCCACCAAAACAGCTTAATTTTTAACTTCAGGGGAAAATTTAAAATATAAAAAGGTTTTCCACTTGATTGCATGGGATTAAATCACTATGGTTTATGCAACTGTGAAGGAAAATGGACCACTGACTCACAACAGTTTTGAAAAGCTGTCCTCTTTGCTGACTGGAGTCCCAATTACAGATTCATTGTGTTCTTTGGTAGCTGCTTAGGCTTCTTTTATGTCTTGGCCCTCCATTATGGACGACGATATATTCACCCATTTTTTCTATGTGTTTTCCAATAGCACCTGCAAGTCCCAGCCACAGGACACAGTGCAAAGTCTCACGTGTTTAACTGGGAAACCGAACTGGATTCTGCTCCCACTAAACTCAGTGAATGCTTGTGGCCAACTTACAGAGAACAGAGAGCTTCAGCAAGAACATACCTGTCTAAGTAAACGGGGCAAGTGGGGAGCAGAGCTTATCTCAAAGGTCTGGAGTTTCTTCCTTGTTTTGTTGTAACCTATTATGAAATGCTTCTATTTCTTGCTTCACTTAAAGTCACCTGGAGCCTTTACCTTGATTTGAATAGAAGCTAAATCCCACACTTAATTTTTATTATTTCAGTTTGTATATTTCATCAAATAAGGATAATAATCAGCATTGTTAGAACCTATAGAATTTGTAAATGATATTGTTAGAGTAATTACAATATTAACACAAGAGCTGTCAAAACTAACTCTTGAAATCTCTTATTTCCTTCTAATGTTGTTACCAGTTATGCCTATTCACTCTGCCTCATTCTTAAACTGAATTTTAAACTAGCAGTTTTACCCTTCGCACTTCTTTACCTTAGTCACTATTATTCTGTGTGAAAAACCATTGGAAAACACACAGAAAAAAATGGGTGAATATATTGTCATCCATAATGGAGGGCCAAGACGTGAAAGAAGCCTAAGCAGTTACCAAAGAACACAATAAATATTCCTGTGTGTTCAAACAAAATACATCACATTATTTGGATTTATTTCCCTTGGACACCATAGCTAGCAGTAATGAGGTTAAATAATCAATTGCTAAATTCCTAATTCTTGTAAAATTCTAGTATTTTTCCAATAAAAAGACATCAGTATCATTACTAATACTTTCCGTATGTTGATCAGAGATCCCACAGTTTCTATCTATCTGGCAGTATTTAACACATTCCTTGATATTATTTGCAGCCATTAGTTCCTTTCATAGTAATGTCAGTATATCTGCAAATAAATTAAGTACTTTCCAGCCGGGCAAGGCATATCATCCCTCCCTGGTAATCTTCTGAATGGTCTCCTCTGCCATCCCTTCTCCTCGCAATTCCATTCACCAAAATAGTGCATCATACCTTACTATTGCTTGGGAACAACCTCTTTTCTGCCTGCCTTTCTGAGGAAGAGTTTCCCCCTCCTGTCCAACAAGAGTTAGAAGGTGCTCCTCGGCTTCTGAGCAGCAGAGGGAGGAGGTGGCCAGAGGGACAGGAACAGAGTGAAGTGAGATGTTTCAAGAGTGCTGGGGCAGAGGCAACCGAGATTGACCCTGCATCCTATAGCTCCACCAGGAGCTATGTTGCATATGGGTTGTGCACAGAGGTAGAGAGCCAGCTGGTGTGGTACAAATCCAATGAGAGGAACAGAATTTCCCGCTTTCCAGGGTGGAGGCTGGAAGGACAGATGCATGCATGAACCTAGACACTTGTCTTCTTGACAGTCAAAACATGTTTTAAAACTAGCTATACCTCTTCTGCCACTGGGAGTGGACCTAGGAGAAGGCTGTAGATGCTGAACTGGTCTGTCACCCCAGGATGGAAAGCTGACTCTGACATCGAGCAGTTACAAAAGCTGATTAAACCCCTCTTTATCTTCCTGTGACCATAAATGATGTGCAAACTGCTTCACCAAGCAGTCAGGGCCCCTGTATGGAAACAGATTGTTGTCCTCACTTTTGTGAGAAGAATAGGAAAAAGTACGCATAGATTTGACTTCCTACTTACAGAAAATAAATATATAATATTCCCTTTTCTTTGCATAAAGATTTGTGTAGGGATTGTAGGGCATTATCACCATTTTTTAATATAGTTGAGATTAAAAAACTTTGAAGACAGTATTTCTCCTCTGTGGCAGTTACTACATGATCTGATGGAAAAGCTTCCTAAATCAACAATGAAGTGACAAAAAGAACAAAAGTGTTTGGCTTTCTGCCTTTTAGACTGCCCCAAAGCAGCTCGAGTGAAATATTTGAAGGATTTGCTGTCTATTTGTAGTGCCATTTATATTCACTACTTTCAGTAAGAAAACTAGATGTCTCTGTGCAATGCATAAGATAAATGGCAACGGACTTTCTCCCCCTAACATCTCTTAGTGCCACCATCACCACGTAATAACAAGTGAAAAACAATGAGAAGAGTAACAGACTTAGGAAACTGCAGAATGATGAATAGTTGGAGGGAAATTATTTTTTAATTTCAGAAAAGGGCAAAACAAATTTTTACTGTTTTACATTTTAGAAGTAATAATTGATCTTATGACACTTAAATCATATTTATTCAAAACCTAAATCATACCTAATCCTTAGAATAATTTTGCAATGGTAAGTGATCAGTTAGGATTTCCATTGATGTATGAGGAAATGAGTTGGCAAAGATTTGAATGATTTGAACATGCTCATATCTGATATATTGGTCTGTAAATCAGAACCTGGCCTTCTGACACCCAAACCTTTTCTCGTCATGTGGCCAGAGCATCTGGCAGCACAGGGCCAGCACTGTGATTTAAACATGGTTAACTGAGAAGTTTTCTTTGTGAAATTAAAAATTCTTGCGAACCATTGGTTGTATGTGGTAGCAAATACAGCGTAAATGGTAGACATAAGGTAACTGTTAAACACTATTTTCAGTGCAGTGCTAAAGCATCTATAGGCTGATGGTTTTCTCCCCCGGGTACCCGGTATGGATGTCCATCACTGTGACAATCTACAATAAATATAAAGCAGTCACTATGTCATCACTGTATAGTTGTCAGCTACTGATGTGAAATGAGTGAACATAGAAGGGAATGGATATCAGTAGTGGGCAACTATTTTTATTTTAAACTGGGATTATTGATAACAAAACACTGAAGGGGTACGTTTTGTTGAGTATCATGCAAATATCTATTTTTTTTCTCTAACTTTCTATTTGTTAAGGGCAAATACGTGACTAAAAAGTTAGTATATACCAACTTGCTATGTCAAGAGTGAAATATAGGAAGGAACTCATGGAATTTATAATTCGATGAAAGCAAGAAGGAAAATGTGACCTTTCAGGAATGACAGCGGTAAGAAGATAATAAATAGGACACCTCACACCACTGTTATTTTTTCTGTGTGGGGGTTTAAGGAAGAGAGTGCTGTCACACAGATTTTGCCTCTGTGAAACCACAACATGAGAAGAATATAATTTACCTTATCTTCCTGAAATGTGACATTCTGGTATAAGTATGTCTCTGGAATCTATTGCTAACTCGCTGTGTGCCAAACAGGGGAAAAGCTACATTAAAAATGAATATTTACAGTTTCTATCTGCTGTTGAAATGAGTAGCATGAGAGATATCTATATATGTAGACATATATTATACATATAAAATGGGAAAAAGGGGAAAAAAATCCCTCTCTCAAAATCCATACATACTTCATTTCAAAGCACACTGAACCATTGCTTTCATCCTCAAAATGGTCTGGCACCACGACGAGGAGTTGCTTATTGTGCAGGGTGATTTGAATTCAGGTGAAAGATTCAAGCCTGAAAGGCATTTTTCTGATGGAGATGCATTATTTGTTTGTTGTTTTATAAGTAAAAACATAACTATGAAAGATTCACTGAAGCCTTAAAGCAACTATTCTGCTATGCCAAAGTGGTTAGACTCCTCTACTGAAGAACTAGCTCAAACAGAAAGTACCCCTCTCTTGGTGTCGAGACCCGGTTCGTCCCAACCCAGAGTTAATTTGCTCTCTGAGAGACGGGCAGTCCTACAGAGCTCCTCTCAGCTCATTTATCTCAGCGTTGCTGCCACTGGTGGTGGCTCCAGAATAGGCAAGGGTATGTGTGCGTGCGTGTTCACATCCAAGAAGCAACCTAAATTGGTGAAGCGTCCCCTAGTCCTTCAACGAACCAACGTATGTCCTGAGGCTGTTGTAACTGTGGGAGCACAAACTGGACTGGGACAGAGCACTGAAGTTCTTGCTGTAGGATAGCGTGTTGCAGATAAATTTTGAAGAAGTGGGAAGTCATCGTATGAGATTAATAAAAGTCAGAATAACTTTAATAATTAGCACAGAGATCTCCCTGCAAGCTGCTTCCATGGTGACCCTCTATAAAAATGAACCTCTGGGGGTGTGACAGAATGGAAGTGACAGTATAATCTGCGGGACAAACAAACACTACCAGAGAGGGATACCAGTAAGGTAGCAGAAAGACCCGTCACCTGAAAGTGACCCAAAACTAGGAGACTTGCTTTGATCCAGTGGTAGTGTGGAGGAGGGAAGAGAGGCATAGTACAAAGTAGGACCTGTTTTGCTGGAAGTTTCTCTTTAACCAGGGCCCTCTTACATCAAGTGTGATACAGGAGCACAGGAAATCTAGAGATTTGGGTACCCATGTGGGTAGGAGCGTGGTGGAGAAGAGAGGAGACTCAGAGAGAAACAGCATGCAAAGGAGAACACCTTTAAGATCATCAGTATCAGACCAAGTCTCCTGGGTTTATTTCTTATATGGAAGTTTCACACTTCCTTGCAATGAGATCCCTAGGTGACAGAGTTGTCCTCTCCTGTTTGGTTGCCTTCCTGCTGGTGGGTCAGATGCTACCTGCATGGAAGCAAGCAGAGGTTTTTCAGCTGGGCTAGAAGCAATTCTTTAGACTACATTAATTGAAACACTGCAAGTTCACTTGCTGGTAGTTTAATAATAAGTTTAATAAATGAAGCTAATTCAGTTGATGTTCCCTTTGCTGTGCTTATAGTAAGATGTAATTGCTCAGTTCAACCTTCAAGAAATGAAGCAGCATTCAGAGTACCAAGAACTTTGCAAGGAGCAGGGAACCTGACCTGAGCCTGCCAGCTCTGAGCTGATGTACTTCATATGAGCGAGTCTTAGTAGTGAAGAGAGAAGCTGCTTCTTTATTTTAACCAAAAAAAAAGAGCATTCTCTCCCTCTTTATCTTTAGCATTCTGTGGGTTTCAGTATAATACACTGAATTGCCTGGTGATGATTCAAGGCAGCAGGTGGAGAAGGTTAATGGCAATCTGGGCTCCCTGGGTGGGGGTTATTGGGTGCACCTGGAGGGACTGCTGCTGGGGCCATGTGGGATAGCCCCATGCTGGGCAGGGGAACAGGGCATTGCTTAGGGCTTTAGAGGTGCCTTCTCCTAAGAAGGGTGTATGGTTTGAGTAATCTGCCTTGGGATGTCAGCAGGGTAGAAAGGAGGTTACAAAAGAGCCTGAAGAAGCAGGAATACTAACAAAGACAAAGCCTTTAGTGCTCTATGTAGGAAGCATATGGAGAAGAGAGTTATGTTCCTACATGGTGCTAAAGGTTATGAGTCAATGATGACCTTCTCATTGCTATGATTCCTTCTGACCACTGTGGAGGACCAGGGCAGCTTTCATCGGTTTTCTTTCTATTAATGGTAAGTGTGGCCTTTGAAGGAGCATGAGGTCCTATTACTACCATATCAGGTATTTAGAGGGTACACATAACTAAAGCTGATGTAGCCTGCTCTTCTTGATGTTCTGCTAAAAAGAGCTTTTAAAGTTGTTTAAAAAAATAATAGGGTTGTTAATGCATGTTAATCAGCAGTGAAAGCATAATTTCAGGAGGGAGTGATCAGCGAATTTTTCTTCAAAGTTAGCACATTTCTGATACTTGGAATAGACTCTCTGCCCATCCTGTGTAATTCATATCTGTTTAAGTTGTACCACATACATTGCTGGGAAATACTGGTGATGTTTTCCGTGTGCAAGTAAAACTAACTTTACCTTCTGCATAACTAACTGCATTTAAAATATTCTTGATTAGGAGAGGAAAAAAGCTTTTTAAAAATAATGAAAACTTGCAATAAGCATTGTCCTAGGCTTTTGCATTTGCATTACATGTAAATGTAATCCCAAAGGAAAGAAAAAATGGGGAGAGCTGTCTAAGCACAGAAAAGTTGACTGTTACAGTATTGCATTCTACAACTAAATCTTCTTCTGGTTTACTTTTTCTGGCTAAACCACTTCAATTTGTTGCCAAGCAACTATCAGTGGTAATTAGATAGTTTTAAGAAAGTTATTTGCTGAAAGGTCTTTGTAGCTCAGAATGCGGGTTGCCATCACATCTAGAAATGCAGAAGTTTAAACAGTTGCAGCTTGATTTATGCTACTGCTGCCCCCTTTAACCACGCCAGTGCTGCGATGGTGTCCTAGAG
Source organism: Platalea leucorodia (assembly GCF_965183815.1). NCBI lineage: Eukaryota > Metazoa > Chordata > Aves > Pelecaniformes > Threskiornithidae > Platalea > Platalea leucorodia. The sequence goes on along the minus strand of NC_138828.1, from coordinate 30,643,928 downwards.
GACTGCTGACTTACAAATTATTTCTCTTTATGTTAGCTAGGGAATCCTGATTGCAGAAAGGTGTGGTGCCTAACTATGCCAACTCTCACACATGTCAAGACTTTTATGTTTTCCTACTGTTGCTATAGAGGTTCATACGCTACTGTGAATTCCATGTAGCCACCTGTCTTATCTTCTCACTGGGCAACAGAAAAAGTCGTTGTTTTTTATCAGTGTTTGTATGATTAGAAAATGGCAGGGTTTAGTACTTTTTTTTTTCTGGATAACTTTAAATTCAAAGGTAGTGCCAACAAATATTAGTTGGTTTACTATTCAGTTCACTATATATGAATTATTACTGTAACAGTGAGCTTATATGATGATAATGTTCACAAGCTTTTTTTGTTTTATTTTTGCTTTTGCTCTTTTTATTTACCCAAGGATTGTAAATAGCAGAAATTCTTACATGTAGCTCGTCAATGCTAAGTTGCCTTTGTATACCTAGATGAAATTATAGCCACAGGAAACCATGTATGGGAGGTCTCGAAGCTGTGTTGTAGACTTCTCCATGTGAGGGGTACTGCCAAATTGGGGGGGGAAATAATGGTCTTGAAACTTTGCTACAAATTCATTTCACCTCTTTGTTAGCCTGTGGAGTCTTCCTAAAGGTGTTTGCTTGTAGTGCTCCATTTTGGTCAGTGTTTCTGCTGGTAACTTAATGAGAATGAACTTCAGGAAATGTTTTAACAAAGTATTTGCTGTCTGAGCAGGGCCAAGGAAAAGCTAGGAAGGTACAACCTGCATAAGGTCTCTCTGCTTTGCCACAGAAGCAAGGAGGGATGGGGGGAGGAGAACCATGCACACCCTAAATTTGTGTTGCTTGCATATTTGGCTCATTTGGTCCCCCAGAGGATCTGGGGAACTACAGACCAGTCAGTCTGGCCTCGGTACCGGGGAAGGTTATGGAGCAGATCATCCTGAGTGCCATCACACAGCATGTACAGGACAACCAGGGGATCAGGCCCAGTCAGCATGGGTTTATGAAAGGCAGGTCCTGCTTGGCTAACCTGGTCTCCTTCTATGACAAGGTGACCCGCTTAGTGGATGAGGGAAAGGCTGTGGATGTTATCTACCTAGACTTTAGTAAAGACTTTGACGCTGTTTCCCACAGCATTCTCCTGGAGAAGCTGGCTGCTCGTGGCTTGGACGGGTGTACACTTTGCTGGGTAAAAAACTGTCTGGATGGCCAAGCCCAGAGAGTGGTGGTGAATGGAGTCAAATCCAGTTGGCAACCAGTCACAAGTGGTGTTCCCCAGGGCTCAGTATTGGGACCAGTCCTGTCTAATACCTTTATCAACGATCTGGATGAGGGGATCGAGTGCACCCTCAGCAAGTTTGCAGATGACCCCAAGTTGGCTGGGAGTGTTGATCTGCTGGAGGGTAGGCAGACTCTGCAGAGGGACCTGGACAGGCTGGATCGATGGGCTGAGGCCAGCTGTATGAGGTTCAACAAGGCTCAGTGCCGGGTCCTGCACTTGGGTCACAACAGCCCCATGCAGCGCTACAGGCTTGGGGAGGAGTGGCTGGAGAGCTGCCTGGTGGAAAAGGACCTGGGGGTGCTGGTCGACAGCCAGCTGAATATGAGCCAACAGTGTGCCCAGGTGGCCAAGAGGGCCAATGGCATCCTGGCTTGTATCAGAAATAGTGTGGCCAGCAGAACTAGGGAAGCGATTGTCCCCCTGTACTCAGCATTGGTGAGGCTGCACCTCAACTACTGTGTTCGGTTTTGGGCCCCTCACTACAAGAAAGACATTGAGGCACTGGATAGTGTGTATCCAAAGAAGGGCAATGAAGCTGGTGGTGGGTCTAGAGCACAAGTCTTATGAGGAGCGGCTGAGGGAACTGGGGTTATTTAGTCTGAAGAAAAGGAGGCTGGGGAGAGACCCTAATTGCTCTCTACAACTACCTGAAAGGAGGTTGTAGCGAAGTGGGAGCGGTCTCTTCTCCCAAGTAACAAGCCACAGGGCAAGAGGAAACAGCCTCAAGTTGCTCCAGGAGAGGTTTGGATTGGATATTAGGAAAAACTTCTTCGCCGAAAGGGTAGTCAGGCATTGGAACAGGCTGCCCAGGGAAGTGGTTGAGTCCCCATCCCTGGAGGTATTTAAAAGATGGGTAGATGTGGTGCTTAGGGACATGGTTTAGTGGTGAACTTGGCAGTGCTAAGTTAATGGTTGGACTTGATGATCTTAAAGGTCTTTTCCAACCTAAATGATTCTATGATTAGTACCAAATGATCTGACCTCTAGCAGCAGCAAGTTCCTAGGCCTCTTGACAGAGGATACCAGTTATTACAGCACACTGCGTCTTCAGGTTTTATGCACTGCATTACACCTGGTGTTGGGGTATTCCAGTTCCTTGTGGTGTTTAGCTCTTAGCGCATCCTCAACAGACTAGGCCACAAATGTAAATGAGAGAGGTGTGAAACTGTACTCCTGCCAAACTGTTAACTGCTGCCTGCCTCTCTGGAGCTATCTGCACTATAAATGAACACTCGCAAGTCCTGTGCTTGGCTGATATGCACGTTATTGACTCACTGTGGACATTGGATTTTTTCTGATCAGGCTGCCCGATACCTAAAATGCAGAATAAAGTCTCTCTACAAGTTAAATCTTGGTTTTCTTTGCACCTGTTTTAACTTTTTAATCATACAGGTATGATTATATTAACTGGGATTAGTGCATGTAGCTCACTGCTGGCTCTTGATTGAGATCAGACCAGGTGGCAATTAATTATACTGAGAGAAAGATAGGCTGGGGAGCATCCACTCTCAGCCCTGCCTTTGGGGTCAACTGCAACAGTGCTGTTTTGTAATTTCTTGGGTGCTAAATAAGCATGTCAAATGAAAGCTGCTGATGATGATAATGGTTCTCCCTCTGAGAGCTTGTCTTTGGAGCACTTCACAAACACGAATTAAAGAATCACTGGAATAAGCTTCACATAGTAATGCACTGATGTTATTGTCTCTGCTTTTGTGGATAAGAAAAATCAGTGCAGAAGGGATGTCTTCCTGCAGAGGAAATCGGCATAGAATTGAGATTATTGATCAGATCTTAGCTCCCTGGACTATGCTCAGAGGTCTTTTTATACAGGGAGGATCCAGTGAAAATGGAGCTATGAATATCAAGACACTAGAGCAACCCTTTTAAAAATAAATAAATAAAAATGCACCATTTATTGACAGAAACAGCTTTCCTCAGTGAGAATACTTGCTTAGTTCCCCAACTTTATTCTTATTTCTGTCTGTCACTAGTGGAAAAACAAGCAAACCAAGGCAAGTTCTTCTTTTGCAACTGGCTCCCCCCTCCCTTCCCCTCCCCCCCCACCTCACCCCTTAGTTGTTTTGCTTTATAACTACTTCTAAATTCTGGGCTCAAACGTGTGTGTCAAAAGATTCATGACTTTACTAAATGCATGCCTGAAATTGTCTCTCTATTTCACAAACTCTCTTCGAATCTTATAACGGGCTGGCTTTTGGAAGTGGCGACTTTTTTTTTTTTTCTTAGTTTTTATTTTTATTTTCAAATGGCATAATGGCAATTTCTAACTGCTTTTGTAATCATCATTGCTTGTCATTTTCTTCTAGTGTAAGTAATGACTATATGGCTAATCTGTGTCAAGATGCCATGTATTTCTTTCTCTACTGCTGTTTCAACCTGTCATTATTGTAATGAGTGTCACACACTGTATCATCCACTGTGTAGTCATCTCTTACACAGCCCAGTTCCTTTGGCATTAACTTAATGAATAATATGGAGGAGAAATATTTCAAAATTATTGTAATGAGTGTCATTATTGTAATGAATGTCATACGTTGTATCATCCACTGTGTAGTCATCTCTCACACAGCCCAGTTGCTTTGACATTAACTTAATGAATAATATGGAGGAGAAATATTTCAAAATTATGTGGCCAATTTAACAATCTGTGTATGTGAACAATCAAATTTTGCTGCTTTTCAGTCTTCATGTTCAAGTGTAATTCCCAGTTTTGCTGAAATGATCCTTGTAGAGGACCTTGCAGTCACTTCAGGAGGAGATATACCTAGAAAAGAAGTAACTTGTCCTTCATTGTGCAGCCTACCCAGAGATTATGCACTAATTAATGGGTATTTGACTCACATCAGTTATAATCATATCTTACTGTAGAAACACATTTTTTTTTCTTTACTAGGAATCTGTTTGTGTAAATATCTCATTCCTAATAACTTGATATCACCAATGTCATGGCTGTACAGGTGACCTTAGCAACGTATGCCACAGATCTACATAATGTCTGAACTTATAGAGTTCACTGTGCAAACAACAGGCACACAATACAGTCTGATGCCAAATGATACCATGCAGTCAAAACTAGAAACCATGTTTTGAACAATCTTAAATTCTTGCTTAAACCAGTGTGCCAGGGCCTGTTGAAAAGGTGATGAAGTCTGCAGGTTTAGGAAAAGGGGTGTGAAATATAGACTGAATGAGGAAAGGGCAAGAGGATATATTGGAGGAGAAATGAGAATCCTTTATTAGAGAGGAAGAGGGAAGAAGAGGAGGATAAAAATGTGAACAGAAAAGAACCATGGAGATAAGGAAAGAGCATGTGGGAGCATGGAGGAAGGAACAAGATGCTCAGAAAAGGAGGGAGACACTATCGTTTACCTAACTGCTGACTCTGGCTTTTTAAGAGTTTTTTTGTTGGTTTTCATATAGCTAAACAACTAGGAAGCTGTGAGGAAATACTGATATGTCTCTCTGTGTGTGTATATATATTAAAAATGCCCCAGAATAAAGGATGACTAAGTGTACAAAATCAAATTCTCAGAAGCTAGGAGATGCTAATGATCCTTGACCTTAACCAACCCCACTGGTCTATGAGTTGTGATAGTCTTTAATCATGATGACATATGACTGGTTATTCAAAAATAACCAGGCAGCATCAGGATTAGTGAATTTTATTTAATCAAACAGGATGAAACACTTTTTTTTCATAATTTATTAGTAAAGGCTTAAACTTCCTCACCCAACCTGGGAATCAAATAGTAAAAGCAATCAAATAGTAAAAAGAAAATAGTAGCTCTATTTTCAAGATATTTCAAATAGTTTTAGATGCCAGCATATGTCTTTAGAGAGAGCGCAGTTTGCTACTCACTCTGACACTTGACTGCATTTCTTCTTATTAAAATGTTGTTGCAGGAAATTAACTAATTTCCTCACCAGAAGAATATAAAAAAACATCTGAAAGGTTCTTGAACTGTTCCAATGAACTGCTTTTCATAAATAGGGGAAAAAAAAAAAAAAAAAAAAAGCTTTCTTTTCAAGCAATTACCAACTATGTCTCTCACAAATACCTATAATCAGCCATTCTGGCATACCTGTGCATGAAGCTGACTTCTCAGAACAGCAATATTCCAGTGACAGTAGAAGCATTTATTGCAGAAAGAAGCCAAATGTTCAGGTGACTTGATGAGGATGGGAGGGAAACCATTTTCATTGCCATGGCCTGTAAAGTCCTCTTGCAATCCTATTTATTCCTGTAAAAGAAACTTCTTCCTTCCCCTCTCTGAATTGTAAAAAAGCACAGTGATCCTTGGTATCTTCCCCCCGAGTCCCGGTTTGCCAAAACCTCTGTGTTCAGCAGGCTTTAGTCATTGCTGTGGGTGGCACTTTCATAGAGAAGTTGTTGTTGAGTTAGAATATCTTCGAGCTTCAGCTGTCATTAAAATGTCTCTTGTCAAGCAAATGTAATAATGTTTTTGGCCTGTGTCAGCAATCCTCACGGCTACTCAGGAAGAAGTAATATTGATGTGCCAAGAGACTAAATAACTGTAATTGTTAACGGCAGATTCCATACAGGTAGAAAATGGGAGTCCACGCTAATACTAGAACTTCAGCTTATGGGCTGAAATCATATGTATCTATAGCATAGAAAAATAGCTTATTGTGTGTTGTGTGTAGCTTGTTCACAATAAATAAACAGTAGGCCCAGTAGAGTTGATTATGGTGACTTTCATTATTTGGTGATGTTCCATTTCTGATGAAGTTGTGGACTTCAGTCTTCCGAAAATGCTACTGCAGAAGCTGATGGCTTTCCATAGGTACTGTAGAAGTTTTAGCTGGCAGGAACAATCTTTCACGTATTGTTGTTGCAGTTAAACTTCAGGCTGCCAAAACAACTCTTGTTAGTTAAGTTTGAATACAGCCTATTTTGAGCTGTTTTGTGGTTTTAAAAAACGTGACCCAATGCAATTTAGAGGTTTTATTTATTTAAATAGTAGAAGAAAAACTGAAACAGTGCTAAGACTGGGCTGGTTGAATGGGAAGGACTATATAACTGCACACCAGAAATTCCATTAGATTTGTTAATATGAAGTGTCATACATTGTGATTTCCTTCACCTGCAGTTCTTGTACATAGCAGTATGAGACCAGGTATTAGATGTCTGCAAGTAGGTTCTTGGCTTAGACTAAAGATCACTGATATTGGAAGTGCTATCCTTTTCTTTATAATATTCATATAACATGTGAAAAGGAGCTTGGAGAGAAAGGAATGGAAAAAAGTCAGGTTCTTTCTAAGATGGGCCCTTTGGCTTCTGGGAAGGAGCACACAGTGCTTACATAGGAAGGAGGCTAGAGGCTGATCTTGGCTTTCATTCAGCCAGAGGTATATGTCAACGCAGGTTTAACATGTCTGGAGATTTTGGGAGGTGGCTGTAGTGGCTGATTGAACTCCACTGTGCCTCTTTTTCCCCTGCTTACATTGATAGAGATGCACCACTGTCACTGCAGCATTGTTTTTTCCATTCATCCCATCAAAAGGGTTGAGGGCAGGGTATTAGGAAATCCCGACAGGCTTTCTTCCTTAAGAAGTGTCATTACTTCTGATTCTGTCTTTTCATCTTCCTGGAAAGAAGATGGAGAATGAGATTAGACTAAAGGTTAGGAAAGAATAGAAACATTTCCTTTCAAATCACAATAATAATATTTAACTGCAGTACAACATAATTTGGGAAGTGGGCAAAGACAACTGGCTGCCCTCAGGAGTGGCTGTGGTGGCTGCCAAGGAAAAGAGGAAAATTAAATAATATCTTAATATGAACTTTCACTGTAAACATAGCCAGGACAGAAAACTGTGGCCTAGAGATGCACAGTGAATTGCTTTGCTATTGAGACTATAACCCAAGCAGATATCGGGCTGCTTCACTTCACTGATCCTTTAGCCTGTATTTGGCTTCAAGGTAGGTGCCCGCGTAGCATTACCCTATGGCTGACTGTGGCAGGATGGGTCCTTCCCAATCCATGCCCGTGAGCTTGTTTCCCGCAGGTGCCAAGGCTTGTAGGAAGGGTGTGGGGAGAGTATACGCACATCTGCCCCAGCACACAGGCTGAGAGAGGCAAGCGGCCAGACAAGGGGACCTGAGAGTGCTCCCACCTTCTGTGCTTGAAAGGCGGCTTCGGTCATGCCTGCAGTATCACGTACCTTTACTTCTTGGCTGGCTCCCAGATCCTGCCCCCTTGGGCAACTTCAGTCAGTGTCTGGTTCTGCAGTTCTGATCTTTCTCTTGGAGGAAACCTCCAAATTAAAGGCAGCTTCACTGCATCTCTAGAGTGCGTATTCCAGGGTAGCTCTCTAGACACTACAGACAAGACTACAACAGTTCAGCCTTCCTTCCCCCTGTACAGCCTTCCAGCATCCTTTCAGTAGCCTTTGTACCCTAAATTAACCCATGTGACCTTAAGCCCTGTCCCAGAACATGCCACACAGGTTATGAAACACAGCCTCAGGTTATGAAATACAGCTCCGGTGGGTGTGACATGCTGCTTCAGGTGTGTCTCTGTGTGTGTGGGAACACACTGTAAAATAGTATTTATGTTTCAGGGTCATTGCATGATGTTTGCTCGTGACTTGGGCAAAGTGTAATGGGGAGTGGATGAGACCAGCCTGCTCTAGAGGGACCCAGCCTGCCCCAGTGCGTACTCCAGCGCTGTCAGCATAGCCTTCCTGAGCCACGCTGAGCTGCACATTTGCTAGCAAAGTGTACGAGGCTGCAGAGGCTCTGCCTGGAGTTTTAAAAGAAAAGCAAGCTGTCGTGGTTTAACCCCAGCCAGCAACTATGCACCACACAGCCGCTCGCTCGCTCCCCCGCCCCGGTGGAGTAGGGGAGAAAATTGGAAGGGTGAAAGTCAGAAAAACTCGTGGGTTGAGATAAGAACAGTTTAATAATTGAAGTAAAATGAAATAGAATAGTAGTAGTAGTAGTAATAATAATAATATAATACAATAATAATATACAAAGCAAGTGATACATGACACAATTGCTCACCACCCACCGACGATGCCCAGCCTGTCCCCGAGCAGCGATTGCTTCCCCCCCAGCCAGCTCGCCTCAGTTTATATACTGAGCATGACATCATACGGTATGGAACAGCCCCGTGGCCAGTCTGGGTCAGCCCCCCTGGCTGTGCCCCCTCCCAGCTTCTGGTGCACCTGGCACAGCATGGGAAGCTGAAAAGTCCTTGACTGGTGTGAGCACTACTTAGCAACAACTAAAACATCAGTGTGTTATCAACATTATTCTCATCCTAAATCCAAACCACAGCACTATGCCAGCTACTAAGAAGAAAATTAACTCTATCCCAGCTGAAACCAGGACACAAGCATTTCTGGGATATTAGGAAGAGCTGCACACAGCTGCTCCTCACGCTCGTTTTGGCACAGGCTGGAACAGAAAGTATCTTCTGTATTGGAAAGGAAGCAACTTGGGGGCTTATGTAAGCAGCAGCAAACAGATGACTATTACTTAACCAGGGGAATTATTCCCCCGCAGAGAACAGTAGCTTGGTTACTGTTCAGCAAACACCCAGAACATAGTTGTGGTTGTTCAGGGACTTGCTTCCTTCTCCCTTTTCAGGACTCACCAGAGCAAAGGCAAGGCCTCACCGAGAATGCTTTTGTCCTCCAAGTCTCATACTTTATGATGCAAATGGCAACCACTTCTCTGGGACAGAGGACTTGCTCTGTAGTAAAGATGCTCAGCATGTAATACATAAATAAATTGCTTACTGATGTCACAGTGCATAGCCTGTGCATATCTGGTGGGAAAGAACTTGTTCCCCTTGTTTCCCTTCTCCTACCTTTAAGAGCATGTCTAGCAACATAAAGGGTTTGAAGGGTTTTGAGCTTGACAGTGTTTTTTCTCTCCATACAGGTGTAGTGAAAAGATGCTGAATATTGAAGTCTCCCAAGCGGAGGAGGTTGCTAGTACTGCACAATGTCTCAGAGGTGTGGACTCACTTGTGTGGGATGTTCTCCTTCAGCCTCCTGAGGTACTTCAGTCTCTTCCCTTCAGGCTGCTCTTCACTTCTGTGAGTATACTGGTTTATTTTTTAAAATATATTTTAGTCTGCTGGTTTATCTTGGTATCTGCAATACCCTGTCTACCACTAGCAGAGGCAGAGCATAGCTTTTAATCGCTGTTCAGCCTCCTCTGCTGAAGATGAGTTGTGCCATGAATACACTCTGTGCCAAGTGGTAAAAACACAGTGATGGAGCTACTGTCTGCTCTGCCACAGTTTGTGGCATGCAGGGATGCAAGGAAACAATGTTGTGCTATGGTTGAAAGGAGGAATTGGGAAACTGCACCCTTTGTTTGGCTCAGTTGATATTGGTGGTTCAGGTATTGGTGAGGGGTGGATAAACAACCTTCTCCTCAGCTGCTTCCTGAGTGGAGGGTCTACCTGGCTTTTCAGTGCAATCCTGTTATTTGAGACATGTTGCAAAACAGTTAAGTGATTGTGAGAGGGAATTTGTAAACCATTGACATACATCATACAGCCTGCTCTATTTTTTCTTTCGTTCTTGTATAGCTTTTCTTCAAAATGTTAAACAATGATTCACCTCAGTATGAATAATGTATGCACAGGTAAATTTTGCAGACTAATTCCCATGTGGGGAATAAGAGGATGCTGCCAGTTGCTGACTGGAGCGGAGTCAAAATACTGTAGAATTTCATTTATTGATCCATCTGTTCAGGAGTGGCATTACAGGGCAGGAAGGCACATAAACTGAAAGTGAGAGGAAAGAACAGCAGTACCTTACAGGAACACTGTTCATTTAGTACTTTGTGAAGTCATATCTTGCTTACATGCAAGTGCACTTCCACAGCCACTGCTCCAAGCTGTGCTGGAGTTAGCAGCTCCTCTGGCAGGTACCACTGTTCTCCTTTGGCTTCTTCTAGTCTGTGTTTATGTCGTCCACTGAGCACAGAAGGAGGGTACTCAAGTGCTATATTTTATAAAAAATACTGTGCACGGAAACAATCCAATATGACTTTTGGCCTGTACTGAGGTGCAGTTTTGCATAGTTATGGTAGTTGAAAAATGAATTAAGCAGCAAGTGGGTCTGTGCCTCCTGTTGAACCTCCAAACCCTGTGAAAGGGCTCTGTGTGGCTCCGGGCTGACTTGTAGGTGTACTTTCTGAGCATCAGCTACTGCTCAGCATCTTTATGCTTCAGTTTGGGAAGGGGAGCAGCTGCTATTGCTGATCCTGTAATAAGCAAAGACTTGGCAAATTCCGGTACCTATTAAAAGATTTCAGACAGCTGTGGGGAATTAATATGTTTGCTGGGTACTGCAGGCAAGTCTTGTGAAGCAGACTACAAGACAAATTCCCTGGAGGAACGCCCCTCCCCACAGGTAGCTATTACAAATTTCTTGTCGCTGCCTTGCTGTGTGCAGATGGCTGGTCTCACCAGCCACTGGCTGCTGATGAGCCATGCAGCATGGCGCCAGCATTGCAGCAGCTGTCCTCATGCCACACTGTGCTTTGCTCGCAGCCCCTGGGGAACCACTGCCAGCATTGCTTCTGCTGGTGGCACCACTGGTGGCACAGCAGCACAGAAAGGGGGTTGTCTGCACCGTTATCAGCTTAGGAAAACTTTTAGACGGCTGTCTTTATCAATGCTTGTTATAGCGGCTATTCTCACTCATGTTGTCCTAGTGCCACCTTGCCTCTTTCGAATACCCTTTGTAAGATTTGAGGATGGGGAACTGGGAGCCAGGACCACTCCTGCAGTAATTGGGCATGGAAAAACCTTAATGGATCTTGCCCATCCTCAGCAGTGCCCCTGCCAGGGCTGTCCTTTCCTTTGTACAGCGTGTGCTTCGGTAGGCTTTGGGGCCAACCGGGAAGAAGGCTGGAAACCTGCTTGGAGGTGTGGTGACAGCAGTAGTTCCCTTCTGCAAGGACCCCTTGCAGCTGCAGATCCCTTGCAGAGGAGGTTCTTGTTTCACAAGGGCTAGAACGAGGCAAGTCTTCAGCCTTTTGGTTTATCTTCTGTGTGCCCTTGACAAGGCCAGAGTAAGAAGTCTGCCACTAAAGCTGTGGAGCTTCTGTTCTGCTCTTGAGTTTTTCAAACTGCCTTTCTGGTGGCAATCCTCAAACAATGTGCAACTCAAGTACTGCTGTGCTGAGAGCAATGGGAGACTGCCTGTTGCTGAAGCCCCTTTAACGGCAAGCCACCTTTTTAGCCGCTTTGATAAGACTTCATAGTGCCGACCTGCATTTGCAATCTGATTTAGGGCAGACTGGCAATGTCTAGACAGCACAAGGGTGACATTTCCTTCCCACAGCTGTTGGTAGGAACTTTTTTGGTATTAGAGTTTATTTCCTGTGTGCAATCAGTGATTGCCCAGCAGTTAAATATAATAGGTCTCTAATGGCCTCTGTCTGCTGTTGTGCTGTTGCTTGCTAGGAATGAGGCACTTGGCAAAAAGAACTTGTCTTCTGGGTGGGAATTTATTATGGTCCATTCCATGAGGTGGAGAGGAAACACCTTCTGGGCTTGCCAGGGATTTTTGCTGAAGAGGGGTCCCTTGCAGTGGCCCAGGGAGCTCTGCATGCTGCTGGCCAGGGACTGCTGCAGAGCAGCTTCCCCAGGCACAGGGGACAAGGACATCCATCTTCTCAGCCAGGCTGGCGCTAGGAGGGCTGCTCCTTTCCTCTGCGGGTTTTGCCATGCTGCTGCTGATGGTGGGATTGCATAGCTGCCAAGGCCTCAAGCAAGAAGCAAGGCTTTGCTTACGGTGCTGGGGGTAATTGCAGCTTAGCATCTGGCAGGCCTGGACCCAAATAGCTTAATATCTATTCTGCCACCAGCATTCCTGCTCTGGTCTAAGTGCTGGGGAGGCCTCGTATATGTGAACAGTGCCACCTTGGGAAGCACTCCTCTCTAACTGTGAATAAAGCCTTGCTGGGGATTAACTTGTGTGAGCAGTTAGAGCCTGCAGAAGATTGACTCTGGCAGGCTTGTGCTCATGTGCCCAAGTTGGCCTCTGACCTTGGGCAAGTCTCTCAACCTTCTGGCACTTCACTGTTCACATCCTTCTAGTAAAATGTGTTTCACATCTTAAGATGCTGCTATGAAGTAGACTGAAATATCTGTGTGTCTACATGCCTTTAAAATACTACTGTGGAGGATAAGACTTGTCGGATTGGAGAACTTGAGCTGGGCACCTCAATGCTTTGCAGAATCACCACGAGCTGCTCCACAGGCTCCCCTGGGGAAGGATTTCATCCTTCAGAAGGGCACTGACAGCTTGATGTAAACAGCCACTTAGAAATTAGCAACAAGAGATGGTTTACTACTGAGGTTCTTCTAAATGTCAAGCCAAACTGCCAGGAACTCCCAAAGAAATACAGTGCTGAATGTTAAGGGCATTGAATAGCAGATTTGAAGCAAATATTAAATTTTATTACTAAAAGAATTGGGCTACACAGTGTACATAAATTTTAAATTTTAAATCCACCATTTTACTTGGATTTAAACTTAACCAGCTGGCTACAATTTTTTATTCCCCCTCCCACCTATGGCAGCACTAAAAAACCAAGGTAATTATATGTAATAAGATAAATGATTCAACTGCTCTTGTAACTAGGAAAGCTACTGGAAATGAACCTTTCTTTCATGCAACACCCATGCCTCTCTGAGCACTCTGATATATCTGACAACGTATTATCTGATTAATAAAGCCATGGTCTGAAAAAGGTGCGTTTTTAAAAAAAATTGCTATTAAGAGCAGTAAGTGCTCTCTTTTGTATTGATATGAAAGTCCTCCCTAATGCTGTCAATCCCATTCCTTGCTACTCATTGCAGAAACTTGGAGCAATTCATCAGATTAAACATTTTTGGGAGATAAAGCTTAGCAGTTATTAGAGCCCAGTGGATCTTGCTGTCTGCAGTTCAGGTGCCTTAGAGCAGAGCCTGGGTTTTTCTGGAGCTAGAAGTCACAGTGCTCCTAGGGCGCCCCGTGTACCTTGGGGTGGGGTGGGTGTCCTTGGCAGGAATCAGGGTGTCAGTAGTAAGGAAAGAAAACAAGCAGGGCACGTCAGCTGCTCCTGTGGCAGGCGGGCTGAAGGTGCAGCCTTCTCAGCCTCTGCAAGCAGAGCCAGGTTCTGCCTGGTTTTGGAAAAGGAGCAGGTTGGTAGCAGCTCCCAGATTTTTCAAATCTGGCTCCTCCAGGTCCCAGTTTAACTCAATTCAAAACTCCTTCCTCTCCCATTCGTGCTCCACACAAGTAACGACCTCCTTCAAGCATTGCTGATGGTGGAACTGGTATTCTGGGGCCAAAACTACTGCTCTCTTTGGTCCCATCAAATTGCCTCCTTATCCGAGTCTAGCTAACAGCAGAGCCAGTGGCTTTCAGCCCTCCTCTCTAGCCTAGGTCAGCCCTCTTAGCCCTCTCCTTTACTAGGGATTTTTGCATCCTGAGGCAGAGAGACTGAGAGGACCACAGCAGCCATAAAGCTCCATGTGAGCATCTTCCGTCACCTTTCTCTGCCAAGACCTCTTTCACAGTGTGCGCAATAGTCATCGCTTCATTAAGGCACTAGAGGAAAAATCAGGGGAATGAAAAGGAAACATAATGTTGTTGACAAGCTGCCCCCCTGCCCCCCCCCCCCCCCCCAGCTGTTGATGAAATTCAGTGGAATGAATGCAAGAATTGTTTGAACTTGCAGGCAGAGTACCAAGTTGTTTGGATTTTATTTTTCTTTTTAAATAATAGAACAGGAGGGACAGAGATGTACAAGTGTGAGCAGATCAATTTAAACTCTTACTGCCCTAAAAAGAAATATTAGTGTATGGGAGTGTGGTGGGTTGTCCCTGGCTGGATGCTAGGTGCCCATCAAAGCCACTATCACTCCCCTCTTCAGCTGGACAGGGGAAAGAAAATGTAATGAAAGGCTTGTGGATTGAGATAAGGACAGGAAGATATCACTCACCAATTACCATCATGGGCAAAACAGGGTCAACTTGGGGAAATTAGTTTAATTTATTGCCAATCAAATCAGAGTAGGGTAATGAGAAATAAAAACAAATCTTAAGACACCTTCCCGCCACCCCTCCCTTCTTTCTGGGCTTAACTTTACTCCTGATTTTTCTCTGCCTCCTCCCCTCAGCAGCACAGGGGGATGGGGAATGGGGGTTGCGGTCGGTTCATCACATGTTGTCTCTGTTGCTCCTTCCTCCTCAGGGGGAGGGCTCCTCACACTCTTCCCCTGCTCCAGCCTGGGCTGCTCTCTCCATGGGCCCCCAGGTCCTGCCAGGAGCCTGTCCCAGCGCGGGCTTCCCATGGGGTCACAGCCTCCTTCGGGCATCCACCAGCTCTGGTGTGGGGTCCTCCACGGGCTGCAGGTGGATCTCTGCTCCACTGCTAACCTCCACGGGCTGCAGGGGGACAGCCTGCCTTGCCGTGGGTTTCACCATGGGCTGCAGGGGAATCTCTGCTCCAGCGCCTGGAGCACCTCCTCCCCCTTCTTCCTCACTGACCTTGGTGTCTGCGGGGTTGTTCCTCTCTCACATTCTCGCTCCTTTCTTCTGACCGCTACTAGTGTTGTGCAGTTTTTTTCCCCTTCTTAAATATGTTATCCCAGAGGCGTCTACCACTGTTGCTGATGGGCTTGGCCTTGGCCAGCGACGGGTCCATCTTGGAGCCGGCTGGCATTGGCTCTGTCAGACACAGGGGAAGCTTCCAGCAGTTTCTCACAGAAGCCACCCCTGTAGCCCAGCCCCTTGCTATCAAAACCTTGCCATGCAAACCCAATACATGGAGAGGGGAACTTGCACACGAAATATCAAAGTGAACACCACGATCTCGCTTTGAACTGTTTAGTGTTGGTCAGCTCGACCGAGGAGAACACAATGACGGCACTGAAATAGAGTATGAGGTACGACAAAGGCCTGATACTGAGGTGTCTTTTTACTGAGCCATCTCATGCCAGCTTGCTCTTAAGCAATCCTGAATTATAAATGTGCTTCACCTTTGCAAGGTAATTTTAATTGTTCAAAAGGAGGAGTTTGTGGTTTTGGGGAAGGTCAGGAAGGAGGCAATGTGATAACAGGCAGCAGCTACAAGTTAAGAGAATTGCAATAAAGTCTGTCAAACTTGCTCTTTTGAAATGCAAATAAGACCAGTGATCAAAGAACTACAGAGGTGATTTTAATGATCTCTCCAGTTGCTCCTCAAGCAGAGTGATCTACAAAATAATAATTCTCTGTTGTACCGTATGTACTTGGATTCCTTCTTAGGAGGGCTAAGTAGTATTTTCCTTCCACTATCTGCTTTTCCTGCAGATCTTTTCTGATGTAAAATTACTTATCTAGTCCAACCCAGAGATAAAGCATTGAAACAGAAGTGATGAGCAGTCTGTATTTGAGCAAAAATTTGCAGCAATTTCCCAGGGAATATGCTCACTGGGGATGGCTTTTGAAGCAAAGGAAGGGCAAAATCTGTAGCTTCCTTGTAGGAAGAGTCAGCACTGGACAAGTATTAATATTTCCTTAACTTCATCAGAAGACATTCACCAGACACTCAACGCTGCTTGCCATGTGTCTTACCAGGGATCTCAGCAGCTGCCATAACTCTTAATTCCTTGTGAGACCCTACATCAAAGGGTAAAGTACTGCACCTAACTTGACATGAGTGACTGAAAAGAAATTTTCCCAAAACTCACTTTTCTAAAGTCTAAATGTCTAAAGCGTAATGACTAAAAGGCACTTTAATCTTCCTAGGATTTGTGCCCCGCCCCTTCATTACTATTTAATGTGCCCTTATGCTTGGCAAGGTAAGGGAAATTGGTAACTGAACCCACATGGCTTTTGAACCACACTGACTGCCATTGGTATCGCAGGAAAACCTGAAGCCGCGCAAGCACAGTGGCAGTGTGTCACTGAGCCAAACAACTCGTAGCCTGCAGAGGCAGAAACTGGCCCAGGTTCCTGCCAGGACAGCTCACTTCAAGTACTGCTGTTGCCTTCCCCTCTCTCAGGATAGCTGGATCTTGGCAGCTCAGCTTGTGAACATGCTGCAGCCCTGTTACTAGGGAAGCAACCCCTCTGTTGTCACTCAAATGCTGTTAGCAAAGTGTTTTCCCAGAAGTTTTGACCCTTCCAATTCTTGTCTCTACACCTGGATTGGCATAGGATGACACCTACCTTTTTGTCTGCCTGCCTGCCTGCCTGTGCTTTTTTACAGATAGCTCTCAAACCTGGGGCCATCGAGATTCCTATGTTGGCACCAATGATCTGACAAGGACATCCTTACATAGTCTGAAAGATTGCTGGGTTAAGGACCACCTTTATTATTTTTTTTTGTGATCTATAAAGCCAATAGATACTCCTACACAATACTGTAAGGCAGCTAGTGGCATAACAGAAGATGTTAGAGATGTTCTGGAAATCATAATTTTATCATCATCTTCACACTCAATCTAGCAGGCACCTCTCTGTAACACTACTGAATGCAAGGAATGGAGTGGTGCTGTCATAAAAAATAAATGAGAAAACAAACTCTCCTTTTTTAAACTGTTTGTGCATTTATGAACTTCTTTACAAACTAGAACAACAGAGCTGATATGTAATATCTTACTGCTGAAGTGATACTTATAAATTTTTAAGAGCTTGATCCTATGTTTTGTGGAAATCTATCATAGAACTATATAACATGGTAAATAAAAAAAAAAAAAAGTTGTGTCAAAACACAGATTTAACATGTGTGCAAATGATTTACCTCACACCATGCCAACTCTAGAATTTAGAGTTTTGTAATGCAGAACTCCTGGCATCCAGGTTGGTCAGTGGGTTTTGCTCAGGGCCTTTAACTTCCCCATTTCGATAGCTCCCATTTTGGATGGTGCTTAGTAGAGATGGTTATTAATGCACTTTGCAACTTTCCTTTGGACATTGAACTGGCAATATTACCTGTTGCAAAGACTTCATGTTTTTGCCTTGTGTACTCTTCTCTCCTCTCCTCTCCTGTTCATTGAGAATAATGAAAGGATACGTGGCACATTTAGACAGTAAAAAAAAAAAAAAAAAAGGGGGCTTCCTCATGATGTTGCAATAATTAAGGCACGATGCTTTTATTGAAGAGAGGTACTGTTTCAGGAACAAGATTATAGGATTTCTACATTCAAGTAGGCATGTAGACAAATAGATCCAGTATATTTCCTTCCAAATAGCAATAACACAGACAGGTCACGCTTAGAACATGGATGCACAAAAAACCCTCCTAATTGTGTTTTTGGAGTCTGTTAGGCTGTAGGAGTGGCAAAGCCAGATAAAGTGAAGCTAGACATATGTCTCGTGTGAAGACAGCAAATCTTATGACTGCATGATGTTTAAACATTTGACTCTTCTTTGCTGACAGCACAAACTAAATCTTCTCTGAAGGCAACAGCCATAACTAAACTGTGAGTACTGCCCAGGTACAAAGGCATTTGTCTTTTAGGAACCAGCCAGAGCTTGGATACTTATTCCAGAAAGCTGGCAGGGCTTCAGGAACAGCATTAGTTTGAATAGTCTGTGGTTTCATTAGCCAAGCATTCTTGAGATGTACTTTATTTCTGAGTGTTTGTTCTTCACTTAAAATTGCAGTTGTGTTGACAGATTTCCAGATGCTATTGCAAGCACCTAAGTTCCTGTTCAGAGGTCAAGTGCCTCCAGGCAGTTTTCTTTAGGACCACGTGTAACTTCTGATAGTAGGGGGATTTTTAATAAGCAAGAGAGAAGGAAGGATTTTCATTTCCCTTAAGACAGATGGCAGCATAGTGACTACGCATTCCTCTAGGCTGTTGTAAAAAGGGTTCAAGTCCTTTGCAAATTGGATGCAATGGAGATTCTCTGAAGAGAGTCCTTAGTTGCAGAGGTGTATCAGCTAATCTGGGCTGGCAGAGACCAAAATACTGCACTACCATTTGATTGAATAAGAAAATATCTCCTGCTCATCGTTTTCCTTACATCTTAGCCTAAAGAGCAGTTATGAACATATGAAAACAAGTTCTGAACTGTATGATATTTATAGAGAATTTATATCTATATTTTATATAAAACTTCTGTATTTATAAATTCATTTTAAATGAATCATAATTTTTTTTGGAGGGGGCACATGGTAGTGGTACATGGCTGTTTTGTTCATAATCCTTTGGTGATACCATCCATGAGACACTTTGCCAATATCAGCCTGAGCAAAACTACTGTCTTTGTTAGGCTTGGGGGGGGAAAAAAAAAAAATCTGAAGAAGTGGAATATCTGGGGGTTTCTCTAAAGAGAGTTGGAAAGTGTAAGGATGAGATCCTAGTGCAATGGTTGAAGAATGGTTTCAAATTGATTAGAGAAGCTTTTAGGCTGTGAAATTCACGATACTTAAGATGGAAAAATACACATCTCCTTAACAGCTGTGAGAACCACTGAAAAGACTGAGGTAACTATTTTGACAATGAAAAGTACAGCACTTAGTCTGTTATCTCCTCTTTGACCTCCTCCTGTTAATTGTTGTCCTTTCCATTTAAATAGGGTCAGGTGCTTTTCGAGCTGGCTCAAGTCAGCCGCGGGGTGTGTAAAATCCTCTTTCAGAAGAATCATCGCCTTGCCACAGGCAGGCCCAGCAGTATATTTACAATTGGTCCAACAGCATCTATTTATAACTGACCTAATGAAAACTCTAGTTTGGCGTATCTCTCATCTTCGAGGTTATTTCCTTTCCAATTCAGAACTTGAAGCTCAGGCCCTTTTCCTCAGTTTGGCTGCTTGACCATTTTCTTTTTGCTCATTTTTATGTCACATGTAAGAAAATGTTGCGTCTGATTGCAAAATGTTCTAGAAGCTGCCCATATGGCGGAGAGTTGAGTCATCAAAACCTGCATGAGTAGCTGTTTAACAGTAGATCAAATCTGGATGCTCCTTTCTTCACTCGTACAGCGTACGGTTTAAAACACACCAAGGATAATGACAAAGTTGTTTAGTTGAGGTAGGGGTAGCTGGGGAACATCAGCAGCAGCAAAGGTGAACAAAACTAACAGAAAAATACATTTTGTCCCTTTTTCTGCCTTCTTAATTTGAACTACCATAAAGTCAATACGTAATGCATGGAGAAGACTTGGAGAAATCTATAGTGGTCCAATGAGCCGAATGGGACTAATGAATAATAAATAGCATCCAAAACCATCTAATTATATAGCAAATTGCTTCCTTGGAAGAAAAACAAGCTAATATAAATACAAAAGGACTGGAAACAACCCCCCAAAAAATGATCCACTTGATTCGGCAAGCTGTCAGCTGCACTATTTCATTCCTTCTCTTCTTAATCCTCCTTCCTCCTGCTGAATGCCTTCCTAAGCAGCAGCTCTTCTGAGCTCAGGGTTTTGTTAGTTCTCTGGCTTCCCCCAACCTGTACTGCTGCATGTAATGATGCCACACGTTTACAGGAACTTATGAAATGGTTATCTGAAACCTCCAAAACAGTAGTGAGTCTGGCATAGAATCGTTTATTTTTAGTGAGGTTTTGGTGGATTTTTAGTTCTTCAAAGAGCTGTGCACCAATTAAGAGGAGACAGCAATCTGATGGAAGAAAAGGAAACTGAAGTAAACGGTCTGGGACTCAGATGCAGGAGGAGATTTTTATACCTTCATTTCCCAGTGGTTAGAATTTTCAGCATTTCCATTCCAGGAACTTTATTAGAGAAGCAAACATCTCAGTCTTTTCATCATAGAGGCTGTGAGGCTGCACAGCCTCGCTGTGCTCCCCTGCCTGTCCCCCAAGAATCACAACTACCTGCCCTTTACAGTACCTTCCAAGCTGTCGGGAATCGAACTTTTGATAGCTCAAATTTGTACTTATATGAAGGTTATATTCACCCGTTATAAAGACTTTCTATAGAATTCTGTCAAAAAGACCATATTGATTTTTTTTCCCCACCAAAAAAGCTGGTGGGGAAAATAATAGATTTTTACATTTACCCTTGAATATTTTTCTTTCTGCACGTGAGGATGCTGTTCTAACCACAGTGTAATAAAGAAAATGAAACGATCATGTTATTTTCACTGTGGTCTTAAAAAAAGAGAAGGGTGTGTCTTTAAAATAAAGATGATATAATTAAATTCCCAACTATAATTTTTCTGCTTTATGGTATGCAGTGCTCTACAAAGAGTAATGACCAGTTGCTATGGAAACATATGTACATACATACACACACTCACCTGCACACATGAAGAGGCTGAAAAGTGCCAGAGAAGGCCTAAGCTTCTCTTGGAAAATATGTCTAGGTCTGTCCCTATGGCTGAAAGCAGATCTGTGTGACTGCTGGAGTGGAAGAACAACTACTGCATATGAAAGATCATGCTGTCACAACAACAGATGTGCATGAATTGGCCTCACTTAAAGTCAGAAGCCTTCTTCTAATGTTAGAGCATCTTGGTTTTGGAGCAGACATCCAAGCTGAATGACAGCAACAATTTGCACTAGGTTTAGGGCAGAACCAGAATGGGATTTCCTGGTGTGATTGACTGCAGTAGCAAAGAGCTGACTACCCTCTAGCAGCTTCCCAAGACCCTTTGGCTATTTACATGCATGATATCTTCAAACGTATTTTCGCTTGGCCTTGTCTTTTAGTTTTCTTTATGCTGTCATAAGCCACAACATCCAAAGCACTCCCGCCTGCTGCCAATAGCTACCTGACTAACAGTTCTCGTAATCCCTGTAGTGGCTGATAGCTGACCGCCCACCTGAAACTACGAGCTGAAGGATCAGTGAAGAATGGGGTTACCTGCCTTGAAGATCAACAAACATGTCAGAGATCCAAAAGAACCAACTTGAAATGAACAAGGTAGAGCTATAACAGGAGAAAGTTGGAAAGAAGAAACTGGGGAGATAGGAGCATGAGTTAGGGGAGACAGAAGAGCAGGAGAGGTAGCAGTGGGTCATCTCCAGGCGTAAACAAAATCATATAAGTCCAAAAGTCAGCATATAGTCAACCATTTTGCTTGCTAACAAGGTTGGGAGCTCAGAAGATCTACAGATCCTAGAACTTGCCTGAAGCACATGTCAATCATGGATGCAGAAATACTTAGGAAGTTACAGGTGCATGAACTCCACTCAAAAAATGCTGTGCAAGGCCAGGGATGTTGTTTGTGAGGCACTTACCAATATGATTTTTTTCATTTTTTTTTATTATGTACCCAGTGCTTTTGAATACGTCAGAGCATTTTTTTTTTAAATTTATTTTAAAATATATATTCCATGTCAATAGGTGGAAGAGACTTTACTAAGTGGGAAATTTAGGTCTGAATGATGCTGTGTATTTTGTGATGAGTAAATTTGGTCTTTTTTTGGTAGGTCATAATGCTGAGATGACTTTTATGTCAATAGATGCCAGACCAGATTGGACTAGGTCTCTTGTATTTTTTGACATACTGAAAACTGTATGTAATTTTTAAAGCCAAAGGAGTAATTGTACTCTAATGATTGTCAATGCAGTTATGTGTGTGCCTAACATAACTGTTCTTAAAGGCAGAACGCTGCTGGAAATGGGATGCTTCGGTTTGGTGAATGTTCTGTAGTGATGCAACTGAGCGAATTTGTTGTCATACCTAAACCCTTCAGGTAGGTTTGCTGGGTTATCTCTGCAGCCGATTTATAAGTTCAGATGACAGAGGACAGACAGTACTTGAAAGCGTGCATCTGTCATCTACAATCAGGGAGAAAATTTCGTAGTGCTTTTTTGTCATCTCAGTTACAAGGTTTGTAAGAAATGTTCTCTCCTTCCACAACAGAACATGGGACTTGGAGAGGAAAGCACCACACTGCAAGGGCCTAGCGAAGTCAGTGAGGGGATATATACCTAGGCTAAAAGCTCCAATTGCAGCATTACTTTCTAATCAACTGAACAGTTTTGTTTTGGGAGAATACAGACCTTTACGTTTTTAGCCAGCACATGGAAGTTTGAAAATGCATCTACCTGCTGTCTGTCTTTTGTACAAACGGATTGTCTGTAATTACCATTTAAGCGGTGTTTTGTCACCTTGCCTGGGCTGTTTTGCCTGAGCATTTGCAAAGTGCTATGACAGTGGGGGAGGCAGTGCTGGGTATGTTGTATATGACAACAGGCCATGCAACGTGCTTCATGAGCCCAACCCAATGTTTCTTTCTGTGTTTTGGGATACTAAATTGCTAGTCTGGCTCCCTACCACCATTGTAAATTTGCTGAGGTTTTTTTGTCATGATTTGAAGAAAAGAGTTTTCAAAGCTGTATTAGCTACTGTATTTCAGAGGGGCTTCTCCTATAGCATCACTAGCACCAAAGCACAAGAAAGGCAAGCTGCTTAGCCAAATTTTTTTTTTTTTGCTTTGTTTAATGAACTTAATTTTTATTTCTGGGTGCCTGTTAAGGGCTTTTGAATGGTATGTGTAAGTAGTCAGCGGTCTGTTTACAAAGAATCTTTTGAATTAATTGTGAATCTGAGAAAAATTAGTTTTGTCTGTAAGGTCCTTTACTCTTGGTAAGGTACTCTTCAGCCTTCTAGTTCTCTGTCTCTGATGAGACACGGACTTCACCATTACTCCAGTGTGGTCAAATAATACCTTGCCAGTGCTATCAGCAGCAAAATCAAAGTCATCATTGCTGAACTGAAACTGCCCCAATAAAGACTATTGTAAGTCTCTAGTTGCTCCGTATTTTCATATATAAAGTTACAGCCTAGGCATTTTTTTCCACCAGAAAATACCTTACTGTGCTAATAATGAAACTTAATTAATAAAAGGCTAATTTCTGAATTAGCACTTCTACTTATAAGTGAGTTTTTCTCCTAAGTTATTTCATTGTAACTTATGGAGTACTCATTTGTTATTTTGAAGTTTGGATGATGACACAAATATTTATTTATTGATGGCAACCTTGGTCTAATTTATTATCAACCAAATATCAGGTAGAAATTCTATGCTGTATGCGATTTTCATTAGGTGTGATTAATCAATACCAATTCATCAAAGTCCACAGTCTGTTAATTCCAGAAGAAAATAAATATAATTAGAGAGCAGCTGTCAACAAACTTTCTAGCAGGAATTGAAGCTGTGTTTGAACCTGCCAGTAACGGGAGAGAAGCTGGGTTCATAATTTTAAGCTTTTGAACTTGAACAAATTATTGCTAGCACTAACTCTTGATTATTAAAGCATTTTTTCACACTTCAGAACACTGGTTGATGTTCCAAACTTCAGTCAGCTCAGGTGCAAAATTAAATTGATCTGTTAATAGTTGATGTTGCAGAAATCAGCGGAGTTAGCATTGATTGGAGATGATGTGCTGGGACTCTCACACCTCATTTTGTTTATCCACAGGGCTGTTACTGACATTAAAGTTTAGATGGGATATTTTTTGTGTTTCCTATCTTCCTTACATTATTGTTTGTGGGTTACAACTTCTTGGCTTTACAGGGCTAAGTTCATAGAACCAAATCTGAGATGGGTATTGTTCAGTATCCTCTGAGAACTGGCCACGAAAATGTTTGGTTCTTCTAGGTCCTGGTTAACACATAGACCTCTACACACACACACACGCACACCCCCCCCCATACTCTTCTTCTTCTTCTTCCTTTGGGTCACAGTGAGTCTCATGTAGTGGTGAAAAGAATCTGAGATGGCAATAGTCACTTCATTATTTCTAAAAATAAATAAATTGGTAGAGTATCTGCGTTGATGGAACAATCAGAACAATGAATATTAAACAGAAAATTATGGATGCAAGAAAAGCATACGGGTTTATAATTCAAAACAAATCAGTAGATCATATCCTAGTATTGCTTAGTCAGTATTCAGAATTTAAGCACTAAATAATTCTATCGCCCAGTTTGATGTTTTGCAACTAACTGCTAATTAGGAAGATTTGAGCAGGAAAATTAGCACCAGAAACTGGCAGGTATTTAAAATTCCCCTTGAAAAATCATCTAGAAACGCTTTTATTCAGTCATTTCTGATACAAACCTGTGCCAAGTATTTGGATCCATAGCATACATATGCTAGGATTATTAAACACTAGGGAGTTCTTCACGGTGATGTAGCAATTTGTTATCCTGCCGTAGATGTCTCTCAGGCAGTTAACGGACTCTGTGTGTGTGTGCAATCTTAATCTGCTGCAATGCGAAATAAAATGAATTCACACCATTGACCACCGATTGTGATAGAAGATGACTTGAAAAAGCCACATGACGAAAATCTGGTGTTAGGATCCAGGATGCTTGACATCTGGAACCTTATGTAGGGTGGACCACAAACAGCAGCTTTTCTTCAGAGTGATGGTGGTCATACTTACCTGTCTAATTTAGCCCTGTAACAGATTAGAAGTGCGAGTAAAGCCAGTTACCATGCCTCACCCATGGATACAATAACCTTCCAGCTGAGATGACCATAAGGCTTTTAATTGCTTAGGTGCTTGTATTTGTGTTCATATTCTATTAGCCATATATCTTCATGAGGTACTGTATAGAAACAGAAACACCTGAGCTTTAAGTGAGCTTGCTTTGATACTAAAAGCAACACCACTATGTTAATATGGTGCTCTACTGCTTAGCTGGGTAAATTAGCCATATTACGTGGACCCTGGTGAGAGAGCTCATTTAGACATGAGATAGAGGCATGGAATTAGTTTGGAATTGCTGTTCAGAAATTCCGGAATAACTGACATCATGTATACACACTTCTATTTCATAATTTTTTGCTCTTGACTCCAGTTTGATTTAGTTTAACCTCCTTCCTAATTGTACCAGAATAAGATACTCTTATTCTGCAATACAATTTTCTACACACAGATGACTTTAGGAATAGCTGTCATAATAAATAAACTGTCCAGAATTCAGCATTTGTGTAAGGGGAAAAAATACTTCAGAAACAGAAGAAACAGCTGAGTCCTGGAGTGTGGTGGGTATTTGTTAGAGTCACCGTAAGCTATGGATCAAAATCCTGCCAACTGCAGCCAACAGCGATGTGCAAATGAGTAAATAACACATTTAATGTCAACCCACTGGAAAATTTACAACCGTATTATTTCTGATAAGGTTTGTCATGAAAAAATGTTAATACCTCCTCCTTACAAATAGAAGCTGTGAAATTAAGCTCTGCCTCTATTTGCAATTCTCTTAGCATCAGGTATGAGGGTGGGCTATGATGTGCAAAGACACTGTATCTGGCACAGGGATTTTGATCCAAAAAATCACTGAAGACTGAAAAGGTATATAAATATCACTGTCTGTTGTCCCTCTTCTGGCATGCAGATGTCTGACATTGGCCATTGCTGGAGATAGCACGCTAGACTAACCATACCAGTGGTTCGTTGTGATATACCATTCTTATACTCGTGGGTGAGCTGGAGTAAGGAGGATTGATTCAGAAGTATATTTGAGATAGTGAGTAGAGAAAATTAAGGACGCCTACGCAGAGGCAAAACAAGAAACCCAGTAATGACGCAAATGCCACCACGGTGCACTGTAACTTTGGAAAGGATTCGCAAAGTGGATTTTGCTGGCTGCCTGGTTCTCTCAAATAAAATTGGAAACCTTATCTGAAGTTCCAGATAGATGATTCAAGTTAAGTTAAAGGACAGTAGCTTGAAACAGAGTTTGCATTTTGTGTGCGCATTCTCCAGGCTGCACTTCAAGTGCTGTGATGCCCACAGAGGGTAGAAATCTGGAGCAAGGTGCCAGCTCTGCTCCCGACAGCACGCAGAAGGCACAGCAGAAAGCACGTGATTGTATACAGCCTTGTACATAGAGGTGAGGCAGTAAAGGATTTCCTTTGTACAAATTAAGTCAGAGGGTTATCAAAGCAAGTGAGGAAATAAGATCTTGCGTTAAGAACTGCACTGGGACTGTCTTCAGTTTCTAACTGCTTCTCCGTGCCTGGGTACCTCTGAACAAGTTGATTAGATGGTTTCCTACCCAGGGGAAGGTGTTTGCTTTCAAATCCAGCCTGAATGTCTCTTACTTTGAGTTTCTCTTTTGAAAACACAAGGATGCATTTACTGATACAAAGTCATCAAAAGGGCCACTTTCTCTTGTTTTGTATTTTGGAAAACAGCTAGCACAACAGGGCTCCATCTCACCTGCTGTTTCTGGATTCCTATTTATTGCAAAATAATGTTCTGGGCAATGTATTACCACCTGAAGCAGAAACAAATCTCTCCTTTGCCAAGCAGAAAGACATTTGGCAGATGGCTCTTTTTGCCATCGGCCTAAGCCGTGGCCCAGGACATGCTCTAGGATAATGTGTTTACAGCGTACACAAGACCTCTTTAAGCAGAGGTGGGGTGGTCCAAACGGCACACAAGCAATTGCACTTGCAGGGCTCTCAGAGCACTGCATCCAGCTCTGTTGCCAGGAAACTGCTCTTATTTTTCTCCCCTCAGTTTTGGTGTCCGTTTCTGCTCCTAGCTTACTGCCAATTTCCATTTTCTGCCGCGCCCTGTGGTTTCATTTGGCAAACCCTCTGCCTCAGCTTTGGTTGCCCTGAACATTCAGGGCTTATGTTTTCGCTACTGAGCATGGCATAGTTCAGGGATGGAAGTGTGCATTAGCACCATTTTTTGTGTCAAGTTGATGATGGCTAGTGGCCCCTGGAGTCAGTTCCTGATACTGTGAAGTTAAAATACACCGAGCAACTATTTACTCTTGTACTGTGTCCTACCAACCTTTCTGCTTTATTGCATACATAAGGCAAATTATGCCAATATTTTTCCTTAACAGTATGTGGAGAAAACATGCACAGAAAAAGGACTCGGCTAGAAAGCAGAGTCTTTACCCTCATTTCACAGGCAGAAGAACCAAAGCACCCTGTCTCTGAGCCTGGACATTGCAGTTCAGCTGTTAAGCTGCAAATACAGCAGCAAAGGAAGGCAGAGAGAGATCATCGCAAAATTTTTGCTCAGAACTTCCCATGCATGTTGCTAAGTCACCTTTGCGATGGCAAAGCTGTAACAGCTGAAAATACCTCCTATGTATTTTGTTGCTTTTATGACGACTTGTGCTTCTCTGACACAAAACGCCCCCAGTCAAATGCAAAACTTAAAAGTGAGTAAGGAACCTCACTTCAGTGTCACGTCTGATGCTTTTTCTTAGAATAACTTTCTTTCCATGAAATATGTGCCCAATTGCTTTTGGATTAAAGCTTGGCTGGAGCACTCGCCAGCTCCCCAGCACAGACAGTAAACTCCCAAGTCCACTCTTACAGCTATGCCCTAGCAGCTCCCTACCATTAGGCTGGGGGAAACATCCAGGGAGCTCTGCCTTCTGCTCTGCCTTCAGGCACCAGGACTGAAACAGGACGTGAGAGGCTGGGGGGGGGACAACTCACATAAAATGGGCAGATCAGCCTTACACAGGCTGGGGAACCTGCCGATGGCAGGAGACTGGCACAGAGGCTTCTTGAGCCAGTTTGACTGGGGCACTTTTGTCATTGACATGCTTGTGGACAGAGTGGTCTTGCTGTAGAAGGAATGGACTGTTATGCTTAATAATTGATAATACATATCCTTAAATGTTAGCACTTAGAAAGATTTTCTTTGTAAAAAGGACAAGTTTGGGGGGTTTTAGGTAATTTAGGCACTGACAGTGGTATGTTAGTGATCTTTGGCCTCCTTCACAAAGACATACAATCTGGGACAAGCTGCTGAATGGGTAATTCAAACCTAAGCCTATAACTAAGGGAGCCCAAATACAATCTGAATACAAGAAAAAAAATTTTCACAGTGAGGGTGGTGAAACACTGGAACGGGTTGCCCAGAGAGGTGGTGGATGCCCCATCCTTGGAAACATTCAAGGCCAGGCTGGATGGGGCTTTCAGCAACCTGCTCTAGTTGAAGATGTCCCTGCCCATTGCAGGGGAGTTGGACTAGATGACCTTTAAAGGTCCCTTCCATCCCAAAGCATACTATGACTCTATGATAATGCAAATTGTGCTCTTGCAATTAGCAAAGGAAGTTTAAATTGAACAGAAACAAGCAAGAAAGAAAAGTGGATTTTTGGGTGGAAAACTAAATCAGGAGCCTGCTGGTAGAAATTAGCATGCACTGCTGCTTTTCTGACTGCCTCTCAGCTGGAAATGGCTTAAGAGTAGCCCTCAGTTTGCCATAGGTTATCTACTTAGCCCTATGGAGTGGATGGCCTCAGCATTTGGGGCTCAGAGGGTTAAGAGAGACAAATGATGAGATGCTTTCCGTTAAAGCCAATGTGGCCAAGAGCTAAAGTGTTTATGCAGTGCCCTTCTTTTCTGGGTCCGTCAAAGAAGCCAGCATGCCTCAGAGATTGGCTTGCTCGGCAATCCATTATCTCTGCGAGGAATTAAAAAAGGAAATGCGGTGCAAGGCAGCATAGTCATGTTAGATCCGTCACTGTCAAAGTCCTGATGGCTGTTAAGATACTGAGCTGTGAAATGGCTCCAGAAAGCTAATATATACCTCTCTCCTAGTAGCCCATAAATCTTTTCCTTCTTTTCCAGTAACGTTTCCTGAGAGAACTAGTCACTGCACAGCACTGAAGGTCTCTTGAGAAGCACTAACTGTACTTCCAGTACTGTCGGCTCAAGCCTCCAGAAGTTAAAAGTACTTTGAGTTCAGATGATTCTTTGCAGTTTAGGCTAATCTGAAGGTAATGAGCTCAGGCTGGATACCCCACACCTCAACATCATTGGGCTACCAACCATTTCTTGATTTAAGTGAACTAATGCTATTGATAGGACAGAAGATTAATTTAATTGTTCCTTATTTATATTACATTAGCATCTAGAAACACAAGAAAGTGCTAGTCATGTTGTACTTGACACCATTTATAAGTATAATAAGAGGCTACCTCTGTCCCAGATTATATTCGCATCAAAACAGTCAACAGGCAAAGGGCAGAAGTGGAAAAGAAAGTTGAATAAGCTGAAGTAGCTACCCAAGGTCATGCAGCAGACCACTGGCAAAGCTGATGTCTCCTGGTTTCCAGCCTCATGCTGTGCCTGCAGATTCAATGTATATTGCTGGCACTTCTGAAAGGGATAGTAAAGCAGCACTAGTCAAAAGCCTAAGGAGTTTGATGACAAACCATAACATCTATCTGTCCTGCAGTTAACCAGTTGCATATTTATCCCCTTGAAAACAAATGGGGAGGAAAGCAAGCAGCCTATAAAGCAAGCTAGCCCCTGACTTCTGAGGCGTGATACAGGAGTGTGCAGTTCAGAGCTCATCACAGCAGCTACGGTAGCCAAGTATTTTGGGTGATTGCTGTTGCTACGCGTGCAGATGGTCTGGTTTGGCTGCGGTGGGACAGAGGGCTGGGACCAGCAGATAAGCAGCACCAGAGATAAATCTGCAATGAGCAGTTGTAGCTGTACTATGATTTTTTTGTCCCGCAGTATTTATTATTCTGTTCAGCTGTGCTGCAGGGGCTTGGCCCTGGAGGTTTGCAACAGTGAACTAATATTAAGTCTGTCACAGAGAGAAATCTGAACTGTAAAAGAGCTAAAGCTATTTTTATATGGTTCAGGGGTGTGTCGGAGGAAAAAGGATGGGGTAAAATCTACTTCATTTTAGGCTAAATTCAAACAGAGAGATTTAGAAAGCATACAAAAATGTGAATTGTGTCAGATCGATACAAACTAATAAAGGTTAGCAGACAATTATGGCAGGAGTGGCAATAACATTTCTGGTCTCAGTGCCAAATGAAAACAGATTTCTCTTAGTAGCTCCACTGGAAGAAATAATCTCTTTCTAATTAAAAAGAGCTGGAATGCAAGTATGGGATGTTATGGCAAATATCCATAGCTGAGGCACCATTAGACTTAAAGCCTAACTGGGCAATACTAAAGAAACTTTCTAGCTCTAAACACTATGCGTTACAGAACTAGAAAATAAAATGTGCCTTTGGAGAAGTGTATGTGTAGAATATGATCCATACCAAACTATAATTAAGGCTGCGTGTCCAGCTTTGTCATTAGCTTTTCCTAACTTGAATGCTAAAGTGTTCAAACTTGACAATGAATTGAAGAGGTAGGAGAGGAGAGGAGACATTTTAGCTTCCAAATCTTCTAAACAGAGCCTCATGAATAGAAACCAAACTTGTAAATTAGGTAGGCCCAAACTATCAGGACTGATTGTCCCTTCACATCATCTCTGGTAGCTGAGGATCCCAGGATGTCATCTTGGACCGTAGTCACTATGCTGACTTCTTTGGGAATCAGGGAAAATAAGGCCCTTCATCTGTATTAAGGAAGATGCCTATGTTAGTGTTTCTGGCTTGACAAATTTGTATTTAACAACAAATTTAACTAACAAATTATGTTATTTAACTCTTGTTTAATCACTGCTTTCATGACTGAATATCTCTTCAGCCAGCAGAGACTGCTTCTGAGGTAATCCAGACTTTTGTGATCCAATACAACTAGCAGATAAATCAGACTCTCAACCAATGTCATAGTGTATTCCAGTTTAGTAGACTACTTAGTATTTGATTCTGAAGTACGTCACAGTATTTGGAACATATTTCAGACAGCGATATCTCTTGCTGCTGGTTTTAGCATAGTACTCTAACTGAGATTAATTTTATTGTGGTTCAGAGGTTCAGTCGGTCCAGTTCTCTCTGAGGCAAACTGGCACAGCTCCACTGACTTTGGCAGATTTTGGTTTTTAGTCAAACAGATTAAATTTTAGAGGGTCATTCTGATACTTGCCTTTGAGTAGGACTTTAGTATGTATGCATTCCTTAGGTCTCTCCACATGGGGCAGAAACAGGCTCAGTGACAGAGTAAAGCTGCTTCTGCAGAAAAGTAATATTCAGAAGTGGTAAGAGGGTCAGGAACTGACCTTAAGGAGCTATTCAGCATGGAAAAGGCTGAAATTATCAGGCCTACAGTAAGAAAAGTCTGTTTATTGGAACAAGAGGTGCAACACTGAGAGCTTTCCAAACCTTTCTGTGTGTCTCAGAGGGTTATGTGGCCAAATTAAGCAAGGACTTGATGTTTTCACATCTCCTCCCTATCAGTGTCCTGCAGCTGAAGTTGGTACACAGCTGAGTGTTGCTGTGAGGGATGAGCAATCGCATATCTCTGTGGAGTAGTTGAAGACGTGGCTGTTCCTGGCCATCTGTCCCCCAAAAGTGAGTGTTCCCATAAGGGAAGCAGGACAGAGCTGTGGCCACAGACATCATCTTCACTGTCCAAACGCACTTTGCTTTAGCTATTTAGCTGAAAGTATGCTTCAGCTAAAAACACCAGGTTGCAATTGCAGCAGCTGAGGGGTGGGTGGGCACAGCTCTACTTTTGCTGCCCCTGCTGTGAGGCCAGGCAGTAACATGCAAGCAGAAGGCTGAGAGAGCAGCGAGGGGCATGTGGGCACCTTACGAGAGGGCAGGCGTTAGCTTCAGTGCATGCACTTCCGAGCCTCAGCAACATCCTGATGCTACACTTAGTCAAGAGTCCCAGCAGGAGCATCTAGATGTCAAAACAACAGCAGAACAGTAGACAACCTTGCACGAAGGCTGTCACGTCCTGCTAGTGATGCTCCCAGCTGCAGCTGTCTTAGCAGCATGGTATTACAGGTCAAACATCAAAACATCTCCAGCCAGCTGGCATAAAACTAGCATCAGGCACTTTGGCCCGCAACAAACTTTGTATTGTTTCTCACAGCAGAGTTCAGTGGGGCTCTTCTGGACCTGGCCAGCATCAGAAGTCCTCTCACCCTGCCTCCCACCTCCCTGCTCACTGAAGGAAGCTGGCTATTTCTAGCAGTAGTTGTCAAATGGCAATAGCAGACTAAACGGCTGGCTGGGAGACAGAAAGACAATAATCATTCACTGTAGGAATCTCATGAATTATCAAGTCCTGTCCCTGTTCTTAACAGGCAACCCTGACACATCATCCCTTTCACAAACCAGCCAAACCTCACCTTAAGACAATTTGGCTTTTACCCTGTCTACTTCTCTTGGGAGGCTGTTCCATAACTCCACATTTCTCATGGTTAGAAATCATCTAATTCCCAGTTTAAATGTATTCCTAGTCACTTTATATCCATGTGCTTCTTTCTGATATTTTAAGCCCACCAGCTCAATTTGATTTTTTCTTTACCAGGGAAAATTCAAAACGAGCAAGATGTAGTAAAGGAGGCTAAGCCTGGACCTCTTCCATTCTACTTGGCCTAACGGTGTTGTGATATGACTGAACAAATAGCATGGATGCAAAAATATAATGTGAATCTTAAAGTTGATTTGCAAAGAATTTTTGTTAATTGAGCCTATCCCCTTATTAGGTGCTTTACAGTGTGTAAAAAGGAGCTGAAAAAGAGATTTGTTGGCCCTGGAATGTCCCATTGGACATTAAAATGTCACTGCTGGTCATCTCCAGTTTCTCCCTGGAAGACCATCTGGATACCTCCAACCATGTGCATTATAATCTCTTAACTGTGAAATACTTCATGAAGTTTTATTCTCTTTCTACTGTCTGTTATTTGTTGGAATTAACTAGATGCCTAAAACTATATATTTTGACAATCTACCTAGGAGTCCTTTCCTCCTCCTCATCCAGCCTCCTGGGTGGTTCAGCATGGCCTTTGCTATTTCAGCATTTAACAGGTTTCCCATGGTTTTCAAACTCTCAAGAACTGAATTTGTAAAACAAAACCAAATCAAGCTAAATGGAGAAAAACACTTCAAAAAATAAAAAGCAGCACTCTTCTCAAAGAGTAAAGACAATCAGACACACAAGTCAACTTATTTCATTTTCAGAGTACATTCCATTTCTATAATGCATTAGTTATTTTAGCCTGTTTATAAACATATCACGGATTTCATATCATAACAATGGGTTCACTGCTCCATACCTTTCGTTTAACTCTCTGCAGGTTTTTCCTTCCTTCACAGTCAACAGAGCAGGAACAAATTAGCTATTTTTCATCTTTAGGAGCTTCAGTAGAAGAGAGGTAGTTCTGTTTGAATTAATCTCGGGTGACATTAAGATAGGAAGAGTGATTTGGCTAAATACATGTCTCCTTTGCTTGCTTTGCTGATGGTAACAACAGTTGTTAAAGCCTGGGTCTGGTTCTGTTCTCACTCACCTGACTATAGCGGGTTGAAGTCAGTGGAAGCAGTTGTGGTATAAATAAACGAAGTCAGCATGGTGTAGGGACGGGAGGAGGTGTAGGTATGGCCCTCACTGGAAACACTCTACTGGGATTTCAACCATTGAGGCTACAGAATGGGGCCAGATCTGCTCTGGTAGCTCAGCAGAGACAAAGCTACTGGGTCAGATTGAGGGCTACCATACTGCAGGGATGCAGCATATACTTGCTCAAATGGTTTAAGCTAAATTAAGTGACTGCAATTCCACTAGTGCAAGGACTTTGCAGCCCAGTGCAACTGGACATTTGCACAAGACTTCTAACCTTATAGCAGTACCTGCTGAAAGAGTTATTGTCCTGCTATGTACTACTGAGCCCTAAGGAAATAACTGCCTGAGGAATTCCCTGGGGGCTTGACTCTCCTCTCACCCAAGCTGGTGAAGTGCACCCAGTGATGTGAGCGGAGGAAGAGAGATGTAAGTACAGGCAGAGTGAAGTCCTGTAAATTTAATCTTCTGATATGCTTGTCAAACACGCTGCAGGGACCTACTGAGATATATTTAATAAGATCTGGGAAAAACGTTGCTTAATGTTATGACTAAAGCTAAGAAAACAGTGGAGGAGTACATAATTTCATATCAGGCGACACAGTTGCATTCCCCCACACTCCTTGCAAGTGTAGAACTGTGCTTTATGGTTTGCTTTTTGCCTTTCTGTTGCGGTTTAACCCAGCATGCAGCTAAACACCACACAGCCATTCGTTCACTCCCCCTCAGTGGGATGGGGGAGAGAATAAAAAAAAACCCAAAAAACCAAAAAGGATAAAACTCATGGGTTGAGATAAAGCCAATTTAATAGGACAGAAAAGAAAGAGAAAATACTAATAATGATAAAAGAATATAACAAACAAGTGATGCACAATGCAATTGCTCACCACCCGCTGACCGATGCCCAGTCAGTTCCCAAGCAGCAGAACCCTGGCCAGCTATTCCCCTAGTTTATGTGCTGAGCATGACATCATATGGTGTGGGATAGCCCTTGGGTCAGTTGGGGTCAGCTGTCCCGGCTGTGTTCCCTCCCAACTTCTTGTGCACCCCCAGCTGCTCGCTGGTGGGGTGGGGTGAGCAGCAGAAAAGGCCTTGACTTAGTGTAAGCACTGCTCAGCAGTAACTAAAACATCAGTGTGGTATCAACATTGTTCTCATCTTAAATCCAAACCACAGCACTATACCAGCTGCTAAGAAGAAAATTAACTCTATCCCAGCCAAAACCAGGACACTTTCAAAGTGGCTAAAGCCTCCTATCTTTGGTTTCTGCTAATTAGAAGTGGTGAAAACATTGTAAACTGGAGATTTCTTTCCCTGTAATCCTGAGTAAGGGACAGAAATAAACAGTTGGTGATTTACTGCCAGCTGCAGTCTTCTTTTGCTTTTTATCTGCTTGCTTGCCTGCATCAAGGTGACAAGCAAAGTAAAATCCTGTTTTGGTACAGCTCAAGATCTGTGGGTACAAGAATACATCGTCAACAGAACTGTGAATATTTTTTAAAAATGATACTCAGAAATTACAACTTCTGTGGCCATGTTTATTGTCCTAAATTATTTCTGGGATCTGCTGACAGACATCAAGCACTTTGATTTAGACCCCTGCTTTGCTTTCACTGTCTCTGATTAAAAACATAAACCCGCTGTTGGCAGGGGAACACTGGCGCTGGTTATCTCCATCAGGCAGGGCCTCCTCCCCACCGCTGTGGGCAGGAGAAGGCAGCGGCGCCGATCCATGTGCTAGCCTGAGCCCACTCGCATGGCACAGCAGCAGCAGGAGAAAATACAGAGGGCTTAAGAAATGGCTATGTAGTCTGCATTTCAAGCTGTGTGGCCATGGCTCTGAGGCAGCCACTGCCTGGCAGCTGTTGGCAGCATGCACGGCGGCTCCGACCAGGCTGCACAGGGGCTGTGCAGAGCTGGCAACGTGAGGCCTATAAATAACAGTGATGACAGTTATTACAGTCAGCAATGAAAGCACAGTGTTTCGTGTTCCCTTGGATTTCAGTCATTTATTCATTCTTGCCTTTTCCAGCTTCTCAGCTCTCGGTAGAGACTCACGGCAGTGTCATTAGCTGAGGGTATGCAGCCTCAGATCCCCAGCAGGGACTAGCAGGGAGCGACAGGGAGCGGGCCCGGTGCGGGCAAGGGGGATCTCCAATTCCTGCCATGCTGAGGACTCATGCTGAAAGAACAGGAGGGCACATTCAGGGTCATGCAGCCCTCCCCAGTTCAGGGACCTCATTTCGGCCTTTGCTCTGCATCCTGTGCTTGGCTCCTGCAGTGAACTGGAAATGTCAAACCAAGACTTGCTGTAAGAGGTGCTCACCCAGCTGCACTCTTGGTAGACCAGCTCTGAGAGTCAGTGCAAAACTTTGGCCCAAACATTTGCAGAAGATATTTTGCTTTAGTTATTACCATTATTTCTCTTCTCCTTCCAGCTTTGAGCAAGTTTTTAGTACATCAAACATTTGGAAAGTGAAGCCAAAATCCCAATGTTGCATTTCCATCATGGAAAATAAGTTTTCTGATCTATTTTAACCTTCAGTCTTGTGATGCCTCCTAGGTATTTTTGCATTCTAGTCATTTGACTGTGTAAGTGGGAAAAATCAGTGACAGTTTCAATTCAATATCACTAACAGAATTCAGCTGGTGACTAAGAGACAGCCACTTCTTTTTTTTTTTTTTTTTAAAGATCCTAAATACTACAATGATAGCTGAACATATAAGAAAATACACTTCTGCTGTTGTTAAATCAAGTAATGATCTCATTTGGGAGGTAGGCACAAACCTCCAAAATGCAAACCATTTCAAGGTTGAGTGTATTACTCACAAAGGCAATAGAATTAGTCTGCTTCATGATGACTTCTGCCTGAGTGTCCTTCATTCCTCTGGGCACCAGAACGCAAGTCACTTAAAATTTCAGTCTTGGGACTGGAAGATAATGGTCACTTCATACAGACTCCCTACACAACATCAAGAAAGTTATTAGTAGTGACAAATGTCACTGTATTTCCACAACCTATATTTTTTTTTTTTATATTTCTTTTTATCTAACTAAAACATTTGCATAGTTAAATAATAAGAGGGGAAAAAAAAAACCATTTGCCTGCTGGATTTTTCTTTTTACAAAATAGGCATAGTAAGTTGGCATAGGTCAGTGTGGTGGGTTTTGTTTGGTAATATGCATGAATTTTGTAAGCGTGCTTAAATTCGTGATGCCCATTCAAAACAAACAAACAACTGACTATATTCTCCATGGAGAAGCTGTTGGACAATGAAGAACCAGAAAGAGCTTTGCTGTGGGTGCAGGAAGTCTTGCTGGTTACTGCTTGTTAAACTTGGTGGGTGACTTCATGCTGGTTGAGCTAAAGCCCAGGCAAATCTTGTTGCACTGCCAAAGCAGCAGCAAAGGTGAGCTGGAGCTCCCTGTCAAGCAGGAACCAGTACAGTCCCGTTACTCTGTAAATAAGCTGTCCCAGTCCTGTCATTGCTCCAGTAAAGCCACTGTTGAAGGGGAGCTTCAACAGCCTGTGATTGCCTGGGAAAGCAAATGCCAAGGAAAGTCTCCTGATCTTGTCCTATAGGTTTTAGATCCCCTGTGGCATTTTACAAGGGTATGCTGTAAAGCTCAGAGGTCCCACTATTCCAGTAATTGTGCTTCAAAACATACCAGAAATGGTCTTTGTTAATTCTCTGTGAAAGTATTCACAATTTCTCTCTCTGCTTTCCCCTGCTAAAACCATCAGACAGCAGCTCTTCTGTGTCTTGTGTTTTATTATGCGGTGTAAGCTCAAAGGCTGAGAAACCTTTACCCACTGAGATCAATGGGTAAACTTATACTATTTACCTCCTGCAAGGTGGGACAAACTTGAGTTTAATTTGTGCCAAGGTCCTTGCCAGATGAAATCTTAGTAAGAGTTAGTAATAGTTACCTGTGGCCCAGGCTGATAATGTCAGCTCTACTGACTTTATCTCCACCAGATAGTTGTTTTACTGAATGAATCACAGATGTCACTGTGGATCTTTGTCACGGGAGAATGAGAAGAAATTGGTGTGAATGCTTTCCAGGCTAGTTATGGGTAAGCAGAGTAAATGATTTTTAGCATCTTCACCATCTAAATATACTCATATCACTTGCAGAGAGACAACGGGAATGGAAAACTGTGTTATTCTTGTGTTACAACTGCATTTCTCGGGTACGGCTCTCGGGAAAGAAGCGTGCAACAAAAAATCCACATTAAACTCTACCCGCTGTCAGCGTCCCCCAGCACAGTCACGCCAACCCCTCTGGGGGAGCAGGTCCCACTGCCACAGGGGGTGAAATCCAGCCTGTGCCCACGGTGGGAGGTGGGGTGTCCAGCTCAGGCTGAACCAACCCACCTGGCTCCTAAGTGCCCCCCACAATAACCCCCTCTGGGGCCCTGGGGCAATGGGTGCCACTGCTTTGCCTCTGGGTCCCCCCCACTGTCCTGCCCCACGGGCCCTGGGTGAGACAGCCCCCCGAGTGGGGTGCAGGCTCGGGGACATCCCTGTGATGGCTGGGGACTGTGGCGTTCTTTGGGCTGTGCCAAAGCTGGGGTGGCAGGGAGAGCGTGGGGCCTGAAATGCCGCGTGGGGCACAGTTCGAGCGCCTTCAGGGAAGGTGCTAGGCTCAGGCAGAGGGGAGCGCAGGAGCCCGCTAGAAATGTTTTGTAAACCCACCACCCTACTCATTATTTCACAGAAAAATAAGCTGTTAGAGGGAGCAGAAAACAGTATGCTCAAACTCTCCTGCCTGCTGTGTGAGTGTAGCCTAGCACTGCTTTTTTAAATAGAGGCTTTCACAGCAAAATGAACCGTTTCAGAAAAACAAATCAGCTTTTATGTTTCGCTTTTCCTCTGATGCTGTTGGAGAAATGCATGTTTGAAAAGAAGGATCTTCACAAATCTGGTGCCCCTCCTATGTTTTTTGACTCTCCCAAGTGAATGTGTTTCATTTCAATTGTAAAAGAAAGAGACGCGCAAAAGAACTACAGGGCGAGCAAACGGGAAAGCCTGGGAGGGCACACGGTGTGCCTCTGCCTGTACCGTGCTGCCCACGAGGCTTTCCTTCTGCCTGCACGTAACCTTGGGGATGAAATACCAGTTGAACTCTCTGTAGAAGACAGCGCGCTTGGAAATGTAAAAATACTTCAATCTATATCATACCCCCGCTTAGGTACCCCACTGTGGGTGTCGGGCATGCAGTGGCCTGTTGTGCAGAATTGACTCAAAGCCCTCCGGTTCAGCATTATGATCACTGGCAACAGCCACAGGACATTAGGAACAATAAACCAGTTGTATCCTCTTAGTAACTCTTGCCTTTAATACTTAACAACTGGTTCCAAAAAAAAAAAAAGGTTAAACACATCACCCAGACTAATCTATGCTTAGAAATTGAGGCTTACAGACAAAACTTTGTTCAAGAGTCTTCCAGTATGGTTTTTGACAAAACGCATGAGTTCCGTTGGCAGAAATACTGTTTGAGTACAGTAATTCATTATATTGAGAATAATACCAGTGTTTATACTAGTGAGGACTTTTGAGGATCAGCCAAATACTCTCTGCTTGGCTTTAGCAGATATATGCTATGGCAATCCCTCCCTGAGGTAAGGGACACTTCGATCATTGCTGTCCCACTGTGTTATAAATTATATGAAAAAACCCTAGGCATTATGCCAAACAGAGTTGCTCTGTGTAAAATGAATACAAAAAACCACACTATGTCTGCTTAAAGAACTTTGTCATTTTTCTTGTGAAAAATAAAAACGAAGAAGGTTTCCTTCTGTAAGTGACATGCATCCAGTATATCCAAACTGGGCAGAATTAAGTTCCAAATGGAAAGCAAGGAACAAGACTCCTCCCAGAGCACACATAGCATTTTTAACTTACTTTTTTGAGCACATGCAACGTAAAGCTCTACATTTCAGAGGAATGCATGTCACTTCATGAAGCAGCTGTGCAGACCTGAAATAAGAACCAGTATTAACTGAAACTGACTTTCTTCAGTAACAGGGGTGCTTGCCTCTGTCCCTTACTGGCCTTGTCACATTTTTTGTCACCAGAGCAACGCATGAGATGACCTGCTGTTACAGCTTCTGCGAATCCATCCTGCTTTCAGCTGTTAATAAAGAAGCTGAGAATATCTTGCCTGAAACACAAACACCCCCAAACCTTTGGGACTTATACATACATGGTTATCTTTTATGAGACGTTTCCCCTCTGGAGCCTGAAAAGCCATGACATGAAAGGCTGCGGCAGCTGTCGCTTTGGTTGCCATAGGTTATACCCCCCCCTTCTGGCTTCACTGACTTCAGTCCCCCTGGGCCCCCTTGAAAGCGTTGACTGAAACTGCTGCTACAAAGCTTTGCCACATCCGAGGCCGCGAACGAAAAGGTTATGCTGGGGGAGAAGGGTGATGATGGAGGTGGGGAGGAAGGGGGAGGTGGAGGGAGCTTTCTTACCGGCTGCTGCCTCCTCCCCAGCCAGACGTGCTGGCCCTGACACCCCTTGACCTCATCAGCTGAATGTGCATTTCCAGTTAGCTTCTGGGAACTCTTCACGTGCACCTGCACTAGCTGATGTGCACTGGCCTTTGAGGGAAGCGA
The DNA here is from genome assembly GCF_965183815.1 of Platalea leucorodia. Taxonomy (NCBI): domain Eukaryota; kingdom Metazoa; phylum Chordata; class Aves; order Pelecaniformes; family Threskiornithidae; genus Platalea; species Platalea leucorodia. The sequence goes on along the minus strand of NC_138828.1, from coordinate 30,603,828 downwards.
AAGAGCAGATTTCAGGCTCCTGATGATACGGTTTTACTTCAGCCATAAGGAAAAGAGCATGAGTAGGAAGAAACGGAGGGGAACCGTAACAAATTAAGATGGTATTTCACAGCAGCCTGCTATCAACCAAAGATCCTGGCCCTGTTTGTTTGATGTTTTTAGACTCCTGATTTTTGAGGAAGTCACCACAGTAGCTGAACTGATCGATCTTTCTATTGCTAAGGAATTGCAAAACAGTAAGCAGTCAGTATTATTGGAATAAATGTATGTTGACAGCTATTAGCCCAGAGAATTATTAAGCATGCAAATCTGAAGAGCCCAATGTATTGGCTCCAGAAGCATAATCCCTGTGCATTAGTCTCTCTAAGCAGTGGTGACATGATCGAACATTATGGATCCTAGCAGGCTATTACACAGGCTATCTGACCCACAAATTACACTCTGAAAGTGCTTGATATCAGCCACAATAGTTCTGCAGCAAATAGTAGAAATCAGCTGTGCATGTTATACCATTCCCACAGTGCTTACATGTGAGATATGGGGAACTTCTTGAGTTGCTTCGCTATTGCACCCTTTTTAAAAGCCTCAGAGCAAGTATTATTTTTCTCAGGGTTCCTTTCAAAACAGTGTTACTGACCACTCAAACTCTGGGCTTTTAACGAGGCGCAACAGCAGTCACACTTCTGTGGCAGCACCATTTGCACCTTCAGTCCCTGGTGGCAGCGTGAGAAGCCCAACCTGCCTTTCAGTGTCGCCCTTCCTACGACATTTCTGCAGAGCACAAGGCCGTGGGCACCCATAGCGAGCAGCAGCCTCCCACCAGCTTGATACACTGGGAAGCACCCGCCCCGCCAGTTTGCATTCAGATGTGGTTACTGAGTGTCTGAGTATCTTGCCAGCAGTCCTGAAAACATTAGCAGGTACTTAGTATTCAAAATCCTCTACAGGTTGTGAATTGCTAGCAGGCAAAAAAATGAGGAGTTGGCCTTCCAAGAACTGAGTCTGTCTGTCCCAAGAACTGTTTCTTCGCTACATTTTTCCATCAAACTCACTACTCCTCAATATAACAGTTCCCATAGGCTTGAGCCCTGGCACCTCTCTTGTCAGAACGGAGCCAATACGCTCACTTTGGACTTCCAGAACAACAAACGCAGCAGGGCAGCTGTTAGATTCATGGATTGATCTTTTCTCATCAGTGGGAACAGCATGAGCTTTTGGCTATAAGACATATATTTCTACATTCTCCAGTCCACAAAAAGAAAGATAAAAAATGCAAGGGAGTACGGATGGAGTAAACAGTCAATACAGGGTCTAGTTAGATTTTGATAAATCTATTTTATTACCTCAGGGGGCTTTTGTGGTTTGTACCTGGGACTAGGCATGCTTTGGCCATACAAAACACTTGCCAACACTGAATTTCTGAACTGTTGTGGAAGGATACCTGGCTAGATAGTTTTAAGGAGGGAGAGTGGCTTTCCCAGATTTGTAATTTGGGGCTCTTTAGTCAAAATGAATGTTACAGTAACAGCTAAGCCAGTATCACACTCGTCACTTTTTATAGTTTCACCCTACTCCAAACATTTCCATTTCCAAGTGCCAGGTGGCATGCAGGGGGACGAGAGGTGTTTGAGGCATTTGGCGATGCGGTGTGGCAGACAGGCGCGTGTGTCCGGCCGTGTAGTAGGGAGGCAGCAGTCGGGGAGGACCCCGAGGCCGCTGTGTGTACAGCTCTCGCACAGCAAGTGCAGCACCGCCTCCGGGAAGGCCCTGAGCAGTTGCACCCTGCCTTGCACATTTTAGCAGAGGAGAGAAACTGTGTGAGATGGAGAAGAGCAGTGAGGCAGAGGCCATGGATTTTCACATGGGATATGCAAGACTCGACAGACTCACTTTGTTTCCGAAAAGCACCTGAGCAGCGCTTGTCGCAGCCACCGCAGCCCTGTGGCAGGATCAGTGAGACTGCGGATGAGGCATGACTGCTGCTTATCTGACCAGCCACAGCTAACTGATGCCACCTGAACCAGGGTGCGCACACGTCCCACTCCTCCTGCATCTCTTCAGAAACACAGACTTGCACAGAGGGATGCTCCCCACAGAGGACTCTGTGAATCTAGCCTCTTGTTTCAAAACCAATTATAAAATGGCATTATAAACCTCCAACAAGCCATGTTATTGTTAGCAGAACAGTCTTCAGGTGCTTCTAGAGCACAAGTCTTACAATGACGGCTGAGGGAGCTGGGGTGGTTCAGCCTGGAGAAAAAAAGAGGCTGAGGGGTGACCTTATCGCCCTCTACAACTACCTGAAAGGAGGTTGTAGCGAGGTGGGGGCCGGTCTCTTCTAAGTAACAAGTGATAGGACGAGAGGAAACGGCCTCAAGCTGTGCCAGGGCAGGTTTAGGTTGTATATTAGGAAAAACTTCTTCACCGAAAGGGTAGTCAGGCATTGGAACAGGCTGCCCAGGGAAGTGGATGAGTCCCCATCCCCAGAGGTATTTAAAAGATGGGTAGATGTGGTGCTTAGGGACATGGTTTAGTGGTGGACTTGGCAGCACTAGGTTAACGGTTGGATTTGATGATCTTAAAGGTCTTTTCCAACCTAAATAATTCTATGATTCTACTTCTAACACCAAGTCGTTTACAAGCACGCAGCTGCTAAGTGGGCATACAGCCTGTTGTTTCCCCCATGGGCCCCAGCAAGAGTATCTAAAATAGGTGATGGGTGGGCAGCGGCACAGTTTGCAGCTGCAGGAGCACACAGCCCAACCAGGAGAGGCTCGGCAGGCTCACCCTGCTGCCCGCAGGCACGGCTCTCTGGGGACATAATTGCATCGGAGTTATGAGGGAGAAGGGGTAACAATCTGGCTGTGGCAGCAGCGGTAATAAACAAGAGCAGCTGTCTCCCTCAGCGGGGATAAAAGACAAGTAAAAACTGCCAGACAAAAGCAGAAGAAATTCCCTTCTGTGCCAGTTTTTTTGCATCAGCCCAAAGGGGACTCAGAGCAGAGCAGGTTCTGATCACACCTGTGACTTTCTTCTTACCAAGAAACTTTCGCTTAGCTCTTCTTGCCACCAGATTCGTTAGAGTCTCTTTTTTCCATTTCTCTCTAAGTCCTTTCTTTGCGCAATAGTTTCCTATCCCAAGAGTCTACTTCTTCGGGGCCCAGCTCACATACCTCCTTTCCCTCTTGGAAAGAAGCACATCTACAGTCTCCCCCTGATTTGAATGGCTCTTTCCAGGTCAGGAAGCATTCCTGGGTCCTTAGCCTTCAGCAAAGATTTACATAATATGTCTAAAATACTGTCGAAATAACGTCTAGTCTAACTGAGGACAACAGAGCTAAAGCCCTACTTCAGATTAATAAAGCATGTTTAAATACCTCACTGAATGAGGACCTTATTTCCTACAAACATTTTTTTCTTTCATCCCCATTCTATAGTCACCGATTTCTGTTCCAGTCTGAGACACTTCCTTAGCGTTGCAATAGACACTGTATTTTTTCTGCCCTTGGAGCAGCATATCGGGTATTTCTTGTGTATTTTCTCTCTGTCCGTGTCTGTGTTAACTCCCCTTTTCTGTGTAACCGAGAGCAAAGAAACTAATTTTTAAGCCAATGTTGCCCTCTAGTGAACAATGAAATACATACAAGCAGCTCCACTTTTCCGAAAAGAGGTGGGCTGCAAGAGAGCTTTGAGCCTTTATTTTCATTGAGTGGAGCTATGGCATTGAAGTTTTGGGGAGAAATTCAGCTGAGGATAGGGGACTATGTGGAGGCCCAAGTACTGAGCTTAAAGTTTATACGAGCACTGAGGCAAAGTACGGAGCCAAGGTTTAAAACGCTGTCCTTGTCAGGGCAGCAGGGACACACAGAGGGCATTACTCCAGCTGTATGGCTGGAATTGCCTCCAGGTAGGAGAGAAATGGTACGGGTCCTCCAGTGTAACCTGGTCTCCCACATATGACTGGCCTCCAGGCAAGAGAGAGTTGTGCGTCCCCTTCAGCATCGCTTCCAACTGCTGTTCTTATGCGCCACGTCTGCGCATCTAGCCACAAGGTGCAGAGGGCTGTTCCCTAACAGGGAGCCTCTGTGGTGCGCGTGGCCTTGTGAGAGAGAAAGGTTTGCTGTCCTGGGAAAAAGGCGTCCTTCTTGCAACCTATTTCCTTTCAAACCACCAGGAAGTCACTCTTTATGAAGAGTACCTTCTCACAAACTGTTAGTGCAAAGTCAGTGCAAACACCCTTGTTCTTGTTTTGCAGAATGAGCAACCCTTAACTGGTGCGTGATGGTTTCGCTGCCCTCTGCATGGTTTCATTCGCATATAGAATCATAGACTGCTTTGGGATGGAAGGGACCTTTAAAGGTCATCTAGTCCAGCCCCCCCTGCAATGGGCAGGGACATCTTCAACTAGAGCAGGTTGCTCAGAGCCCCATCCAGCCTGGCCTTGAATGTTTCCAAGGATGGGGCATCTACCACCTCTCTGGGCAACCCGTTCCAGTGTTTCACTGCCCTCATTGTGAAAATCTTTTTATATAAAATTTATATAAATATGTGACTCCAGTGGTCTGTTAGGACCTTGCACAGCAGATGGGACTGGAAAGATGACCGAATCCTGCTCTTTGTGGAAAGGGTGGGCAGTTCATGTCTAAAAACCGGCCACCTGAGTGCAAGAAAATACAGGAGGCTAGTACTGTCATGCTATTTCAGGCAGCTGTGAACTTAGACTGGGATGTTACAATTCAATGCAGAGCTCTTTCCATAAATATTGAATGCTGGAAGATAAAGACAAAGGAGAAAAGCCAAGGCCAGTAGGAAGGAAGCAAGCAATAAACCCAGTAATTGTCTATATACACATGCAGAGCGTATGGGAAATGAGCTCAAAGTGACATTACAGGAAGGAAATTATGACTTGGCTGGTAATACAGAAATGTAATGAGATAAATCAGAGAGCTGAAATGTTAATATTGATGGATGCAATCTGTGCAGAAGGGACAAAGAGAAAAATGAGAAAAGGTTGCACTGTACATCAAAAGCTTGTGTGCAAGCTGTGCGGCATAGGTGGATAATGAAAAAAGTGGTAATGGTGATTTTTTATGAGTCAAGATGAGAAAGAGACAATATAAAAAGAAACATACAGGTAGCTCCAGATATAGATCACTGACTTGGAATTAAAAGGCTGATAAACTGTGTCTGAAAAAGATATCGGAGCTGGCGGTGTTGCACAAAGGTGAGTATGATGGAGTCATTGTCACTATACTGACATCTGTTATCCATACAAAGAAGAATATTGATTATCAGTGCACTATGGAACAGATTCCCATTTTCAAAAAGTCACTGAGAAGTAAATTCTTTCTGAATCCAACATTGCCCACTAGGGAAAACATTCTCGGAAGTAGTAATTCATGAACCACTAATGTTCGTTGTATTAGTCCCAAGCTAGAGACACCAATGGTCTTCACAATCTGTGAAGGTAAGACGTAGTTATAATGAGCAGTAAGATAATTCTTTCTTGAGGCTTCTATACTGACAGAACAGTCTACAGCTAGGTTCCTCTCTTCTTTAAACTCAGTCGCTCTTAAAATCAATGGTAAGAGTATTAACACTAGATGTCGTAGACGTTTGCTGAATCCTATGGCTTGCGCAGTAATATCCCTCCTATAAAACTGCAGGTTATTCCAGGTTTTGAAAAGCACTGTTTTTAACATCCCTTTTGAAGGTATTCCACCTCGCATGGGCTGAGTATAAATGCAGAGCAAGAGCGATGCTATAGTGAAAGGCTGGAGTGCTTGACTGAAAAGAAAAGGCTTGGTTTCTAGTCCTTGCACTGCTGAACATCTAATACAAAAATACTCAGTAGAGCAGAGCTGGAACCCCATGTTGCCTTCTCCCCGTTAAGTATGCAATCCAGTAGGCTTTTACTGGCACCAATGACTCTCTATAATTATTCTGAAGCCTGACTGCCTTTTGAAGAAGAGCAGCTCTTGTCTTCTTTCATCCCAACATGCTTTGCACATAGGCTTTGTTGCATATTCCCTGTGATGGTTGAGATCCCCTCAGAGCACTGAATTCACATCTCCCAAATCTTGGTTAAATGCTCTGTGGGCTGGGAAACTGGTAATGAAGGCATCGTTGAGATGTCATCAACTGGTGGTGATAGCATCACCACCAGATGTGCGCTGTGTGGCGTCCAGTGGGTCTTTGAGAATGCCTGTTAGCTCAAGTCCCCACAAAATGCACACACAGACAAATACACACTCACCCCAGCAGGATCTTACTGACAAAAATCTGAGACCAATTTCAGGCACTTCCAAGATTATGCGTGAGCTTTGGGGGCTCTGAAGATCTGGGTTTAGCTAGCACTGGCTTTTAAATAGTAAGCAAAGATTTCTGGCATAAATATTTTTATGCTGCAAAGAGTAAGAAATTAATTGTTAATTTGGTAAATGGAACATTTATATTGCCTTACTCTGATCGTGATTATTGTGATAGTTTTTACTTATATGTTAGTGGCTATAAAGAGGTAGAGTGAGAAAATTGTTGTGAAAGAAAGTAAGAAAATCAGTTGTGAAATAGGACAAGAGAACTGTAGAGAAGACAATACAGTGGTAATTGGGCTGTTTGAATAATGACGAGAATAATTAATTGAATACACTACTTGGTTAATGGTGGGAATTATTTCCAACTCCTGATTATTCTTTAATCGCTTGGCTATATTTTATAGAAGAATAAGGGAATGTGCTCAAGAAAAACAGAGAAAAGAATACTAAAAAAGAAGGGAAACAAGAAAAGAAGCATAGAAGCCACGTTCCAATTCTGGTTACTTAGTATTGCTCTGGTGAAGTAAAGCAGCCATAAATCAGGCTTAACTGATTAAGATGGCTTTATAGATGCCTTGTGTCAACTGAACAGCACAGAGTAGCTAAAAGCACAGGTAAATCCAGCCATCCTTCTGGAAAGGAAAGGAATGATGTCCCAAGACCAGGGATTAACATTAAAATTTATAAATGCACAAATAGATGTTATGAAGGAAATTGCAAAAAGACCAACATAGAAATACTCTGAGATCATCAATAAAAAACCCAACAAACCACTCAACCACCAAAAAAAAAGCTGACATTTAAAGAGAAGAAAGAAGAAATCATTAAGGCTAGTGCACAGTAGCACATAATGACTGTACCTGTCTGTCAATAGCACAAGGTATTCAGCCGACATTTTGTGATATCACCAACTTAAATCTACAAGTAGCAAAATTATGAAGAAAGCTTTCATTTAAATAGTTACAGTTTTCAATTAATCGCCTTCAGCTACATTTCTGCCTCATTTATGTATGTTATCACACCTATTTGCTTCATGAAACTACTTTTGGAAAAGAAATAGAAAAGCAATTCTTCAATTGCACCTTGAGGTATTTCAGGGCACCAGATTCTGTATGTGAAGCTCGACATACTGACACCGCAGGTGTTGGCGTGCTTGCTGGAGAAAAGAACTGAGGCAATATTGGGAAACCTATCTGACCTCTTGCAACCAAACCAACTTGGGCAATTTGGCCTTATTTGTCATTAACCCATAGATGAACATGTCTGGTGTAAATCTGAGTAACGTATTTCAGCAGCTAGAGAAAAGCACAAATCTACTTATGGATATTCTGAGCGATGATAAATTGGCTTCATTCACTTCATGAATAATGTCTGGTTAATTCCTCCATTCAAACCATGTAGCATAATACAGAAAACTGCTCTATTTATTTAAGATTTGTATCAGAAATTCAGATACGAGTTCCCTTTCTTTATTTTTCTGACATCATCATGTTGTTCCTCTTATCCAGTTAAAGGGAAGACTCTTTTATTTTTGTGCTAGAACAGATCCAAAAATGCCTGACCTAGTCCAGAGAGCTCCACTGCGATACACGCTGTAAAAACGCATACCAAAGAATAATGCTAGTCACAACAATTTTACAGTTTAAATAGTGAAGAGAGACAAGCAGTGAAAAATGGCATCACTAAGAGCTGAGATGAAGAGGCCAGAACTATCAAGCGAGACAGATAGCTAGAAATGAAACACAAACCCCCGATTCCTAAGCCAGTGTCTCTCCCCTAGATCACACCACTACTTTCATGAGATTACTTTGGAGCTTTATACTGAATCCTAATGACCCAAAATATAAAGCCCTTCTTATTTAATGTTTTCTCAGCTTAAAATAAGACTTATATGTTCCTGCACAAGCACTAAATATCTGCTCTAGGAAACAGTGTTTTAGCCAGGGTGAACACAACGCTATTTCTAGTTTGGATGTGTCACACAGTACGATTCTGTTACTGTACCTTTTAGTGATTTTTATAACTTGTATATAATATTTTCCTATCATGGCAATAAACAGAAAATAACCTGCCCCAGTAAGGTTCAGCTCCAATAACCCCACCACAATAACACTATAAACTTTTATTCCAAGACAAAATATGATGCAGCTTATATCTACCTTCTGCAGAATACTTCCAAAGACAAGACAAAAGTAATGATTATAAAACCCACCTTTTTCTTTGGATGTGCAGGAACAGAGTGAAATACCAGGGTAAATTTGCAGTGGAGTAAAGGATAAAACATTAGCTCTGCATCAGCCCCACCACAGGTTGTGCCTGAAAGGCAGCTGTTCACTTTTAGTGTTTATGATTTTAAGCATAAATTACTGATGCAGGGACTGTATTTACATGGAAATTACATTCACCTGCACTGTGGGCTAATGACTTTCAGAAAGCTAAACTGAAGTCAGACACTCTTTGAGCTTCAAATATAAAAAATCACATGGCTTGGAGGATGCGCTTGCTCTCTTCGGAGTTGTACAAGAAATAGTTGATAATCATCTCAGATAATAAATGATGATTAGGAACAACAGGAAAATAAAAAGACCTGCAGCATTGTGCTGTGCAATACGTAGGCCAGGTCATTATATCACAGCTGTCATACTTGCAAGACTGTGAATAAAACCAAGAACAATAAATCACAGTAAATCACAGGCTCAGGCTTCCTTCTAGCTTGGGTTTGTTCCTTTTTTTTAAAAATTTTATTTGTTTGCTTGTTTGACAATGGAATTATGTAAAGACCATCTGTTGAACAGAATATATTGGGGGGTGTCACCCTACAAGATGCTGAAAGTCTTTTTTAATATAGAGGCTGTGAAAGTACTGGGTCCTTAAGCAAGAAATGCCTAGGAGATTAAACGACGCAATGCCTTATTACTGGGAGCTGGAGTAGAGGGCAAAATGTGTCTGTTTCTGCCAATGCACTGCATTTCAAAATCTAAATATAATAGGCTTAGTACTGAAGTCAAATTTTAACTGAAACAGAAAAGCAATGTTTTCTCTGATTCACACCCTGCAAGTTACATTTGTAAGGAGGTTTTAATGTACGTTCATAGAAAAATCCAATAATTGGTTCTTCGTATAATCACAAAGGCCTAATCCTGTGCTCATTAAAGTAATTGATAAAACTCTCACTGACGTCAATAGTGTGGGATTGAGCCCTAATACAGCATATTGGCTTCTGGACATATGTGTCACATGCGAAAGTTAATAAATGAAAAGCACAGAGAAATGTACAGAAGCTACTCAGAGGAACATCTTTTCAGAGACTGAATACCGTGTCTTTATCTCACAGACACACACAGGCAGACAAATGGCTGATCCAATCCAAGACTCCTCCTGTTCAGGATAATGGCGATGCCCTTAGTCAATGATGGGAGATGTAGTGAGGGAAAGGGAAAGCTTACAGATGTTCTTTAGCCCAATGAGAAGAAAACACACTTTTCTAAAATGGTGAAAAAGAAAACAGGAGTGCATAATAATTTTACCACCACATGACAGAGATGTTCTTGCAGAATCACATAAATTAATTACAGTATTGAATAAGCAACCTCTGACTTCATTTCTTGAAAAAGCAATTCTACATGCACAAAGACAAAGCTGAATAAGGGTTTAATAATTTAGGACCAGCTGACATGCTGAGCATAGTAACTGTAGCTTACACAATACTTTTTCACCCAGAATACTTCTCCTAGGTTAGTAAGTGCAGACCAGATGCTTTTCCAGTATAAACAGATGAAACAGCCTGGACTTTCACTGAACCATAGCAAACTGAAGCAGTTATGGATCTAGTAGCACCAGTAAGTTGTGGTTTACACTTCAGGAACTCCTCTCCAACTTTCTGACTTCTCTCTGCATCCTCTGCCTTCTTGTTTGAGATTCTTCCACCCGGTGTGGCTTTTATCTTTAGCCTGGTAACACATTTTCATTCCTCTACTTGCTCTGAGGACCCAACATACCAGCTGTGTCTCTGCACTCTTTATTTTCTCCAGCTGAATTCAATCCAGCTTCCATAGTAGGCTGAATTCTGGGCTTAGGTAAAGCAACAGAGTGTAAATTCATTTATGTTGATATTTTTATTTAGATTTAAATGAGGACAACTGAAGACAGCAGTCAACCTGCAAAACTCTGACTTCCTTTTTTAATATTAATCATGTTTGTTATAATAATGCCTAAAAGCTAACCAAAAATGAAGTTCCATTGTGCCAACCCTGTATAGAAATGGTCTTTGTTCTGAACCTCTAGTCATCTGAATGATCTTTGGCATTTTTCCTCCCACATCTTGTATTCTCAACGATTTATAAAAACTAGTGTAATAACTGTCTTTTGTTCCTTCATACTGTGTGAATAGGAAGCTAGCCTCATCAACAGTCATGAAATGCCTCCTTTCTCTCACTTTCAATCATTCATAAATCCCATAAAACCCCACAATCAAATGCTCTTGCAGGATTACACCCACACAAAACCAGACCAGGAATTTAGGCTCCTACTGACCCAGAATTAAACTGTGCAAGCAGGTTCACATCTAGGGATTTGAATCCAAACTCCTTCCCATAGAAATTCAAAGAGGATCGGATCTGAGGTTCTGGTTTTGTACCATTTCTAGTCCTAATAATTTTAACTTAATCCAAGGCTCAGCTACAGAACTGTACAATTTTAATCAGGACACTACCTACAAATTTGAAAGTGAAAATGGGAAGCTGAGAGTGACATTTGCAGCTTCTGCCATTCATTAGTAACACATTTCATATCAAGTAGGCATTGAGAGAACCTCATTTTTCTCTCAGTCTGCTTCTGCACTGTTGTGACTACTAATTTCAGTGGAGTTATCCCTAGCTCACCCTAGTGTCAGTGGAAAAAGGTTCTGTCTTCAAAACGGGAACCAACATGGTCTTACGTAGGCAACATTAATTCACGTCTGCTCTCTGTTCTTTGACAAAAAGACAGCTTTTATTTCTTCCCAAGTTTTATCTTCAAGTAATTAACTGCCTAAGTCACCCCCAATGAGGACTGTGTTTTCAGTTGCTGAGTAACTTTTCTGGTTTTTATTTACTGTCATGAGGCGTCCTGGTTTTGCAGAATGCATTTTACCAGGGAAAGAATTGGGATTGCCATCAGACTTTTTAGACTTTGCCTTGATTCAGTTTGAACCTGAGCACGTTTTCAAGTTCACAAAATAAAGCTCCTTTCATCAGCCAACAGCTCAAATGTGACTCTGCAGCCAGCCACGGCACGCGGGCAGCTGAAAGGGCCACGGCAATTCTCCAGGCCATCTGACTCGGTACGGGGACTTACAGCCGAGGTGCCTCGGGCTGCCCGCTGCGGGAGGGCAGACTACAGACCGCCACAGCCGACGGACAGGAGTGAATGTTGTACAGGTTAGAGAGGAGCGCTGCTGTCACCAGTGCGAAGGCAGCGCTGCCATCATCCCCGCACGGCCGAGTGCCGTGCTCCAGGTGCCTCCCGGCCATACGGAGTAGCCCTCACGGAGGGCAAAGGACTGTCTTGGGCGGCCACTGAACAGGGCTGCTTGGTCCTTCCGCAGCCCCCTTTAGAGGCGAGATTTGTTGTTGACGGAGGCTGATGACGGAAAATTACTTGCCCTTAATCTTTGTGAGAAAGTCTTGCACACAAGCGAGACGAGGCAGCTCATCCAGGGTACAACGGCTGGGTTTGTCACAGCGTGCCTCGCTGGAGCAGGCCTGTTCACACGGTCAGACCTCGCTGCGGGCGCGCAGCCGGAGGGCCCGCGGCAGGGCACTCGTTTTGAGGAGAAACCGAGTAGAAAAAGCGCAGCTCGCCGCCGCGGGTGTGTTTATTCCGCCGATGCCAAGCCGCTCCTCAGCCCCGCCGCGGGAGGTTTCCCCGGGCAGCCCTCGGGAGCGGCCCGCCGCCGCCTCCTCAGCCGCCGCCCGGCCCCGCTGCCCCCGGGCCGCGGGGCGGGGCGCTGCCCCGGGCGGCGGCGCGGCTCTGCCGGCGCGGCGGCCCCAGCGGCCGCTAGAGGGCGCGCCGCCGCCGGGCGCCGCTTGTGTCGTTAGGGGCTCCCCGCGGCCCCGGGGCTCAGCCCTGGGCGGGCCCGGCGGCGGCGGCCGCCCCCGCGGGCAGGCGCCCCCCGCCGCAGGGCCCCGGCGGGAGGGGGAGGGCGGCGCGGGAGCCGGCGGCGGGGGCGGCCCGCCCTCTCGCATTCGCAGGGAAATCCCGGCGGCGGGGGCGGCGGGGGCGGCTCCCGGGCACCTCACCCCCGCCCCTGCCGGCGGCGCCACGGGGAGCGCTCGCCCCCTGCCGCCCGCCCGCCCGCCCGCCCGCCGCAGTGCCCCTGCAGCCGGCGGGCTCACCCCCCCCGCGGGAGCCATCTTCTCCGCCCGCCCCGCTGCGGCGGCTGACGGCGCTCCCCGGCAGCCCCGCGGCTTGCGGTGAGGCTCGCCTGGAGGCCGGTGGCCCCTTCGCTTACGGCCCGAAACAGGAGGAGGCGGCAAGTGACGCTGAAGCCGCGCGTCGTGTGCTCGCCCGGGGCTGCCGCTGACCCGAGGACGCCGCGGCGGCTGGCCCCGCTGTCCCCCCCTCCGCCCCGCTGTCACCCTCCTCCCGCCGAGGCTCCGGGGCGGGGGCACGGCGGCCGGGTGGTCCCGGGGATGGCGGGGCTCCGGCGGCACGCAGGCGTTCCTTCGGGTCGGGTTGTGCTTCGCTTGCTCATTTTGTGAGCCTGTGAATTTCGGTGTTGAGTGACAAGGCTCTGGTTACCTTGCTCTGTTTCCCTGTCCTCCCGTCCGAGTGTATCCATTTGCCTTGCTGGCGTCCCTGCGAGCAAGCATCACCCCTCCTGTCGGACAGAGAACAAAGGGGCCAAAAAATAAGGCATCCTTTTAGGAAAGGAAGTGTTTGACCCCCAAAATATCCGCTATAGGTGCATGATGGGATTTTTCAGACAGGCTCGGGTGCTTTTGCAAACGCTGCTACTTGTGTTTCACTTGTACAAACCCGTGATACGCTGGCCCTGAGCAGCAGTTATAGAATCATTTAGGTTGGAAAAGACCTTTAAGATCATCGAGTCCAACCGTTAACCTAGCACTGCCAAGTCCACCACTAAACCATGTCCCTAAGCACCACGTCTACCCGTCTTTTGTGTAGAAGAGCCAGGAATTGTTCTAAATGCCAATAACACATCTTATCCGTCCACCCATCCAGTACAAGGCCTCTGCTCACAGAAGAGTTTCATTACCACCAGCAGAGCTTGGGTTTTCTCTGGATGGTTGTTCCTAACAACATCACTGAGCTTGGCCAGCTGGACATCAGGCCTGGCCAGACACCTTCATTGTGGTTTGTGCTGTGGGTTAGGTCACTAGTGACAAGCCCAAACTGATTTCATGAAGCATACCAAAAAGCTCTCAAATAGTTAAGGTCAGGTATTTTCCAACAGCGTGTATTTTCCTAGGATTTAGATGCCTGTTCCTCTGCCGCTTGGAAGAATAGTTTAAATCTCTCTCACCTTCTCCCATATGAGCAGAGGTGGCGTTTAACTACAGGAAAGTGGTGACTGGGTAATGGTTTGGATACAATTTCAGAAAAATATGAGCACAAAAGAGTTAGAGGCAGCAAAAGCAGGTATTCTGCGTAATGCCCTCAGCTACCATTAAGAAACATGAAAATCTAATTGTACTGAATGGAAATGTACATCTTCATCGCTGATTATGACACGGAAGAAAATTACTATATGATTGGCATCATAATGGCCAATGTTGAAATGTGATGACACGCCAATATGATGTACATCTCCATTAGGAATGATAAATCAAAGGTTATTCATTTGTGCTTGATTTATGCCTGGGAAATGCTACCAAGGGAAATCTTGATTTAAATCTCTCAAGTCATAAAAAAAAAAAAAGCCACGAGTGCCCTCTTCTGGCAACAAATGAGAACTGTAGGCCCTGCAGTACTTTCCCCTGTTGATTTTTATTTCTGTATGTAATTTAAATTGTCGGTCTTTCATTAACCCTTTCACCACCACCACAGTCTGCGATATTTTCAGTAATAAAATTCATTGTTCTTTTTTGTATTTTATCCTCTGTTTCAGAAGTAGACTGGATAACATTTAATCCAGTGAAATCTCTCTTCTCACAACCAGAGGCCTTAATCTTGCTGGTAATCTTATTCCAGGAATACAGCAGAGCACAGAGGAAAGGATTTGTATTTTCTGAGTTAGGTGAGAGACACAACCTCATGGGTATATTGAACAGGATCTAGACCACATGAGAAAAGAACTATTAGTGGGACTGCACTTAAACTCTTTGCTGAATTGTTGGCTTATCCTAGGCAGCTACTCTATAGCTGCCTGTATTAAATAGCTGCAGAGAGAAGAGCGGAACAGGAGATGAGAGGGAGAAAATGCCTCGACTTCTTGCTTGCTGCTATTCTCTGTGCCCCCAGGCCCTCTACCCACCTTGTTCTTGTGGACAACGTACGGTGCTATCTGTCACCCATGACTGTGTTGGAGCATCAGCTCTGGCCTCTGTTACACACAGGTAAAGCCTCAATCTTTCAGCTGCTGGTACCACTCCACTCCCCAATTCTTAAATCTTTCACCTTTTAAGATGCATCTTTTCCTACCCTTCCATGCAGCTAAAATTCTTGCCTAAGTTCCCATTATTTACCAGCTCAGCTGCTGCAACGTCTTTTTCTCTGGCCTTGACACATGCAGGCTTGCCTTTGCCCTAATCATACTGCATGCGGCTGCTGTTGCTTCAAAGATAATTTTCCTAGCCTGTCTCTTTGAACATGTCACTCCTCTCTTGGCATCCCTGCATTGCCTCCCCCCCTCCCCTATCTCGCATCAACATAAGCTGCCTGTCTTCATTTTCAAGGCCCCCTGGGACCCTACCTATCATCTCTCATTGTCAGGAGGCAGGAACAGGGAACAGAGCCGCTCCAATAACTGCCCTGCCTGCGCAGACCAAACTCTGCCCCACTTGGTCCTTTTTAGAGCAGGATGTGGGTGAACAGGATTGGTCCACAGCAAAAAAAGGGGGTCACTGTTAAAGGCAGTCAGGAATGCAAGCAGCTGCAACATTTAAACACTGTTAAAACCTTAAAATGGAGTTACCATCTCCTTGTGTTCACTTCAAAGCAAGCCCTTTCTCGTTTTCTCCTCTGTGGTCTCTCGCATACTTGGAGGGTGCCCCGCATAAACACCCTCAGATTTATGTTGGTAGCTCTCTAGGATCTCCTTAAAGCTCTCCTTTGCCATGACGTCTACAAAAGCTTTGACGAGCTTTAGACTGCTAGTGAGGTAATACTGCTGTCAGCCCCACGGAGCAATCTCATTTCCTTTCTTCTCCCTCTGTTTGTATCCATCTGTGGTCTCTTGTCCTCTGTTTAGTTTGTAATCACTTTGGGACAGGGCCATCATTTTGTTAGATGTTTACACAGTGCTTCAGACAATATTTTTTGTTAGGGTTCCTGCGTGGTCTAATAATACAGACAATAAATAAAAACAGTAACCGCCTGCGGCAGGTGCTCTCTTCTTGCATAGACCTCATTGATTTCAGGCTGCGGGCTGAGCAAATTGCATGAATGAGGCTTGGGTCTTGTGGGTAACTGAGCAAAGGGCAGAAACAGAAAAGCAGTGCTGTGTGTTCCACTCTAAATGTTGGCCAAAACACTTTTAATCAAAATCCACCCCCCCCACACCTCCTTTTATTTTTTCCTTTTATTCCTTTTTGTCAAGCAGTGTAGAGCAGATCCAGGGGCAACCTTTTAGCTTCATGTCCTTTTCTTCCATAAAAGGGCAGGGGGAAAAGAAGGCAAAAGTTTATGGGCTTTTGTTTCTTTCTGAAAAATACAACAGAAGGGCTATAAACAGCAGGAGGAAGAAAAAAAACCCAGACATTTGAAGATCCTTAGACCTCACCTCTTGTCCTTTGTACTTGGTAGAAAACTACTTTAAAAGCCTAATCCTCAGCTATTTTCGTAGCCAGTAGTAAACAGAGTCTTTGCCTTAGTTTCCTACTCTGTAAATTGAGCATCTCTTGCTTTAATTAACACAGGGGCTGTAACCCTTTTTTTGTAAGTTCTTTGAAGATTGACATGAATTGTTATTATTCTGTGATAACTTGAGTTGGCTTTTATTAGCAAAATGGGTTTAAAGTTAATTTGCTTCTACTACCTGCTCTGACCAACCTCCAACAGTGCCCAGTGCTTGCTAGAGAGAAAAGGGGATGTGGCTGTATCACAAAACCCTCAAAAAGGATTCTCTCTGGCTCCAAATTGCAGAGTTATCCATAGAGAGCTCTCTTTAGGCCGATATAACTCATGAAGTGAGCAATCTTTGGGATCAGATCAGAATCCAAATTACGCAAAAGTGAGTTAAAGTACCTTAGCGATACCAACACAACGCAGAACCTCAGCCTGTGTGGTTTACAGTACCAGCCAAGAGCAGACAGAAAGGAATTACTGGGAGTAATAAAACAGAGTACAGCGTTACAAATTCTGTGTCAAAGTATTGGATAAATAGGACAAGTATCAAATGGGATATAAAGCAACTGTATGAAAACCGCAGAAAGTTGGAAGTTTTAGTCTGAGCCGTGCTTAGGGTGATAGTAGAGCCCTGTATTTTATTTAGTGCCTTTTAATCTGAAAGCTCCCAAAACACTTCCAGAATAGTGATTAAGAAAGGGAAGATATTCTATTGCATTACCAAACATAGTCACTGATGATACTAGAATGTAAACATATGATTATTACCTCTGTAAAAGCTAGATATAGTACCACTTGTTGAATTTAGTTTCCCAAAGGGATCCTTAATAAAAGACAAAAAGAGCCCCCAAAGAAGACCACATGAAACAACCATCAATGAGCATAACAGAAGCCAGGATGCGTAATGGGACAGATAGTGTGATCTTGAACACAAGATACTGGAGTGTAAAGTCAGGCTCATCCTCGGTGAGGATGCTTTGCTCATTGGTACTGATCCCCTGCAGAGCCAGCAGTCCAAGGAAGATTTCATCCTGAGAAAGAGCAACCAAATTACTAAAGACCTTAAAGCAATGCAGCCTCTGTCAACTACTCTGAACTAAGGCTTAGGAGGATCATCAAGTTCGTGTTGATTGCCAAAATATGACCAAAAGTTACATGCCTGAAAGAACACAACACATGAGAAAACAGAAAACACAGCAGAAAATATTTCTGGGAGAACTTAAGCATAACTTTTAGATATAGCCTTGGTTTAAGTATGAGAAACAGTCAGCTTCCCCAAAGTCGCCCTCTTAAATTCTTTTTCCTGTCATATGCCCGTCTTTCCTTAGCTTTAAGCTGACCCCTGGTATCTGGCTCCTTTTCTGTCCTGATTACTGTCACTAATGGGCAGACTTAGGCAGCACTTGACAATTAAACAGTAATACGGCATTTCTGTTGATGTCACAGGGACCATCCCACAGTGACATTCAATTCAGGAAATATGGAATGATATTTGTTATGGCCTGAATGTTTTTTTTAAGGGTTTGTTTGGGGTTTTTTTGTTTGGTCTTTTTGTAACATTTAGTACATGGGTTCTAGAAGTAGAAGAAAACACAATAAGTGAAAAGCAAAGCAGTTAATAAGACTGAACAGGCATAAGAACATAGGAGTTAGATGGCATGCGATGGGCCAAAGTGAAGGCATTTATTTATTGTCTCAATCAAATGGCAACATAAGCTTTTTCTTTTCCCCGTTATGTTATTAGTCTTATAACACGGAAAACATTTTCTTTCCCTGTGGAACTCCTCCAAGTCAATCCACCCCCATAAGGAAACCCAACCTTTAATACTTTGTAATAAATAAAACATCAGGAATAAAGATATACAACAACACATTATGACGAATATTACCAAAAAGCATGCACAGATCTGTTCAATAATGTCTCTTTGGAAAATTCCTCTACTGATGTATCTAAGCACTTAAGAATCTAATATCTGAGCACCTCACAATCACTAATGGATTTTAGCCTCCCTTCACTCCAAAGGCAGAAAAGTATATTGGCCTTTTACGGATTTAGAAGTGAATAGGTAGTGACTTGCCCAGGGTCATACGTAAATCTTTTGGTGGAAGTGGGGATTGGAGTCAGGGTTTCTGTGTCCTGGTCCAGTACCTTAAGCCATCTTTTTACCCATTAACAGATCTGCATCGTAACATTTAGGAAAGGGCTGTGTGATGCATGATGCTCTTTGGCTTTTTTTAATATCCCGGGTTCTTCTAGTCCTGACTAATCATCAGGAAGAGTTTGCTATTAGCTTTCCCTTTAAAAGAAGCTGCTCTCCCGTGTGGTGTACATTTGCCCTGACCTTAGGAGTTGTACACAACCCTACAACAATTTGTATATTTGCAGCCCACCCCCCCCAAAGGAAATTGTCCTGGCAGGGTTCGGGACCAAGGTTTGCAATGTGTTTAAAAGCACTTTGCTGCATATGGCTTGGTTGGGAAAATTCTACACAAGCAAAGTGATAAAAAAACAATCAAATGAAAAAACCTCCCCCCGGCCAAGATCTACAAGAGTGGATGGCACTCAGTCGATTCTACACCCACGTTTAAGTTCTCTAACCCCTACCTAAGGGAGCACTTAAGCACTTCAGCCTTCAATGCATGAGCAATCACGTTGCCTCGGGGTGGGGGGCTGGGGAGAATATTCATGTGCTTTGCTGGGTCAGGACCCTGACCCGGAGTCCGTGGATATTTGATTCTTTTCAAAACCAGGCCATTTCTTTAGCGCTTTACATGGATTTGGGAGTCTAATTTTAGGCAGTTGTATTTTTAAAATCCAGGCCTAAATACACTCCCCATAGGAAACGCAGCGTCCCTGATATTTGGGTCAGAACGCTCCCACTAGGGATAATTTCTTTAAACCACCAGCCAGCAAAGAAAGAAACCAACCCGAGCAACCACCCCGGCAGCACCCTCCCCCCGCAAGCCCTTCCTACCCCCAAGGTTAGTTTGGGAGCCGGGGTACATTTTGAATGGCTGTTGATACAAAGTCATGCTCTTTTCCTTTTCATGCCACTTATTTAAAGAGGAATCTTGAAGCAGTTGTTTACTGCAGCAATGCTTAGGAAGGAAAAGAATAGCGAGTGTATTTTCAAATGCCCTTAGCAGCTTTCTTTTTATTTTGCTCTCCAAGCCCCTGCTATTCAAGTTCTCTTCTCCTCAGAGCACTAACAGCTAAATTGTTCTATGCACACAGCTCCCATTAGCAGAAGAAGGAGTCATGCACATCATTCCCATGAACCACTTTAACAGCATACTCCTATATGACAAGATGTGCCTCAAAGAGAAAGGATGCTAGATAAATATTGACCACACAGTGTTCTCATTTTAACTTACATTTAAAATAGCATTTGGATTTTTAAAATGTATACTTCTATTATTTGGTATCAGTCATCTTTGTCTTACCAGTTCAAGAAATTAGATACGCCAGAGCATAAAAAATCTGCATTAGAGGCATGGGGTTTGCTGTTTTATGTTGGAGAAAAAAAAAGGGGGGAGTGACATTTGGATTTACTATCATATCTCAATAATCCACAAACCCTAATTTCTCAGCAATGAGTTCGTGTCCTTTGCTTTACATTAATTGCATTGAAATTTCCATCCATTATTCAAACTCTCAGTAGTCACAACTCATTTAATGTCTCTTGCTCCGTGCAGGCAATCTGAGGTCTGTCTGTGCTTAGATTCATATATGGACAGACAGCATGATTTCTTTACATGGCAGAGATTCCCTTGAAATCCTCCCACCTCCCGAAAAAGGTTCTGTTTAATATGAATCGAAGCATGCCTCTGACTAACTCGCATTTGGGAAACATATCAATTTCATTGGTTGCATCAAAATCAAGCTCAAAAGTATAATCAGAAATTTATGTACTCATTACATAGATTCAAACATACTACACAGTATAAAGGAAACAGAAATATTTTTTGTTGGGTAGTGTGGGAGGAGAGAAAAACATGTTTTTCCCTAATGTCAGACAATTAGTTTCTGATTTATATCTCAAAGCACATCAGTTGGTAAACCTTACAATTTCATCTTAGCTAGCGTAGCTGTGGATGGCTTTACAGAAAACTCATAAAAATTTAAAACCATTTTCTAAGTCTAGTAGACTTTTTCTCCTCTGTTATCGATGACAGTGAATTCTGGTGTCTAGATGTGGATTTTGTATTTAAAAAAAGATCCTCTTTTGGATGTTTTGCTTTTTTTATTAAGTTAGCGAACCTCTCATTCTTCATGGTTAACAGCAGTGATTGACAGTCACATGGATATTTTTCTGTAACCATCAATACCGGTAACTAGAAAAACAAGCAAATAGTCCCAATTTCCTAATAAAAGGTAGAAATTGTGTATCTTAAATACTTCAATCCACACTCAAAATGACCATGCGACCATGCTTGAGTGCATGGATATAACTTTAAAACATAGCAACCTTAAAGGTGAAGTGCACCTCTGATAATTGCAATTCTCCAAGCAGTAGTTACCATTTACTCACAATTTCGGACAACGCAAAAACATAAAAGCTGCTGCTCCCAGAATTGTTGCATATTACCACCATTCATCAAAACGCTGTCTTTGTGGTCAGTGTCTTTTCTTCCTCACTTTATATTATTTTCATATTCTTTTATCACCAACTTGGAGTCTGTGAGAATCTGCACAATAACAAACCAGTGAGTTTATGTGGCGAAGGACTGCAATATGGGCAAGAGAAAGATTTCAAGTACCGTGCTTCCAGGAGGCTTATTTAAACCATACAAAAATAATTAAAAATTGCTTGACCATACCTTTTTAATTGGCTCCCTGATAGAAGGGTTAATAGGAATTCTAATACCTGTGTAAAAAAAAAAGACAGATAAAGAAAACAGTGTAATGTAAAATAATTCAGATTGTCTCTGTGTAAATGAGGCAATAAATGCCTGCAACATGAAGCTCAGTCTGACTTCACAGCAGGGCCTGGTGTTTAATTGAAAGTCCTAACTAGACCCATTTATCAAAGAAATCACTCAGAGGGAAATTTAATTATCACAATTAATCTATATTTTTTTTAGAAAGTCTCAGCAAAGCACACTGAAAATTTCTTTGGGAAGAATTTTACAATGTTATCACCAAAAAAGTCAAGCATTGAACTTCTCCCCCCTCAGAGGAAAAAAAAAGGCAGGCAGGCACAGGGCTCCTTGTGCGAGGAGCTCCTGGTAACGCCACTTAGGCACAGCCAAGAGTAACGAGCAGCGTCACAGCAGGAGCTCAGATGGAAATACTTCTTCCTAAGTCACAAAACTGCTCCCTTTGCAAGCTGGAGAGAACACCTGGCTTTCTGAGCGAGCTGCCCCGCGCCGTGCCCACGGACTCCACATCCTTGCCAGTTTTGCTTGGCTCTGCAGGACTCCTGGCACTCCTCAGCTGCCCGCTGTGAGCCCCTGCTCACACTTTGTCTCAGTGCATGCACAGAAAAGCCCAGAGGCACAACCTGGCCTCTACTCAGTAACTAGCATGTGACGCTTCGGGAAAGTAAGGAACCAGTGGCACATTTTGTTTTAAGCACTCACGTCAAGAGGAGATGTCTTCAGTAGAGTTGCCCGTGCTTGTACCAGCGTTGAGTTTGCTCTAGTGAGCAAAGGGCCGTTCTGAAACCAGGGCATTTCCCCTGAGTAAGTGGCAATATTCAACTCAGCTGGGTTTGCCTTAGCAGTTGTATGAGTTGGGAAGGAAGGTAGGTCTGACCTGTGTTCCTACACAGCTTCTCACATTTGGCATTTCCCAAGAGGTTTTCATTTGCTTGCTTTTTAAAGACCAGGTAACATTTAACAGTCTAGTTAATTTTTTTTTTTCTTATTTTGAAAAACAGCCCCTTCTTTTTATGCAGAGCTCTACCTCTATTTCCAGGCCTCCAATGTAAGCCTGGGGTGCTGCAGAAGGCTACTTGTGGAGCACTTGTGGAGCAGATAACAAGTAGAGTTACATCTATGTGCATCACATGGCCCTTGACATGCCTATGTGAAGATGAAAAGAAAGCCCCAAGAAAGTATGCAAGTCTGTGCCATGATAAAAATCCCCTCCAGTCAATCAGCGAGCTGATAGCCGATAGGTTTTTAGGGCTTCTGGACACTAGCGTGCAGCAAGCGATAGGCTGGAGTCTGCTCCTTCGCTTTGCGAGCGCGGAGCTCCAGCACTTGCACTGGGGGCAGGATGCAAGGAACTGGCGTACTCGCAGAAACTTCAATGAAGAGCAACAGCAGGCACTTGAAAGGACAGGGAAAATGGGGCCAGAGATTTTCTTTCACTTTGTGTGGCTTGCACAGCCCCACACCTACTGATGTTTCCCCAGGCTTAAAGGGAGTCCATAAGGCATACTAAGCATAATTTTTCCTTCCATTCTTCAGAGTCAGAGAACATCCGAAAATATGGCCCATGTTCACATTTTTGTGCATGCACTTTTTCCCTCTTCTTCAGTGGGAAAACTTGCAGCTTGGTCTCCCGATGTCACTGAAGTTGTTTACTGCCTTTTTTTCTGCACTTCCTACATTATTCAGGTTATACTAATCACCAGAGGGGAAGGAAACAACTCCAGAGCAGATTGAATTACCGTTTAATTGGGCATCCTGTGAAATAAACATTGTGACTTGGATAAGATTAAAATGTGAGTCACAAGTCTGGTGAGTTTTCAAGTGTTAGGGAATGCGGTGAGGGAATCGGGCAAGAGCAGCAAGGAGAGAGCAGCTCGAGCAATGCTCAGCAGAACAGCAACTGCTGGACACGGTTACTTGTTTTCACTAGGATCAGACTAAAGCTCCAGCGGACAGAACTGGGCAAAACAACTGACAGTTCTTTATTTAGGAAGAATTTTCAAACAAGTTTCTATTTATATTCATTTGCCTGTACTGAACCCATCTGTGAATGCCCTCTGGCAATATACCACTGTCCAGCTCAGCTAAATTCTTAGATATTAAAGGCAAGTACTTAGAAGTGCTTCTGAAGAAGGACTTCACCAACAGGTTTGGCATCTTCCACGCACTCTCTGTTTATGTTTGATACTTTGCAATACTTCTGGTGAGTAGATTTGCTGGAAGAAACAAGTTGCAGACACAGAAATGAAAACTGTATTGTAGAATATTCATTAAAATATGAATCTCAAATGCATAATCGTAACCATTCACATGAGCCTCACTTGATTTACCTGCATAGACCTGATGCTGCATTTAGGGACAGAGGTCCTCATTCAGCCACTTAACAAATATCATGTCAGGCTCCTACTTGATAAGCTTACCTAAGGTCAGCTGTCCCTGGACCGCTTTCTCCTTTGCCTCCCTCCTGAGGCAAAGGGGAGGCTGGCTCTGGTGGAAGATTTTGTCGCAGAAATGGGCCAGGCACCAGATCAACCTGCCTGTTCTGCATTGCAATAGCGACTGATGGAAGCCATTGCTGGCTGCTGTCTCCAGCGGCAACTGCACACCAGCCACCTGGGAATGAAAGGCTCCCCAGCCTATGACAATTCCCCGAGCTCTCTGATCCTCAGGATATTTATTGTGGCTTGGAAATTGCAAAGGTTGTTGGTTTGCTGTTTACCACCAGGTGGCCTAACTATTCCACCGTTCATGAGGAACCAAGGCTCCATTAGAGAGCAGCAGCTGGAACTTTTTAAGCTTTACATATTTTTCTTCCCAAGCCTCCACCTCCCCTCCTTCCTCCTCATTCAGTTGATTAAAAGCGATCAGGGCTGCTCTGATTTCTCAGCTCAATCATTTTCTCTAGGCAATTGAGAAAGCTTGTGCTTCCAGCAGTCCAGCCCTAGCTTTAGAGATTGAGCTCAACCGTCTCTATTTACCTCTTAGTCCAAATGAACTCTTGCCATAACAACACAGGTAACTTGGACTTTTCCTTCTGCTTCAGTATCTGGAGATGGATTCCTTTGTTTGTTGCCTCTGATACGTCTCCGGTAGCTGGTTTTGTGACCACCCAGGAGTTCCGTGCTGGCCACATAAGCTGGGTTTAGAGCTGCCTTGTGTCCCCAGAGCATTGCACCGTGGATGCAGTGGGCCAGAGGATCTGACTCAGCAAATGAATTTTGATTTTTAAAACCACAGACAGCCTGGGACTTCAGCCGTCCCCCCACTCGGTAGTTTTGGGGTAGCCATTTGAGAGCCAGCTGAGCTAACAGCTCCTTGGGTTTCAAGAGAAGCTGGCATTACAGCTCACTCCATTAAAAGTCCTACCCCTGTGGGCTGACTTCCAGGCTTGGACTGGAAGGAGCTAGACTCACGGATCTAAAAATGGGAAGGAAGATACTCTCGGATGTTCATCTCAGTGTTTTCTTGATGAGAAGGGTGGGGAAAGCTCTAGCTGATGTCACAGCAGCATGAACTAAGAATAACTACATAACTACATTAATACCAATAATGCAGGTATTGGGAAGCCACTGAATGACTTCTTAGGAGGAAGCGTGGTTTCAGGAGAAGATGAGTTATTTCATGTACTGCAACACTGATGGCTTAGTTTTGTATTTCCTACCATTTACATAATGCCTGAAAGCTTTCGGAAGGTACTTTCAAAACAAATCTCAGTAACTAAAGTGATTAACTAAGATTATTACATATTTGGTTAAAACATCCATGATTCCTTTGTTTACCGGTCTTCGTAATTACGCATTTAAGTTTTGACGTGAGCGGGGACAAGGTACGAGGATGGCAGGTAGGAACATTGCATCAGAGCCCAGCAATAGAAGCATCTTCCCAAGATCAGATCAGATCAGCTCTCAAACTGGTGCCTGACAATCCCGAATCAAAGGTATGCAGTTTCTGAATGCCTCCTATCATAACAAAACTGCAGCACAAGAGATGACTCTATTGGGCAGATTTTCCTAAAGGATGTGGTGATTGAACTTTTAAAAATACCAGTCATTTGGAGAAAATTCAGGAGTCTTTAAATTACTTTGGTAAATGGATTAGTTATAAATAATAAATACCTGGAAATCAGTAGAGACTTTCAGTTGCATCACAAAAATGTCATGAAGTAATACTGGATATTTCAGCTGCTTTAACCTAGCCTTGGGCACAGAAGAGTCCAATTCTGATCATTTGCAGGATAAGCAATCAGATTCAGGGTAGCCAAGGTGTTACTCCGGATTTACACCTCTGCAGGTAGAATCAGATGCTATCTCCTAGTCTATGCATCCTCTGAGAATAGAATTAATTTTGAATTCTCGTATCATCTGCTTGCTTGTGCACTTATTTGCTAACTGTCTGACTGACTGAGCTATTCTGGGTCAGTATGATTTAGGCAGCCTTTATTACACAGTTTCCAATTCAGTACATTTTTTAATCAAGACTAAATTGAAGTCAGGTTCCAGGTACATATAAATATAATATATTTAGTGAATACACTGCAAATCCTCAAGTCTAATTCTGAATGTAACTATAATAGAACAAAAAATATGAAGGTTCCTTTATTTTATAGAAGAGTGTTAAAATATTGCCACTTCTTAAAGGCAAGTTAAGACCTATTTTCATATTTTTAAAATCACATTAGCTAAAAGCTTGTTAAGGAATAAATAGTCCAGAGGATAATTGAGACTTAGCTGGCTTAAGCATTAATGAATCAAAATCAGATGCCAGATCATTAATTAATTCTACAAATTATAATGTTGCCATTACTGGCAAATACTATGAGAACTAATACCAAGGAGCAAATTAAACTGCATAGTTTTCCTTCTTACTATGTGTCTTTTGCCAAAAATAAAAATGCAGTGGTTATTTTTGGTTCATTACATACAGCGCCTATATTTTTAAAACTTACGGATTATTCTTAATTTTTAAAAACATTTCCATTTCTTTAACATGCTATTCATAGAATGTGCCTATCATAGACTATAAGGATATTTCCATCAGTGCTGTAACCCACAGAAAGTAAAATGTAGCGCAAGTGACAGAATAGTCAATTCAACACTTCCGAAGCCTCACAAAAATTCACACCCCTTCAAATCAGCCTCTTTGGCAAAAGACAGAATAATAGACGGGTCTTGCAATGTGGCCTGAAGTGCAACCATCTCAGGCTCTGTCAGACCAACACGGAAAATGAGAGGGGAAGCGAGAGAGGCAAAAGAGAAGGTCAGCTGGGCATTTCTCACCACCACTTCTCATCCCACAACAAGAAGGAAACTTCAATATATTTAGAAAGTGGCAAACTTTGAAAACTCTTTTACAGAGTGGAGAACCAAGCTGGGGAATGGGCTGTGACAGGATACCACTGAGGCCAGAACCTTATGAGGAGTAAAATACTCAACAGTGATGAGGTGATACAACATGACATGATATAACATACCATCAGTCTAGTCAGAGTAAAACTTTAGGACCAAAAGGACAGAGTTTTTGCACCTTTCTCTGAAAACTCACAGTATTTGAACTCTTTGTCTGATGTGGTATATCTTTTCCTCTTTTCCCATCATGTGACAGATGCCAAAATTATCTAGGATCTAGAACATGAAGGTTCTTCTAGAGCATATCCAAAATGCTTTAATTAAGCTTGGAGACCAAAAGCCAGCACACTGCAGCACTAGTATAATAGTTTGCTCACTTAAGCATTACTAAGTCAGTGGCTAGGTGCAATCTCCTCTAGCTGAGATTAAGTTATCCTGAAGGATCCAGCAAAGACTGTCAAGTCTGATGCCCATAAGACCAAGCTGCAGAAGAATGTCCTGGGTTTTCCTCCATATTGATTGCTATTTTCATTCCATTTCCTTCCTCTTTTTAACTGAAAAAAAGAAGTCTGGATGGATCTCTTTTTTTTTCCTAGGAATAACACTAAGCCATTCTGAAATAAAAATATTCTTGTGGATTTCCAAAACCAAATGCAGCTTGTTACCATGAGCTGCATTTTAGCTGAAGAACAATAAGGTGCCACCTTATTTCAGCCCTCAATATCTGTCCACCATCAATAGCAGACAAATCTTCCTTGCCAATATATAACGTAGGTCAGAGATTGTTAGCACCATGCCAACAGTCTTTTTTGATGGCTTCTTATATATGCTGAATAGATGAATTCTTGGTAATTTGTCACCCTTTGGGATCTCTGAACTACCTAAAGGTGTTGACCTTTGCCATGCAATAAAAATGAAACTGGCAATAGGCAACACTGTAGATAATAATGCATTCTAATATATCTACATTATCTACGCCTATACTGAATTCATGGCCCTTTTCCATGTCTGGAGATGACAGATAATACCAAAGCTGTATTACTACAGCTTTTGGCCTTCTGCCAAAATTAGAGCATCTAAAAATAGACCAGTAATTACGATCTGCCTCTGAAGTAGCTGTCTTGAACACAAGTCCAGAAGCAGCTGACAGCAGCCAACAGTGGGTGCCTAGGAAGCATAAGAACAGGACAAGCATGTAGGGATGCTCCCTCCAAGGACTCTTCCAGCCTGCAACTATTTGCAGCTCAACAACTTCTTGAGATATTTAATAGTCCTTGAAGAATATTTTTTTATGAATTTGTCCAGTCATTCTTTTTGTTAACTCTATTTTGAGTAACAAATGTAGCCAGTATGGCTCACTCTTCTAGTTTTAGTCTCTGATCAGGCTACCCTGCTAGATTGGTGGAAAGATGACGTTTTTTTCATAATGACTCAGAGGTGGAAAGGACTCTTTACACGGTTGGATGGCCAAGTTCATGGTGAAATAGCTGCTATAATTCTGCTGGGATTTCGTATTACCATTAATGATTTGCTAGGGCACTTGAAGCCTGCAATGCTATCCCTTAAAAGGATTTAAAATCTAAACACATTAAAAAAACTGCATTTGCACTGCGTGGCTTACGTTCCTATTTTCTGATGCTACAGCCCTAATTCTTTTGACACTCTGAAGTCTGCCACTGTTGGAAATTATTAATGCCGCCATCATCAAGGAAACTACAAGCCCAAACCAGGAACTTTTACAACTGTGGTGTGAAAGCAGGGAGTATTCAGCTGCTGTGGAAACATCTTCTGCATGAAACTGTCTTGCTTTTTAGCTTTTGTTTTCATCTTTTTCCATCCATGGAAGTTAATTAATTACAGTAATTAACAACTAGACCAAGTCTATGCACGCTAACAGAAACTTTGTTCCAGATGGACTCTGCCATGTAATGAGGGACAGTTGATTGATAGTAACTTTTTCCTTTTCAGAGGGAGTCCAATGGTAGATCATGGCTATGGCAGTTTGGGGAGGAGGAAACAAAACAATCTTTCATCCATGCAAGTGAGATGTCTGGTGACAAATAACTAACACTAACTGGTAAGTGGCACCAAAATAGATACATATTTTTTTGTCCATTTCTTACTGTCTTACAAGCTTTCAGCCAATTTATTGAGATCATTTGTATAGAATTGATTTTTGTATATGGTTTTATTGGATAGGCAAACACCCATTGATGCTTATACATGATGGTCCTATCACACAGTGCTGTATAATCAACAGCCACCCAAAGATTGGATGCCCTGGAAAAAGCATTAGATGGGGCACAATTTTTATGAAAAATAGTTATGCCAATATAATGTCCCAGACAGACTCACTTATTTCCATATACGTGTGCCTTTTTTGTCTTGGATTATGTCACCTTGGACACTTTTATCACTGAATGAAAGCAACTGTATGCCAATTGAATTAAGTTGCTATAATTAAGATAACTGCAGTGGTGCAAAAGGGAAAACTTTCTATGCAGCCATGCTGTCACCTGGCCCTGAGGCTGTATCTCCCATCTTTGATGGAGAGGCTGTGGTCTACAATGCTGGTGAATTTGCCACAGCCCTGGCACTTTAGATGCTCCTGGTTTTATACCCAAATGTCCCTAATCCAGTTCCCACTGTGTCATGTTTAAATTACGAGTTCATTGGCACACACCTTCAATGAGCTAGCATGCACTCTTCCTGCTCCACTGTCATTTACACTGAGGGATGTCAAAGAAAAAGAAAGAGAAAGGCAGCAAAATATACTCAAAGAGCTTTTTAGATTAACAATTCAGGGAATATTATAAATCATAATAGAAGCAAGGTGTGCTTTTTTGCTTGTTTGTTTGTTTATGAAGCTGTCCTAGAAAGTGTGACACAATGGAAGAAATTCTGCCCTTAGGAAAATTAATGGGAAATAATTCAGCAGTTGCAACAGGGACAGGATTTTTCTCACTGTGTATCGTCCTGTTCCCATCCTTCCTCCTCTGCCTCCTCTCCAGCACACATACAGTAGACAAAGAACAGTGCCTCTGTTATTTCAGCTGTCATTTCAAAGGAAGAAGACTGACTTAATTCCCTATCGCCAGGTCACTTAATTGCTTGGCGGTCATAAAGGATAACAATTTTTATTGTTCAATTTAATTAGACATCATCTAGAATAAAATAATTTGAATTTCCTCATAACACAATCTATCTCTTGGATAAAGGATAAAAGCTTATTTCAATGGGAAATCATGGCTTGAGTCACATCTGGAAAAACCCTAGCACCTCAAGTCACTGAAATAAAACGTCTTTGTGTAGTCAAATGCAAAACCTGTTCTGATATCTGTAAGACCTGAGAGCAATATTAAGTGTTTTTTACCTATGTTGGTTTTCGGACAAGATGTTAAGCTCCTAGCTAGAGAGTGTAAAGAGGGCCTGGGAAAATTGAAAAATAGATTATGTTAATTGATTGTGGCTAAAGATGAAAGCTGTCTTTAGGATCCACCATTTCTTTGGGATACTGCAGAACCTTACATCTTCAACAGACACTGTAACCACCATGCAGCAAAAATATATGTTCTGCCATTTAAAAAATGCTTTCCAGGGGGCGGGGTGGGGGGGAATGTCTGACCTGTTCACAGAAATGGAGCTGATTGAGAGTTTGCCCATACTCGTGCAGAAGGATGCCACCCTCAGCAGCAATTTGCTTTTTTTTCTTAAGATCAGACAGAAACCCCCTGAAGTTCACCATCTAGCAGTTTGGATGGGGAAGGCATTTTGTAGCACCTGTCTGGCAAAAAAATCTGCTGGTCATCTGACTCTTCCTGTGGGCATGCGTGTAATGACTAACAGGTCTAAAAGAGACTAAGAGGTGGAGCAGAAAGCCACTGAAAGGGAATGCTTTTTTTCTTCAATAAGTTTACAAAATCAGTAATTGCTGGCAGGGGCTCGGAAACTGCATGCCCAGTCAAGAGATGCAGTGATTCTGCACTTTGCCAAAATAGCATTTTCTCCAAAGCTCTTCTGCAGCAACAAAAATGTAGTAATTTTTCCACAGGTGCTGGAGCTGATGGGATGGAGTCTACACAGCCTTCTCCCTTGTTGAAGGCCAGTATTTTTCCAATGAATATACTGAAGTGGTATCAGCATAATGCTTTTTAATTTTATTTTTTTTAAATATCCTATTAAACCAGCAAAACTAACCTGATCCAACTCCAGCATAGGGCACACTTGTTCTGGTGTAAAACATCTTCTGTATGTTGTTTGGAAAGAGGTTTAAATTGTGCAGGTAAGAGCCACTGGAACTGGGGCTGTTATGTCTGTGTCAGATACTGTTAACTATGGTCCAGTTTTGCAGATGGACAAGATACTAAACTGAAGAAGCCTGGGATAACTGGGGTGTGGAGCCTTCCTCTTTCCTTTTTCTTCCCTTTTTTCCCTTCCCATTTTCTTTCAGTAACCCATGCAGATGTGCCAGGAGGCCACTTCTTCACTCAGCATTGCTGGTGTGATAGCTGGAGCTGGCAAACTGCACTGACACTGGCTCCATCTCTCTGTTCCTTTCCCCTCAGAATTGTTACCTTCCAAGTTGCAGTCCGAGCTTGCCCATCCTATTACTTGATAAAGCCCTCAGGAAGTTGCTGCATTTGAAAATGCTCTGTTCGACCTGGTTTACTCAAACCCTGTGTATAAGTTGCTAGTATATGTCTAGATCTTCAGTGAGTTCATGCAACTCAAAATAGATCCGCTGAAGTTAGTGGAGCTGCTCCAGTTCACCCCAACTGTAGGTCTGATCCATCTTTTCTCATTTGGTTCTTTAACCAGCCCCTTTTTCTTGTTCCAACTTCTTTTCTCATCTACATTTACCAGTCTAGTATTTTTGAATTTTTATGCAGTCTGGTTTCATTTACTGTTGAAAATGCATCTCCGGTATCAGGCACATCATTTTCTAAGCCTCCATCATGCCAAGAGAGTTAGTAAAACATCAGTTTTTCACTTCAGTTCCCAACCCATATGTTTTCAAGTAGCACTAGGGAAACATTTTTTAAAGGACAGACTCCAGAGATGTCTTCTAATATCATCAGCAATGATAATCAAAAGCTGCTTCTGCAGAAGCCTGCGGGATTATCAGTCTCTCAAAAGGAAATTCAGCAGCTTTTCTTGCAGTAACATTTATTCTCCACCCTTCCACCTCAAGCTATCGTGCACCTCAAGGTGGTGACACCCTGGACAACTCTGTTTCCATATGTACTTCCTATTTAAGTGTCAGGAGGGACCCCTAATCCAGGGTCAGAACCTCTCCGGGCTTTCTAAGGGAAATGTAACTCAAATGCTAATAACAGTTCATCATAGTTCATAGATGATGCACGTTATGCCTCATTTACAGTTGCAAAACACCTCTGAGGAAGTTGTTTGGTTTTTTTTTTCCTTTTCAAATTTAGACATAATTTCAGCTAGTCATGACATCAATGTTAGAACTTAGACTCCTCCATAAAGGAACGCGTTGCTAATTTCAAGCTGTTTATGGTTGGACTTGATGATCTTAAAGGTCTTTTCCAACCTAAATGATTCTATGATTCTATGTTTTGGCTAATTCTATGTTTGGCTATGTCAGGCCCAGAGGTAATACAGCCTGTT
Source organism: Platalea leucorodia (assembly GCF_965183815.1). NCBI lineage: Eukaryota > Metazoa > Chordata > Aves > Pelecaniformes > Threskiornithidae > Platalea > Platalea leucorodia. The sequence continues at coordinate 30,571,649 of NC_138828.1, read as the reverse complement.
CCTGGCCTGTGACTGGCAGCGTGCTGATGTTTATGAATGTCCACATGATGATCATCATTTCTGCAAACCTTCCTGCTAGTGACCTCTTTGACAAGGAGAGTAACATGGAGCACAAAGGGGCCGGGATGGCCCTGTTAAAAAGTTCAACCAAATACTCTCCAGAATTGCTTTATCATCAGTAATCTCATTATTTTGCACTCTTTGCCATTTCTCACTATTTCTTTTCCTACTCTCCTCTCCCTCCAAATTTGTCTTGTCAAAATGGTCTACTTCCCTTTATTCTTCCTCTTCTTCAATTCTTCAGACAACGTCTTCAAGACTTACCACCTCCCGCCCCGTCCTTCCCCATGGGGTGGAATTAGTTCGGCATCGCCTGGGCCGTGAAGGTGTATCTGGCTGTGGAGCCCAGCAGAGCCTCGCTGAGTCCTGGAAGAGTCTTGGATGACGGGTCCTTTCACGCAAATCTAGAGACAGTTGTCGCCTGCCTTGGCTTGTGCTTACCTCTTCTCAGGCAAACTCCTGAGTGCAATTTATTGGCAATGGAAAAAATTCAACTCCACTGAGTTTCTGTAGGGTCGAGAATATAAGCCCTTGCTTGGCCATGAGGGCAGCAATATAGTGAAAAGCAACAGCAACCAACATCTGCAACCCTCCCCGGCCAGCCTTGCTCTCCTTAAACTTTCAGAAGAGGGGTTTGCGGTTGTCTTCAGCACCCCCTCAAAGAGCCTGGGTGAGGCGGGGGAGCGGGCTGGGGCCGGGGGCTGCGCAGGGCTGTGATGGGGAGAGGCATGCGCAGCGCAGAAGCGGCTAAGGCAAAGGCAGGCAGAGGGGATCTGACCGCAGCCCGGACTGCGACAAGAGAAATTGAAATGTAAATTCTGCACCCCGGCAATAAATTTCACAGCAGCCTAATTTTCCTAGGAATGACGCCTTGGGCAGAGCCTGTGTGGCCCAGAAAGGAGCAGGTTTTAAATTTTCTAGAATTCCCTAATCCGCTTTATCAGCCGCTTCTCCCTAAACTGCTGCTTTTCCCTGAGAGATTTAAAGCCGTAGTGGCTTCTTCAAGGCCTCTTGCTGATTATTATGTTTATTCTCATCCAGTCAAGACAGAGAAACATTAGCATGTGATTTACAGCGTGGGACCAATCGCAGATACCAGCACTCAATATTTGAAATTCAAGCAGTATCTACTTGCAGCAAACTGGTCAGGATCAATCTAGAGATAAAGAGGAGGGCCAACCTTTTCAGAAGGCAGTAGAGATTCATCGTCGAGGTCTGTCAGTCTTAGCCTGTCAAGCAAGATGCTGTGCATCGCTCCTAGGAACCAATGCGTGCAATGGCGCTCACACGGCATTAATACATGCCCCTGTGCTGGGTTTAATTCCTTTGTTTTGGTTAGTTTGTTTTTTTTTTTTTTTCTTGCAACCATCCGCTTTTCCTCTCATGTTTCAAGTCTTTGTATATATCTGTCAAGCAGGCAGTGGATTCAGGACAGGTTTTCATGCCAAGGCATTCCTTTACCTAATGAAAACAAGTGAATAAAACATAAGAGAAGTACCTTTAAATTAAAAATAGAGACCAAAAAAACCTGAAGAAAACCAATATCTTAAGGGAAACTTTTTTTTCCCTAGAAAAATGCCTACTGAATGGATGAATCTTTATTTATTTCTTCTAATTTGGGTATGCACTTATAATTATATCCTAATTAAATAAGGGAAAAGGACCATGTGTGGCAGATGAGAAATATACGCACATGTGAAGAGTCAAGAAAATCCAGATAAACTTCTGATGGCATGACACACTCACGGAGAGTAGTCACTTTTCAAAACTAAAATTTTCTCCCAAAGGCCCCCAGTTTGTATTATTGATGGCATTTTTCCTAGCCTGCATTACCATTTCCATCTGAGGGGAAAAAAGACAAAAACTTTTCTCAAGTTTGAAAGGACAAAGTGGTCTCGGAGTCACAAACATCCAACACTCTTGCACAAGCCTTTGAATGGATTTCAGCGGCGGGGTTTTGTAAATGGATAGAGCAAGCGCCACTCCTGGCCTGAGACCCTGTGCTGGGGGGCTCAGAGATGAGGTACAGCCAAGTGGCAAACCTGGAGGGGGGAGGGAAGAGGCATGGAAAAGGCCCTTCACTATGGCACACTGCAACAGCAGCCCCACGCAACGGGGCCCCTTCCAGCCTCCGGGACACCAGTCCCATTTCACAGGAGCTTTGGTGAAGTGAGTACGTTTGGACCCTGATTCAAGTCATGGGTAACGCTGACTGCTAGGAGCTAATTTAAGCCTATACCAAAGAGTTGCAAGGAGCCGGGCCATTAGAGTAGTTTCAATCTGTTCCTCCAGGTTTCTGCTGGCTGCATGGAGCCTTGGATGCCATATCCTAAACGTCTGCCACCGACTAGCTGTCCCTCTTCTCTGTTTAACACGAATATCCTGTAATTGGAGTGTCAAGCTTCTTGCTGCCACCACTGAGGAGGAGGATACGGAGGAGGAACCAGCAGAAATCCGTCTTTGCCATAATGAATGCATGCAGTTCAGACCAGATTGGGCTGTTCAGATGTTTTATTCCTCCTTTTCATCTCCTTTGTGGAGGCTCAAGCAGTACCAGAACACAGAGATCTCCTTTTAGGGCTTCAAACCCATCAAAGATCCGCCGGGTCCACTGTGCGGGGGGACAGACAGGGAAGCTTTTTTGATGCATCTTTGTAATCTCTGTGCTGCTGGTGCTTTTTGCATATCTTGTCGGCTGTCGGCGTGGGGGCATCTGGTGGAAGCTCCCTACGGGAACTGGGGGCTGGGGAGCCAGGCCAGGACGCCGTGCCGCTTTGGTGAGGCAGGGCACCCGCCGGTTTGCTCAGAGTGGGTGACAAATAGCTGGTTTTACTGTAGTCTCTGGTGCCTAATTGTACAAGGTGGCACAAACTTAGATGCAGTGCCCCCGCAATGAGGCACAGAAAGCACAAGCAGGCGTTTGCTGTGATGCCGTTAACTCATTTACAGAGCTGTTTTTAGGGTCCTGGGCAGTAACTGCCACCGGCTGTACTCCATATGTCCTCTGGCATTTCCCTGCTGTTTCATGGCTATAGATGAGATCTGTGGTACCCAAAGGCCCTGGGCTTTTTTTGCCCCCAAGCTGCTGCTAGCAACAGTTAGGATCCCTAAAGGAGCAATAAGAGGGCCGTTAGTGCAGAAAAAGCCCTAGTGGCAACTACCTACTTTCGCTGTCAGAAGAGAGGAGTGCAAGGTCTATCGGCTGGGTCAGAGCACCGCAGTAACTACCATCCCACTGCCACTGGCCTGGCATCACTTCGGTGATGCACGCAGCTACGCTGCGCTGAGGTGGTACTCCTCTGGCCCATCTTAGTGTCATTCTGGGTGCCCACCTGCTCTGTTTGTTCTGTTTGCTTGCTGTCCTGATAGATGGAAATCCAAGCTTTCTTTGTCACCTTACTCCATTCACTTTAATCTAAAAAGGTACCTGTAGCTACAGCTGTCTGTGCCTTCGCAAGCCAGCCTTACCGCTCTTCCCATGGTGAATACCATCTACTCACTGACTAGCAACAGGAGTTTTTAATACTGTTTTGTTGCCTTTCTTAGGAAGATCTGAAAGTGAATAAATCGCACACATGTCCCACTGCTAAAGCTATCGATTAGATGTGTAAAAATTGGACACTCACAGAGGTGTGGAGAGATCTGCATCTGTTTTCTAGGATCACACTTTCTTTTTTTCTTAAATGCAAGATTTACAATTCTTGCCTGGGAACCCATTTTAGTATCTAGTATTGCTGAAGTCAAAATTAATGCTCAGAATGACCATCAAGTTAATGTTGACCTTTTTCCCGCAGTTGTTCTTATCAGGCCTATAAAAATGGGTTAATATCCTCTCATCACTGGTTATATGGAATTTCCTACACCTATTTAAATAAATCTGACTTTTACAAACAAAGAGCAAACTCAAGAATAGACTGTAGTTACCTTGGAGAGATATTCCAGACCTAGCTGAAAAAATAGAGGAGTCATTTGTAGTCAGAAATACAAGTTAAGATCAGAACATTTGATTTTTTTTTTAATACATAGCTAAATAAGATTTCCCACAGGCTTGAACAAATCATCACTAAATCCACATTTCAATAGAGAACAGACAAACTGGACTGGATAACTCTTATGCAGTCTGGAGTACTTTACATCTCCTATTCATCTATTCACTTTTTCACAGTGTTGCCCAGAATATGTTAGAATTCATGCATTGGGGTCCAAAAATAGCTTAGGAAAGAGTACTAGATAAAAAAGTACTTCCCTGAAAAGCAAGATTTAAAAAATATATTCCGTAAAAATTATTCTCTGTAGATGCTCCAGAACATATTAAGCTAGTGGTGTCTAGGTTAAAAATAAACCATTGAAAGACAGCTTTTATTTGCAACTTGGAGGAGGACTAGCTATCTTTTTGCATTTAGCTAGTGCTGGTACGCATAAATTATTTTGTGTATTACTTAATCGCTGAAGGTTTGTACATAATCACATTGCAGTTCAAGCCTCTATCCTATGCTAAGGAATTCCTTAAGTAAAGGCCTAAGTGAAGATGTCTTTCTGGTTTCTGCAGGAATCTGAATTGAAACAGATGTCACAGGCATTTCTGACCACAGCAAAGCTCAGAAAATAGCCACTGATAGCATTGGCCTTGTACAGATGACCCTATTTGAACTACGATTACCTCTCCAAAATTCACCCAGATTTTATTGGCAACCAGCATGAAGTATGAGCCCAGCCTGCCTGAAAGACTAATAACTTAGCCATGAAGATTGGCTTCACGTGCCATGTTACTCAAGTCTGCCTTGGAGGTAAGAACGAGCAGTAATTTCCACAGGGAGTCAGAAAATGAATACAGTCCTGAAATGCATGTCAAATTGCCTTTGCATTTAGTTGCCTACCAACATGCTAGTTATAAGATGGTGACAGCACTGGAAGTTTTTGTGGTGACTTGACTTCTTCATCCACAGGGAATAATGATGCTACATAGGTGACAAAAGGCACCCGAGTCCTCTCCTGAAATGACAAAGGACTGGAGAGCACTGTGGTGCCTTCTCACGTTTACCTTGAGCTTTACTCTATGCCTCCACTCATCCTACCTCACGAGCATCCCAACTCTGCCTGTGCCACTGAAGGAGCGGGTTGTATTGAGCCAGTGTTGGGTAACGCTGTCCATCCATGTGATTAAACCCCTGTGCTGGTGGGCAGGGGTTGTACCAATAGTCTTCTCAAGAGATGGTAAAAGCCATAGTAACAAAGTCAGGGCACATGCATGATAATAATTAGCATTTATTTCCATATCTATTTGCAAGGTTCTGTTTACTGAAGTCCAGCCACAGCTTTGTCCTCCCTCACACGCTCTTTCTCTCTTGCTTTCTTCCCACCCCTCTGCTTTTGGTTATTCAGACTCCTACAGGCGACCACAGAGGAAACACAGGGTGCTTGCAGGATCTGCTAGGTGAATGGTGAACCCCAAGCAAACACACTGTTTATTCAGAAATATTTCAGGCTGTTTTCAGGAGCCAAGAGAATACTGATTTCTGATCGTGCTTACCTCTTAAAGGGGAGCATGCAATTCTCAGCAGTAACTTTCCATTTCAATGGCTACTGAAAGAAATCTGTTTTGGGAATTGCCTTTCCTTATTTGTGTAAAAATCCTTTTATGCCATTAAGACACTTTGCAAAGAGAAACAAGATCTAGGGGCTTGTCGAGGCGCAGTTTTCACTACCCAGTAGAGTTAGTCTCATTAAAATGGACCTCGTCTCCTCGCTGCTCCTGCACATACTGTCAGTTTATCACAGATCATCTGACATCTCTAAAATGGAAAGCATGACGTAAAGCAGGAAAAAGAGCCCAAGACTGAAAAAACCCGAAACAAAAATTACAAAGACTTTGGAGAAACAGCTTGCAGAAAAAGATGCCTGTATACAAACTTGTCAAGTCTTCAGGGTGCCTATGTGCCAGCCACAGGGAACAAGAAGTGTTTAGGGCTGCGCTCTCTGCCTTCACCCAGCTCTGCAGGGAGCGGTGCACACTCTGGGAGCCGTGCACACAGGCACAACCTTCTTAGGAAAACCCTTCCCAAAAAAAGCACTGCAGGGACGCCTCCCTGCCTCCACCCCGCAGCTCTAAGAGTGCCAATATAGCCAGGAGGGGCTGCGGCTGGCGGGGGCTGTCTGCCCACCCTCCTGGCCAGGCCCCTCACCAAGACAAGGCAGGCCAGTTTGGGGCTTTCAGGCAGTTCTCAAAGGTGGCAGGCATGAATATTGGTTTACCCTTGAGTTTTGGGCTGGGAGCTAGAAAACAGCAGAAGCGCCTGGATGAAAGAAGACAAAAAAAAAAAAAGCCCTCTGAGACCTCCTCCAGGTCAACGAGGAGTGCAAATCCTGCGCTCCGCCTGACAAAAGGCAACAACTGGAAAATTACCAGGGGACAGACAGGAGACTGAGAGACCCCCAGGACACGGAGCAGTGCAGCTGTGGGAAGCACGGGGGCGAGGGCAGTCAGGGGGAACCACCATGCCTGCTGGGGAAATAAAATCCCCTTTGCCCCTCACGTGGGCTGGGGTGCGACAGCTCCCGGCAAAGAGCTGCTGCCGCCTTTTCTCCTGAAGCGGGAGGGCGAAGCCCCAACAGCAGATGCTGCAGCACTCAAGTGGGCCCGGCGAGGAGAGTCCTCGGTTGATGGGCGAGGATGGCCACGCACTGCAGGGAGCTGCTGGCCCTCCAAGGTGGCCTCGCTGAGGACCACTCCCGCCCTTCCCCAGCATGGAAATGCCCCCAGAGGGAGCTTGCTGTGGGAGACGTAAATTCTCCTGTTGGTTTCTGCATGACGGCAGTAAATTCTTTTATTGCTCCTTAAGCTGAGTTTTCCACGGTCAGTTTTCCTAGGAGACTATTTTTGCATGCATTTCCTTGTCGCCTGGACAAGACCAAGACAAATTTGAAGCCAGACCATTGCAATAACTCAGCTCCACACAACAAGCCTGGTTCAGTAGCGGTGGGGGAAACAAACAGTCCGGGGATTGATGGGAAGAGAGATTTAAATGGTAGAGTATCTTATGCTGGCTGGGGATTCAGTGGGTTTTCAACGTAAACTGACAGGAGACTGGAAGGCAGGCGAGGGAAATGGAGGCGACAGCAGGAAAAGAGGTTGTGGGACAAAGCAGTCCCTTTGTATAGGTATATGTATAGGTATAGCTATATGTATATGTATATATGAACGTATGTTGAATATTTAGATTAAAACCCCCTCTTATCTAATATGTAAAATGCACAAGTGTTTAACTTGAACCCAAGACTTTACCTCCAACAGTCCCTCTGCTCACCCAGATATGTTTGTCCCAGGCAGTCCAACTGGAAAAACAAGCAAACAAAAAAGACAACCAAATCCAAATCAGCAACAGCAGTACAGAAACAGAAAGGTTTTCTTATAAAGCGCCAGTCAAGGGCCCTCTAATTGAATTCATGGGGGTGTGGTGTGTGCTTCCCCTGGGGGATTTGCCTCATCCCCCCGCAGCAGCCTTTGACAGCGGGAAAGCAGTTTTCCGGCAGGAGCAGCGTGGCCCTGCCCGCGCTGACCTGCCGCCTCCCCATCAGCGGCGCCGTGCACTGCCTTCACCGATGAAGCATCTAAACAGGGAGCTAAGGTGGATCTCAAAGAGAGAAAAACAGCCACAGTCAGAGGATAAATGCTGAACTAACAAAATCCACAGGTAAAACCCCACGGGGAGGTGTTGATTTTGCTGCGTTTCCCGCACCGTACAGGTGACATCGGTTAACGCGTTAAAATGGCTCATGCGTCATTAAAGGAAAATGGGATTGAAATGAAGGATGAGGGATGCGGGAGGCAAGCCCTTTAAATTCCCAGCTGTAAATGCCGGGTTTGTGAATGAGCCGCTGCCGCCAGGTACTTTGGAAGAAAAGCCTAGCTAATAATTGGAGAAAATGGCATGGCACAAAACTCTCCGAGTGCTTGGCCTGGAGGCCGTGTGTCCATTAGAGGAAATCAGAAAGTCAAAACAGAGACTGTGTAATTTCTCTGTACTTGCATTAACCATACCCCCAACACTCGCAGTGTGGTTCACTTTAGTATAATAAAGCACTTTATTCCACCCCATCACAGCTAAGTGTCCTCATCAGACAGAGTATCACAGTGGCTAGAATTCACTTTTCCATTAAGGAGATCGTGCATACTGCTAAGACATTAGTCTATAGCTCCAGTAATGTTTTGATTATTTTTAAGAGGACATAACTTGCTGATAAACACCCACCTCCCAGCCCCAGAGGAACTTTTAATTTAGTAAAAAAAAACAAAAATCTTTTCTACTATTTGGCAACTTCCTTGGTAAAATATTTTGTCTAAACTGCAATCTGTTAATCCAGTTGTTTCACTGCACAGCAAATCATTCCTTTCCAGGCACCGGAACTGTTTGCCTTGTGATGTTTTATTGCACTAACTCTTTGGAGTCACTAAAATCAACAGAGCTGGCGAAGTGTGGGGCTCCCCTTTCTTGACCTGGAGCAACTACCTGAAGGTTGAGCAAAGAAAAGTTTGCACAGGACTCTTCCCAGAGGTGGAGTGGGATAGGAGAAGAGGCAACGGATGCAAGTTGGCATGCAGGAAATTCAGATTAGATATTAGCAAAAAATTGTTTCACAAGAAGGGCAGTCAAAACACTGGAGCAGGAGCCCACAGAGGCTGCGGTTTCCACCCTCAGGAATATTCAGACCCTATCTGGACAAGGCTCTGCACAACCTGATTTAATTGGCGCTGCTTCACGCAGGGGTTGCCTTACATGACCGCAGAGGTCCCTCCCAGCCTAAATTATTCTACAATTCTGTGATCAGCACAGAGAACAAGAGAAGTGGGATGGCAGCGTAGGCAATCTTACAAGCTCTTCATATTCACCATATGCCAGAGCCATCCAAGACCAAGTTGGATCCCCAAACATCCTACACCGATAGCCTCTACCCAAGTGAATACCGATGCCTGGGAGCCGCACCAGCTGCTGGGAGGGCAGCAAGGTAAGAGCATTCCTTCTCCATGTTTGGGAGCCTGGGAAGGCTGAGGGCTTTTTAAGCATTTGTTGTACACGGGGGCATTGTCACGTGCCCTTTGGAGCATTGTATGTGATGCCCTTCCAGGGTGACAGCAAGGGCTCTCTGGCTGAAAGGTCCTGAGGTTAGTGTCACAGAGCCAGATTGTGCTCTCAGGTTTGCTGCAACTGCTCTGAGGTTTGACTAGATTGGTATAGCCGAGACCACAATTAATAATGGAGATTTCTGCAGTTCATGTAACTGTTAAAAATTTGCTTGCCTTTTAATCCTTGAAGTCATTTTAATTCCTTGCTGACATATTTACATATTAGGGTTTTTTTATATATCTATATCTATCTATCTATATATCTGTAAAAGCATTAAAACAATATACAGGTGTCTGTTAATGTTGTAATAATATAACATACCATGTTAATGTTATAAGATAAGCAAGAGCTACTCTGAGGCCACATGAAGCCCTGCTGAAACTTAAATGCCAGATTGTTATTGTGGCACGTTTACTCTCACTTCTAGCTGCATTTTACTGTTTGGCTTCCTAAATCTCAGCAGGGAAAGGACAGCTTAGCTCCCTTGAAGACCATGCTGCTCTGAAATGATGACTGTTGCTGTGGGGGAAGGGGTTGCACTCTGCAACATGATTTGTAGGACCCTCTATAAATCATTTACCAGCATGCCTTCACTGCAAGCCACAGGCTTACAATTTGTGGAGCTTTGAGAAACGTAAGCAATAACAACACGCAAAGGACAAAAAAATGAATGAAGAGACGGACATCTCTAAAACCCTTGCCTGGAAAAACAAAAGCCTTTATTTAAGTCATAAGGACAAGCACTGAAAGCATTTTAATGGGTGAGTGCCTTACTGCGCCACCACCACGAGTTATACAAATAGCTGCTTCGTGGCTTCAGAGGCAGACAGGGAGGGGGGCTTGGCCAGCCCTGCGAGAGCAGTGCCGCTGCGACCCTCATGTCTGCCTCTTGAAGTCCTTAATAAATCACCCTGCCATGCTCATAAAGTGGAGTTGAGCAGCAAAGCAAAGGCCTGAGCATGCAAACCTGATTGGAAAAACAAGGGATTTTAAAAGGGAAGAGCAATACCTTCCATTTCTGTCACAGAGCAACACCCATGCGTGGTTGCAGACAACACCAGAGCAACTGCTGGGGACCTAACGTGGAGGCATTAAATTTTTCTTACTGCTGGAGGAGCTTCCTGGCATCATCCTTATGCCAAATGGAAGTGCTGATACAGATTTTAAGTGATAATTAATGTCAGTCAGCATTATTATAAATAGAAACCCTGTCTCAAAAAATATTTTTCTTTTTGACAATGGATTTGGTGACACAGCGATCCTCCTTCCATTGTCAGGTACTTCACTTAGTACCATACAGCACGGTGATTAAAAAATAAGCACTCCACAATATCAGTAAAGATTGCATTAAGTGGGTGAAGAACTGAGGTATTTTTGAAGAGGATTCAAATGGAGATGTTTCCACTGCAGGTCAGAAGTGCCCGAGACATTGAAAACATTTTCCACCCAAGACTCTTCATGAAATCTAAAAGACGTGACAGGTAGCAACAGGTCTGTCACAAGGATGGGACCAACAACACCAAATACTCTGATGGAGCCGAGGAGTTCATTTTTTCCCCTTTTATTGCCTGAAGAAGACAGGTCTGGGGGATTCATTTTATGATCTTCCATGGACCACGGTTCCTTCCCAGGGCAAATCTGCTGTGGAGCTGGGACAGGAGGCACTAGATCAGTATCCTGTGTTAGGTGCTACCCATATCTCTAAAAGTCCCTCAGAGAAACTGTAAACCATGTGGAAGATGGTGCAACATTTAGTAAGACAGGCTCACTCAAACAATTGCATCGAAATACAGGCAGGTGTAAAGGCTAGGGATGTGGAGTGGAAGCCACACCTGGAAATGGGCAGCAGGGTAATCCCACAATAATGGCAAAGGGTCTAAGGTTATAGTGGACAAGCAAATGAACACAGGTTGCCAGGGCAAAGGTGCACTAAAAAGAGGTAAAATAATCCCTATATACAAAGAGGGGAATGCAAGCAGGTTCAGGCATGGGCTTTTTAGGTTGTATATAGGCTAGATGAGGCCAGTTCCTGACAACACTCAGCTCCAGAGTTCAACTTTTTTAATAAGGGTGTAGCAAAATTGGTGACTGCACAGAAAAAAAAAAACAACCACCAGCAAGTGCCACAAAAATGGTTTAAGAGCTGAAGAAAGTGCTTTAGAGTGAGAAATGTAGAGAGCACAATCTGTTTAGCTTATCAAAAAGAAGACCGAGAGGTGGCTTGATTACAGTGTACTATTACCTTCAAGAAACAGTGGGAACCGTGAAGTTCTTTAACATGGGAGATAACAAAACCCAGTTAACTGGAAGCTTGAGACAGACAAATCTGAGACGATAGGACGGTATTTTTAAGAAAGGTGAAAAGCTCTGAACAAGGTATCGATGGAAGTAATGAATCCCCCACCTCTTAGTGTCTTCTGATCAGGATATACAGCTTCACCAAGCAGAAGTCATGTTTTTGTCAAACATGCCATTGCCATCTCCCTCATTTTCATGAAAGTCATCCTCTAGGATTTCTAATGGCTGAGATTCTATGTGGCAGTAAAGAGAAGGGAAAGACAGAAGAGCCCAGAAATTATTCCCCAGAATATTTTTAAATACCCAGTAATTACAGCAGATTTTAAATAATTGAAGAAAGTAGTTTGCACAAAACCTCTGATCCGCGTTCTTTAGAAGAAACTCCTGCCTCACGAGCTTTTTTCTGTTCCTTGCAGAAAGCTTGGCAGAAACACACCAGCGTTTAACAGTTTTTTCCCAGTGCTACAGCTATCGATGGCAAAGACTGAGAGATCGGAAATGCCCTAGGAAGGCTGTCAAGAGCCAGCGGGCACCGGGCAGTGACAGCAGACTTGCAAACCAAGAGCAACCTAACTACAAGCATGGGTGGTAGCTACTCTGATCACCACCTGTACAGACCTTAGCCCAGGTAAGACTCAAGGGAACATTTTCTTCTGCATTTATGCCAGCATTAATGCTACAAATTTTGTTTTCCCTTGTCGAAAATGTCCAAGATACAGAAACTGATCCTGCCCATGGGATACAGGATTCTCTTTTCAAGAAATAATATCTAGAGATTTATCAAAGGCATCAATAGTCAGTGGATTAAATGGGAGCTGTGGATGCTGGCTCACATTAACTTGCTCCCATTTGGGTGCCTGCTACTGATTTTGAAGTGCCTAAACTAAAGACACTAGAGACTGAAAATGTTGCCTAACTTCCCCTAGCTGTGCTTGATCTCCATGTCCCAGAGGAGTAAAGAAAGCAATAAAAACTAATACCGATCAGGAGCTGCAACGTGCCCCAAGTGACAATGCACAGGCAGCAAGCAAAGCGGAGTAGGAAGCTGTTCCCCCAACACACCATAACAACGTCCGTATGCAAGATCATATTTTGCATCATTTTCAGAGAGATTATGGAATTTATTCAAAAGGTATAGCAGGAGCCACAGAGCGGTGGGTGGGAAAAACAGAGGAGAGACAAATTATAATGTATACAGCTAGGGAAGAAATTGAGAAAAGTGCTGGAGCAGCGAACTAACACTCAGGGACACCCTGCCTCGTGTTCTGCAACAGGGGATGAACATTTGGGACTGAGGCATTTGAACTTCCTACTCAGATTCCTGCAGCCAGCCTGAGTTTGCTGACATGATTAAGGATTGACTGTGCCCATGTGAATTTAAATTGATTTCTCATTGCAGCGTGAATCCCTCCCTCCCTCCCTGCAAGAGGAGGCACAGCAACTGAAGTCACCTTTACAAGTCATCCTAGCATGGGAGAAAGAAGCTTATGAGATAATGAGCAAATATTTTTTAATTAGGTGGTGAACTGAGGATTTCCCCTGTTTTCTGATCCAGATCCTGTTCAGCAGAAGAGACAGGAGAAGGAAGAGGCAGGACGGGGACAAGCTAGGAAAGTGCCACAGCGAACGGGATTTCCACCAAATGGCTTTGCTCCTGCTATGAGCCCTCATCTCCCACAGCTGGGTCTCCTTCTTGCTCTGGTACGCATGATTTTTGTTTTCCCCTGTCTCCTGCAATGAGTATTCATGTACAAATCCCATAGGCACAACTTTGGAGGCCTCCTAGTTTCCAAAGGGGAAGTAAACCAGGTGAACCGTGAATTCACTCTGTGGGTGCCAGGGGCTGTTTTCTGGCTGGTTTTCTTTTACTGTTAGCCTCCTTCAACCTTCTAATATCATCGATGCTTTAGTAAAGTGCCTCGAATCTGCAGACAACATCATTTGCTCAACTATCAGCATTCCCCATCAATAATGAAGCTAAAAACATAGCTTAATAGACAACAAGGCTACAGCAGCTGGCAGTGCCGCACAAATCTGGCACTCTTGCTGCTGAGTTTATTAGACATTTTATAGTCCTGGGAACTAAAGATAATGGATCCCGTTCCCATATGCTGCATCAACAAGAGCTGGGACCCCGTCGTGCCATTGATCTATGAGGCAGCAGTGAATACGACCCAGACACAAATACCAAAATGAATCAATCCTAAGCTGTTAAAGAGACACCACGAAGTACTTTCCAGTTTTCGGTTCTTGCTTTCTAATCTCCATTCCATGAAATACTCTCCCAACGGCTCTTAAATACAACAATTTGCCACAGACTTTGGGATCAAGTTGAGAGGAATTGCCCCTGCGGATCAGCGAACAGAGCTGAAATTTAGAGCTCATTACCCTTAGTAGGCACTTGCAAACTCCACCCATTTTAAAAAGTGCTGCGTGATTATGTTCATACAGGTTTCCAAAGCAATGTTCACTGTACGGTTCATAAAGTTATTGTCAGATGACTGGAAAACAAACTTTGATTTGTTTCCAAGTACAGAAAACTGTAAGTATCTGCAGCCCAGAGAATAACTTATACCTATTAAAAAAAAAAAAAAAAAAAAAAGAGGCTTTAGTCTGAACCTGACTGATAGTGAGTACTACTCAGGTGCTAACATTCGCTGTTTCAGAAACTATGACACCCTCCGATTTTAGCATATGAAGGTACTGTGGTTGCTGCAGTCTCAAATCAATTTCTGTTGAATCTACATCAATGTGCTCTATTTTAGCCATTTAAAATACATCATACTCAATACCAACAAATCGCTTTAAAGCAAGCACTCAAAGAAAAGAAAAAACTTTAAAATAGCAGCCTCCAGACTGGCACCTACAAACATAAAACAAAGACAAGAGAAAAATGCCATGATATAAAATCAGTTTCAAAACAAGGAGAGACTGCCTAGCTACATACACAAAATGAAAGTTTTGCCAAGACATTATCGGGTGAAATAGTTTGGAGAGTTCCTACTCAAATGCAGAGTTATGAAAAGCAAAGACAATCAACTCGCTCCTCCTGATTACGGATGCCAAGTGGATCTGATGACGGCCTCAGGCACTTTCATGGCTCCATATGCCCAAAATCTCTGCAAAATCACATCAAGTGGCATTTGGTATTTAACCTTGCTGTGCCCTTATGGCAAGAAATAACACTACTTTTACTCTGCAAAATCGTGAGGGCTTTTCAGTAATTAATGTCAAGTAAATAACTCAAAAAGCTGGATAGAGAACTAAAAAAGAGACTAATGCATTCATTAGTGTAATTCACTGATGAAAAACCTCCACTGGTAAATTACTTTCTCCTATACGTACCTGTATGGACAGGCAAATAATGAGTCTCTCAGATTTATGGAGCATCTCTCACCTGAGAGAAGACCCAGTTGCTTTGCACCTTGAATCATTCTGGTCATTTGGAGAGTGAAACACAACAGCTGTTTAAAAACACACCCAAGTTTACAACCTGAGGTAGAAGCAATGTAATTATTTTGAGAGGAGTTAGGCTGCTAATGTTAGGATGTGGATTTATGAGATGAGTTACTCAATGACTCTATGAAATCCAGACTTAGCTTGCAGGAGCAAAGCAGAAAACCTCGACCCACCCACATAAACTCACTGGGCGCAGGGAAGGACTTGAGCTTTGCGTGATTCATTACTCACATGGCAGACATTTTACCAGTGCTAATCAAGAAAAATGCATTTTGGTGTTCAGTACTAAAGAAAGCTTAATAGGAAAGCAGTCTGTTAGGATGCTCCTTGGTAGGTGTATTTAGGTGTTTGACCTGTTGACTCAAAAGAATACAAGTAAAAACTAATTTAGGTGCAAGGGGAATAATACAAAGATTGTTTTTGGTAAAATTCCGTTGTCCCCAAAAGAAATCACCTGAGGATGCCAGTATAAGATGAGGGTTTGATGAAAGCGTTCAAGAGAAGTTAGCACACTTGTGATTAAAGTCTCTAACAGAGTTGAGACTGTGATTGACATATGCAATACCTTATATAAAGAGCTCAAAGGGTCACTGTCAAGGTTAAAAAGAGCCTGAAATGATTTTGTTACCCTTTTACTAGGCTCTCTCCGTGGCTTATTTGAAATTCATTCTTTTTAATATTTTTCTAAAAGAGTTTTCTTTTTAAACAATAATTTTAAACATGGCAATTATCTAAACACCTGAAGCCCAAAACTCTACTTCGATCACACAACTGTACCGCACACCCAAACATGTAAATGCAGTGATAAATATACACGTTAATTATAGGCTAGCCGCTTCACGAAACACGTGCCAAAGAGGGAAGTGAGCATCGCACTGCACAGCCTGGTGACTAAGGTGAAGGGCATCGGATGAGCAGAGTTTTAGCCCTAACTCTGCTGCTCACACGTGGTTGTCCTGAGGATTCGGCACTCGTTACTGCCACGTGCTGGGGTTGGAGGGGCTTGGGTTTGGGTTTGAGTGTGAACGATGCCCATGGCAGAGGGTGCAACGTGCAGAGACAGGAACAGACCAGAAAGGGAAAATTGGAGAAAAATCATGACATGCTGGGAACTGCAGTAACACTTGGGTTCAAATACCACTAAAATAAAAAGGTTCACTAAGCCCAGACAAGAGATCTAGTCTGGATCCTGCAAAACAAACATTTTTCAAAGATTTGAGAGATTTCCATGGAATTGTTTTCCTGCTGGGTTTTCTTTGACCCTGTCCTGGCCCCACAAGGAGCAGGCAAGCCAGCGGGCCACCCATCCTCATGATCGTGTCTCCTGTGGCCCCAGTGCGCAGCCCTCCTTCCTCATGTCTTCGTCCTGGTTCAGTCCCCCAGTCTTTCTTCATTTAAGTGAATGATTTAATCTTAACAACTCACTAGCTCAGTGACTCCTAACCAGTGCAACGAGCTCCAAATCCCTCCTTGCTGGTACTTGCTGCCTTGAAGGCAAAGCAATAAAACACAGCCTTGCTGGCTCGGTGTCCCCCTTTTACCTAGGCAGGTTTAACCTCTCTCCTCTGCTCAGCAGGGCTTCCCGGCTGCTGAAACCTCTTCCCAGCCCCCTCGCCCAGCTGAGCAGGCAGCTCGGTACACGGGACCAAGCTGGATGTCTGCCCTTTTGCCCGCTCCTGCCAGAAAATTGTGCTGCACCTCAGGAGCCTTGTGCCGGCGTTCAGCCCCTGCCCACCCGCAGAGACCTCCTGACCCCCGCGCAGCCCCAGGAGGGCAAAAGGTGGAATAAGACTCTGTTAACAGGAGACAGCACGCCACGGAGCCGAGGGCTGGTGAAGCCTGGGCAGCTATGGGGGGACGGATCCTGGCCATGGAGGCAATGGAGCTGCTAAGACCAGGCTGCGCCTCACCAGCACAGGTTAGCCCAGAGCAGTTCCAGCCCAATTCCCATGCTGAGCTGTGCAAGCCACGAATTAAACCCAGGAAATAATTAAATATCATCTACTTTAACAGCCACTAGCAGGAAAATAAATAAGACATCCCAACAGAGGAAGATAGAGTAATTTCACGTTTTTTAGGGAAAAGGGAATTTGAAACAAACATCTTTTTTTTTTCCTGCAGAAAGAGAAACTCTACTGCCTGTCAAAGCGGGACCGTAGCGACACTGAGGGCTCTGTGCAAAATTCTTCTGTTTGCTTCTGCATTTGATTAGCTGCCTGTGTTATGTGTTTTAATTTCCTGCTGTTGAAGCACATTGCTGTCATGGTAATAGATGCTATAGAAATGAGTAAAATAAATAAATAAAAGTTCAGAACACTTTTGACCAAGTCTGTGCTAATTAGCGCATAAGACAAACAGACAAATGTTTTCTGGGATTTGTGTCAACCGTATCCAGATTCCTCCCCTGCTTCTCAGATATCAGCGAAACCCTTTCTAGAAATGGAAATAAAGAAAGGCAGCAGATGGTGCTGGGAATACTCCGAGTAAGATGTCTCTATTCAGAGCCAGATATTAGTGGCAAACCATCCAGTTAACAGGCACTGTGAAGCAGCGAATATTTAATGTGATGGTAGTAGAAGAGCCAGGAAGGTGATATTGCAAAATGACTGGTGAAGGGCTAACCAGAAACCATTCAGAGCCTGCGTGGGTGAGCCGCTCCACCTGTGATGGGAAAAGCTGATCTAGCAGGAATAGGTGGAAGTGGGAGGGGAAAGAGAAGGGGGCTATCTGTCACACTGGACAGGGCAGAAACATGGGAGGACAGAGACAAATCTTGTTAACATAGTTTATAACATCAAAACAAATGGTGCAGTAGCATTCAGCTCTACTTTTGGACTTTTTTAAAGAAATTAAAATAGCAATAATCGTAATCAGCACAGGGTTCAACCAAAAGCGTGCTAAGAGTTTTAGAGGCATAAAACAAAGACTGCCTGTACTTTCAAAGTGAGGAAAGGACTTCTCTGATTGACAGTGGAAAAGAAATACATAAAAATAGCTCCTTTCCAAAACCAAAGAGGAGTTATTATTTCTTGCAGAGCTTCTACCACAAGCCATCATCATCCCCTCCTGGCTGGCTTTCCTGTAGAGATTCAAAGCTAAAACACATATCCTCAAGCCATGTAATATCGCTGCTATTGCACTGTCTATGCAGTTCTGATCAAATTTTCTTTGATCAGAAAATTAATCTTAGCTGGAAATAGGAAACTAAAGGGATATTTACTGGACACAGTCAATATTAAATTATTAGACATTTAGTAATTTTTTCCAGGGTACCATCATTTCTCAGAGAAATACAATCCCAATTTAGGTTATAAGTGTAAATTCTAATCTCAGTAATAATATCTCCCGTCATATTGCACTGTCACCTGCATATACTTTGTGATGCAAATTGCCCCCAATACATCCTTCCTTTAAGCTAACACCACTAAACGGATGTCTACAGCCTGAAATCACATGGCATGCATTTTTGGCCTTGCACAATCTAACCTGTAGACTTTGACCTTAATGGCATAACTGCCCACCATAGTAACTGAACCTCTGCTGTTAAAAAAGCCTTGCTGAGAATTTATATCTTTACGGAACAGGGAAGTTTTATCAGTGCTGCTTTTATTACAAGGAGGTACTGAACAGTCGGTATTGGCTGCGTTTTTTATTCAGATGGCTGTAGTCTGTACCTAGGGAGGTGTGCAGCAGAAACAAGGCTAACAGAGGAGCAAGCGGAATGCTGAAGAGGACCGGCACAAATACGTAGCTATGCAGTAAGGGCTGCAAGTAAAGAAGCACAAAGTAAGATCTTGGGATTCAAGGGACCCTGTAATACCCAGTCATTCAAGGATGGACCAACCATCCTGTCTGGGGACTTGTTGGTCAACACGGTAACTGTGGTATCGGTGTCCCAGATCTCACACATGTTCTACCAAATTCACCTGTCCTTGACAGAGTGTTTTGGTCTCTGCCAAAGCAGAAAAATCACCCCCTGAATCCTATCCATGTGTCACTGGATGATTTGTCAAAAGCAGTCATAAGTTATGCAAGGACCAGCATCTCCCGTGGCCAGCTCCGGCTGATTGCCTGTGCCACTTCGGCCGCAGGATGAACAAAGCTTCAGCCACAAAAATCCTGTCCACTCTCTCAGCAGCCCGCAGCACCCAGGCCTGGCCATCACTGGCTGCCGGTCACTGCCATCACCAGCCACAGACCCTGCTTTGCCCAGGGGGAGTTCGCCGTTTGCTGCATCATTGTGTTTGGATGTGCCACATCTCCTCCTTGCCGAAGGCGGTGCAGCAGCACAGGAGGGCCGGAGTGGCTGTCAGGGCAGCAAGGAACTGCTGAGGAAGGCAAAAAGCGACAGCGGGAGCCTATGGAAAGCTGTAAGGAACCGGGGGGAAAGGCGGAGGACAAGGCATGCAGGCCAGTACAGTCTCCTGTCATTTCATACAGAGACAGCCCTGCCTGCAGTAAACTCAGGCTGAAAGCTGGCCACGCTCAAAAGGACCTACAAGAACAAATTGGACAGCTACGGGGAAAAACACATTTCGCTGCGGATGCATCGCTATGAAAATAGCCTAACCTGCTGACTGGACAGCCTGCAAGTATCTAACTAACGCAGCAGGCTGAGCGCCAAAGGTGTCAATTTGCCGTGGCACAATGCATGTACGCAGCAGCTGGCGGGGAAAGCGTACGTGAGTGGGAGAGGTTAAGTCCATCACCGCATCCATAGCAAAGTTCAGGAGGAGACAGCTTAACACTATCTATCTAGGAGGTTATGGAATAAGCAATTCGGATTGCTCACCCAGGTGCCTTTTCCAGCAGACTAAAGGGTTTGGGGGGGGGGGCAGGTGGTGCCCACTGGTGGGTAATGGAGACCCAGGGGTGCCACAGCCAAAGTGACAAAGGAGCACCTTGCTTGAGGTGGGCTGCAACGCGAGGTCCACGCCAGCCCACGCTGCCTGGCTGAGAGTGGGGGGCACGTGGCTGGGTGAGGAGCAGCCCGCTGGGCAGCGGGAACCACCTTCAGAGCTGGCTGGCTGCTCCCAGCATTGTTCAGAGCAAGTTTTGAGCTTCACCAAATTCTGCCTTAAGCCCACGTTCAGAGTACCAGTCCCAGGCTGGGCTGAGCCCCATGTCTGTGGCCCCTGCAATGGGGCTGGGGCAGCATGGACCCTAGAGGGTGGCAAGCCTCTTCACAATACCTGGACATCCTTCCTCTTGTCACGTGCTAACGGCACACGATTGCACTTGAAGGCTCCAACAAGACAAAATCGTCCCTTTACTAGTCGATAACACCGCTTTTGCTGAGATGCAAAGGAATGGAGCTGCCATGGTGCTGTCCTGCAAACACCGTTCTGCAAATTCAACTTCTGAGTGTCCTGGTCTGCATTTCCTCCTGGGTTTAGGTGCAGATGCAAAGGTTTTGGGGAGTTTTCTTCAAGGCCACATACATCATCAGTCCTGTAAATGATTGCAGTGGCACCGGCTCCTGTCCTTGACTGTGCTTCTTTGTCAAGCGTGGCAGCGATAGCAATCACTCCAGTGTTTTGCAAACCTGCAGATCACTATTGCCAATCTTTGTATAAACAAGAACTAATTAATCTTCACCACATCTCTGTGAAGAAGGTAAGTATTATCATTTATTATCTTTCCTGTTTTACAAACACAAACTGAGATGGCAAAACAAAAAATGATTTGCTGAGGGCCAGGCAAGATAACATGTCGTGGACAGCAAATATAGGTTTGCTCAGTGGTAAAAGGCAGACTGTGAGATTCCTAGGCTTTACCTTAATACCAATAATGAAGAATAGCCATCCGAATAAATAGATTGCGGTTCTATGAAATGGAGGCTTTCCGCTCTGAAAATAAGTAGAACAGCAGCCAGAATATTTTACTAATTTTATTACAAAAGAAATACAAAGATGAAGGGCCCAAATTTTGAAACAGAGCAGCAGCTGCACACATTTGGTTTTGGTTTTTAAGAAGAGCACAGTTCCCATTTAGGCTTCAAAGTGGCTGCTCTGTCAAAAGGTCCACTGACATATTGAACCTCTTGACATTTTGATTTTTAATTTACCCTGAAATATTGCAAAGGGATCAGTTAAAAGTGCTGAACTTCATTTTTCTTTTAGTCTGCTGCAGTCAAATGGAGTGGAGCTGTATCTTTAAAATCTTGTCCCATTTTGCATGTAGTAGGGACATGGAAAATTGGCTTTCTATGAGTGCAAAGGCAAGAAAGGATGTAGAAAGCTTGCTGAAAAAGAGCTGAAAATTGCCTGCTTCGCTGTAGCCTTGTCTCTGTAAGATACTCCTTGTCTGCAGAAATAGTAGTTGTTTCCTACCACGTATTAGTAATTACACTGGCCATTTTAAGAAACTAGTTATGAGTGTGGATTATTTTCATGTGTGGTCAAATGATGAATAATGATTTAGTATTCCTGTGCCACATTCTTGCAAAGCACTTTAAACTGATTTGAGTACCTGAGCCTAATCTGCTAAAAAATCTTAACTGAGCAAGAAGTAGCTGAAATTATCCTGAAAAAAAGCACTCAGGTGGCATGTCATTTCTTAGCTGTACAAGGTGAGAAGGGGAAAGGCAAGGCAGTGGTAAAAACAAGGGAAGAATTTCCTGGGAACGAGCTCACGGTACATCCACAGGGAAATCCCTTAGGGCCTTCAAGCAGGTAAATAACTAGCATTAAACTGTCCTGCAGCTCTTCCGCTCACTTATTTTTTTCCTTTCTTTCGTTCTTTGTTATGGAGAACCCTCACACCATGCAGTGTCCTGAATTTATTCAGTCTTTATTTGATTTGATAAATGCCTTTTCCATATTTTTCTCTAAATTCTGGGCACCAGTTGCTAGCATCCTAAAGTTTTCTCCTATGAAACACCGTAGTCAAAGACTAGTCTGAGAAAGCTGCCTCTTTCCTGGATGGCCAGAGCACCCAGGCAACCAGCCCAAAGACAGATTCAGGCATTAGCGAAGCAGGAATAAAAGCAGGGGTAAAAAGGGGACCTTCCTCTTCCTGTATCTATATTGGCCACAAAGAAATGGCCCAAGTAAAGAAATCACTCCAGTGCCTAAAATGAGGAGACCACTGAAAGTCAGAGCACCATCTGTGATGGGCACATTTCCCTGTGCTGCCATGTTTCCTTGCAGCCCGATCCGAGGAGGATCGGTGCAGCCTTTGCCATCGCAGCTGCCTGGGCATACAAAGAGCAACTTGTCTTTACTCATCTAAGAGGAGAGTTTAAGGACTGAGAAACTTGCTTCCTGGTGAGCAAGCCAGAGGCAAAGCAAGACACCATGTGTGGTACTTGCAGTCACCTGGTCTTCTATTTTTCAATGTGGGAGGGGAGCAGGACTGCGTGGTTACGTGTTTCTGTGGCAGAGAAGATGCTGCTATAGTGGGGAACACCACTGTCCAAGGGAGGAGGGGACTGGAAAACACCTGAAGGTGTCAGTTGTTGGGATGAAGACTTGGGAAGATCATAAGGTTGAAGGAAAAGATGATAGAAGGGGTAGATGGTTTTGCCATAGACCTTAAATGGCCTGGACATCTCTTCAGCTGCTTCTACATAAATTTGTCAGAGACCAGCACCCCAGGAGGGGTGACTGACCAAATGCCAGGCAATTTAGTGTAAAAAGATCAGAAAAGACAAATGTGCACATACCAGCAAGATCAGGCGTAGCACACTCCCACGGATGGGAGTCTAGGGGCAGGGAGCCTACGTGCGCCAAGGCACGAGGTGAGAAGCAAAACCAGGGGGCTCAGAGCAAGGCAGTGACACCTCGCCCTGCTCGGAAAGCAAAGAGGGGAGCGAGGGACTGCTCACCATACAGCGATGTCTGCCCCACAGGGGACACAGTACAGTTTACAGAAACGCGAAGAAAGGGTTGTCAGATGACCTGGAGGCATTTCATTGCTTCTGGAAGAAGTCATTAAGCACATTAGTTAAAAGAGAGTTTGCCCTGTTGAAAAAGCAGGCGGTTCATAGCCAGACTGCTGCTGGGGAGTGCATGACAAAGCTGTTCGCCCAGGACAGGTCTGTCATTAACCCGGAGAGGCCATCAACACCTACCTTGGGAACTGGGTTCAGGGAGACCTTCTCGCAGAGACAAACCCACCAGCTACCAAGGCAAGGGGCTGCCCCAGGGCTCCAAGCTGGCAGATACCTCCTCACCATTTAATTACAGGATGGGAGCATCAAAAAGGCACAGCTGAAGAAGCAGAGTTTTCCTGGTTTCCTTTCCATTCATTTAGTTAAACAGGTGCCAGGTTTGCAAGCAGACCATCTTATTGAAGTTTAGGACAGATTTGTA
The DNA here is from genome assembly GCF_965183815.1 of Platalea leucorodia. Classification (NCBI taxonomy): domain Eukaryota; kingdom Metazoa; phylum Chordata; class Aves; order Pelecaniformes; family Threskiornithidae; genus Platalea; species Platalea leucorodia. The sequence continues at coordinate 30,548,395 of NC_138828.1, read as the reverse complement.
TTGATCTGAAGTCAGAACATCGCTCAACTAAGTGAACCTGCAATAAACTAATTTTATGCCAATTTAAGCCTGTACAAAAAAATCTTGCAGTGGTTAAAATGAATTGGCATTTAAACAAAGTAAACTTAATTTGATAAAACTTCAGTGAGAAGATGAGGCTACTCATATTGTAGCCCTGCAAGAGCATTTGAGAGAGTTATTCATATAATTTTTGTTGCACAGAAAAAAGCCTGGTTTTGAATCTATACAGCAACATCAAATAGAAAGGGTTTTATGAACAGATTTTTTTTTAAATCCTGATTACAATTTAAAGGCCTAGTTCTAATTCTTTGACTAAAATAATTTTCTATTATAGTATAATTCACTATTCAAAAAGAGTAAGGTAGCAGATAGTGTCTAAAGCCAAGACAAATCTACAAGATGGCATGTAAAATAACTGTAATTAAACAATCAAATGTAGCAATTAAACATGAATGATTCTTTATTAGGCTGAATGAGGATGCCAAACAAGACTCCACAGGTGGCGAGTTTATTCCCCCATGCTCGTTGGTATTTTCATTAGCAGCTCTTGGCATAGTCAGACATGCAAATGTGTCCGTGCCTTTAAGAGCAAGCCCCTGTTTAGGTACCATTCAAACCAAGGAGGATATGCAAATATCAAGAAGGACAGGATTAAAGTATAACGTGGCGTTTGGGAGATAAATTGAAGAAATGTACTGAGACTCAACAAAATCAATGTTTTGCACATAGAATAATGAAATGCAGCACTGTAGCGTGGCAATAGAAAATGCTGGGAATGTTGTTTCGCTATAGGATCTAGAGGTCACCGTTAAAACCCTAAAAGCAATGCAAGCCAGCAGCGCTGCTCTTTGACTGACGCAACACCCAACCGGCTGAGATGGGCTTTGCTGGGCGCCACAGCCGCGACCAGGCAGCAGCGCTTTCTGAAGTGTGTGAACTCTCTTTGCAGACGTTGCCATTTCAAAGCCAACTTCTCTGCCAGCAGCCGGAGGCAGCAAGTTTTTCACAGCCATCGTGCCTTGCAGCCCTGCCACACCAGAAGCACGCCAGGGAGGCATTGGCGCAGCTGCCGGGTTTGCCTGGGCTGGCATCCAACGTGGCCAGCGTCCCCCTGGCAGGAGCAGGGCCACCAGCTCCTCCTGGAGCCACCCGCTGCCCTGAGCCTTTTTGGGGCAGGGGCTCCCCAGGGATTTTTCCCAGGTTACAATACTTTCCGCATCGCTCTCTGAAGCCGAGGGCTGCCTGAAGGCAGGGGCTGGACTCTGCCTGCAAAGCGGTATCTGCCTTTGCAGGAACTCGTAAAAATGACTCGCAGCTGAAGGGACAGCCAGTCCAACCCTACATCAGCCTGCGCTCAGGAGAAGGCTGGATTTGCACGCTGCCAGCTGGACAAGGTGCCCCAGCAATAAAACAGTTAATAGCAGAGCTGTGGGAAAACCAGGCGAGATAATTATGCTAATTATGCTGCTCTCCTTCAGCAACAGAGGCAATGGCACACTGCGTTTGGTGCGGGGCACATTTTTTTTTAAAGATTAATTGGGAAGAGCTCACAGGAAAGAAACAAAGGTGATAAAGGATTTGGAAAATAAGACCTGTGAGAGAAAGGCATGTTCAGACTGGAGAAGAGAGGGCTGAAGGGACACATAACTGTCTACAAGCACATTAAGGGACATTATAAAGAGGATTGGGACTAATTCTCATTAGTCAGTGAGGACAGAATGGGAACTAATGGGTTTTAACTCCAGTAGGCAAAAATTAGGTTAAATATTAGGGAAAACTCTCCAAGATCAAACATGTAACAGAGCAATTTGCCAAGGGAGCCCAGGCAGTGGCCACCACCACAGAGATGCCAGGAGGGACCAGGCACCAGGCCCACAAAGGCAACGGGGAAACCATCCGAGCAATCCTCTAGCAGCCAGGCTGGAGATTGTGGCCGACCCACTGAAGACCTCCGCTCACCTGAAAGGTTGGGGAGTGCCCAGAAAGAAGAGACTCTGCTAGAAACTATTCAGGTAAGAGCGTCTCAGCGATGGGGCAGAGTTCTTGCTGCAGCAGGGTCAGTTGTGATGGGGATTGTCAAGCCGCTCTGTCCTTTCTTCCCAACTGGTTTTTCTCACCAGGGGTGGAGAGAGGCAGCCCCACAGCTTGTCCTCCTTGCACCTGGCTGCGACACGGACTTGGGGACTGCTGCCAGACTCCGGCAGTTCCTGGTCCTTCTGTCCTGTCCTCAGATGGCACAGGGAAATAAGATGGCTGCTGTAAATCCCACGTTATTCTCTGAGGGTGTGCATGGACATTTTGGACAAGGCTTGACTTCCACCAGCTGTGGGCAACAGGGGAGCAGCCTTGGAGCTGCAAAACAGCTGGATTAAAAGAAAGCTGACCCCTCTGGAGCCAACAGACAACACGGCATGTTTCATCTTGACCATACGTAACCTGGCAAAGCAAAGGTGTTCGGTGAACACTCCCCGCTTAGTGAAATAAGTTACCACAAGATGCAGTTTGCTTCCTATAGGCAAATTAATTCCTATCCTTTACCTTTTCTGTACTACTACAGTGTTAGGACAGCAACTTAGCAATGAAAGGAGTTTGTGTACAGGGTGTGCAAAGAGCTCTTCTCTCCTTCAGCCAGAGCTGGGGATCAGGTCACCTGTGGTGCTTTTTCCTTTTCAGTGCCACATGTGCATAAGGTCCTCTGCAAACAGTTGTAGCTTAATTAACACTAGCAGATACATCTCCCAGTGCGTTTTTTGTTTCATTTCCCAGAGAAAAGGTGGAATGACTTCACTTTCACTGATTCACAGACCGATTTCGAGTTCACCTTTTAAAACCCTTTGGTCTTAGCTGAAATATATGCTTTAGAAAGCAATAAAAAACACAAGAAAAGCATGAAAGCATGTTGCACTATTTCCATCAGTGTGCACAGGCAGTACTCCCAACTCTTCTGTGATGCACAAGGCTTGGGCTTGAGTTGAATCTTGCTGAGGACAATGCCGGTCTTCTCCTTTCGCTCGTCTGGGCTTTGGCTGAAGGCGCAGTTTCCCGTGGCTGCAGGTGTAGGCTGGCTGGCAGGGACAGCAGCGGGGCTGAGGCTCTGCATGCAAACAGGCAGCCCAAGAGCTGGGGCCATCCAGCCTATTAAAAGCAGGCAGTGTATTTCTGGTTAATGCACTTGGGGGGTGGAGAGAAAGGAGTTTGGCTTCTGGCTTGGCACCACCAGCTGCCAGCCTGCAGTGAGATGGAGAGCGACTGCCAGCTGAGGATCTAAATTTGGTACTGTTACTACCCCCAAGCAATCAAACGTCGTGACTCAACGCTAAATCAGTGCAATGGTTTAAAACCTAGGAAATACAATAATAATAAACCGTGAGTTTTTTCCTTGACCTTTTTATTTCTGAACCTTCGTGGGTAACTGGTGTCATGATTTGAAGAGTTTACATTTCCTTTCAAAGAAAGTAATGTTTATTTACTTAGGAAAGATGTGATTTAACAAACTCACTTGCCTCCAGGAGCTGGAGTTTTAATGAAGACTAGAGATATAAGCCTATGGAAAAACTGCAAAAGTCGATCAAACTGCAGCTACACAGAAGACAAGTTTGTTCTTCTTCCAATATCACAATATTTACCTGTCAGGGTAAGAGATCCGAAAGTCAGACTTTCCTTTGCATTTCTGCCCAATTCTGTCTTTACAAAGCTTGATTTTGTGGTATTCTGTCCAGCATCTAAAACAGTGAGCTCTCTCGCACCAGTGATGACATTTCCACAGAAGATGGATTAATCTTTTTTTTTTTTTCCCATTGATCCGGGACTTAAAACAGCTTTGGGGAGGGAGGCAGATAGGAAACAAGAAGGGATTTAAGCCTTTCACTTCACCTTTAAAAAAACCCCATGCAGCATTGCTGTCCCTGGAGTAGGCCCACATTATTACTACAGCCACAGCCACATCATCAGAGCTACAGCGCTCAGAGTTGTAGATCATCAGTCTGCTGTCACAGCCGTGATGTATGATGGAAAAAGCCATCCATCTGCAAACGCCGAGCACAAAGGGCTGTGGCTGCAAGGATGCAGCGTGGCATGTGCGACGTACACAACAGCGAGCATTTTCCCAGCAAAAAGGGCATAAACATGGTAAATTGAGACTCATCGGAAGGAGAGGGGAAGACGTTCAAAGCCTCTCACTCCCAGGTCTCCAAAATCGCAAAATGCAAGTATGTTCTTGGATCCAGAAATGACACCTATGAATCCAGCTACTGCTTCCTCCACACACACCCCTCTTTCCCTTAAAGCTTACATTTGATTTTCTCTTCCAGTGTAAAACCTCAATCATATTTACACCTGCTTTAGGATCTTTACAGACAAAGACATTTAAGGCTGTAAAATCTTGGGAGAAGGTAAAATGACATGGTGGATCAATCAGCTGATGCTTCTTCCCTGCACAGCAGGGGACTCCAGCAAACCTCTTGTATTTTGCGCGGAGACTCAGCTCTGACTGAATTTTTCCTTTGGCACTATAAGAGAAGAAAGATATTAAAAAAAAAAAAAAAGCAAGTGAGAGAGACCGAGCGAGCATAAGCGCTTATGCATGGCTCCAGGTTTCTCAACTAAAATGAACTGTTGGTTTTCCAGGAGAGAAGCCATTTCTTGTGTGTTACTCTGCTGCGCAATACTCCAAGTGTGGGTGCAGAGAAGGTTTACAAGTAAATAAAATAAAATAAAAATATTTTTTAAAAAATAGCATGCATTGATCACAGAGCCACTCATGCAGATGCATCCTGGGATGTTGATCATCCAAAATGGTTCTCCTGAGTTTTAACACCCGTCACTGGGTGACAAGCAAAGCCGATGCTTTACGAAAGCAGACGTTCAGGAAAGAGTTTTGTTTTTTCCCTCTCCATGCAAGAAGTGCCTCGTCTAAAAATCAGAAGCCGCAAAGAAGTGGGTATCACTGTAAAGGCAAATGGGAGCAAGCAGTTCTGTTACTCGACCTTTTGCGCGGTGGCAGGGGGAACGTTCATTTAATTTGAACAGCTACAATGCAATTTTTAAAACATCTACCTCCATGTAACTTAATACACTTGAAATACCACATTCTTGCTCATTAATAGTAAATTATGGCACATGCATCCGGCTGTTCTTGAGAACATAAGTTTAGAAGCCTTTGACAAACACATCCTCTGTTTGTGGGGAACGTGGTAGGGCACCGTGATACTAAAAAGCATTTATTTCCTCACATTTCACATACTTTTCAATATCTTATTTTTATTTAGGAAAAATGATTAATTTCTAATACTTTGCCACTAACGTTACAATTTTTTTTTAATCTTCTCATGTGGATCTGCCAAGGAAACATTTTAGTTTAGAACTACTATTCTTTCATTTTTTCATTCATGCTTTTCTCTCAATAAATATTTGAGCTGATCACAGATTTTTGTTGCTAATAGTTTATTTAAGGAACCCGGCTCTTTTTGCTTGCCAAATCATCACTTGTATTTATGAATTTCTTCATAGCTGCAAAACATGTTTTGCAAAGCCAACGCACCTCTAAATTGACATACCCAGCCCTTGAACTTTCCTAAGCAGATGATGAGCTTTGCTGAAGACAATGGTAATTTGACTATTCCCCGAAACGGCAATGAATTTTTAGAGCTTGGCTGCACAGAGGTGAGTCGACTCTGCCTTTACGAAGAATGGTGGAAGGAAGGGAGCTGCAGGACAACCACGGAGGCGTCCTGGGAGGGCAGCCCAGACAGATGTATCCTGGTGATCCTGGCTGCGAAGTACCAAAGCACTTTTGGCAGCACAGCAAAGTTCTTCCAGCCTTACGCCAATAAACCTGATTCCCTTGGGAACGCCTGAGCGTAGCATAGTATGAAAGAAAACTGGTGGCTGAGGTGATATCAGATCTAAAATCATTCTTCACAGGTCTACTAATGAATGCATCGGTACCATCTAAAAGAAAGAAAACTTCTACAGTAAAGCAGGCAGCACACTTTGCAGGGGAGGGATCCCAGGACAGCTGAGAGCCTGCGACTGTGTGTGGCCACAGCTCAAGAGGGCTTTTCAGTTTTTCCGCTTGAAATTCTGCCCCATTTTGGTTTTTTTTTTCTTAAGCTACTTTATTCAGTGCCAAGTCCTGAAAAGAAAAGTGTGGGAGAAAAACTCTCAAGGAAAGAATTTTTTTTAGCTTAAATAGCTAGGCCAGCAGTTCATAAAGCTGACAAAGGCCCAGGTTGCACTCTCCAGGATACTCAAACCACCACGGGCAGAGTTTTCTTATTTAATTCAGGAGCTATGTTTTGGCTTGCACACTTCCCCTGTTCATCTGTATCCGAGTGTGGGATGCCTCTAGTGACGCCTGAGGGGATGGGTCCCCTTTCTGATAGGCAACAGGAAGGAGAGGATGAAACTGCCAAAGTCATTTTTGCCTGCCAAATTGCAACAGAGAGCCGACACGTCGCCATCCCGACCCCTACGGCCAATCCTCCACGGTACCCCGCGAGGTGCTCCCGCTCCCCTGGGCCTGTTGGACCCGGACATCAGTTAGTGGGTGTTGCCCTCATTTGCAGATCCTTAGGAGGGGCTAACAATTAGGAAGAGATTTCCAGAGCAGGTTGCCACCCTTGACAACAGCATGGGAAGAGCAGGTAACTGGCTCATACGCTTACGTATTTATCAGCAAAGGCAAGAAAAGCAACAGAAGCCTCCCTCTAAAGATGAAAACTATCTTAGAGGCAAGAGTTGTAGAGCCTCATGAGGCAAAGGGGTGTCACATCTCATCATCTTATTGATGCTGTATTATGCAACATTCTTCTAAAGCAAAAAACCCCCACCAAAACCAATCTACTATACAAGCATTAGAAAGGAAACATAAAGCAGAAAGAAATATTTAAAAAGGATAACAGTTTTAACAAAAATTTTTAGACACCCCCCCCTTTAAACCTTCCCACTGTTAGTCTTAAATAGACCCATGGACAATTAAATATCACAGGTAAGTCTTGCTAAATTATCTAGGAGGTGAACTTCCCATTTGCACCACGTCTTCAGTAACATAATTTATGTTGCTTAAATGGTGCCCACCTCTACCGTACTTGAGTTTTGTGATTTTAAGGCTTGAGCAACTGTAATTAAAGAGCCTTTTTGGAGCAAGCATAGCACTGTGCAGTGTAATGTGACATTCAGAATACATCAGCGTCACTTTACACAGGAGTTCTGATTATTTTCACGTCTGCGCTTCAGCCCTGTCATTTATCCCCAGTGAAGCCCATCTGCCTCAAACCATGGTGTCTCACCTAGTTCATGCAGTTTTCCCCACTTCTATAAAAGTCCGTCATTTTAATCATGTGGTTTATATCTTTAATTCTTAAGGTAAAGACCTACTTTTGTTTGCACACTAATGATTCTACTAGCTTATTGCCTAATGCAAACAGTCCTAAAATAAGGCAGCTAATCAACACGAATGTGAGACATGAACATCGAGGCAGCATCATCCATTCACATAGCAATGTATGTCTGCAACGGAAGAGATTTTTATTTTTTTGTTAAATAGGATGCCAGCAGGAACTGAGACTGCTCTTTGATTCAGCGATAATGAGTGAACGTTGCACCAAGAAAATTTACATTTTGCCAGTGGTATGGAAAAACACAAAACTATTCTTCTAAGTTCAGATTTAGGCCCCCCAAATACACATTGATTTCATGAAGTTTGAGCGCTCTGAAGCCCCTATTGATGTGAATGAAAATCTTGGCAATTTAGTAAAAGATGACATCCAACATGAAAGGTAAAAGTAGGGCAGGTGACTATCTGTAAACATTCCTCCTGGAGGATCTTCTTCTCTGAAGCACATTAACCCATCTTCCTCTTCCCTTTCCCCTGCTGCAAGCGAAATCAAATTTTCATCAGTTTCTGTCGTATCTGCTTCATTTGGAAACTTTCTGAAAATATATTAGAAAACCTGCACAAGGCTCCATATCGAGGCAGAAGCGCATTTCTCTGTGCTGACGCCTACCATGTCAAACTATTATCTAGGCTTCCCGCTGGCTGATGCCGCTGGAGAAAGCTGAACTTTGACTTCAGGGGAGGCAGCGAAAGGTAATTTGTTCTGCGCATCACATCTCAGGCAGGAAGGAGGCTGCAGATCTCGTCTGACTCAGACCTGTGAGGCCACTTACAAGGGCTGTGGCGGTTTGGGCAGGGGCCATGAGCCCCACGAGGCTGGAAGGCTGCTGGAGGCGATGGTCTCCTTCCCTACTGTGAAGCAGCATAAAGGGTGACTGCTGTGTTGCCACCAGCATATTGCACTGCTCAGATGGACACAGGGCACTGTCCGCTGTTAGGGCTATAGGAAGATGTGTGCATGTATGTGCAGCACCATTTCATATATATATATGGGTCCTGACACACCAGGTTAAAACTGAAACAGGTTGACAAGGAAATAACAAGATGTAGTTTTCTTTATTGGCCAGTTTGGTAGCATGGACAGTACTGGTATTTCTGATCTTTTCTGATAGTATTTCTGGTCTAAACCAGAACACTACATGGTCTACCAATGCCTAAGGACCATTCCTTGAGCATTTCAATGATTGCGTGCCCTATCCTGACAACAAATAGTATCATTTTATTTCTGTTTATTTGTGTAGTACCAACCCTGAGTTCCATATTTTCTGCAAAATTAACAGTACAGGCCATCTCTGGATGGAATAGTTAGTATCCTGAAGAGGGAAAACCAAACATCCTACAACAACTATAGCTTTTGGTATCCTGTAATCCAGGTAAAATACTGTTTCCTGGCAGCAGAGGCCCTACGTAATTCCTGGGTGCTTTCAGACGGCTGCTAGCAGAGCCATTCCTCAGCAGCTCTCATGCCCATGGCAGGGGGGCTGGAGTTAGATGATCTTTAAGGCCCCTTCCAGCCCAAGCCATTCTATGATTCTATGATTCTATGGTATTGAAAGTAGGTCTTTTGCTCATGGGCAGCTTTTAACAAAGTAACAGAGACTTGCCCAGCATCTTGTTAACAACATTGCTGTTATCCAAGCTATTACAGGCCTGCCGGTCCCTTTGAAGATGTCCTTCCCCTACCCAGAGGATGGGGAGGAGGTGGCTACTATTTGTATTGCAGTGATTAACAGGGAAGAACCTGAGCTACCACTACCAACAGCTTCCCAGCCTTGAATTAAGAGAAATGGCTGTCCACTTTTTTCTTCCATAAAGGAGGTACTTAAGCAATTTTTCGTACATTTTTCCTTCTGTTTTTGATGAGAAAAAGTAGTGTTCTCATTCTCCCATTAGAAACTATTATATAGTAGATAGTACACTTACAGGCAGTAAAAGCAAGCACATCAGTTAACATTTGCAGGCCAAGTATGCAAATGCAGAAGCAACAAATTATGTTTAAAATTAAGGGCCAAAAACGAAGCTCCCTTTGGGTTCCTGACACTCTGCTGACACTGGAAATGCAAAGCTACTCCCAGTTCATACAGAGTTTTCCTTTGTTGACTCCAGTTTCTTTACTATCGAGGAGCTCAGCCTCCTTGCTGGTGGGGTGCAGGTTGAGGAAACGCTCTTCATTCAAAGAGCGCCTCCAAATCCTATGTGGGTACCAGCCTAATTCTCTTTCCCTCTCCTTTCACCCCACAGCTGTTTATATCACTTCTTCCCCCTCTTCCCTTTTGTTAATTTATTATACAGGGGCAGCAGCATGCAGCAGATGAAAATCATGGAAGCAAGGCTCATTAGGATTCTATGTCCTTTGAGTGGTACGTAAAAAAATGCTGTGTGAAATGTCATGAAAGTAGATTTTGAGATTTTGACAGATGTGAGAAAAGGAGAAATGTTTGCCATTTGTCTTAATGACACTTTAGTACATTTGGAAAGCCAAGGAAAAAAAAAAAACACCGAGCAACAATTCTGGAGGGATGTGAGCCATTTCCAAAAGTGACACTGGGGCTGAGAGCAGGCCCACAGGGTATCAGTGGGCCTGGTCCTTTGTATGGGCTACGAAAACGGAACAGTAAGTGGCGTAAAGTAAGTGGAAATCATAGTCCTTCATGACTTGAGCTTAATCTTTGGGTAAGAGCTGGCTAGCGTACCTCTTCCCACAATACTACAGCCCTTAGGACTCCTTGAATGCAGCCAGCAGTACAAATAGAAATGTGCAAACATTATCAGAGCGTAAGAGAAAGCATTTATGTGTAATTACTAACCCAGCCAAGACAATTATTGTCAGTGTTATATCTGAACAAAACGTTCTTCGGGTAAAATCCAGTCCTACAGCAGTCAGACACTAAGTTGCCATCGACCTGAAATCGTCCAATGTGGTTTTAAGTTTCGTTCATTGGCTTTATAGGAGAAAAAAGGATGAATCACGGACACACCAATTTCTTTGGACTCCTGAGCTTGGGAGCTGACTCTCCCAGGTTCACGATGATATTGCTTCAGTGGCTGCATCTTTTGTCCCCATCAGGCCTTAAATGCTCATTTGTCTGCACTGTGGGGAAGGACGTTGCTGGCAAGAATATCTCTTCACACTTTTGGCCAAACCTACTTGAGCCCAGCACCTGCGTTTTCCCAAAATGGGCTTTCATCTCCAGCAAATATGACTCAGCTCCCCTCCAATAAATGATCTTACTCTTTACAGCTTCAAGGCAAAACTGCCTGATAAGCAGGAAAACCCACTGGGTTCAACGTAGCACAAGTCACCATGGGCTAGGCAAGCTACCACCACGCAAAGAGCCACCACGCATGTAACCGCTTCTGCGAAACACATCTTTCCTTACAGACTTGTGGGAAAATGAACGCAGAATAAGTGTTTTGTTAATAACGGGTACCTGTTACCACTTGGGTGCCAACAGTGGTATAGCAAGGTTCAGTGGGCATCTGGGGCAAAAATCCCTCCCTCCAATCTTTCAAAATAATCTGAATTTGAAAAAAATAATTGTGTCATAGCATTACAGCAAGGGACACACAATTAATGTCAGCATCTACCCCAGTGGCAAGAAGTCCAAGAAGAAAAGGATATACTTTCAAATACGATAAGCTCACCTAGTCTTGTCCCCTTTCCAAGGAACAGCGTGGCACCCTGGAAGAGCACTAGAGAAGGAGGTCCAGGTGATGCAGGACTCTTTTTTTTCCACATGTAGAAAGTTTTATGCAATCTCAATTTCATAATTCAGCATTTATGAAGTCAAAATTTCTAGTGATAAACAATGCAATAGCACAGTAGCACGTTTATTTGAGTTAGAAATGAGAAATGAGCAATACCTTATCATGAGGAACTAGTTCTGGTTGAACTATTTGTGGCAGAGAATCTATTTGTTGAATTTAGTCCTTTTGCCTGCTTGTGAATCGTCCTGAAACAGATCACAATTTCCATGAATATGTCCACAGCTCAAAATTATCTGACAAGCAATGCAAACATATTCCAGACTGAATTGCTGGTAAGCTGCTCACTGTGATTACTGCTTAGAGTATTTGATATTAAAAATTGAGCTGTTTTTTACTTGGGCCCATAGCTCACCTGATTTGTCAGTTCCCCAACTGGATAAACACAGCTTTTTCAAGTACAGCTATTTACAACAAGAGTTAATTGCTAGGACTTTCTCCTCCGTCCTTCATTTGCCTCTATCTGCTCGGCTTCCTAATCTCCAGAGGCAGAATTTCACAGCCTCTCACAACAAAACGCCATCCTCGGTCAGGGCCATCGGGCCAGCCTGGGATATTGGCTAACAATATGACCCTGAGGGGAAAAAAAAAAAACCAAACAAAACACAAAACAACTACCTCCTTTGTGCTTTTGTTTTGCTACAAAGCCAACACCACATAGCTGATGTGGAGTTTACATAATTAATGCTACATCTTTTGAGATCTGTGGATGCAAGATCCACATTTTCATGTGTTTTGTTAATGGTCTGAGAGCTGGAGCAAAGTAGGGCAGAAAATGTTTACTGTCATGTTCGCTGCGTGATTAGAAATTGCCAGCCAGCCAGCGGTGTGGCTCTTGCCACGACAGAAACCAGCTCCCAGTATTTTGCTGCTCAGCTGTCTCTGCGGTGGCTGCAGTGTTACAGGTGGATCTATTCAAGCCGCGATGCCGACAGCAGCTCAGCTACGCATCGCAGCAAGGACCGCCAAAAAGGCTCCAAAACCCACCAGTGAATCAGGGGAAATTTGGGCTACAGCCCACCACCAGCCTCTGGTTACTGCTGTAATCAAGGCAACTGCACTGGCACAAATTAGCCAGCTGAGAGGCCAGATCTGGTAGCACAGCAGTGACTGCAATATCAAAATCTCTTGCTACGGGAAGGTGGGAAAAACAGAAACAGGAACAGGCACGGGCACCTCCCCGGCCTCCCCCGGCTGCTCCCGCCATCCGAGGGAGCTCGTGCACGCCACAGCCCGCACATCTGCCCAAACTCTTTTACACCCCAGCTACTGAGCATTAGAGTAACTGCTGACGGGAATGAGCTTAAATAATGCTCTCCAACAGTATCATTTTGATCATCTGTGGACTCAGGAAAAATTTCTATGCTGGCTTACACAGGATGCGTTTTTATTTGCAGCTCTGTAAGCTTTGGATTATTATATTGAAAGGAAGGCGGCTGCATATAAAGCCAGCTCTGCAAAGCACTGCAAACAGGACAGGCTCTCGTTTCAGGAGAGATATGGCTAAAATGCAGCCACCACAGAAACAATCTGGGAATCCATCACACATGCATATAGTTCTCTTCCAGTAAATGTTACTAATTTCCTCACAGATCCCCCACTGATGTTTTCAACTGAGGTAAATAAAAGAAAGCCAAGTATCTAGATTTTTTTTTTTGCCTCCTTAACACTTAAATCTATTTTATTAATTTATCATATGCAGATTAGCTATTATTATGCAAGTACTTGCATGGCAGATAAGCAAATCCAGGCCCCTGTGAGAAGCGAGCCTTTTCCATTTCAAGAAGTCATCTATCTGCTAATCCATTTTACAGCATGCAATCTTCACCGGTTGCTTTTGCCTTTCACAGGTTCCCCCTGTTTTACAGAGAAGAACGTGTTACGGGGAAGCGTGTTCATTCACAGCCCACAGCGTTACCTGGGCCTACAGCAGCCCTTTGCAACAGAAAAGGAAGTTTTTTTCTTAGTATTACTGCAAGAAAAGTCTACGTTCTCGAAAATGGCATGGATAGGGAGGCTTTTCCCCTGTATAATGTGAGCGATACCGAATTCTGTCTTTCTGCTGGTGCAGTGACGTGAAAAATAGAAAACCTGTGCCGCCTGACCCCATGGGTCTGCTTTACATCTGGAGAACCGAATACAAATAAGACACACCTGGAAATGAAAGCCCATGCTGTCTCAGAGAAAAAAAAAAAAAGACACCTTTTTTTACATTTGTTATTGCTCTTATTTTATTTTTTTAAATAAATTCTTCAGTCGGAGCATGGGAAACAAAGAACGTCCGTGTTAAGGGCCAGCATCTCCCTGCCCCTTGATGAGGTGCGCAGGACGGGGGAACACAAAGCAGGATGCAGGGCACCTGCATCCCCCGGGGAGGGCGAGGGCACGAGCGCACTGCTGGCACCGGCCGGGTACCCAGTGCCCCGCAAAGGGGTTCGGACCTGCTGCAGGTGACGGGAGAGGGATTTTCTGGTCGGCACTGGCTATCGCTTTGGGAAAACCTAGCAGCTCTCACTGACTTTATGTCCATGTCTGAAGAGCTGAGCTGAGACCTGCATAGCGCGGGCACATTGGTACCGTCCTCCTTCGGAGCAGCCTGCTTCCCACAGAGCTCTGCTAAGTCGTCTCTCACCAAGTTATGGATGGAGCTGCTCCAGCGCTTGATGTACGCCACAGTTTAATCAGACTCTGCCTCCAAATATTAACGGCATAAATAGACTTATGGACTACAAAGTACTTCAAGAGGTCATCCAGCCCGTGTCCTTGATTTAAGGCTGGATTAGTTACAGTATATCACTTCTGCCAAAGCTAGATCTAATCTGCTCTTCAAGATCCTCAACAATGGAGATTTGACAGCCTCCGCAGGCTGCTGCCTCTCCATCATTACCATTGCAAAGTTTCTCCTTGACGCCTAACTCGATTCTTCCTCACGGCGATTGAAGACCACTGCTCCTCTCCTAGCCACCAGAGATGGAGGAGATTATTCCCAGCTCCCTCTCAGTGGCCTTTCATCTCTGCGAAGACCGACTTCACACCTCCTCTCAGCCCTCGCCTCTCTGGGCTAAACACAAATTCAGTCCTTTCTCGGTGGCACATTTCCTTCTTGCCTCACTCCGTACAGGTATGTGCAAGCAAACAAGATCAGTACGGTTACAGAAACTGGGGAGAAGGCTCGTGCCTAAGTGAAACCACCCAAAAGAAACTCCAATATGCCATCTGGCATTTACACAGAAAGTTGTGCAACTATTTACCAAACACTCGGTAAACACGGTTTTTAACCATGGCAACCTCTGTATCATGCAGCCCACATTCGTAGACAGCTGTTTCAAATAAACAGCCAACAGACCTGAAATAGCATCACACTACTGCCTTAATTATTAGCCCACTGATCCTGTATCATGTGTAAATAGGAACCTTAGAGAGCACTTTTGGAGAAAAGAAACATGAATTTTAATCAGCCCAGATAAAAAAAGGCACCATACACATATCAGACTAGGAAAGGTATTGCAAAAATTGCTTCCTCACTGCAAAAGAGTATCCCAGTTATCTAGAAAATATATATATCAACCCACATGCACAGAAAAACCAAAACGTGACTGATATGACAGAGAATGCCACATGCCACCTGCGGTTACAAACTGCTTTTGCTGTTATATGTGTTGCACATAGGTACCAACACTGATGATAATTTTAACATGCAAATGCTGCTTTAATGTCCAGGTCCTCATTCTGGGGAGACGACCCCTGGATCTGCATGTGGTTTCAACCCACAGCTGGTAACATCTGCAAACTGGTGACTCAGTCAGGTGAGTGCCAAACTCAATGTGTTGCACTTGCACTCAGTAGGAGGACAGGTATTAGCAGCTATAAACAGGGACAGTAACTCCAAAGTCCACGCTGAAGCCTATTTATGAATACAAGTCTAAATATCCATAACCCACTGTCTATGTGAGCATCTCATGCATCCCTGTCTGGTTCAAAGTCCCAGCATTTGTTACAGCTGCCCATCTTTAAACTTAACCCCCAGAAGCTCACCTTTTTGTAGCTGGACACATTGGTGGTGCTGGTGACAAGGACTCTACCTATGGCAATATTGGCCTCTCTGCTCCTAAGTGCCACAACACTGCCCTGCTCCAAATTTTTGGCACCCACTCCTCCAGCCTTAAGATTTACCTATCTCTGTGTTGGCAGTGTGTCTCAGTGGAGCCATCTGAGCGCGGAGCGGCATTTGGAGCGGCTTTAAGGATGGTTTCTGAGCTTGTGCTAGCCTCTGGTTAAAATCCCAAGCCAGTGCTGCAGTATTGTCTGTGTTGTGGCTCATGGTTAGCCTATGCGGTACCGGTGGCAGGGTGACTCGGGTGGTTCACTAGTCACGAAGCCCTTCTTCAGTATCTTTATGCGGTAACTTAACAGGAGGAGCATGAAAAAGATGGCATGGGAGGTTGTTTTTCCAAAAGATTATTTGATCGAAGGTGATTTGGTGAGCGAAGAGAGAGCGGTAAGCAGGTACAGCAGGACTTGTGCTCCTCGCTGACCGCGGAGAGCCTCGGCTGCTGACGGCAGGCTGCGCTCAGACCAAAATGCAGTTGCTGAAACTGGCAGGAAGATGATTTTCGCAAACGACATCAAAGACTATGTTTTTGTTGAGATTAAGACACTCAAAATTCATCACAATAGCAAACTTAAAATTAACTTTTTTTAAAAAAAACGAAAAGCTTTATTTTTTTTCATAATTAAGAGAAATTTCAGTTGAAATACACATGTAATCAATAGGCACACTTTACTAATTTGGATTAAACATGAACTATTCAATATGCTCTTGCAATATGCCAAATGACCTTAATGAAAAACTAAGTAGATTCTGCCCCAAAAATGACAGGAGTGTGGGATTTCACTTTGCAATCAGTTAGTAGGGAGAAGTGTGGCTTTCTGCATAGGTCAGCCTGAATGTCACGAGAAGCCACAAAAGCAAAATGGGTGCACGTAGTCCCCTCAATTCACCAGCCCCCATCACAGCTAGGGGTGTTTCTCAGCCCCCCAACCCAAATGAGAAGAGGGACGGACACAATGTGTCCCACAAAAGAGCAATATCGAGGCAGACCGGACCACGAGAGGCCAGAGCCGATGCTGAGCACCAGCAGGCACAAAGCCAGTGTGTTCACTTCGATTTGCATGGCACGAGGGACCTGGCCTCCGTCCCAAAAGAAAGGTGATGCTGCAGTCTAGGATTACAGTCCCGGGACAAGAGGGAGGGCTGCATCATTCCTCCGGGCTCTCTCACCGCCCTCCTAACCCCGCGGCTCCTTTCACCACCAGCAGAAATTGTGATGGCCTCGCAAAGAGGCAGTATCCACCTTGGACTCAGCGCCGAAGCATCCTAAACGAGCTGGTCCTCACAGCAGTAAGCACCACTCAAAGAGCTAGCCACCAAATTCTTCATTATAAAACGTGTATTTGGCTGGTTCCTCTGGTTTTTTGGGGTGATTTTCCTTACACATGCATGTCTGCATGTCGTCCACCCTCAGTGTCTCCTATTGCAGTAGCTTGCTTAAATCCACTCCTACCGAAACACAAGACAAAGACAGCTCACAGCCAATTCCTATCTGAGGTACCTTTCACTTCACCTCAATATGTACTCCATACTTAACACTGTTCATACTGCAAGTGTCGTCTTGATTACTTTGATAAGAAAAGGAAGAAAAAGAGCAAGAGAAGTAAAACACTAAGTTTCTGAATAGACTATGCAGAGAACAATGAAATAAACCCCCAAAAATCTAACTTTCTAGGTGCAAAAAGGTCCGGTGTGTGGAAGTTGAGTGCTGAACTGTAAGATGACCTGAGCAAAGCGCCCTGAAGGAAGAGAGCATCTCCAGGGCAGACACAAGCAGTGCGCGGGCAGGGCAAGGGAGCAAGGCAGGCATGCAGAGCTGTGCCTTTGTATCACACTGCTAGTGGAAGAATTCGGTTTTTTATGGTTGGCAGATCACACTTTACCCTGTTTAGACCTAGTCGGAGAAAAATGCAGGCAAATATCACTCATAAAAGAGGTTCAAGTCAGCCTTTGCCTACCGCAGGCAGGTATGCGCTAATGTAAATGCAGAAGGAAACCTGGCTCCCTCTGGACAAATGCAGATGATGGACGAAGTATCACAAGTGGCAAATTGCTGCACGAGTGCAGAATGCATTTAACCCTTTCCACCCCCCCCAAAAGCCATTACGAGATCTTTTACTTTTCCTAGACCCCTCCACTGACACACACATGCAGATGGTATTTGGCCTTATATAAATAAAGTAGACAGCCGGAGAGGAGTAGCTGCAGACCAAGGTGCCTGGACGGTTATAGGCTACCCAGAGCGAGTCCCTGGGGCCGTATAGCCTCATAGCCCATCTGGGAGGCATTTCCTCTCCGTAGCAGCATACGTGAAACGCAGATGACATGTCTGAATTACATCACGGCCAGCCACGATGGTTTGGTCTCTTGCAGTCCCAGTCCCAGTTGAATTATCTCTGCCTTCACACAATTGCCCTTCTTACTGCTAATTTTTAGGGCTTCACGATAATTTTACCACCTGCTTGAGTCTTCTCTGCTCCATCTCTCCTCCCTGGTGACAAATAGAGTGTGCCTAGTTTTACTTTTTAAAAAGTTACTTTAAAAAAAGCTAGCACAGCAATTCCCTTTGAACAGCAAGACCACGTGGACTCACGCCTGAGAGTTTGAACAGCAGCTGTTGCAGAAAATAACCTATTCATTAGGCTTCCAAGGAGGGCCGATCAAATTACTCAATACAAATAATTTATCGGACAATTTTCTCTTTGCAGATTGGCTATATGCAGGCCACTTTTCACCAGGGCAAAACTAATTTTTTTTCTTTTTTTTTTTTCGCCCACAAAAAATGTGTTAAAAGTTTCACTGGTTCTCTTGGCGGTTGCTAGGAGCGTTCATTATTTGTGGGTCAGTATTTGTGCCGAGAGATTGGCACATGCTATTGTTTCCACACTCTGCTGAGATGACCTACGCTGCGAAACAGGCCTGAATAAAATTGCTGAGGCTTTGTCTTTCCTCTGTAGGTAGCATACCGCGAGGTGGACGTGGAGAAGCTGGCCCAGGGAATGTTAAGATATTGCAAGCCTTTTTCTCCCCACCAATATGGGACAAGGCAGGGAGAGCACTTGACGTTATAAATGGATCCCAGATTTAAACCTGCCTGGGTTCTTTCCTCAGGCTGAGGCAGAAAAACGTATATCTAAAAGCTGGTATCTGTTGGCTGTTTAGCAAGTTTACATTCCATTTTCTCTTGTCATGCTGACACAAATTATTTGCTCTTGTGTCTGGATTGCTATTTGCAAAGGGTGTAGCGACTACCCTTAGCCTTTCTTATTTGATTAACTGTCTAAAAGCCATAGCTCTTTGGCGGCGGGTGGAAAGTTCCTTATCGAGTGGCCCAGAGCCTGTAAATAACAGAAATTCGCTTTTTCTGTGAATGGATCCACTGATCTCCTCCCTTTCATGCCACGCTACCAAGCACGCTGTCGAGGGCCCAACGGGGTCCCGTGCCGAGCCCCGGGGGCCGCGGGCTCCCCACCCACGCAGGCCAGGGCTTGCCGGGTGGGCCGGCAGCGGCTCGGCACGCTCACCCGCTGCCAAACGCGGGCTCGGCCCCCGGGGCGGCAGCTGTCGCCCCTCAGCATGTTAATGCAAAGGGACATGAGCAGCCACGGGACGACGTGTGATGATGCCAATTAATTTGCACCGCAGCAACACCCAGGCGGCTCGGCCACCGAGTGCGGAGGGGGGTCTCTGGGCCAGCAGGTGCCTCAGCCCCCACGGTGGCACCCTCCCGCACGGGACCCCTGGTTATGGCCCTCAGCTGGCGTTAAAAAGAAATTTCCCTCCATGTGATGCGGCCTGCATGTCAGCCTGCGGCGCGATGATTGATGACACAGCTGCTTCTGCAGCCCCTGTCGGAGATCTCTAATTTAATTAATGGCTTTCGGCATGTGTGTAACATAACTCCTGCAGCACCTCCGGGGCCCGGGGGAGTGCGGGGACCGCAGGGCGGCTGCTCCTGGCAGGGCCAGGGAAACCGGCGGGTGGGAAGACAGACGCGCATACACAAGGGCCAGATGCGATCGGGCACCTCGCAGGTTTGCATTAACCTTCGCGTAGGCAGGGGCACATGGAGCCTTCGTTTGGCGAACCTCCCTCATCGGGCCAAGAGCAGCAGCCTCCCAAGCTGCTGTGCATCTGCCGCCTGTCTGCCATGTCCTCAGGAAAGCTGCAAGAAGGTGGGCACCACCCCACGCGCCGCCTGACATCTCGCTCAGCTT
The DNA here is from genome assembly GCF_965183815.1 of Platalea leucorodia. Taxonomy (NCBI): domain Eukaryota; kingdom Metazoa; phylum Chordata; class Aves; order Pelecaniformes; family Threskiornithidae; genus Platalea; species Platalea leucorodia. Next base: position 30,528,885 of record NC_138828.1, on the reverse strand, counting down.
TCTGCCTGCTGCGATGCACAAGTGGAAACGCCTGGACTCAGGAGCAGGGAGGCGTTTGGCAGGTGAGGAGGAGTCATTTATTTTCCCCTTAATTGGCAGCAAGGGGAGATCTGAAAGGGTTAATGGTGTCTGTTCAGCCCAGATGTAAAAAAGAAAAAAAAAAAAAAGCTATCCTAAGCTTTCCTGAAATCTGGAGAACTCAGAAGAATGTGGCAAAAATGTTTCCCAGTTGCGAAATACTGCAGGATGGCTTTTCTCTTCTAACAAAGTGCCTTTGGTCCTCGTCAGGAGTAGGGGATGTGGGGCCAGACTACAGAACAAGAAACTAGCTTAGAGAAAAGCTGGCTAACATGACCCCCCCATCCCCAAAAAATCCATCCAAGTTTAAAGACTGAACCTGCACCCAGACTTCCCACACCTAACTCAGTCATGCCTAAGGAGAAAGAGTATTGCCAAAATACCGAATAAATGAGAATCAGTTTTGGGGAATAGCTGCCTTGGGAGGGGGAGTCAGGGGAGTTGCCTGCAGGTCCCAGCTTACTGAAATGGAGGGTTTTTCCCTGTCTTCCCCACCTTTAAGTCCCACCACTGATGAAGGCTCCAGAGGCCCCTGAGCTCAGCAGCATCTCCACTCCTTGACAAAATACAAAGCTCAGCCTTTAGGAGAAAAGCTGCTCTCTTCCAGACCGGGAGTTCTCAGTCCAAGAAAGAGCCAACAACAGAGACACTAGTATGTTTTTGGGTTGCTATTGAAAAGAAAAAGAACAAGGGCAAAGGAAAAAACTCAGAGAACTTTGTTCAACACTTAAAATGGTCCTTAGCTGAATGGATTTGGGATAAAGGGTAAGCATCTTATTTTCTTCAGCATGCCCTGCAGCATTTGTCCATCATTTTCTTTGAGATGCGCCATTCTCGTTCAACTCCAATATTTACTGGCAAAAATATTCTTCTATCTTGTTTTCCTGGAATATTTCACCCTGGCACTGCAGTCAGGCATTTCTGAAGAGTACTTGCTTCTGCTCACCAGCCTCTTCAACTTTGGACCAGGTTTTAAAAATAGTAAGCTTCTACTTTTTTCTCCTCCTTCTTTTTTTTTTTCCCTTCCCTTGCTGTTTCCTTTTCATTACCAAGGTACAGCTACAGAGAGGGAGAGAGGCAGAGATTCTCCTTTGTTTTGGACTTTCAGTTGAACCAAAGACTTGTGCTTCAGAAAAACTATGCTGCTCTCCCAAAGGCCATCCTTCACTTCTGTTATGCCTCGTTGCCTCGCCTCCCTACATGAGAGAAAACCCCCAACAATATCGTCTCCCTCGAGCTCTAAGAAAACAGGTAATGATGCATGGATGTGCAATGAAATTTCAGAAATGTGCACTGACTTTTTAGAAATATGCCAACTGTCAAATAAAAAATAAGAGAAAAAATCAGGCCTAGCCAATATTTAAACCTCAACAGCACCAACTCTGAACGGCAGCCTCTGTTACAGCACAGCAACTTGCCCAATATTTTTTGTTTAAGATTTACCCCCAAAATGTGACCTGGTGCTTGACCCAAAAGATGGTTTGCTTATAATTATTAGTCTGTCACCAGCCTGCTGCTCATCCACTGCCAGCAGCCCTTGAATGTATACATTTTTTATAGGTTTTCCTATTTGAAAAGCCTTATAGTAAAGATAACTTTGGTTGTGTAATGACCTGGCCATATGTACAGAGATGTCCATCATGAAGGACTCTATTTTGTGCTTACATGAAGGCAACGTGATGGTGATATACCTTCTGAGCTAGGTACAGGAGCCAAGCTGTGGATGTAAATACATAGACAAGTCAATAGAAATATGCGTAAACTCTCTGCATTGAGTCATACTGGTTTTCATTTTCCCATAGATATGTGTATTTATGGCTGTACCATATGCTGCATACCCAAAGATTTACTATCAAGTGGATGTGCAAATTGAGATAGCTGCACACCATCTCTAGTGGGCGTATATATACATACATATGTAAGTACATGAATGAAAATATATACGTTACTTTTGCTTAAGACCCCTTTTTTAACATACTCTGCAAGTAATTGTAGAAAGTAAATATGTATGCAAGCATGTGTGTATAAACCCACAGGTGTGTTCGTTTATTCCCGCTTGCACACACCGGGGCGCATACATGGATGTCAGAGCAGGGTAGCAGACAATATACAAATACACATTATATATGTGTATGTGTTATATATGGGTACAAACATTGAGCCGCGCAAGGCTGTGCAGGCAGCAGCGTTGCTCAGCAAGCCACGGGCAGGGAACAGGCAAATAAACGCCAGCAGAGAGGCCGTCAGGGTAGATGCTGGTGGGTGGCAAGGCCAAGCCCGATGGCTGCATGGGCTTGCTCAGCTCCTAATTTTCCCTGCTGGGCTGTGATTGAAAACAAATAGGACATGGTTCACTGCAGAAAGGCTTGAACGGCGGGGGACGTGGCTGGCCGCACAGCGGCCTGCTGGCCTGCGCCTGGGCAACAGCCTGAACCCGGGCCAGGAGGTGGCAGGCCCGCCCGTGGCCATCCTTCCTAGCGCCTGTTTTGTGGCTTGTTTTAACCACTTAATCTAATTGCACGCCTCCGCTTTTCACTGGAGGTAGCTCAAATCGCATTTGGACAAAGCAATTTTGAAACATATTTTATTGATAAGGGAAAAAATTAATGCTCATCGGTGCCTTAGAGAAACACTATAGAAATAGGTTTAGAAATAATCACACGCACGCCACACGTTTTCTGATTTCTTTCATAAGGCATTTTCAAGCTAGAGCTATTTACATTAACTAGGCTTTGCGTTTCCACAGGATTACGGGTTACACCCGGAGCTCTGTGCCAGGGGACTGGCACCCTCGTGGCTGTGAGACACCGGCGTGCTGCCCAGCTGCCTGCCCGTGCCCCTTGCACGGGCATCCTCGCTGTGCAAACCCCATCTTCCCAGCGTCCCCGTGCCACTGCTGGACGCGTGGCTCGACTGGACACGCAGCGTGATGGAGCTCCGATGACCCCATCATTCGACGTAAGAGCACCGTCGGGGGGCACGGCCCACCGCTGCCCCTCGGACTCGGAGGGTGGCACCGAGCATGGCGCTGCTCTGCTGGAGGGTCAGGTCTGAGAGATAGGCTCTGATGTCGCTTACGTTCGTGCACAACCCACAGTAACTCATGAAAACTTGGTATTTTTTCCCCCAGACTCTCTACACAATAAATCAGAAGCCAGGCCTCCTACCTTTCTGATTTGTGTTTTCCCTCCTCCTCCGCACATGACGAAAATCTCTTCTTTGCAATATTCAGTGGGTATTTGTGAAAACTGTATCACAGGGGATAAAAGCCCAGCTTCTCCTCACGTGTAACACACTCACACTGGCAAAGAAGTGGGCTGAAGGGCTCAGAGGGAGGGATGCGCCATAGGAAGGGGAAAGAGACCCTGTGAATTGCCTTTATTAAAAGATGAGAGAGGGAAGTGTGTTACGTCTTCTCTGAAGCTGCAGGAGAATTGTTTTCACATAAAATATTTGAAAAGTTTGCTACATGTCTTTCAATCGGTCTTTCAGAAAAAAATTATGAGTATTATTTGCTTTGTTCTAGAAATATTTTAAGAATTTAAAAGTAATCCCTGTTTTATAGGCACAGTATACTTACTCCCTTTACATATGCTATAAAAGCAAAAATATTTTATATGTCTTATTCAAATCTATAAAATATCATTACAGAAAATTGTTACTTTTATTACTCAAGCTGAACTTTTATGAATAGCTACTCCGTTAGATTTATACACTGACTTTTTAGAGTTAGAAATGACACTGTAAAGCACAGGAATAGCTGGGATATTTATTTTAAAGGCTACATTACAAATAATTTTCTGATAAAAATTCTTTTTCTGCTCGGATTATTACTTTATTGCTCCCCGACTTTTTCCTCAAACAAACTGCAAGGTGTAAATCCCGCACTTACAGTGACAGGTGTTGGAGGAACCGCATGCTCCTTGCAGAGCCTCCAGAGTTTCTTTCCCTGCTTGTCCCCACGCCTGGCAGACGTTTGTCTCCCAACAGAGGTTGTCCCACACTGGACTCGAGAGCATGGTCCTGTCGGGCATGGGACACGCTAATGCAAATCATGATCTGCTGTCTAAGGTAAGAAGCAGAGCCACAGCTTGGGGTATTTGCAGGTGGCTGGAAACCATTTCAATTTGAGTATGCACACAAAAGTATATTTATTGCCGTGTCTATGTGCTCACGGACACGTACACACATGTAGACCTCACATACTTCTGTCTGGGGTATCCCACACAAGGAAATGTATGTGCAGCGTACAAAGGCAAGTCCAGCAGGTCCCAAAAACATCAGCAAACTATCTACACTTGTGCTGTCCTCTGGGATTTCCATGTCTCCCCCAACCCAAACCGCTCTCCGTCTGACCTTACTGCCTGAATTACTCAACTTCCATGCAAATATAATTTCCAGGTCCAAAAGACAAGGCATGTCTAACAAAACTGGGGAGTAACTGTAAACATCCTGCAAATGCCGCCTTCTTACCACGATGTGAAACCATGGGAGTACATCGCAGTCCAACATGCACCGTCACCGCCACATCAGCGTAATGTGTTGCAACAGCCACAGCCACTTGCACGCCCTGGGGCGAACAGGAACAAGGACCTTCTGGATACCAGGACTACCACAGGAATTTCAACAATCCCACTAGCCACGGGCAAATGCTGGATTTAAGGTGGCTGGGAATACGTCTGTCTTTGAAGACGAGTGGTGAGCTTGTACAGCAGGTTTCCCTATGTAAGGGATTCCTGCTTATTCTCCCAAAACCTCCAGTGCTGCTGCTGCCAGAGACGATGCTCTGGACTAGATGGACAGCCGGTGGTGTTTCTGTGTCCCTTGGTATACCCCCTCCTTTACCTCCCCTATTTCTGCATTCAGGTTCTAAGTTTTTTAAGACACCTAACGACGGAAACCACAAGGCTAAAAACAGCGTTTCAACCAGTTGTCAAATACTGTGAGGCTTTACCTGGCAGGTGCTGGTGGCCACCCTCCTACCCGTGCTCGCCCTGGCCATCCCCAGGGTGCTTGAGCCTTATAGCAGGTACCCGCAGTCCTGGCAGCCAGAACCAGTTCCACAACTTGTCATAATTCACCTTGAAATGCTAACAAGCAGAGAGCAGCAGCGCTAAATGGCTGGATGAAAGCAGGTGTGTTCAGTCCTCGAAAGAAGAAAACATTTGTATTGCATTTTTGAGCTAATGATAGAAAACTTTTCCCATTGAGATGGAAAAAAAAAAAAAAGGACTGTGGCCTATAACACTTATATCCTACAGTTTCAGGCATCCTATTCCTCTGCCTGTCACTTTTATATATGCATATATAAAAAGTGTGATAGCCTGCCACTTTCTACATATAAAAATTTTATAGCGGGCACCAGTGGCGACCACTATATTTTAGTGCAGAAAAACAATTTCCATGAGGACACTGCCTTGATTTTGCCTTCTCATAGTTTCCCAGAACGTTACATTTAGGGATCAAGACATTGGTGCTTGTTCTTTACGTGAAGGTTAAGGGACAGAAGAGAGTGCTTTCTTCAAACCAAAATTATTTCAGCTCTCTTTTTCCATACATGAATGAAAGAGGCTTTTTCCTTCATTATTTATAGGAAATGTTTCATATTCTTACAGACAGCTGCTATGTTTGGTTGGGTTTCTCTTTTTATTCTGAAAAAAAAGTAGGTTTGATTTATAGGGATGCAACAAGTTAAACTTGCATACTGAGGATATGCCAAAGAGTTTTCTTCATCTGTTCTCGAGCAAGCATCTGTAAGAGCACTATACCACGTTCAAGTAGGAGCTAGAGCAATACTAAACTACTACAAGCTCAGAAAGCATACAGCAAAGGGCTTGTAAGGCCTCTCAGTCAAGTGTTACTGGGGTCTCCTCCCCTTTCTTTTGTTTCATTAGCAGCAACAGGATTAACAGAGGCTTTTGTTGAAATCTAAAGAGAGGATCAAGGGAGCACCAACGAAAAACCACCCACGACTGCTTCAGTAGCACTCCACTGCTGTCTTCTTGCACGGCTCTGGGCAAGCCGTTCAATCCACGCCTGAATCTCTCCCGTGAGACTGGGGGACCTGGTCCCCGTCCCACGCGCGCGGGGTGCACTGCTGAGGCAGCGCCCGCTCCTGCCAGCTCTGGGCACCTGTACGGGGTGTAGCGGGTGTAACCACACTGACCATGCGGCCCTACAGGAGCTGTGAATGACTAGCAAGGTCTGGGCTTTGAGTTACTTGTGAGAGGGTTTTTCCTCCTAAAGGTATGTTACAGATCATTTAGGATGAGACAATACCAAAGCATCTATGTGTTGCTGTGACACAAGTAAATGAATAGCACTGCTGAGACAATAAATGCCCAAAAAGTACGGTAATAATTAAAAAAAAAAAAAAAAAAAAACCAACTCTACAAAAGTCAGCACCTCCTTCCACTCCCCCAGAATTTCAGGTTTCAGCCCGTCTGTTTTATCCCCTTTACCCTCCCCACTGACAGTACGGAGGACTGCAGCTGGTACTGTAGAGGACAACTACCCATAAGGTTGTTTTCCAGCTGGGATCCAGGCTGACTCCTTCCTTCCCATTTGGAGTTTGTCATTCTCGTCACAAAGACAGCAAAAGCATGTGGCTTTCAGAGGCCCTCTGTGAGCTGAAGAGCTCCCCATCCTTGAAAAATCAGATTTATTTCTGGGTAGGAAGTGCACTGGGTATACTGGCGTGGAAGATGAGCCTACTGTATGCTCATAACCTACTTATTACTGCTTATCTATTAATGAATAAGGCCTCGGGAAGTCAGGTTTAAAACAAAAACAAAATTGATAGCTAGGAGAAATGAAAAAGAAAGTGAATTTTCAAAAGCACTTAGCATCGACTTCTAATGAGTACATTGATTTCCAACACCATTTCCAGCGAAATAGCTCCAATATATGAAATAGGCCATAAATATAGTGAAGATCTAATACTAAATCATAAGCACCTCATACCCCAGTCTTTAGACCAAGGCTGGAGCATGTGACTAAGTATTTGGAGGACCTTCTTTTTTAAGACTCAGCTCGAGGCACTTTGTGTTTTCACAAGTTGTTCATAATTTGGCAGCTAAGGTGGCCAGAAATGCCAGCTCCTAAAAGTTTGCAGACACTTCAGAAAAATCCTGGTGTTCAAACAAAACTGCCTGGGAAGGCTGGCCATCCTAGATGGCAAAAGGCAGGAAGCTGGAAGATAAAAATCCTGCTCAACAGCAACAGGCAGAAAACAAAGTCAGTAAGTACCGAAATAATTTTAAAAGGTCAGTGGTGTTGGAAGCCGACAGTGAAAGGGAGAAAAAAATCTAAATAAATGTAAATCCATTCAGTCTTGCCTCCTACAAGACATTAAGTATTTTCCAGCAGCGCTGCGTTAGCTGCTCTGTGTGCCTGGGCTCCGAGGAGCATTTCTGCCTGCTCACAGGGCAGCCGCTGCGGGATGGCAAATGGCCCCAAGCCAGGCGTTTCCAACCTCTTGCCAACCTCTCACGGTGCCGCCAACTACTGCTTTTTTGTCCCCAGGTAAACTGGGGTGGGGGTTTAGGTTGGTTTTTATTTTCCCCAGTGCCCCTTGGCTCTGAAATGAATTCCTTTGGGATCTGAAAGCGCCAAGATGCGCTGACCTCTAGCTTGCACTCTCTGGTCGGGCTGTTTTCGCAATGTGTTGCCAAGGTGATGCCGGGAAAGGCTCGGGATGGCCCAGAGCGAGGGGTTGCGGCTAATTTTAGGGAGGGAGGAATTGTGTCAATTGGACGGGTTTGTGTTTTCAGGGTATTACCTTAATTTTATCTACTTAAGGCATCTATTAAGGCACACTGAGCCATCAAGACTGGGCTTAAAGCACTTGCCTAAGGCTATGTCATTGAGAAGAGCAGATGAAAATAAAGGCGGTCGGAGCTTGCGTTCATAGAGGTTATGTGTGGGGACTGGGCACACGGTATGCAGTGCAGATGAGCCCGCTCCAAAATTCACCTTCCCCAGCTTCCGCACCCCCAGCATGGGGGCAATGCTGGCCAGTTTGCTCTGGCTTCTGCAAGTTCCTCTTTTGTGCCTGCAGGTACCGATGGATGGGACATTTAGAATCAGTGGAAAATGAATAAATATTTTGACTTTTTCTTTTTTTAAACCTTTTTGTTCAGCATTTCAGGCTTCACTTAACAGCTGGAATAGGCAGTTTATCTCTTCCTTGCTTTACATCTCTTTATTTGGGTATCAAAAGAACTGTAGAGGAAACAGTGGAAGGTGTGGGGATTGGGGGGGGAGGGGGGGGGACACACAATAGAAGATGCTGATAATCAAGCTAAAGGTCAATGCCTGCCTTCTGCCTTCAAACTGTCCAAAGTATCTGCTTGGTTGGTTGGTTGAGCCAGGTTTCTCTTGGGGAAAAAAAAAAAAGTTCCTTTTTTTGTGGCTGGGGCTGGACCCGCTCTTGTGAAACATCTGCAAACAGCCCTGGCCCACGCGCCTACCCTTGTGGAAATGATCCCCCAGGAAAAATGGGAGAAGAATGCATGTTTCCTGTCCTTTCAGGCAAAGATTGAAAGATAGATCAAAAAACCATAGCAGCAGCTGCACCAAACAGCTTTCTTCAGTGGTCTTTATCCCTAAGAGGAGCTCTGAGGGTGGTCCCCCATGGGCAAAGCGGGGTGCTGCTGCCGCACTGTGTGCCCTGCCGGAGCGAGGGGTAGAGCATCCCTATGTGCTTCAGAGGCCCGCAAAGGAGCCCCTGGCAGAAATCTCGGTGGGACGGAGAAAAGGGGGCTGGGTAATGAGTCACGGCGTGAATTCAGCCCATGCCCATGAAAAGCGTGGCCAAGAATCTAATCTTTGGTGTTACTTTGCACCACTTTGGTGAAATATTGCTTCCCTTGATGAAAACAAGCAGCCTCCCTGGACCGGCAGCGGCAGCCTTGCGCGTTGCAGATTTACACGGATGAGGAGATCAGCTCAGCATGAGCACAGCAGGACCGGCCACGGGGAAAGGTGCCCACACGCCTCCTTGGCGACCAAAGCAGCTTCTGGCAGGTTAATTTTTAGCCACGGTGTATACTCATGTGTTGGGCATACAGTGCCCTTCCCTGCTATATTACCATCCTCATCCTCAGCAAGCAAACATACCCTGGGCCAAATTCATTCCCGGCGAGCGGAGTTGCAGCAGGCTGGAGCAGGACCTGGCCATGGTTATTTTAAGAGGATGCTGAAGCGGGATGCAGCATGTTGAAGAAGGAGAGCAGGTCTAGGGGGACCAAAAGCCAGGGAAGGAGGGTGCAATAGCCCTATCGAGGCCACGTCAGCGGGAGAGAAGAGCATAAACAGCCGTGGAGGAAAATGAAGGCACGGCATTTAAAGCCGGTGTGTATTTTCGAGGCAGAGCGAGAGACATCTACCGGTCCATGCATCCCCGCTGCCAGGGCCCCCTCCCACTAATTACGGCAAGGTTTCCTCTCCTTTCAGCTGACAGCCGGGGAGCGTAATTAGAGTCTAATAAAACCCCGAAAAGTCACAAATGCAAAAACGGGCTAAACAATAAACACTGGGGGCCGAGGAGGGGCGGGAGCGTGACGGCCGGGTAATGCCTTGGCTAAACGGTGTGCGCACTGACACTGTCACGCTCCCGGCAGCCCCGAGCGCGCCGGCAGCCCGCTGCAGACAGACAGCTCGAATTAATCCCAGGAGGCGCGCGTGACAGGCGAGCCAGGCAGACAATTAGAGTGAAGGAGGAAATTGGAAATGGCAAAGGTGTGAACATATGTCAAATTACAACTAAATGATAAATTACAATTCTGTCATTGAAATAAGCGGTAATTAAGAAAGATTTCAGCTAGCCCTCTTGGAGGAAAAAGAGGAGGCAGAGGAGAAAGCAGATTTTTCTCTCCCCCCCCTTTTTTTTTTAAAATAACATAGTTTGGATGTATTGGGTGTATTGTTTCCATCCATCGCGTACGTTAGGGCTGGTTCTCCTGTTTCTTTCTGACTGCGTCCGTGTACTTAAAATATAATACCTTTCTTCCCGCTCCCCCTCCCCCCTCCCCATCCCCCCGCCTGGCAGAGTGACGGTGTCAGAAATGAGCAGGGAGCTGATAGCAACCGATAAAAACCCATGCGGGAGGATTAAAAAAAGAAAAAAAAAGCCCACCCCAACCCCCCCAGTCTGTTTAAGCCGCCACACTCTAATTATTTTAAACAAGCCCGGCGCAGCGCAGCTGACAATTAGGAAACCCTGCTTGCTGGCTCAGGGGATTCATGCGAGCCCTCCTCATCATTGCCGGCTCCACGTCCTTCCCATTTCAGCAGCCGCGATGGATGCAGGCAGGCAGGGCTGCCTGCCCTCGCAGCCCGCTTGGCCGCAATTCAAACCAGCCGGGGAAGCACGGCTTTGGAAGGCGGCAGCCCAGCCCAGCCCAATTCAGGGGCCGCGGTACCTGGGGCCCCCCCAGCCCCTGGGCACATCTGCAGAGAGTTTGTTCTGGAAATGAGATTTCTCCAGTGCATGACTGCTATTCCCCAGCCAACGTTATCTGCGGAGAGCCCGTGTCCGTAGTTGACGGCGCTTCTTCCCACAGAAGGGGAAAGCGCTCCTGGGTAATGATGAATGTTTAGCTTCGTGGTAGCACATTTGTCATGTGAAATTAAAATAATATTGTGTAAACAGCACCTTTCGGCCAAAGATCTGGAGGTGCTGTGTAAATACAAATGAGGTGGGTGTTTTTACTTATCCACTACATACATGGGTAGACTTTGTACCTCAGTACGATCTGTTGATACATAAAACAGTCATTGCAGAAATTTATCTATTGACAATAATTGTTTAAAATCCACTAAAGCCGATTTAGCGTACAAATCAATACTAAATCTCTACAAAGTGATCGGCTCTCTTTGCGTTTCATTACATCTATTAGGTTTAATTAATCTGCAAATGGAGTGACATAAAGATTTTAAAAAAAAAGGCAAGACAGGCTAATTGCAGGTCAAAGGCTTTCTATATGCATCCTTATCATTTCTTACGTATAAGTCCATTATACACATATGGGTAAGAGATGGCCTATAGATACATTTGCACATTTACGTTCTGGCTCTGAAATGTAAGTTTTTGCACCAGACCTCTATACTTAAACAGGAGAGGAGAAGGGATAAAATAATTCAAAGAGTTAAATGCATCAGCATGCTTCCCTGACAGCAAGGTTGGAACTAGTGACCATCATCAGGGGATAAATCATTTTGCAGCCACTGCAGCCAGAAAGTGAAGTTCAGATCCTGGAGAGCTTAATTAGGAAGCGTGTTAAAAGTGAAAGGGTGAGAGTCATGTTAATTATGTGGGGTTCCTCTTGGAGCAAACCCAGGCAGCAACTGTGCTGTAAGGCTAACGCAGCATCATGTTATCCCCTGAATTAATCAACCTGCGTTACTGGTGTGACACAACTGCTTATACAAAAACCCCATCCAAGTGCAATTGCAAATTGCAGGTGGAAGCTTGGATTTGATTGTACTTGATTACTGTGACGTAACCGTATGATTTTGGAGCAGCTTCATGCTCCAAATAGTATTTCAGACACCAAATGGGGTGTTACAAGAGCTCTCCAGTCTTGCCATGAACATGCAGCCAGAAAGTTATGACCAGACCCTGAGGACTGTTGGGGTTTTTTTTCCACCCTTAGAAAGGTCCATGGAATTGAAGCCCTGTTCTTGGTTATCACAGGCAAGAGAGCTTTTGATATGAGGCCCTGATGGCTTTATAGACAAGCAGACCAATAAATTTCTCTGCTTTGTCATCTTGTTGAGGGTTCAAATCTTGTTAAAATCCTAATTATGGGGTACATACATATAACCTCTACAGTTCCTGCCTCAAAATTAATGATGATGATGATGATGATGATGGTGGTGGTGGTGGTGGTGGTGATGGTGATGATGATAATGATGATGATGGTAATAATAATAATAATAAAGTTTAGCTTGAGTAATCCATCAGAGATTATAATTAGGATCATGGTGAAACTTCTAGCTGTGAAGACATAGCTGCTGCTCTCTGAAGCCCTTCAGCTCCCCCACTTCGCCCTTCTGGAATAACCACCACCCTCAAGAGACCCTGAATTTCTGGAAATCTCTTTGTCAGGATGACCTGTGTTCAGACATTCACCTCCAAACATGTGTGACCCACCGGCAAATAGCAGACTACCAAGAGAGAGCACAGCCTGGTTTCCCATCAGGAGCCTTCCCTGGGGTTCGAAGGGGCACAGTTCCCCCTTACAGGTGCTTCCTTGTTCACGCGTTGTCTTGCTCAGGCAGCAAGAGGAGAGCTTTGAATCTGGAGTTTTTTTCTATAGGTGTGGAGAACCCCATACCAACACCTGTAAAAGTCCTAGACTGTATACTTGTGCACTGTCAAATCTTTTCTAGTGACGAAGACCTCAGTGATATCTTTTTTCCTACATACTCTTGGTTCAGGCAGGGAAAACCCTATTTTTTCTGTGGGGTTGTTCCACAAAACCCCTGCCCTATTAGTATTACTTACTGCTCAAAAATTTTCATAAATCAGAGTTTTCAGCTGTCATATTAGTCTATCAAGATCTGAGGAGCAATCAATAAGGTTTTACTAAGCAGTACTTATAAATGATGTATTCGAGTAGTTCACAAAGGAGGTCGGAAACACTTCATCCTTTCATAATGGTAAGTGTAAAAGAAACTAGAGAAACCAGTGGTATCAGCAGGGAAATGGTTGATTTGACTGGTGATCATGCCGTGCTCTCTTGCTCTCTCTTTCTCCACCCACTCACCCCCCGTATGCCTGAAGGGTAGGAAGATGAGCCTGTACTTACGTTTCAAAAATACCACTTGGAAATTGCCATACAGCTGATGCCGTTTCCAAGCTTTTCTCTTGGTTTATGCTTCAAAATCCAAAATTCTGCTGAGAGACCTCAACCCATTGGAAGTGCCTGGAGGAGGTGTCAGGAAAGGACCTCCGCGGACATTTCCACAAGAACTGATTTCTCCCAATGGGTTTCGGCCTTAACCCCACCAACATTTGGTATTGCGTCACCAATCCTGAGAAAAAAAATAAAAATCCACCTCTGCCTTTGTCTGCCCGCTGTTTGACGTGGGGGGAAGAATAGGAGGCAGGTAGAATCTTATACATGTATTGGCCTGCTAGATGTATTAAAATGCATCAGCAGACACCATCATTAGCTACTCCAAACACTGAGTTATGGCAAGGAAAGCAGAGCTGATATGCACAATGAGGGGAAAAACAGCATTTAAAGCCAGGAATATATTTGGCACTGATAGTACTCTGAAATCATTTGGCATGAGAATGCCACCCATTACATGGATGCATCAAGTATGTTGTTCAAGCCTTTTGCGGCCGTAGGTCTACAACAGGATGTGATTATCACATGTGGAAATAGATTTGCAGAAAAGATGGCCTGTGACAAATATTAGACAATCATGAGCCAATGGTGGCTGTTCCTTGTAGACTGAAAAGAAAAAGGATAAGAGCAACGCACTAATAATTCAGGCTATTTTGAGAATCTCTGATGATATATTCCAAAATCCAAAATTAACTGCATATAAGGTAAAAAAGTAAAGGAAACTGCAGCAAGAGGCAGACCAACTATAGGTTACACAATATTCTTTCCATGGTTTAAAAAAAAAAATTTCTCATTGTAAATACTTCTTTTCAACAATCTGGGACGCTATTACTAAAGATTTTCTACCCTGACAAGAACCTAGCATTACGGCCTTCAAGAATCTTGTATTAGATCACAGCTGGTTTTAGCACTTTGGAAAGCCAAGTTTAGCTTCCACCTGAGATTAAAAGAACATAAAACTAGTAGTTTTACTGCTGCCGTGCACATTAAATCACATTCTAATAAGCAGCAGTTGACTGCAACAAACAAAGTGGGTTCGGACAACTGCAACCTCCTTCACTCTGCGTTACTTTTAGAGATTGGAAACAGGCGGGAGCACATCAAGCTTGCAAATAGCAGGCACCACATATACGTTTGAATTCATAAAAATGGCAGGATAACTCGGAATATTGTTTTATGGATTCATTTCCTCCCTGTCCTTCCCCACCCCTCCACACCTTCAGGAAACCTCCTGTGATAGCGGCTGCTTCACTTTTACTGTGCCTCTCCAGTCAAGCTCTTCTGGCCCTGACTCAGATAGCTGTCTGCAGCTGCTGCAAATTGATTTATCTCCCCATTGGAGTTGCAGCCGACGACCAAAACACCAGAGTAATTTAGGATTTGTGGTTGTCTGTATAATCTGATTTCCCCTCTTCCCCTTATTTTATTATTTTCAAAACCTATAGACGTTTTCAAGCAAAAGTAATGCTTCAGTCTATCTTCTTCTCACCAGTGTTCTTTGAACTTCGTTCCATAACCATAATGCTATGGTAGCAAAAACAGCTGAAAAGGATACAGCAATTTGCAGCAAATTAAAAAAGCATGTCCCAGAGTCTATGCAAAAATTTATAGTCAGCAAATGAGTACGGAGAAGCCAGTATACAAATCATAGCCCTGATTCAGCAAATATTTGGCAGGTATCCTGACGTGCTCCGCAAGCCCAGAATGAAATAGGACAGGAAAAAAGCAGGAGATAAGCCAGGAATTGTGCTGTTTGGGGAAGAAGCAAGAGCATCTCCCATCATCTTCAAGAGAGAGAAGGAGGGCGCTGCAGACCAGCGGTGGCACCATGGTATGTCCATCAACGACAGCAGCTGCAACGTCCATCAGTGACAGCACCTTCAGCCCCCCTCTCCCCTCACGCCCCATATTGAGCTCTACAGCCACAGGGCTGAAGCAGGGCCTGAAGACACCCATAAGCATGACCACGCTGTACCCACCCATATGAGGGTGGGACCTGAGATTTGGCTTCAAGGAGCGCGCTCTGCTCCAGCCAGGTCCCCTCCACCGGGGAGACCGGCACGGAGCTGCAGAGCACGGAGAAGCTCTCACCAGGGGCAGCTGTATCAGCGCTCGGCAGTGGGCAAAAGTGATGGGAGACAGCATGGGACCCCCACCGCGACCCCAAGCGCATTGCTCCAGCCCCGAGGCCGCGTTCCTGGCCCCCTTCTCCTCCCCGGTTTGGGTCCTTCGAGCTGGGACCACATACAGAGCCCAGCGCAGGGGCGTCTCTCCCTCCCTTGGGCCTGCAGGTACCACACCAACAGAGACGCCGAGGGGTGATGAAAACATCCAAAGTAGCAGGCTCATCCATGACACTGCCGCTTCCCAAATTCGCAGCCAAGAGGGACTATCATTATCCACCCTTAATGAGGCACTTAATGATGATCCTGTTGCTCGGTGACTGGCGCATTACCAAGAGGTGTATGTAACAACATATATCCAGAGCTGCTTATAAATCGGTGACCTATTCTAACTCATACTTGCTGAGGACCTGACCCAAAATATTTATTCCCTCGTGCAAAACAGACACTCCAGGTCTCCTAATGGTCTCCAGTGTTCCTGGCTGACCCAGTTTGGAGCGTGAGCTACACTCAGCCCTATTTCAGTGCTGAACTAGTTCCATCAGAAATGGTTTCCCTTAAAACTGCTGCTACCAAATGACATGCTATGAAATGTTTAATTTTTTTTTTTTTTTTGAGAGAGAGAGAAAGCAAATGGAACTAATCTGAAAACATATACTGGGTAAACCGAAATGGGCATTACGTAACATCAATAGGGCTCCTAATTAATTCAGATTCATTCAGATTTTACAATCCTCTCCAGAACCAATGTTTCTTTTCAGATGGAGGGGAGAAAACTATAAGATAATACAAAAATACATGTAACTGCAGCTTTTGAGCATATTAATGAACAGAAAAGTAGAAAATGCAGGATTTTTTTCAGAAGAGCAAAATAGCATCTACAGTGATAGATGCAGGATACAGCAAAATAGGTCAGTAAAGGGAAATATGTGTAATGAATTATATAAATCTGTATGTATAAAAATGAATGTATTGATGAAAAGTGATTTTAAAATGAAGGCTTAGATACAAATCATTAGTCCTATGGCTAAGACTAATATGTATTCTGTGGTAATAAGCGATTTCATTACAAGTGAATAACAATGCTGTAATGGGCGAGGAGCCTCGCTGGGGGAGGGGATTCATTATTAAGCAGTTAGGAAACCTTTTCTCAATTATTCCTGTAGTTTTAGTCACCTCGGGTGCTGGCAGGGGCTGCTTCCAAAAGGCAGCAGCGATGTCAAGGAACATGAGGAGGAAATTCAAAGTCTGGAGCAGTGATGGGGATGCCTCCACAGGGACTCCGGCAGGGGCTGGCCCACTGGAGCCCTGGCGGGATGCTACTGCATTGGGTGAGCTGGGGAAGCAAAAGAAATCATCCTACTCTTTGCCAGGCAACCCGAAAGGACCACTGAGCGCTCAAGGACAGAGTGTGCGGGCAAACCTCCGGCTGCATCCCCCCTGCATCCCCTGCTGCATCCCCGGCTGCATCCCCAGCAGGCTCACCCCTTGTGTGTGCTGCCAAAGCCCAGCCACCTTCTGCAACCACCTCCTCTGCTTTTCACACCTCTAACGCATGCCAGGCAGGCAGGCATCGTGCACGAGCCCTTCCGCTTCCCCTCCTTCACGCCATCTCCCTCGGCGCCAAAGCCCTCTGGCCCACGCGGCATTGCCGTACGGGAGTGACAGGGCCTGATATGTGCTGTCTTGCCAAATTGGCGTCTCCGTGGCCATAAGGGAATGGATGTGTACTGCTGCACTGATACCAGCCGAGCAATATAATGCAGCGCCGTTAGGAGCATTACTCATAGCTGATGAACACATACCTTTTCCAGTGAAACACATACATTCCAGAAAGAAATGCATAGATCATTTGCTGAAGCACATTTATCATAGCAAAATGTGTACCTCAACTAATGAAACGCATAGATCATATAGTAAAATGATTATGCTCATACCTAGCAGGTTCAACCATTTATTTATTTTTAAGCAACTTATTTTGGTTAGGAGGCTGAGCGTGGCCCTCCCCCTCCCAGGGATTAGCACTCCAGGACTCATTCTTTCTTCGAAAGTGTATTTATTTTCCCAGGATACGAACCCAGGTTCCCATCCCAAGCTTGCCGAGAATAAATTAGGAGGGAGCCCTCTCTTACAGGAGCTGAGCATCTGAGTTGAAGCTGGTTTTGCTATTGAAGATGGATTTTGCTACTGCATATTAGCAGGTGCTGCATCTGGTATGCTTGCTAATTAAAAATGATGTCTATGTACTACGAAACATTTTAGGCACTCTCCCTTAAATGATAGTTTTGCTGCCCACCTGAGACATCTTCTACATCCTTATTAGCATCTTCAGCCAGAAATAGGTTGAGTCAGTGCCCCTCCAGAGTCAGCCATAAACTAGCTGTTCCCAGTACATAAATTCAGTTGGCTCCAGCTCACGCTTGCCCTGAGGAATGAAACGGGTCAAACACTTTGTTTACGACTAAGGAATCCTCTAGTACACACATGCCAACCACAACCACAGCTCAGCAATGCTGGGAACGGGTGTAAATCCTGGAGTTATGCTACAGCACCAACATCATTCACGCACTGACCAACCGGGAAACAAACCAACACCCTGACTTGTCCCGCTACATGGGATCCCGCAACAGCCGAGGGCCAGCCGGCCTCTTTCACGACTGCTTGTTTGATTAGCGACAAAGCTGTATTTCGAAAAAATAAATGAGGAGCCTGTTTTTTATTGGACTGGCCTTTCTTCTGCTGAATTGTATCTGTTTGAACAACCAACCTAGGGGAGGGGGTTGAAAAGCAAATTACTTTTGGGAGTAAGCAAGGAAGGGAAAATAGACCAACAAAAGCAAAAAAGCAGCAGAAGATCAGGTACGAAATGATTGCACTCAATACCCTTCTCCCCTTTTTTCCCCTCAACTCCATTGGCTTCCAGTTGTAGAGGGTATTGATTTGAATTTTTTTTTTCATGTTAACTTTTAATTGCCTAGCTGCAGCTGCAAGGCAGCGCCTTGCTGAGCCCATTTCCAGCTCCCGTCCCGAGCGCCCCACCAGCCCCAGCACCCCGCGCTCTCCATCAATAGGAAATCAAGCGGCTGCTCACAGAATAACTCTTCCTACTTTTCGCGCTTAGCAGCGAGGCTTTTTCAGCTTGCTCGCGTGTCACCAACCTTCGGAGCAGCTTCGGCGTCCAACTATCAGCCCTGCTGGAGACTTTTTATCTTCCTTACAAACTTATCTTTCGAACATGCTTTTTAATGTGTAATCGTTGTTTGCTTCGGCAGGGGAGGCTTCCTTGGGGCTTATTGTGCTTAACTGGCCCTATTGTTGTGAGCCTTTCTGATAGAAGATGTTGCAAAAATACATGCGGGTCGGGCTGGATATTTGCGTTTGCATTTCATGGAGATAACGGCATTTTCCTTAAGTTATATGAGTCCCATTTCATTATTCTGTGAACCTCTCGGTGAACCTCGGGCTTCACTATGTAATTTATGGTCCCTGATACAATCCAACGGTGTAATCTCATGATTTATGTGCTTCATTTATAATTTGATCACTTCGGTATAATACATGTTTTCCTAGATGATTTATGTACTTTCTCCCATAACGTATGTGTTTCATGCCATGATATACGTATTCATCAGCCGCGTGCCATGCCCCTGATGGCACTTTCCCAGGGAGGAAGGTGGGACACCCCAGCCCGAGGCCAAGTCCCGAGGTTAATTGCAATCAATTCACCTTCCATGCAATTACACTTTCATCTGCACGCGCCTGTGAAGTGAGCATGCTTAACACCGTATCAGCGGGAAAGCAAATGTGCCTCTTTTCCCCTTAGAGCCAATAAAGCCAGCCGTGGCATAGGATTACAGGGGGGCAGCGGGGACGGTTTAGCCCTCCTTTCTAACATTTCCATTGAGAAGGTGCTGAGAATAATTAATTACCTCCCCGTTGTGCTGATTAATGCAGGTCTCGTTTCAGCATGTCGACAGAAGAGTATCCCAAACGCTGACGAGGCAGCATCAGCCTGCTCTGATTTCAGGAGAGCATCCTCGTGCGGCACAAAGCCCAGGCTGAACAGAAAACTTCAGAAAAACAAACTCACCCTTCTCCCTAATTCCCCCCCCCGAAACAAGGGCTGGAAAGAGCCCCAGGGACCACCCTGGCTGCTCACCCCGTGGGATCAGCTGTGCCCAAACTCTTCCCCGCAGAGGCCAGCCCACCACCCCCGCAGGTCACACGCTTTCTTCCAGTGCTTTGCCCCTTCACCGCCCATCTCCCTCATTTCCAGCCTCCTAGTCCCTTCCTGCCATGCAGCCATGGCTCCCGGTCCTCTCCGCAGCAGGGAGAAGATCACCTCACCCCCTGCCATCCTGCACCCATCATGTGGGGAGCCTCAGCCTAAATACACCCCGCTCTTTCCACCCTCCTGCGCAGGACGTGCTCCCCAGACTGCACATCACCCTCAGTGCTCTCCACTGAATTCTCCCCAATTAATCCATGTTCTTCTTGAACAGCCATGCTCAAACCAGGGCAAACAATGCCAGCTGAGCCCGTGCTAGCACCACACAGTGCAGAAAGCCTCACTCGCCCGTGATCCCCCGCTTTGCTTGGCCCCGTGAGGCATTTGCTTTTTCCGCAGCCATGCTTCGTGTTCAGCCTGTGATGCTCTTCAACCCCAGCAGATCCTTTTTTCCTGTTGATCCGCTATTTCGCTAACAGTTCCTCACACGGGATGCACGCCATTTATTCCTACCTAAAACCAGTCCTTTGTACTTGTCCTTACTGAACCGCATCGCCTTTTCTCCAGCTCTCCCCACCACCCCTGCAAGCATCTTGAACCCCTGCCTTCCCACCAGCTCCCCACCTCTCCTCCCTCGACGCCCCTGCCCTCCCTCGCCCATCCCAAAGGGATTCACGAAAATGCCATGCATCCCACCACGGGGATGGGGCACATGAGTAACGGCTCATGGTGGGCGGCTTTCTGCTTCTCCCGGTCTGTGTCCCCATGGCGTCTTCAGGAGAGTGTGGCGTGAGACAGCGTCAGAAGCCTCACTGAGCAAAGATACATGATATTCATTGCCTCTCCACAAGGCTTATTGCCCTGTCATAGGAGGAAATAAGGTGAGTTTGACATGATTTGTTCTTGACAAATCCCTGTTGGCTGTTACTTATCTCCGTGCCATATTCTAGAGGTTCATAAATAATTTGCTTGATTATTTCTTCCAGCATTTTTCCATGCGCTAAGTAGACTGACTGGTCCACAGCTCCTTGGCCCCCTTGGTTTGCCTTTTTGCAAAGATGGGCACTCTGGTTATCCTCTCCCAGGCTTCAGGAACCTCCCCTAGTCGCCACCAGTTCTCAAAAAAAAATTGCCAACAGCTAAATGACTGTTTCTGTGAGCTCCCTCAGATCCAGTCTAGTGGAAAATATCCTGCTGTCTTCTTCTTCCACCCTAAATTTGACCTCCTGATTGCTGAGATGAACACTGTCAACCTAAAAAATGTTCATGGGTGATGACATGAGTAAAGCTGGAGGGAAAAAAAAAAAGATACGGAGTGCTTTTGTCTTCTTGACATCACCTATTGCTGGCTTTCCCACCTCATTTAACAGTGGGCCACCCTTTCCTGAAGTAACTAAAATACCTGTGGAACACATTTTTTTTCTTCATGTCATTTGCAGGTTGTATCTCACTTTATGCCTTGGACCTTCTCATTTTGCCCACACAGCTCCATGGTATTTCTTTTCTACTCACTGACTACAGCCCTACTTCTCACAGGGTTTCATCTACCAAATCTTTCAGTTTATTGATGTCCATCACTGTTCTTTTTCTTTCTCTGAATTACAAACCACATCATTTTATGTTTTGACTCTCCTAACCCAACTTCTAGCTTCACATTTTAAACAAAGTACTTCCTGTCGATAAAGTCCACTTGTTTTCCTTACTGTCTCAGACTCCTCTTTCCAGCACACCCAAGGCCACCTTGGAGAGGTTGCATCGTACTGCATTCCCTTTCCAACGGGAGCAGAAGTCAACACTTTAGCTGTTAGCTTTCACCATTTTCCATTACTTGCTCAAATCTGAGCTGAAACTACACACAGGGTAGAGTTGTAGTTGATACAGGCAAGATGCTGTGCCTATCTGCATCAGAATAAAACACTTCCTTTTCCTCTCTTAGAACTGCTCAATAAAATGTGTATATATATATGGATGTATCTAAATGCATGGATGTATATAGATATATAAATATATAACAAATATAAATATATGAGTATAAAGCAAGCTGGTACTTTGAAACCAGAAGGGGTGGGATGCCCATGTGGACAGGGTATTCCTCCAGTACCAACACTGCTCATTTTCAGATATCCCGGCCTGTGAGGTAGCGTGCCAAAAGCAATACCAACAAGCCTCAGCTTTTTACCACATGATGAGACAAAAGCCCAGAACAAGCTTGGTGTGTTAAAACCCAGCTGTATAAACAGTAGGAAGCTGGTGTGTGTGTAGATGCTTTTAAGCGTAAGCCAGATGTGAATCCAGCCATGGTGCAGCCCTTCCAAAGCCAGGGACCAAGGAACAGGGACCTACACAGCCCCGTCTGCCCCACCGCCTGCTTTTCTCCTCCACGCAAAAACTTAGGCCATTGCATTTGTGTTGACCAACACAATGGTCTGCATCAAGGAGGAACATCCCTAGATTATCCCAAGACCTTGAAATTAAAGATCAGTTTGGGGGGATTTTGACGGTATCTGCTGGGGACTCCCTCTTCAAGAGGGAGAAATCCTGAGTGGAGACTACTTCTTAAAAAAATAAAAGATCTTTGTTTAATTGGGAGTGATGCAAACAGTATTGAGGTCTGCACTACAAAAATTTTAAGAATAAAAAAACCCAACCCAGACCCCACAAAACTCCCACAAAAAACATGCAGCCCCTTAAAAACTGTAATATACTTGTGGGGAGCTGTGAATAGACCAGTTTTGTTAGATAATGTTGACTGACCCCGACAATTAAAAGCATCTTTCAGGAATGTGGTGCTTACGAGATCTTATCTATATGCCAGAAAAGCTCAAGCCACTTGTATCTGAGATTAATTACAGTACTGGATAGGAAATAAATGTTCCCTGAGTACAAGTGTTCAGGGAATTTTGTCCATCTTAGTAAAAACCAGTCACCCAAGGACTGGTCTAAGGAAGCAGCCATCAAACTCCCACCACGTCAGAAAAGACAAAGAAGAATTTATTAATTCCTGCCTCACTGGGACGAGACCTCTGAGAGCCTAAGGTCAGTTTGCACCCCCCTACGCACTGCTATTTTTCCTTGGCCTTGCCCTGCAAGGGGCAGTGCCAAGTCTGGACACTGTGTTGCGTCATCACGGCCCGGGCGCACCCTGGCGTGTCACCCATAACCAATCCATCACTCAGCGCAGCCTGCAGACTCCAGGTTCTAACAATTTGGGGAAGGAGGGGGAAATGAGAGGGGGAAAAAGGTGCATGGCAGCATGTGGACACCCACCAAGCACAACAGCAGAGAAAGACACGAATTTTGGAGCGGCCTCTTTGTCGTTAGCATGGCTGGGTTCACGGCGAGGCACCAGCCACCACAGCCGTGAGAGGGCCTCGTGAGGAGGGAGGACAACCAGCGACCCATCCCAAACTGGCCCGGGCGTCAGGAGCCACCCCAATGCCAGAAACAGCCCTCAGCAACCGCAGGCAGCTGGCACGGACCCCGGGCAGGGCCATAGTCCTGCTGCTGGCCTGTCAGGAGCAACATCACAACCGCAGACACCGGGAACGTGCCTGCCGTTAGCCAATCCGTTGCTTGGCGAAGAGTGACCTCACAACCTCATACCTCAGTCCCCTGCCATCGGCTGTCCTATGAGCTGCTCTGACGGAAGGTACCTCAAACCCACATATTCCGGTCCTGGCTCTGCTGCTGGCCAGTCAGTTGCTTGGGGAAAAGTGAGCTCGCAAGCCCATGCCCCAGTCGCGTGAAAGCTGCTGACAAAAATGACCTCAGAACCACATACTCCAGATCTGGGTCTTCTGATGACTTACCAGCTCCTCCTGCAGAAGTGACCTCACCGGCACACACCAAAGCCAGTGCCTGCTACTGGCTGACCAGCTGTGCAGGCAAAAGCGACCTCACAAGCACAAATACTGGCCAGGCTGCCCCCGGCTGCTCTCTAGACCGCCCTGCATCCCCCCAGCCTTCTCGCCCCGCTTTGACCTCAGCGATCTCTTGGTCTTGACAGACTTCAGTCCCTGCACAGCAGCTGATAACGGGTCTGAATACAGGTTTTCTCATTACTGACAAGAACCCATTTCCAGCTAGAGTGTCGGGAGCTTCCTGGCCACACCCACCGCCATCAGCTTTTACTCTCCTGCAGCACCTCTCCAGGTGTGCTTCTAGTTCAAGAGTGGCGCCAGGGAAGTAATGCACAGGGATTGTGCCATCAGAGAGGCAGAAAGCTTTCAGGTGAGACAGCTGCCACCTTCAAGGATTTGCATGGTTCTCACTAAGAAGCAACAAAGAGTGCTCCAGGGGAGCACCAAGGGGGGAGGATAAAGCATGGTTTGACAACAGCCTAGGAACGAGCAAAGTCATCTCCTCCAGACACAGAAGGCAACGGGGCACTTGTGTAGAAGAGACTGGCCAAGGGCCAGCAGTGACCTCACCTCAGTATGCTAGGTCTGTTCGCCACTTAGATGGAGATCTTCAAAAACGAACAAACAAAAAACCCAAAATCTGAGGGGGATCAGGTCCCAAGTTCTCAGTAACAATCTTGTTTCAGTGGTGAATGGATGGACTGGTGCTGGGCTGGAGTCCTGGATAAACCAAAAAGTGCAGCCAGGTGTTTGAGGTGGTATATAAACCTAAAATGTGGCTTTCCATTCGGTGTCCTTATTGACACGGATCAAGCTGCGGTTGCTGTAAAGGCCCCTGTTCCTAAACATTTTTGCATTCAGGCACCCTTTCCACTAGTTTTTAAGGTCAATGAATATGTTTTTTTCAGCTGTAATTTAAAGTATCCAGTAGTAAACATCAGAGGATAAAACCCAATCTTTTATCTTGACAGAGATAATTAAGGTTTCCAAATATTTTATTTGACAAGTGAGGTCCTTGGCAACACCTGCACTGTGCCCAAATACTGAGTTCCAGCTCAAAGAACAAATTTTGCAGGTGCGACTCGGCTCCAGGCAGCTGCTCAACTGAATAACCTCACCAGCAGTGCAGGTGCAACATGGGCCTAGTATTTTTCAAATGTCAAAGGACTGGGCTGGACACAGACAGTTCCCACCAAACTCTTCTGCGAAATACCAGCATCTGGCTCAACCAAGCACAACTCATAAGAAATGCTGAGTTTTATGGCACAGGAGGTTGAGTCTGATGAAGAGACCTCTTTGCTAGTGTCACCATTTAAAGAGATTATTCTTAATTAAAATGCAAAGCATCATGAAAGATCTGATGGTGGCTGAGGGATTCAAACCAAGCAGGTTTGTTGCTCCCATTGTAGTTCAGCCTTTAAGCGGCACGGAGAACACTGGCTGCTTCGTTCCACTTCATAATACCATAGAGCAGACATCAGGTTTGGAAGACACATGAAGACTCGATGGTGACCACATTTTAAGTCTTCTAGGGCAGGCCTAGCAGTTCAGATGCAGTTGCAGTCATTGATGCTGACCTTAAGAAGCATGAATAAATGCACTGACATTATTCAGAAGTTGGTTTTGTTGAGGCAGGAGCTGCAATGGACCATCTACAATATTGTCGTTAACAAACTAATAGTCAACCCTCTTTTTGTCCGATTATTTGAACAGGTATCTCCTCATACCGTGGCACAGATGTAGCATGTACATAGAGCAACATCAGAAGCCACATTGATTTAAAAAGAACTCTAATCTTATGGCATTTGCCATTGGCTTTTTTCTGGGAAGTTGGTTTCTTTGGCTGTCCTCTGGCGGCTTGGCCAGCCATTTGTTTTTGCTGGCTTGAGAGGACACATGGCTACTGCACTGCGACAGTGGCACCCTGGGCTTTTAACTTATGAAATCTGCAATGGAAATACCAGAACATTTCTGCATCACAAACTAAGCAGCAACAGCAGCAAAAAAAGGAAAAACAGTTTGTCCGTCATGGTGAAGACCTGCTCATGTTGCCAGGAGTACAAAGCAGGAGGCAAGAAACCAAAGCCACTCCAACACGATTAAGCTTACATACGTCTCTTCCTGCCAGAGGCTTATTTGCCCTCTGGAGAGAGGGTGCAGGGCTGACTGGGACTGCTCAAAACCAGAGACAAGTGGCTGAATGCAGCTGGTTAATAAAACCGTAAATTGTCTCAGCAGCCTCCCCCGTGCCTGCTGGGGCTGCACAAGGAGACCTAAGGTTCCCATAACCCACAAGGAGCACCTATATTTCTTGTGGAAACTCCCATTGATATTCCTCAACTGGCACCAATTTTTATCCCTTTTCTCAAACCCAAAGCCCGTCAGAGCATACAGATTATACTTGTTATGCAGCTCTTAAATTTTTTACTAGAGCCACAGCAAAGCAGTTGTTAATGCCCCCAGAGCTCTCACAAGAAGGTGGTGGATGTACTGGTGGTAACTGCAAGTGGCCACCGCCAGCAGCCCATGAAGTGCTCGGGTGGGAAGACTTACCCCGTACCCCCTAACAAGCTTTGGCATCAGCTTAAGCCCTGGTCTGGGGATCACTGAACAAGACCCATGTGACAGATTTGTTCGGAGCCTTGGGAAAGCAGCCCTGGGTTTGTAACCTGAGGATTCAGATGACAACCTTCTTGGTCTTGTACAGACCTGACCATCAGTGCCATTTTTGTAAAGCTTGCCTTTAGGACACGTAGGTGCATTAGCCACAGCACAGCACACACGGGACTGGGAGCACCCATTGCCACAGGGTTTATCACTGGGTGCCCCTGGAAAGCACAGATGTGATGCAAAGGGGTTTTTCAAGGGAGTGCACCTGTGCAAGCTGGGAGATGTGTGCCGCTGCAGCTTCTGATGACTGACGAAAGCCAAGCACAGCACAGCCACCCACAGAAATGGGTGCTTGTGCTAACAGAGATGGGTGCTCGCCAGCAGTCCCTAGGGGGGGCATCAAGGCAGATGCCTGGGAAGGTTTATCAGGGAAGAAGACAAAAGCATGATGCTGAGGTGCTTATAACCATTGCACTTTTGAAGCACAGGGAAAGAAGAGCTCTGTTCTCTCTAGTGACATGGCACGGCTGGTTTGCACTTTCCTCATAGTTTATGAATCTTTCTCCTGACTGCAGAAACCCAGGAAGAAGCAGATATATCTTTGCTCTCAGGAGGCATCCAAAGACAAGACCAACAGTAAGTAAGTCTGTAACGAGCCCGCAGTCGCTGTCATGCAGCACCCGTGGGATTAGGAGCACCCATTGCCAAAGAGCTTGCAACTGAGTGTCCATGGAGAGTGCAGGTGAACAGCAAAGAGGTGGTTAGCATCACCCATCCTGTGTTGATCTGGTCTGGGACTTTTTAAGTATCAAGAATGGAGCAGAGGATACACTCTTCGAAAGAAATCCTACATTCAAATAGTCAACTGTGAAGGTACACATGACTTTACTGCAGCTTGCTATTCAGAGCAGAAATGTCTTCCAAACGGCTTCAAGATCCGCATGAAAGGCTGAAGTGGATATAAATTCAGTGTTTGGATGCAAAGGACTAAGCTGCTCTTTCTGCTTCTGCTGGTGACGACCCCTGGCCAGCACCAGCCATTTGCACTGGAGTCTTTACCAAACGGTTGGGCATGACAATGCAGGCAGCACTCAGTGCACGTCAGGACAGTGCACAACCTGGAAAAGTGGTACCCGACCCTGCACCAAACCCAAGTGTGGGTGCTCCGTACAGCACCAAACATCCCGCTCCTTATCCGGGATGTCCCGGGGACACCCCGGCTGTGCCGCCACAGCCCCCAGGCCTTGGTGTCACGCAGGTGGCTGGCTGGGACCCAGGCACGCTTGCCCACCCACCGCCACCCGGCTCACTGCCAGGCGGTCCCCAGGGCACCCCACAGGCCAGCGGGAGCCCAGGGACACCCAGGGCCGGGGTCCCCAGCATCACGCGTTGCCCGGCTGCTCTCCCTACACCAGGGGAGACGTGGTGGTCCCGGCCTGAGCAGCTGCAAACCCACCCAGTGCTACCCGCTTCCCGTGCCTGGCTCCTGCTTGCCCCACGCTGCAGGGGTGAGATTTGGGGGTGGGGGGCTGTCCTTTCCCAGGCGGTGGGGAGCACTATAGCACCCACCAGGGCTTTTCTGACCCACTTGCTTCCCCAGCACCGCTTACAGGTTTCCTCCCGCCCGGCGTCCCGTTTGAGGTACAGGGGGACACCTCTGGCAGGGAAACCAACGTCCAAAGAGCTAAAAAAAAAAAAGAAGACAACTCGAGTCTCTCCGGCACCGCTTGCAGCCCCTCCTGGCACAAGGCACAGCACCTTGCTGGCTCGAGGGACGCCAGAAGCGGCAAAAGCCGCTCCTCCCTTTCATGTCGCAAATTAGAAAACAAGCCTCAAAGGAGTTTTCGCCTCCCAGGCAGGAACCGGCCCGTGCTCCCCCTGCAGCAGCCGGAGCCGCTGCGTCCCCCGGGGGGAGCCCGGCGGCGGGGGGCTGCCGCCGGGGGGGGGCTGCCGCCGGGGGCCCTGGCAGAGGTGGCTCCGCGTCTCGCACGGCTTTTAGGAGGGACTTTCCCGCTGGAGGCACGGACAGGGGACCCGCCTGTGCCGGGGCGGCGCAGGTGGTGGCGGTTTGGGTTTAATTATTAGAGGCGATGAGTGAAAATCCGCCCCTGGCTTAGGCGGGTTTGAGCAGTGTGGGAATACTGACCGGGAAGAATGGAGAACTTTTCCTAAAAAAAAAAAAAAGAATCAGTGCGTTTCTCTCTCCCGCAAGACGCCCGCAAGCTTTTGTGCCTGTTTAGCTGCAGCCTCCTGGTTTTTCTTTGTTGTGGGAGCGCATCTCAGCCCCGTGTCCCCGCCTGGCAGCTCCGGCCCCGGGCCGCCCCCGACCGCCCCCGGCCCCCGCCCCGCCCCGGGAGCGGGCCTTCCCGCCCCAGCCGCCTCTGCAGGCAGGTAATTAACGCTGTTCAGGTATTTTGGTGGTGGTGGTGGTGGTTGTTGCTTTCCGCCGCTCAACAGCATGAACGCAACTTCTGCTCAATTAAGCTCTGGGATAAAAATAAAATAAAGCAAGGTCTTACGGCGGTTCTTTATTTCCGCGCATTAAAGCTGGAGGCTGAGATTTACAGGCGCCCCCTCCCACCCCCCGTGGAAGGAAACCTTCAAATAAAGATGTCTCCAGCTGAACTGACCATTATTACCCACACGCAGGCACATATATATATATATAAAATGCATATATACACACGCACACGTACCTATATATAAACCCCAAATCTGTTTGTGCCTCTTCCCGTTAATGCTAAGGGTACGTTCCTCCCCATTACAACAGCATTTGCACATTTATGGGAGGAATAAAGAAAAAAAAACACGCATGATACATGCGGAGGAGCCTTTCCTCTGCCATCCAGAGAAAGAAGAACTAAAAGGATTATAAAAGTTCAGATTAAAATGATATAAAATCTAGCATTTGGCTCCAACACTAGTGCCTTGGTCCTCTGTAGCTAATCTGTATGCACTCTGTGACCTCCTCGCAGCGAACCCTGCTAAATATATTATTCCCACGGGGGCTTTCACTGCTGCTTGGTGTCAGAAATCAATATGTATGAGGCGCGTGGATGGGAATTTCTAATAGATCTGCCTGGCCCTGTGCTGCTTTTCAATATCTGCCTTGGACTATTAGTGCCGGCTCGGTGCCTGTGAAATAACCGAGATAATCTTTTAAGGTGCGCTGTTAAGGTGGAACCTAAATGTTGCCGTTTCAATTAAAACAAAAAAAATATATATATAGATTCATAAATCTGTCGGCACTGTGCGTAACCTTGTGTGTAGCCCGATTATAAACAATGATGGGGATTAAAGTATTAGGGCGAGTATGCTAATGTCTACATTTCTGAGGAAGAGCTTAGTTCCTTTCTTATTTTTTTATTAATGGAAAAATTGCCTAGATTCAGGGGGGGGGAGGAATTAAAAGTGGAGGGAGCGAGGGATGACACATTGTCTGTGCAATCGCCTCCATGCCGGCAGAGCGGTGGAGGTGAAAGAGCGAGATCGCTATATTACTGCAGATAACGCACCCATTTTACCTAAGAGACACCAGACCGCGGTTCTGCAACGCTCTCCATTTTAGGCTGGTTCGTGCACATTGAAATTATTGCCTGAGTGATCCCGAGTAGTTTATTATTATTATTATTATTATTATTATTATTATTATTATTATTATTATTATTATTATTATTGAGGGTGAGGGGAGGCTTGGTTTTTTTTTTTTTTAGTTATTGCATAATAACGCCAAGTCGTCCTCTACCCTGCCTCTTCTGGAGGTGGGCAGGAGAGCGCAGGTTGACGGGTGCCCCCGCAGACCCCCGCGCCCAGGGCAGAGGGTCCCCCCCGACGCAGGCAGGCAGGCAGGCGGGCAGCGGAGCGAGGCTCAGGTTTGAGAGCTGGCTGTGGGGAAGGCTGCGTCCTGCTCTTTTCATTCTCCCTCTCACTCTTTGTTTTCAGTTGAATGCACAGAGGAAGCTGTCTCAGCTCAGTGCACAGAGGTGCAGCGTATAAAAGCAATAACTTGCTAAAGGACCTCTCGCTCTCTCCCCCTTTTTTTTTTTTCCTTTTTTATTAGGGGAAAGGTAATCACTAATCCATGCATACGCTCCTCCGGCTTTGCAGGCAGCCAGGCAGAGTTCAGCTCTGTGCTGGGGGTGACAAGTGGAGAGTCACCACCCCAGAGGAGCCGTTTTAGCCACGTTTAGCTCCGCCGCCCTTGCGAGGTTGTCACCCTACCAGAGGTTGAAGAACTGGCACACAGCCCTGGTATTTTTCTTTCCCCTGCTCTCCTCCCTGCACACTTCACTTAGCACGCCCCAATCCACCTGACAGCTCTCCCAGTGCCCTGGGCTGCTTGTCTGGCCCGAGCCGCAGGCAGGGGTGGGGGGCAGCGGCCCACGATTAAGGACGTGGGTCTGGGGAGAAGCACAGGGAGAAATCTCTAACCTAGGAGCGCTCGCGGTGATGGGCCCGTCTGTCAGGATGAAAGCGAAAGGCTGCAAAAGGAGGTTTTGCCCATCCAAATTTCACCGCACCCCTCTGAAATGAGGAGGAGACGGAGTGGGATCTGTTTGGTTCTGTTTCCGTAATAACTGCGCTTTTCTCTGCAGGTGCCATGACCCCGCAGGATGCAGCTCCGCTCCCAGAAACAAAAAGCCATCGGTGTTACCTGAGAAATACCTTTTCAGACCCTTGTTTGGGTCTGCTTCGGTTGCCCTCCTTCTGGTGAGGCATTAGTGTGGTGCACAGCCATAAAGTGGAAACAAAAAAAGAAGAAAACTCTGGGTGTTTGGGGTTTTTTTTGGGGTTTTTTGTTTTTTTTTTCTTACGCTCATCTATAAATAAAGCCACAAATCTCTCTGGTCCCTGAAAAATTTCACCTGAATATACTTCTGCCCCGCACACTGTGTATAAATAGATCAGAGCTGCAAAGCTTGACTCCAGATTTTAAAATCCACCTGCAAAGATTGCGGGTATTTACACCCAGGGAGCGGCTTGCCAGCAGTTCCTTAGGAAAACAGGACTGGGCAGGAAAGGCAGGGATGTGTGCATGCCCCGGCCTTGCTGCCTAAGGTCCTGTCCCAGCGCGGAGGCAACGCCGCCGCCTGCCACGGGAGCAAAATTCCAGGCGTGTCGTTTGGATTAGCTATCCCCTGCATCCGGAAAAATGCAAATGTTTATAAAGGGCTCCACCACCGCCAGCGGTTTTATCCCGGATGCCGAGAGCCAGCTCGCTTGCCGCCTCAGCTCCTCGCAGTGTTTATAATACAAACACTTCTAATCTAACGCATGCAATTCCCAACAGTTTAATAGGGCTGAAGTTCCCTTCCCGCCTCCCCTTTCTCAACCCATCAATTAGGTAGGTATATGTGAAAACAAACAACCTATGTGTTTTCTGCATCTCTAAGGAGGTGTAATGGTGCGAAGTGCTGGTTATATGCGTTTACTGATGGGAAAAGAGGAGCTGAGTGAGTCTTTGTAAACTGCAGGCTTGGTTTTTCCACAAATGCTGAAAAAGAGCAGCTTTCAAAAGCGCTGGCAGGGCCAGAGATGGAAAGGGCAGGGGAAGGGCTTGCATGCACGCCGCAGCCTTGCGGGGTGGCCACGGTGTCGCTGGCAGCGGGAGAGGTGGGAACGAGACCTGGGACTTAACCCTGACGCCCCGGATGGGGCAGGGGCCGGGCTGCAGCCCAGCACGAGTCACCTCCCTGGCCTGGAAGTCCCTCACCTGTGTTCTCCTGATCCGTTGAGTCTCCTGTCTTTACCTCTCTGTTTATGGCAGCAGAGCAGGTCGTGGGAGTCTCTTATGGCCCGCAGCTGATAGTCACTTTTAGTTCGCATTGCTTCAGTCCATGTTGACCACCAGATCTCAACTACTCAAACTGACCTGCGTCTGTATTTAAACAAAGAGATTTTTAAATCGGTTTTTAAAATCCGTACTTGTACCTATATTTCAGAGAGGCTGCACACCTCCAGTTCTCAAAGAGGCCTCTGAAGCAGTGAAAACCCACGTGGGGCACCATCAAACCAGAGAGCAACACGTGAAGCATCCCTCGGTCTTCTGAGTAACTCTCGTGGTGTAAAATATCACCGAGGTGTAAAATCAAGTGTGCACGTGTCGAAACGGCATCTAAACCATTACTGGCAAAACCACTTGAGCTGTTAAGGGGAGCAGCCTGCGGAAGGTGAACCAGCTGCTCCTCATGCTTGCCACTATCCTGCACCATGTTCGTGCCATTGCAGCACCCGGGCAAACGCCCGCCTAGGCAGAGCGCTGTTTTGTCTGACCTTTTGCCGTGATCTCTGCCTTATTGCCTCACAGCCCAAATTTGCAAAGATGGGATTTGACAAGAGGTGTCACGTCCCTTCCATCCTAAAGGCAAATAAATGTCCCTTTCGATCACGGCTGTCACCCGCCGCTCATTGCTGAGCGACACCCCAGCCCAGCAAATTACTCCTACCCCAGTTGCTGCCAGCATCTGAAACACAGTTGACTTGGAGATGCTCCTGGATAAAGGCAGAACCAGAAGTAAGCCCAGACTACAGGTCCACCCTGCAATACTCACGTGCAATGTGGATGCCATCGGCACCCAAATAGAAAAATCACTTTTCCAGTAAGCATGACCTTTGCGAAGGTGGGCATTATGCAGCCACATTGTTAAAGGAAACACAGTTAAATCGACTCACTAGAAACCGGCTGGTGGCTGCAAGGGAAGACAGGCTGGTGCGGACCAGCCCAGTCCTGCTTGCTCTCTGCGCTGCTCAGCACAGGTTGATGGTTCAACACCAGGCGCGGCTGGTGGCCCCTTCCCCTGCACGTATGGGCACAGGCACGCTGCTCCCCGCAGCCCTGCCGGCAACGGCAGCGGCCGGTGCCCCAAGGACCCGGGAAGGAAGCGGGAGAGGGATGGTGGTCTGCAATAGTGGCCCGTGCAAAGACAGCAATACTTATTTGGATCGCTACATGGGCAATGGAGCTGGAGGTCAAGCCCATGGTACAGAAGAGGCACGGGCATGGGAGGCAGCCACCACCCAGGGGCAGCCCCCGTTTATTGCTGCACAGCTTTAGGCTTTCCTTGCACGCTCTGGGGAAAGAGGCTGCCACTGCCTGGTGGAGGTTGAGGTCCTCTTTTCCACTCTGCCCCAGGGAGTCCCCACCATGCCACTTGGACACCACTGCAGCTCCCTGAATTCCTCCTCTGGTGCCCTGCCTAGGTGCTGCGTACACCTCTGTGGGCCAAGGAAGAGGCAAAGTAAAAATGGGCTTGAGAAATGGTTGTGACAGGTATCCATGAGAGCAGGAATGAAGCAAAAATGTCACCAAAACCTGAAACAGACAGCTCAGAGCAGCACCACGTAGTGCAGAGCCTCAGAGCCAGCGCAGGCGTTGTGTCACGCCACAGCTCTCCCATGCCAGTCCCACGGCTGGAGCAGGGCGTCCCTGCAGGGCCTTTCCTGGAGATGTGGCCATATCCCTTACACCCTGCCAGGCTCCTCAGCCACTGGGAAGGGCTACGAGGAGCAACCTCACCTTTTGAGGGGCCGGGGAAAGGCGGGTGCCTGGCTGGGGCGGCTGCGACAAGGGAGGAGAGCCCAGCTGGGGCCGCAGGCAGGGCCAGGAGCCCAGGTGCACCCCCAGGGACACGGCCATGCACCCAGCACCCCACGCTCGCCTCCTCCATACGCACCCAGGCAGTGCTTGTCGGGCTTTTTTCCTCTCCTGTTTCCTCTCCTCACAGCGCTACCACCTTCCTCTGATGAAAAGATGGGGGACAGACTGACAGCACATTTCCCAGCACAGCAAGTGATGCTTGCATGCATTTGGTTAGGTCCGCGCTCAGGGCTTTTTAGTACCTGGCTACCCTGCAAAGCTGCAGTGCCTTTATTTGTGGGGGTGCATGTTTTAAGCAGTGTTTCAGCACTCCTTCTCTGGCTAAAGCATCCTCACCAAAAGCTCTCCTTTACTACCACAGCTCCGCTGGATGCCCCGGCAGCATTCACAATCCTGACCCAAAGCTGGGCTCCCCATTAAAAACCTCCTGGGAGCAGCTCTCCCGCGGGCCAGAGCCCCCCCAGTGAGGGGCGGCAGAAACCGCAGGCACCGCTGGGCTGGGGCTGGGGCTGGGCTCCCCCCGCTCCTGGGCCTCTCGAGAGAGAAGCAATTCATCTTCACCCTTCTCGGCAAATCACTCCCGTGACCACACAACGCGAGCCGGCCATTCAGGCTGAACCCTGGCCGTGTATTATCCAGACAGCGAATCCCGCAGAGCCCTGGCAGCTCACCCCGCTCCTGCAGCTCGCCCTGCCTCCCAGAAAGCATCTCCTGTGAGCTGTTGCTGTGGTGAAGGCGAAGCTCCGTCCCATGGAAAGGAGGCAAAATTTTACATCTCCCCACCTCCCCCAAAAAATTATGAGCACAGCTGCTGCTATGCTTGTGTTTACTCCAGTGCAGTCCCAGCTGCTCCAGCAGCCCCGTGGGCTGCACTGGGGATGCTCAGCTCCTGTGGTTACCACAGGTGAGAGCAGGTTCACTGACCCCGGTGGCTCTTTCCCTGCCTCCTCCCCAGCTCTCAGCAGAGGTTCTGGACAGCCCAGTTAGGGCATGGCCTTGAGCAGCCTGCCACCCAGTTTCCATGGCCATTGGTGGCTCTGGTGCCCAGCTCAGCCACGATTTATGGGAATATGGCAGTTGTGGCATTAGGCACAGGCATGTCCCTGGTAGGGTCAGATGGGGAGAGGCTTTGCTCCCTGGGACAGTCCTCTCCAGCAAAAGTGGCAAAAACAGAAGTGGTAACGACAGTGTTTCAAGGAAAGGCATTGGAAAAAGGGAAGTTAAGAGAGAAACTTCACGTTCTGGGCTAAAAAAGCAAACAAGAAGCATTTGCCAGTGCAAGTTTCCTATTCCCATTTCCCATGGGTGCAGCCTACCGCTCCCCAGCCACCGCCTCCCTCATCTGCAGGCAGAAGCAGGGGAAAGCAAGCAACGCTCTGCATTTAGAGTAGTCTAAGAAAAATGCCAACCTGCCTCGGCCAGCAAGATTGCTTTTGCACGGCTCTGTATTCCAGGCTATGCTGCTTAGAGCCTGTGTTAAGGACCAGCGAGGCTTGGCACAGCTCGATGCACCCACCAGGGCAAGCAGCAACGTCCAAACGCAGCATCCCTGGGTGCCGACAGCCACGCAAGTTGTGGCTCCTGCATCTGCAGAGGGGCAGGAGCAGACCCCAATTCTGCAGATATGGTAATGGCAGCAGAAAGTACTCAGACACAAAAAGATAACTTGGGTGAAGGGCAAGAAAAAAAAATCTCCCTGTGGTACGACAGACACTGGGAACTCCAACATCCACTTTCTTTAAGCGGAAGATATTTGAAGGAGCAGTGACAACCCACAGGAGCAAGGACCACGGCACTGTATGTCCCATGTCTTGTACAGATTGCTGCCAAGTCGGTGGGAAGGTGACACATTGCAGGGAGAACAACAACAACTTTAAAATAATAATTAATGAATTATTACTGACAATTGGAAAAAAAAAATCCCAGGCGCTTATACAAATGAAACTTGGCTTCTGGAGTTTCTAGAGATAATAAATATTTAAACACCTTCCTTGTTTTAACATAAAGCAGAAGAGAAATGCCGTGACTGCGGTGGGAGCGGCGATGTGTCAGAACAGCAGTGCGGAGCATCGCGTCAAAACACAGCGGCGCGGGGAAGGGGCCGCGGCATGCCCCAGCACAGCTCTGCTGGGGCATCGCCATCACGCCCGGGAGGTTTCTTTAAACAACCATTCTGGATATAACCTGCCTCTGTGCGTAGCACAGCGGGAAGGTGATGAGCTGGGCTGCTGGCTCTTTTCAGATGAGCCAGAGGCAGAAACCGTGGCGAAAGCCCACATGGCGCACATGCCGGGCGAGCATCTCGCCCACCTGCTCCCTGGGGCACGATTTAGCAACAATGGGGAGCTGTTTGGCCAGGGCTGCTGCTGCACCAGGAGCCACAGCTACCCCCTTGGCTGGCCCAGCAGCCGTGCTTTCCATCATACAAGCGGTGTTTTATGCTAAGGGGATGCCTACCCAAAAAGCGCTAACCCACCTCGGCTGCCTCCAGCCTGGCTGGCAGAGAACCAGCCTGGGTGTCCCCATGCGGCGCTGCAGAATTAATGCCCTTCTTGCTCCCTCCTTTATTCCCAGCAAAGCCGGTGGCAACACCTGCAGTTCACATTGCCTCAAGTGCCTATTACAAAGTCCCGTCTTTGGCAGTTTGTAGCTTTATTCAGACCTTTAATTCTGCGGGCTGAAAGCTTCCAGGCAAGGCGTCTGCCTTGAGCCTGGTGTGCTTTCAAAGTCCTAGCAAAACCAGCTCAGCTGTTTCCGAGAAAATAATTAGGGGAAAAAACTAGCTAGGGTCTGGCTTATTTTAATCTGTTTTGCAGAACCCTCAGTTCTGGCAGGGGAAAGTTTAGGAGACACCAATGATGGATCAAGCACATGTCACCCTCTGCCCCTTAGGAATCCACCTAGATTTGGTCAGCACCAGCATTTTAGGGCAGAAGCAGCCTACCTATTCACTGCTACTCTTGCAACCTGCATTGGCTTCCTGCCCCTGCGACGCTGGGGATGTGAAAAGTTCAGCATCGACTGCTTCGGGCCAACATCCCCCATCATTTCCCCATGGAAACTGCTGGCGCAGGCAGAAGAGCAGCAGCCCCAGAGCACTGCTGCCTTCCCACCCTCGACACTTGCTGGGGGGCCGCTCCACACCCCGAGCATCCTCCCTACCTTGCAGGTGCTCCAGCCTCCGGGAGCTCACGCCTCTGCGCAGCCGCAGCCCCGCAACCTTCCCGGGACGCGAACCATGCAGCTGGGGACCCGCCGGCAGGAGCCACGGCAGCTGCCACAGCTGCCTTCCTCTAGGGAAGGGAAGAGTTAAAGGAAGGAAACACAGGGGAAGGGGCAAAAAAAAAAAGAAAGAAAGAGTGAGCAAGTGAGCTTTCTCCTCTGCCTGGCTTGGGGGAGCTGCAGTTTTCCCTGGCTTCTCTTCTTCTTTCAGCTGCTGCAATTCTAGCTTATGTTATTGGAGTAAGATGTGCTGGGTCACAACCGGGGAAAAAAATGATCAGCTAATAATCCTGCTCATGCTTCATCTTTGTGGCGAGATTGCCTCGGGATCATCCCCATCTTATAAAGTCGCTCTTTCCAGCAGAACTAGGAGATGAAAGGCAGGAGCCAGGCTGGTGCCCCCCAAAGATCCCTGGCTAGGACGGCTGCGCCTCCGGCAGGGTCAGTGCGTACGGGCGCTGGGTTCCATCTAGGCCAGCTGCGCAGTTCAGTGATACTTGATCTCACTGCTCACATCCAAGGCCTGAAAGCTGACAAAGCATTAGCCTTCCTTCTGCTATCAAATTCCTGTATGCTCTTTGGTGAGATTAAGATCATGTGCGTGCCCTGGGCCTCCAGTAGTGGCCTGAACAGTCTGAAAAAATACAATTTTTATGCGCAATGTTTGTGACAGGCATCAGCCTGACATATGGAAAGGATGCTGGCTTCTTTACATCAGAGGACTACATGTAGTTGTGTGCAGGCATCAGGCCAACCCATTTCTAGCCTTGCTGCCTCTCCCTGCAGAACTGTTATTCCATCCCAATGGTCTCCTTGATGAGACCATTTAAAGGGTTAACAGTTACTGCCAGCTTACTCATCTCTTGACATGCCTTAAACAGCTATGACATGAGAATTCATTTTCCTTCTGTTTACTACACTTACTATCAGTGCTTCCAAGCTGTTTCAGTTTGAACTAGCCATCTAAGAGAGAAAATACCTCCACCACCCGCAGAGTCATTTCTGACCGGACTTTTGCCCTGCATCGCAGGTCGGGGAGCGTTGGACGCCAGGAGTGCGGGAGGATGCTGGCCCCGGACCTCTGCCTGCTGAGAGGTCGCTGGCCCACGCGTGCTCCGGCTGTCCCCTGCACCGACGCGCAGACTGCAACGAGCATCGCCCCGTCGAGCAAGTGAGCCATACTGGAGGCAAATGCTCTGCTTAATTGGTCTCAGCTGGAAGCTGCTCTCTGCGTGTCGGTGTGCTTAAGGAAGCAGGTCTACAGGAGAGAAGACACCAGAGTAACCAGTTAAAGAAAACCCCTCATTTCCGTTCCCCCTCTCTCCCAGCCCTAAACCCAGAAAGTTTGTTTTATTTTAAACAAGGACCGTTTCTCACCGTCAATGAAATCAACTCGAGAATAAGGTTTTGCTATCGGTATTTCCAAGTTTACTACTGATAGCACCTGTGGAGATAGCTACAGAGACCTGGTTAAATCAAGTCAAGGTTTGCACCTTTATGTCTCCATTTTCATTTTTTTTCTTAAAAAGAGGAAAGAAGTGACACAAGGAAACTCTTCATCCAGTTCAAATCCAAGTTTATTAGCCTGTAAAAGTCTGTTTCCACACAGCAATCATAAGAAATGAATGAATGTTTATGGAGCGTAGCATAAAAATATACCGAGTCAGCCACAGGTTGGAGTTTATGATTGCTCACAAAAATTAATCAGCAGATCACATGGCATTGCATCAAAAAGGCAAATCAGTTCTAGGAATGCAAACAATCAGGATAAAAAGGCAAAACAAGTAAGAGCAGAATATCAGAAAGCAATAATTAGTTCACAGTTCCTAATGTGGGTGACAGATTTCTTTAGATCAGGTTATTTACCCACTAATTCTCCAAAAACAGGTTGAAAGCCAGTTGTTATAATTTTGCATTAAACAGTACATTCTCGGTCAACGTATCAGCTGGTCAAATTCACTGTCAGTCTCTAGGTATGAGGATTAAAATGTAGGCACATAAAAGACTACGGATACTCAACAGTTCAGCTACTTCTCCTAAAGCCTGGTGGCCTCAGACACTCACAGCTAGAAATCAGAAGCTAATGCGAGACACGAGGGTCGAGACATTCTAGTCACCGTCCGGACATGTAAACCTTCTCTCCTCTTAAAAACCCTCCAGCGCGCTCTCTGCTCATCAGCTCTGGGGAGGTTCACCTCTCGCCTGGGCATAGCAAACCTGATCCAAACTCTCATATATATGGACGGGGAAGGGGTGTTGGGCCTCTGGCACAAACTTGTGTGTGTCTCGCATGTACCAGGGAGACGGTGGTGGGAACGTCCCCCACTGGGTCCTGTTTGCTTTGGTGTTGATCTTCTCTTGGGTTGTGTCCGATTGCCAAGCTGAGGTAGGAACTTCGCTCACAAGCTACATCGGATGCAGAGAGCACCCCGAGTTGGGAGATTTGGGCAAGCAATAGGGGTTTCTGACCTGGGCTAACTCTTCTCTCTCTCTTTCCAGAGCAACATGTCTAGTCAAAAAGAGATGTATTTCTTCTAATGTTTTGGTTTTTTCCTGAAGAAGTGCGGAGGGTTAGTGTTATTAACTCTGCAAAGAGAGCGGATTTAAAGGAGTAAGGGAAGAAGAAAGGTGTTTTCTTCTCAGATGTAGGATGCTTATACACATCATAAACCAAGCGGTGGAGAACCACACTGAATAATTAATCTGGGCTCTGCCTGATATCATGACACCTGTAGATCTTTCTACAACAATTCTGCTGAATTATTTTCTAGCAAAGAGCCTTGACTCTGCAAGTCAAAGGGGCCTTATACAGATGAATGAACCCCCAGTTACAGCATATTCTCTTATGGGGAAGTCATAGTAGACTAAGAAGTACCTTCAAAGTTTATTGGGAAATTAACCCATGAAGGTTAATTTCTAAAAAACCTTTTTCAGGGAATGGGCAGTAGCATGACAAACTATTCCTGCTTCTTAAATTAAGAATAATGTGACAATCCTTTAATATTGTTTGAAAACTCAGAAGAACAATGGAAATAATTCCTGAACATCCCAGCTTCTTTAGGCAGTCTAGATCCTTGTCTTGCAGGATTACAATTTGCTACCCGCATTTCCTTCACTCTCTCTTAGGCAAAAGTGCCTTTCTGAAGGACCCAGCTACCCAGCCAAGTGTGTCCATCCTAAAAACCAAACGGCGAACAGAAAAAAAGCTACGGTGGGAGTGGATCCTGACATCTTTGCTGATACTGAACTTCACCTTTCTTTCCTCAGATAGTTCCAGTGGTCTCAAACTCTATTGTATGTTCTGCAGTTATTACTGAGAAGACGTATTTCTTACCTTTATAGATTTTGGGGCCATCTATCCATGCTCACCGCACACTGGTGACTGAGTAGATCCTTACAGCAAAGTAAGGTAGAACTTATAACTAAGTCACCTATATAATATCCTCCAATTTCATGAGCTACCTAGTAAAGCCCATGGGAATCTGGGGAGGACTAGAGCCTCCCACGAGGCACGTTGCCCCGTATCACTAGACCGTTCATAATTTCAGACTTGTTCCTTGGAGAAATATAAGAGAGCGCTGAAATGGCTAGTGGCAAAACCAAATTGAGTCCAACACAGCCTAGAAGAACTGAGCTTCCACACAAAAGGGTATTTTCCTTCCTCTTAACAGGCTCGGTAATGAGTTTGTCAGTTTTGGCTTTGAAGAATTACCTGCTTCTTGTATGTTTTTTTTTAGAATTTTTTTTAATTAAAAAATAAAAGCTATAAAAACCTAGAGGTAGTTTTAAGCTGCAAGGTTCATATCTGGGACGAGTATTTCTCTGGAGCTGAGGGACGTTTTTCATTCAGACTAGTATAAAACAATACTCAAGGGGAAAAAAAGTTGAAAGAGAAAGCATTAAAGGAATAGGAACTCAGAGACCTCTTCCCGCTTCCAAATCGACCATCTCATGAAATGAGCGTATTTCCTCCCTGTGAATTCTATATTTAATCCAGAGAGATCACTGACTATGCCTGAGCAACCTGGCAGCCCTTTTCCTCCTCTTCAAACAGACCTCAAGATTCACTCTTGGCATTGTCTAATGAGCGGTCTACGTCTCCCAAGAACATGCATCCTTACGGATTTCAATGAGCAGACAGGATCAGTGGAAAATCCACTTCTATTCCTTTCACTTTTGTTGCTTTCTTTAAAAAACAAAAGGATACACTGAGGCTCCCCCTGGAAAATCAGTTGGCATTGAAGGAATCTCACAGACCAAAGGACCTACCTCATGTTTCAAACCCTTTCAAAATCCTGGTTTGGCACCCAAGAGCAGACATTCTGGTTATTAAAGGAATATTCACAGAAAAATGACATTCGAAATTTCACCAAAATCAGGTGACGTGCTGCTGGCAGTCACGAACTTTCCCACCTATTGAAGTTGCTTTAATGTCCGCAAGTAGTATGGGGAAACCAAACGGCAAGGGGAAACCGTTTCCTTTGCTATGTATAGTTCACGAGGCAGGTAAAGAGCAGAACTTGGAACTGAGAAGCAGTAAAACAAACAGGAAGATATTATCGTCATTCTCTCACAAACCATATTCGTAATCCCAAATATTCCAACAGAAACAGGATGATGTAATCTCAGGACTACTTTTTGTTGCAAGAGTTAGAGATGAGATTTCACCTTTGTATGTTTTTCCCTACGAAGCTAACTGTTGATTCATCACATCACCCTCACTAATCCACTGGTTTTTATACTACAGAGGTCTGCATTAAAGGGTTGAAGGCTCTTCTGCAATCCATCTTGCACCTACTTCACTAACCTTTTTGTAGCCTCAAAATCTCAACCTAACATTCCTAGTCTTAAAAAGGCGGTATTTTTTTCTGCTATCTTAAAAAATCCAGAGTATAATGTTACCTTCAGGTGTACAACTTATGGGGTTTCCATCGACTGCCAATTGAGAAGGAATTAGTTTTGTAGCTATTGTATCGGCACTTCATAAGCATTCATTCCCATACGGAAGACTGAGGTCAGCATTTGGACCTTCTCGCTCATTTGGAGGATTTTTTTTTAAAGAGGTTTTCTTTGTTTAAGATCCCACAAACAAAACCTGTTTATGGAAAAAGAGAGATATTTTGAATACTAAAGTCCTTTATTCAACAACACAGAAATATCACAAAAACAACTTTACTGGGCAAATTGTATGTTTTTATACAGTTTTGTACATGCCCCATAAGTGATTATTTTTTTCATAAATACACTGTTTTCCAAAACTGTTTTTTTTCCATAATTGCACAAGCATACATACACCTTACACAAATATCTATTAGAAAATTTAATAGATAACTGCAC
The DNA here is from genome assembly GCF_965183815.1 of Platalea leucorodia. Lineage (NCBI taxonomy): Eukaryota > Metazoa > Chordata > Aves > Pelecaniformes > Threskiornithidae > Platalea > Platalea leucorodia. The sequence goes on along the minus strand of NC_138828.1, from coordinate 30,486,967 downwards.
AGTTCAGAAATAGGAGAACACTGTGAAAGGAGTACATTTCTGTGGCCCGTGTTTCTGAAAAAATCCTCCTAGTTCCCTGCAATTGTGAAAATGGAGTACTTTCTAACATAGGAGCTGTCTTTTATTCACTAAGAATACAGTAGAGCTCAGCGTGAAACTGCCAAATTTAATAAAAACAAAATCTGAAACATTTAGCTGTTACATGAGAACCCACTGTTTGATATCACTATGCATCTAACCATGATCAAAGACCCACTACTGCTTTTTGCTGAATGCATTCGACCCTGAATGGTATGTTCATTTAACTACTTTCTTTCTTCATTATTTGATTACAGATATAGCCCATTTAAAGACTTTATATTCTTCAACATTAATTGTAGGACTTACATACCAGGGGTTCTGTTCAAAAGGGAGTATTTCCCCTCGTAGGGAGAGTCTGTTATTAATTGACAGAATGGGTACGTGTGCCTCCCTTTCAGCCTTACCATTTTTCATAAGTTTATCTGGGGTATGCCAAAAATGCTTCCATTAGGCTTAGTGCTCAAACCTAGAAGACAGCGAAAGTATGTTCTGCCTTTTTTTTACCTTTTTTTTTTTTTTTTTATCGTGAGAATGAAAGGCATAGAGGAATACAAATTCTCATCCTGGAAAATGGGTTTGGACCTTGTGAAAAGCACAAATTTGGTAATTAGAACTTGACAATAATCCGATTGACAAACATGTGTATGAACATGGGGGCGGGTAGGGCTGGGGTGGAGAGAGACAGGCCAGAAAAGGGATTTCCTTCTTCAGACATCACTAATTAAAATGCTCTATGCACACTACATCACATAAATACTGTTTCAGCAAAATCTAAAAATCTGATGGTGCAAAGGAACAACATCCAAAATGAAAATCGTATGGGTAAATCAAAGAAAAATCAACTCTTCCTCATTTTCAATAATTAACAGGTTTGCTTGTTTGTTTGTTTTAACAATTTTGAATTGACATGTAAAACACCACAATTACAATATACAGATCCATCAGTTCTTTAAAACAAAACGACAAAACAAAAAAAGAAACCACATCAAGACATGCAACATTAGGGTATTAGACAGTAAGTACATTGCTATGAATATCTTTGTACACCTAATGTAGCCTGAACTTAATTTTGTCTCTGCTTCTGTAAGAGCAATCACAATTTTCCAAAAAGCAAGGCAAGCTTACCAACCAGATGTGCAAATAAGGCTTCAGTTTGTAAATCAATCAGCATTTTGGTAGAGAAGACCTTACAGAGCTCGTATTGGTCTAGTGGTCAGTAACAGAGGCCCTAACCAAAAAGTCTCCCAACACAAAAAAAAATTGATACATGGCTGCCATACAAACAGACATAAAGCTCATTGGATGGGTATTGAATGGGTATTCAACTGAGGACCTCTTACAAACTGTAAGAGGGGCACCATGATAGAAGCATTTCAAATGTGATATTCCATCTCTGAAGCCATGTATGTGACATCATACAACGCAAAGACGTAGACATGTGCATCGACCCTAAGTTGAGGACGCAGGTGTAAGCCCACCCCGCCTGCATTCCTCCAGTTACCCCGGGTCACCCACGCTCTGCCCGGCCCTGCTGACACACATGTGTGACCTCAGGAGGTCCCTCCTCCTCCATCCCTTGGTCTTTGCTTTCTGGGCCATTCCCAACACCCACCAGACCTGTGAGCTCCCTCCCCTGCCACAGCCGGCGTCTCCCCCGCCTGCACAGGTCCCACACCGCGGCACTCCCAACCATCCCCTGTACTTCACCAAGTGAGTGTGACCAGGGGCCAAAGGCTTATGTACTTAGCAAAAAACGGAGAAAGTGCTGAAACAATAGGATATTTGAACATGCTGTGCATCATTAACCAGTTATTTCCATGCCCAGCACCTTGTCTGTGAAACTACTGGTAGCCCTATCTTGTATAAAATGATAAATTTATCAAATACATGGCACAACAGCATTCGCTTACTTTGATGGGATGGCCTTTTCACTCATGAGTGGTATGACGAAGCCAAGCAATAAAAAGTGATGATCAACTGATAAGAAGTATCCCTAAGTTCAGTATCCTCCATATTTTTTATGACAAGTGAGTTACATTCCTCCGTGCGCTGCCTTTTCGAGGAGCAGACGTTTTCTCCGCGCAGCTAGGGCAGGAAGAAGAATGGCGGAGCATTCTTCTGGGGGCCTAAGGGACCAGCTGTTCAGCAAAGCCAAGATCAGTGGACCAAGAAACATGTGGGGAGAAGCGGTCTTTTTTTAAACATTTAAAAAAAAAAAGTTCGTTTTTATACCGCAAAAATATCCAGGCTCTTAAAAGAACACAAGTGCAAGTGAGACCCAAACCAGTCCAACTGTCAAAACTCACTTAACTGTGAAGAGCTCCACTTGGACCAAAAATATTGCATTCCACTTTATAAAAAAATTTACTCCATTGACTGAAAACGTTACATAAGAACTCATAGGTGAAGGGTAAGTAGGCTGAGTCATCATTTTTTCTAAGGTCTCGTATTCACTTTGTTTTGCATCCTAGAACAACCTTTATATAGACGACTGGTTTTGCACATCCACCTATGCTGGGCACTCCACCTCAAAGCACAGTGAAAAGCGAGTCAGACACCAGACAGCATTTTTTGAGAGATACCCCTCTGTAATGCTTCTTTGGAAGCAATGCAAGTGCACAAACCACTACTCTAATATAGTGCTTGAAAGATTAATTTTAAATGTTACGTCTTCCCCTCTTACGCCACCGTGACGGAAGGTAATTGCTAGATGCATCACAATCTTTTTATCTTGGAAAACTTGGCATCAAGTCTCTATGGAAGGATGCATGGTAAAACAGTGCTGCTGTTGTTGCTGCTGCTGCTAAACAACTAGCAAAATAATAGTTAAAGCTAGAATTTATTGCTCCGGATTTAACTCACAGAACCACACCGTTGTGTACAAACCGTTAATCTCCATAGATGCTCAGACATGATTGTCTCCTTGTGTCTAAACACACAAAATACAAGCGGCTATCTGTACAGTTTACAGTACTGAAACACATATATTTGAAAATGAAGTATAGATATGTTACTTTTCAAAGATACATGACTTTATAGCAGGGGTTTACCCAAACTTTTTTTTTTTTTTACAGCCACTTTAAAAATAGACAACAACTTCACTAGTATAGCTAAGTTACATCAAAGAAAGAATCAGTGTACTGAATGTGAAAAAGCTGGCCAATTCCCCAGGCTCCAGATTTTTGTCTTTTGCTTTTGAGGAAACCCCTATACATAAATGAAAATAGTATCTGAGTATATTCTTCAATGGTGGACTAAGCAGTTTCTTAAAACAAGACTTTAGCTTGCCATTCACTTCGGACTGCCTTGAAAATAAGATACACTACTGCTTAAAAGAACCATCGGAATGCTTCAGCGCTGGGAACAGGTGTTCTCTAAAAAAAAAGCAAGAAAACAAGTTAAGCTTTCTTTTGCGGCATTGGCATACTCCAGTTCTTCTAGTTGTTCTTTTCCTTTACATTTTAGGCATACTTTCAGTCATCTAGGAACAACACGATGCCTCACATTGCTTGACAATTAATAGAAACATCCTTTCTCCAAACACACACCATTTTAGGATCATACGTGATACACCGTACTCAGTATATACCACACCTAACATGCTGTCTTCTCCTTACTTAAACAAGGTAGTCATGGAAATGTAAACATTGCTAGAAAAAAAATCTCCTGGAAAACAGACAGTGCTTTTAGAATATCCCCACAGCTGTACAATGGTTTCTGCCTGTGCCTTGGCATACTGGATGCGCAGTTACGGCTCGGTGGGTTTGCAGGTTAGACACACACTTTGGCAAGAACACTTCTTTTGATAGGGGAATAACGAAGGCATTCATCTGTCATTTAGAAAGTGTGCTGTGTCTACAGACGCCTTGGGAGCGGAGGTCGGCATTTTCAAACCTCAGGCTGGTCACCTCGTTCCACCTTTAGGTTGCAACGCAGAAAGCACTTAAGCACATCCTTGACTTCATTTCAGTGAGGGAAATATCCTACTGATTTGGGGGGGGCTGCCCAGACTGCCCATGTACTTTCTTTTGCACACACACTGGACCTTGGCTTACACAGAAATAGTCTACTTGCAGAGTTGCTACCCTCCCTCCTTCCCCTGCCTCGTGTCCCCCCAAAAATGATATCCACTTGAGTTCAGGTGCCTCCATACACACTTGAGTACACGCAAATTCCCTTCACAGCTTTAAAGTACAACATACATGAGACACTGAGGCACTGAGCCTGCAAGGGCTGTGTCATTTCTGAGGTCCTTCTTGCCCTCAGTTTCCTTCAAAGTCAAAAGATGATGGAAGTGCCCTTGAACCCATGCATCTAGGCCCACATCTCTCCTCCAGAACTAATGATGATGCACTGACCAGGGAGGTGAGAGCAAGCCCTGCGATGACTTTGTATCAGTCAGTCCCAGCTCACAAGTACTTGTTTCATTAAGAACTGCCCACAAATAGTAGTATCACGTCCGATGAAATTCCCCTAAAAGCAAAACTCTGGAAATTTGCAAAGAAATATTTGTAATGAAAGAGTTCTCACTGATTTTGCTGGTGTCATATATGTCTCTTTTTGAAGGAATTCTTTCATTTTTGTTTCAGGGAGGACCTTTTAAATGTTTTCCTAGTTTTTCCATAAAAATCCAATAAACCATGGTCCCTACAGTGTACAGTGTGCATTGTACTTGATGTCAGAATATTTCCTTCTGAATTCCAGGGAACTTCTCATTAGTATGGCAAGTATTTTTTCTCGAATAATTAGCCCATTTTGTGATAGTCAGGCTCACAGAGTACACGTCTCCTCTTTTTGTAAAAGATGTATGAAAGGGGAGCTCTTATTGTTATGTTTATCGCTCGTGCCCATGAAAATACCAGAGCTGAAAGTAATTCTGCTGTGTCACCAGAATTCTGACCTGTGGTCAATTCAATACCTGCTCCCCCTCTGCAAATGTTAAGCTTTAATAAATCATCTGAAAATTAACTTCCAAAGACAATGAGCTCGTTTATTGAATACAATCGCCCTGACCAGTACGAGTTTTCTTTGTGTCGGTGGCCCAAAAGTAGCAATTGCTCATATCCGTCTTTTACCAGTCCCTGTTCTGCCCCATTACATGTGTTTAGTGCAAGCACAAGTAGTGACAAAGCACAGCAGCCCTCCTCCCAAGGTACGCCGAGGAGAGCTAATGCAATTGCTAGACCATCCGCACCGGTCTGTGTGGGCTGTAAGATGGCTGCTGAGAGCGAGGTATACAGATTTATAATTTATAAAGAGGTTGACTGCAGAAGAGGCTGGAGTTCAGAATGACAGGAAACAATCATACGACTAAATAGACCTCAAAAGAACAGCCAAACATGCAAATGTATTAAACTCAATAGATTGTCTTCACCTGAAAACTAAAAACGTAATACTCCGCTGTGGGTCCATCTGCCTAAACACAAAACCACAGCTAGACAGAGAGATTTAAAGACGTAGTGACTGAGATGGCCTTTATTTATTTTCTTGCAGCATCAGGTTGAGTTACTGTCAGACGTTGTCATATCAGCTGGAAATGAAGGTGCAATGTCTGATTAAAAGGTCATTCAGACCTTTAAATACACAGAATAATATTTTTGAAGGGCAAAGCTGTGGTTTAATATGTGTGCTTTTGAAAAACTACAAGATAAGAAATTTTGCATCCGCGTACCAAGTTCTAATTAAAGATATACATTTACAATTAAATATCCATTGCGCTAACCCCCGATTTGGGAATGAATTATTAATCCACGCTTAAACAAGAAAGAAAGCTTTAAAATTGAATAGGTGGATCGAGTTAAATCTAAACCAATTTATGTGATGAAATCCATAGATTTTACCACTCCAAGAATCAAGGTTATTTCCAGACAAAAAGAGATCCTTCAGCCCATTTAGTGGTTCAGCACACCAACGTACAAGCTGAAGTGCAATGACCATCTACCGCCTGGCTGTATAAATCTGGGAGTCCCAGCTGGGGAATCAAACTCTCGGCAAGATTACAGCACGTTTCTGGATCTCTGTGCTGCCGGCGGGGAATCGTTATCCTGAGTGACAGGAAAGACAGATCCCCCTGGAAGCCTGGGGAGGGGTGGCGAGGAGCAGAACCAGAGTTGATCAGCGTGGTTTTGCTGTAAAAGCCTTCACTGCTTGTGCCGGTGCAAATGCTGACAAATGGCAGGCTCGCTCCCAGGAGGACGCTCAGAAACCCGCAGCCCCGGCTTCTCCAAGTGGGTAATGCCATAAAGCGTGGCGCTGGAGAGAATTTATCCCTGCACAAACCCAGGATGAAATGACCTCCACGCTTTCAAACTCATATTCTGTTCCCTTCTTGCCAGCTTTTGCTGCAAAAGAAGTAGCTCAAACATTTGATATTTGAAATTTTAATTGTTGCCTTGAAAAATCAGCTTCACATAGGGAACCAAGTGTGCTACATTTTGGGAGGAGAAGGTAAAAAAGGCAACCAAAACAAACAGAAGAGTGAAAATCCCTTCAATTAAGCAGCAACGGAAAAATGATACCTACGTCTCTGTCCTGATTGCCCCACACAGAAGCGTAAAAGCAGACCCTTGCTACATGTGTGTGCGTGCACGCGCTGCCAACACATGAGAACAGCACGCTGTCAGGTGCTGTAAATTCCTCACCAGAGACTCCGTTTTGACAGCTGAACTCTGTAGTTTCACAGCAAAAGCATTCATTAAAGAATGATGCCTCCCACAGCCCCCCGGGGTGACTGATCGACTGATGGAGCAAGGCGTGGGGGGCCAGACGGCCGGCTCTGCTCGCCCAAGGCCTGCCTGCTTGCCCAGCCCAGCCCCATCCCTTGGAGAGCTCATGCCTATGAAACCTGCTGGAGATGCCTCTCTCCTCAGCTCTCTGAGTCTCGCAGCTCGCAGCCACCTGAAAGATTTGGTACAGAGATCAGGAATCAGGAAAGTCGGCCGCTCCTGCTTGGGATGCTGTTGCTTGGGGTGCAGCCCAAATTCACAGCTGCATAACCAAGACCCACTGTAAGTCATCGGTATTATTATTTTCAATGAGGCTAGGGAATCACTTGGGTTGAGGTGAACCACATCCAGAAATAAAACAGAATAATAAAATATATCAGAGCACTACATGATTATGACCTATTACTTTAACGATGTTAAAAGATGTTGCATTATATAAGAATCCTTTGATGTTTGATCCATGAGCAAAAATCCTCCTCTCACTGAAGCAAACTCACACGTTGGCTACAGCAAATTATTGGCCAGACATGGCACTCCTCATTCCTCTTGAGGAGTCCTGGCTGAAACGATCCAGCTCAACAGAGGCCCTTTGGGAAGTATACTGCAGCTGAGGTACATTCAACAAGATCTGGGCTACCTGACAGTCTTTACAAAGACCTACACAACCACAGAAATAGACAGCGGTGAAGGAACTTTGTCCTTAATGAATCTCAAATTAACATGGCAAGGCAAATGAAACTGGTGGATTTCCCAAAGCAGCAGGACAGGTGCTGGCCACACAGGGAAAAACGACCTTACCGAGGTCTGCACAGAACCCCACGGGAGCTTCTCACCCTGGAGGACAATCCCTTCTTGAAATGCCTTCCACAAGAGGAGCAGTTTGGCACTTAGGCCAGTGGATGTACAGCATGAAATTTGGCCCACTAAGTTATATACGTACATATGTGTGTACATATATCTCAATATACACATATATGTACATATATAGATACGTGATCAGAGACAGAGAAATCTGGTGCTCCATGGTGGCCAAAAAGTTCAACTGGAAAGTCATGACCCCTGTGCAAAAGGCGATTTGGATCAATCAGCAGCCCAGCACAGCAAACACTGACCACCACTGGCCATAAACCAGTGACTGTAAGCTTTTCTTACACCTGTGCGAATGTGGGCTACACACCTAATCAGTCCCACAAAACTCACACGACTGCCAGTGAGAACGCAAACTGGCCTTTCCTCCACGTCACACCTTGTATTTCCAGCGCCCCAAGCTAATTTAGGTGTCAGCTCGATCACGCTGGAAATGACGTCAAATATACACACAGTGTTGCTCACGCAAAAGCAGCGCAGAAGCTAGTGCAAGTCCACGTGCTCCAAAACTCACTTTCCGCCCCCAGTTTCCCTCTCTGGAAAGACCCTTCCCCAGCCAAGCGCCGGGCTGCACGGCACGCATGGTGGTACGGACCCAGCCTCGTGGCTGAACGGGGCTGTGCGTCTCGCTGAGACGCGCCGGCACCCAGCAGAGCGGCGCGATCTCCTGACCTGCAGAGCAAGACCATCTCCTGACCCGCAGGCAGGCACCCTCCCCGGCGGCAGCCCACCGGCGGGCGGGTGAAGGATGCCGGCCGCCTCTCCTGTGCCGGCTTGCTCTGCCACCGGTGAATGCGGTCTGGACGGCATCTCCCCTCCTTGCCTAAATACTGAGCCACCCTGAGAGGAAAGCGGCCTTTGAAAGTATCTATGGCCCACTTTGTTCCGCTCATAAATATACATTACCTACAGCAATGACTTTGGGGAAAACCTCCCCACGCTCAGATTCAGCTCACACAGAGTCTCCTTGAATGTTTTTCTTCAGGCGAGGAGGCTTGGGGGCAAGCAACCAGCGTGTGAATTGCATCTCCTGGAAACGCGGAAGGGAGGAAAAGGCAGAGCCCAGCGCACAGCACGTTTCTCCCTCCCGCTCTGCTCCCTGCCCTGGAGGTACGCCGAGAGTCCCACCGTGCCGACACCGAGGGGGCCGTCTGCGGCTGCAAGGGGACGAGGCGCCGCTCCTGCATGTGTCGCAGCTTCGGCACGCGTGCACGCCGGCTGGCACGGGAGAGCTCTGCGCGGGAACAGCCCACGCCTCTCCCTCTTGGCCTCTTCCCACCCGGCCGCAGGCCCACGGGAGGGACGCGCCGGCTCTGGACGAGGTGTGAAACAGTCCACGAAGCTGCTGCTCCCCACAGCTGCCAAAATCCCTGGCTGCCCAGTGATGCTACGCTCCGGCTTGCTGCACATGTTACCAGGAGGTAACAGATGTCCTCCAATAACAAGCTTATTCTTGGACTTAGCAGATAAAAAGGGACACGTACACCGAGTCAGAAGCTCGGTGGTAAGTTTGTTTCCACAGCCCACCTTAAAATATCTCTCCCTACACCTGAGCTGTGAGCCTGTCTCCCTTCATACCAAGGGTGAGATTTAACATTTATTTTAAAAGTCAGCTTTATTTGCTCCGAGAGGACACGCATCTGTGTGCTGGCAGTTATTTTTCCACTTGCGTTGCATATCTCTCAGGCCATATTTGAGACAAACCAGATTTAGAACATACCAGATTAGGAAACTCATTTGACTTTCTCTGCCGCCAGCTCCACCAAGTGAAAAGTAAACCTCCAACACGGGACATTGCAAATAGAAATTTAAAAAATGTACTCCTAAGTTGGGGTCGTGTTTTGAAAACCCAGCTCCTCTCAAATAGCTCGCTCAGAGGTAACCTCAGGAGATTTCAGTGGGGCTAGCTGGCGAATAAAGCATTTGTGCCCATGGTCATGGAAGAGCTAGAGACCTGCCACTGTAGGGCCGGATCCTGCCACTTGGACTCGGTGTCAGCAGCAGGCAGTAGCTCCCCAACTAAATCAATAGGATTAGTCTAAGGAGTAATGTGTTTCTCCACGGGAGAAAGAACGAGCAAATGTGTCCCTCATTTACATTCAGTACACACCACAGTTTATTTTATATATTAATTTTTTTCACTTTATATATGAGATTAAACTTGGGGAATCGGTAAACAATTTCACTTTTTTGATCTGAAAAAATGCAGAACACCGTTGGGGAAAACAGATGGCAAATACAGATCAGGAATCATAAGGAACCCAGACTAATGCTGTCAAAGAAAAACAGCTCGGTCCCAGGAAATACTAGTGACAGAGCCCCTCTCCGTGCCGGTGAGCACCTACAGCTAAGAGCAGCCACGCTAGCTTTCAGCGGACCGGCTCACATGCCCCACCATTGGCCTTGAAATCCCCGAGGAGGCAGCTCGAGCCGCTAAGCACGGCTTGCACCGAGCCTGGCAGGCACAAGCGTCGCCCCAGGATGCAGGCAGAGCCCTAGAAAGAAACACATCTCCTCTCCCTCTTCCCTCCCAGGCTGGGAGTAATTGGCTGCGGTCGCCTTCCAGCACACTCCCTCCCTTGTGCCAGCGCAGCTCTTTTGGCCAGCAAGCAGAGGGACAGAGCCAAGTCTCCACCTCTGCCATCCCGCTGCCCCCGAGGGGAGCAGCCAGCTTGGCCGCCGGCTTCCCCGTGCCTGGCACCCGGCGCGCGGGGCTGGCAGCACCCGGCAAGCCGGGGTCGGGAACTCCTCCTGCCGTCTGCTACCCTGCAGCCGTGTTCCAGCTGGCCACGCTCCGGCCTCAGACGGGGGCTCCTAACCGCTTTCTGGCAAAGGCAGCAGGGAAGACATCAGAGGTTTGGGTTTTCAGGTTAGGGGTCTCTCATATCGCGCTGCCAAAGGGATTCACGTTTCTTTCCCCATTTCTACAGCCCTCTCGAGCAGTTTGTGCAGTTCCTTCGATTTTTCAGCTATCCCTGTACCGGAGGATGGAGCTGCGAAGCCCACTGGAGTGCCTATTCAACTTACGTGACTATTTTGCGGGTTTTTTATTTACTATTTGCATTCCAGCCGCATCTGAAGGCCTCAGGCAGGATGAGGGATTGTTTCTGTCGGTTCTGCCAGCCCGGCCTCTCAACCAGTAGGTCTGGCCGGTCTCCTCCTTTTTCAGGGATGGGGAAGGGCACCTACAAGCTCTAACGCAGTGTTACTTCAGAGCCAAGACTGATGCTAAGCAGGTCAGAAAAGCTGTCACTCAGTGTTCCCATACTGACTGTGGGAATTAGTATCAAATAGCCAAACATTTTATTCACATAAAGCAGAAACCTCTGTTACTGAGAAAAGTTTTATACAGAAATTCTTGGATGCAGGTTCGTTACCACCATGCAACATAAAACCCAAGACCTTACGAATGCAAAAGACACTAAAAATGAAATAACCACACCACTGCTTAGCTTCTGCTTTCACCTAGGACCCGCCTGGTTACTTCTGCTGACTCTCCTCTGTCAGACATTATCAACTAGAAGTGTGTCTGCCCTCTGCAATGGAGGTACCAGTGCATACACCTCCCCCTCTCTCACACACACACACTGCCATTCACCTTCTCCCTAATCAAACCTCTGTGAAGACCATCCATCAGTCCCTCTCGTTTATCCTTCCCCCACACACAAGCTCACAAAACAGAATTATTCTTGTTAACATTCATTCCATTAATGAGAAATCCCTGCTGGTTCGTCATCCAGTGGTACAAGTCTTTGCACTCACAGGCTGACATCTCTATCATCCTCCAAACTGCTGCTCTGGGGTACAGTAATCTCTAACAGACTGGTCTCCAAGCAGAGGGGAGGCACATTTCTCAGTACCAAACTTAAATTTAAATCTCTTTCCCCTAGAGCTGCTGGGGCTTCAGCATCTTTTTCTCCTGCGTGGAACCTAAAATCGGCTATGATGCCTCATTGGTTAGCTAACTGCTTCTGTCCTTTGGGATTTTTCATATGCTGTTGATAAAAGAGCCAGTGAAAAATATATCCATTAAATGCTTGGCCTCTGCTTACTTGTTTCTTTTTCTGTGAAACTTGGCGGGGGGGGGGGGGGGTATAATAAGAAGAAAAAAATAAATTCACTCAAATGCAGTACTCAGTCAGTTACGCAAGCTGAGGGAGTATCTGCAGCCAATGCCTAAAACCCATTACAGGTGCCAGCCGGTGAGCACTGTGTATTGTCCGGTTAGATGCAGGGAGAGGAGCAGGAATGCAAACTCTTACACAGCAGGTCACCACAATTCCTCACCGGAGGGGAAAACATTGAAAGATTGTAAATGGCTCTGAACCCCATTCATTCCCAGGTATGTCTTCTTAAATTTTCAAGGATGACAATTAAGATCCATCTCAGTGATTATTTTCATGACACTGTCACCTCCGCTGGACTTTGACCTCCAATTTATTTTACATCAGCTTCCAAGCAACCAGCCAACTGTGATCACCGCCTCTCAGAGCTCAGATGAACCAGTGATTTAGAGGGAACAGGTTTTACATCATTACTAAGCCTGTGTCATCGAGCCCTCTCCCTGGTGGCCAGCTGTTCAAACCCACAACCCTTCCAAATATATTTTCTCCTCTTTTGCTCACTCTAAACCCAACAGCCTTTGTTTGACTGATACCACTCACTTTGGAGATCACATATTTAACAAGGTATACTCCTTGCCTCTCCTTTTCCATTTCTGACCTCTTTAACTGCACCACGATAATCACCCTCTGCCCTCCTTGTACCTTCAACACAGGTGGCTAGAGCTCTTCAGCTCTCTTCCAGGCCTGTAACTGCCAAGGCTGCTGCACCACCTCCGCATCCGCACCCAGCAGTTAGGATGTGCAGAAGGATGGACGTTACTGAACCGCAGTTGTTTTGGGGTATTTCTTTCCTGACGATGGAGCAAATCCTTTGTGTTAACGTAGTGCAGACTGACGTGCCGTCAGCATGCTCCAGCCTCCCTAGGACACGCAGCACACACCGCCAAAGAAACCTCTAAGCCCAAGCAGTCCTCGTGCAACAAATCATCACTTTCAGCCTTTCATTTGCAAGCATCTCCTCCCTTTTTCACATTTGTCAGCTTGTCTATATGTATGCCTTTGTCATTTCCTTAGCTCTTGAACAACTTGTTCGGATCATGCATCTCCTCCCATACCACATGCTCACCCCGATACGCGAATTCTCTCCATAAATTCTAGTCAATTTAAAAAATGAATTAAAGAAACTGGATTACGCTATCAACAAAGGCACATGGAAAGCCCTGCTTACCCTCATCAAGGTCCCCTTCTGCTGTATGAAGTCTTGGCCTTCCCCTGTAGAAGGGCTGGGAAGACGGTTAGGGGTGAACTCTACAACTGCCTCACCTGAATTACTAATGGCAAACCTCCTGCTCGTGACAGCAGACCTATTCCGCGCTCTTCTCACCAGGGGAGATCTCATGGCCATCTTCAGCACTACCGCTGTACCCCTCCTGTCAGCAGATCCCCTCCAGTGCTCAGCCGGTCTGCCCCATGGTAACTGAGTCACTCCTACGGAGGAGCGAGCACCCCCTCACCAAGGCTTTGCACGTTATAACCAACCCTCAACCACTTTTGCATCCTCCTCTGAGCACTCTGCAGCTCTTCTTTCCTCCTCCTCTGTCCTCATCTTAAGTGATTATCCACCCCAAACTTGCTAGGATTTCCCATCATTTTCCAGTGCTTATTAAGTTCCTCCATCCACCTCAAATTTTAATACTGCTTCTCCACTTCCTAAACCACTGAATAATCGCTCTCATCTCTGTACAAATAATTCCTAGTCAAATGAAGTCTGATACCAACTAATGGGGATAGAAGTACGACAGAGACCATGACTACAGCAGTCTGGGAACTGAAAGGAATACTGCCCTGAGACAGGAGAGGTGCAAAGTTTTAAAATGTCCGACGCTTCAGAGACTGAGATAAAGTAAAATACTGAGTAGAGCAGGAGGAAGAACAAAACCCTATGGTGAGTCAGGGAAGGGCATTTGATGAGTTTTCTGCCCGCGAAGAAAGAAGTATCCAGCATGACCCAGGCTGCCTTCATTCCTTTTACGTTTTCATATCTCACTTGGCACTGGACTGTCTGGTTAAATAGGAAGGAATGGAGAAACTCTGGAAAACTGCAAAAAAATTCAACAGGCTTCACGCATACCTGGCTATGGATTTTTATAGTGTTAATTAAGAGGATGCCTAGGAGTTCCAGGGAGGAGAAAATATTTCTCATAATGTCTGAGAGTAGGAGTTAACAAGCCTGCTGGGATCTTTTTAGCCCCTGCAGAGCTAAGGCTGCAACATTATTAAATGGCTGTCGCATCTAAAGTATGGTGCAACATAACTCAACACACAACAGAAAGCGCAGGATGCTGAAGTGGGGGATGACTTCAGATTACACCGCTGAGTAATTCAATTTCAGGACAGGTGTTTGCATGTGACTGAACAAGATACGACTGTGGAAAACAATAAAGGTACCCAAAAGAAGAGAGAAGACAGACACAGCAGGCTGGGCTCCCAAATAGCAGAAAAGTGTCAAACGAAACCGCAGGCTTCAAGACATTGTGGTTCAGTACGATCATTCAAAGTAGATGAGTTATCAAAAAATACAGACACTACAGAAGCAGAGAAACTCTTTTCTTCGGGTGGTGGTACTCCTCTGAAGACATGGTATCTGCTGGCAATTTTTAAGCACAACGTCGGTGACTCAGGAGTTGTTAGCAACTGAGGCCAAGTCCCAGGAACTTTCTTACGGTGACACAAGTTATTTTCTCATTGCTCCTAACTCACTTGGGTACATCCAAAAAGCTTATCTTAAAGCCTTTCCCTACGCAATCAACAGCCCCCTCCCATTGCAACCAGCGATCAAAAGGATTATGCTGTATTTGATAAGACTTTAAGGTGTACATTTGAGGTTTGCCTGCTTAGAAATATTTCACCAAGCCTAACACTTAAAATAGATGCATGTTAAGAGTCAGAAAACTGCTAGTTTTCTTTTTACAGATACAGATTTCTAGGATATTTGAAAAGGACCTCTTCTCAGTTATTGCTATGCATGACACAGCATACAGAAATTAATCTCTACCTTTTGTTTAACTCTCTAGAGCACATTTCTTTTAAAACCAAAAATGCAGTACCAAGATGTTGCTCTTCTAAACGGACCACTTTCTGACATCCTCATTCATTCTCCAAGTGAGTAAGGTCTTCCCTGGCTTCAGTAAAGGTGTTAGGTGCCCACCTAGCAAACAGAATCGCATGGAAAGTGGCCCAAAAAAACAATAATATGAACATACGTGAACAGACAGACAAAAATTGAGACTGTTACTTACTGTCACTTACTGTTACCCACCCCGACTTAGCGGTATATAAGGTGATATTCATGTATCTAGAAGCTTAAACGAGTCTCCCTATATGAATAAGGCATGATGTGTATAGCGCACAACGTCATGTACAAACACAGAACTGGTAAGATTTTCCAAAAGTGCTGTAGCTGGCACAGGAGTCCACGTCATGATGGTTCTATGCACCTCTAACTGAAATACGTAGTCCAAAGTGACTAAGACAATTTGGAAAAAAAAGAAAAAGAGTACTTATTATGCTAATTACTGCTCTAGAAAAAAACCTGGTTTCATTCATCATCTTTCTCATGACACATGCAACTTGTCCAGGCTGAACAATACGCAGCGATTTCATTATGTCAGCTTTAAAAAATAGACTAACCAATCAGTCACGACACTGAAATCCAAAGTCTGGCACAGAATCCTGACGCCCCAACTGGATAACCTATATTAGTACTCAGAAAAACGTGCAAAGAATGATTCAGTGCAATCAAAATGCGGAACCACCACAACCAGTTAACCTCTCTTACCATACGGACAATTTCACTGGCAATCATAGTTCAACGATTTAAAGCAAGCAATTTCCAATGCAAGTAGAAAGCAGTGTTTGTATGAAAGAGGCTGTTAAACCCTTGACTGGCCTACAATTTTCCTGAATTCCTTGAAATTCTGTTCAGTTCAGTACCAAATCCCACCACTAAGAGATTTCCTTAGGCAGGAGAAATTTCATTTTTGCCCCCCTTTAACAACTGCACTAGATCAAACAGCAGTTTATATAATGTATAGTCTAAATTGAACGCTAATGTCATGGGCTTTGGGCACTTTCTTTGCAAGTATCAAGCGAGCAAAGGGAAACAACAACATATGAAACAGTAAAACAGACAACATCCAGCTCCATTCCAGAGGCTATCCCTTGTGCTCAGTAATTTGCCAGGACTGGAATGAGACCAAAAGCTCGACTCCGCTGGGCCCTCAACGTCTTCCTCAACGCCATGTCTCCCACCAACCGCAACGCATCCCCGCCTTGCAAGATGTGATCCCAATGCAGAAGGTCAAATAGCTTCAACGAGATTTCCAAGGGGCAGAGATTAGGCGCCGGTGAGCAAAGATGCCTGCAGCTGCTCTGTGTCTGCTGGAGGTGGCAGGCGGAGGCCTTGTGCTGTCCCCAAGAACCTCCCGAGGTCCAAAGAAAAACTTGTTGCCAAACATATGTTTATCCCAGACATGTAAAATCTGGATGAAAGTGACAAAACCTGTTGCAAAATGCTCAACAAAGGCGAGATCCTGTCCTGCCTCTTGCCTCCCCCACTCCCTGCCAACACGGTCACCACACGACCGTGCACCCTGTTGGAAGCCCCGAACGAGAGCGCGGCAGTCACCCGGCGAGGGCTCTCGTGCGGTGCCAGCTGCCAGTTCCAGCGCCAGGCACCCTGCCTGCAGGCCCAGGCCTGGGAACGGAAAAACAAGAGCACCCTGGCAGAGCACGATGGGCACGCATGAGGAGGAGAGAGGGAAAAACCAGCATTCAGGGCCGATCAGGGCTTCACAGCTGACAGCCAACATGAATTGCGCTCGGGACAGACTGCGGTTCTTGCTCCAGCTGTAAATGCCCGGGGACAGGGACTGCTTTCTTGCCTGCTTGCACGGTGTTTAACACATGGGGAGCCTCGGCCAGATGGAGGGCTACGTGGCAGCCGCAGGGAGGTGAGAAACACTGCCATGCAGCAACATCGCAGTGAAGAACGGCAACGCAGGCTACAAGGTGGTCTGTCTTTCCACCTTCCAGTTAGTCACTCGGATCGTGTTAGCTGCCTGCTCCTTATCAAGCTTTTCAGTTCAGTTCCCCCTCACACTACTTGATTCCATTGTGCCGTCGCTTAACTTATGCGTGTAATTTAAAGCTAGATAGACGGCAGGGAAATTGCTTCCTCTGAGGCCCCTACTAATTGACCCCTATCCACAGAGCTCAGCAGTCTTCCCTTAACAGCGCTCACATGCGCTACCACAACACGAAGTGCAAGTTCGGAGGTTGCCAGCGCAGCCTCTCTCCCCCGTGGCAATGCCATATGGTGTTAAGATTTTCAGGATCAGACGCCGTTCCTGCTGAAATCAATCATCACAACCCTATCCCCGGCAAAGGCCATCTCAAACTCCTGCTGGCTTGAAATGCGACTCAGCGAGGTGCCTTGGATTTGGATGCTGGTATTTACGATTTCAGGTCGGTATGCAAACGTTTACTTTAATAGCGCACATATCAATTAGCGGGGCTGTTACGAATGAAGCAAGTGGTGCCGGCTATGCCAAAACAGCAGATATTTCACATTTGGGCCGAACCCTTCAGACCCTGCCAATGTGAGTCGGCCCCTCTGCCCAACTTTGCTGCCACGCTAATGAAAACGAGGAGCGGGGCAACTGAGATTCATGTGCTGAATCGGGATGGTTTACTTGAAAGAGAGGGGGATGTAAAGTAACGTCAGGCTCCTAACCTTCATAACCTGCGGCAGAAGTTATAGACGCGTATACCAATCAGAGGAAAATAAGTAGTCTCTATGGGTAAATAAAGATTATGTCTCTTTAAACCAACTGTAAATCTGAATGAACACAGAATATACATACACAAGTAGGCAGCGTGCAACGTGACGTCAATCTTATTTTTATAGATTTATTATTACCATACATAAAATTTCCTAGTAATAATAACATTCTATGAAAAATACTAGAGCATTGGGACACTTTTGAGGTGAAAATACTACAAGAAAAATACGAAAAAATAATTCAAGTGTTTAAAAAAAAATGCTGGGAGGGAAGCATTCCATTAAAAATGCAAGGGTCAGGGACTGGAAAGCATTCATGTGAATAATCTGTCTTCAACTCCATGTACTAACCTTGAGAGTTATATCCTACGCCTTCATTGCACCAGTAGAAGAAGAGATTTAAAGGAAAGAGAGAGAAATGGTTTCCGTGGGATCAGCCAGTTTACTGTTTATTGTTATTATTCTCATTTTTCGTTTATTTGGTTTTTAAACACAGTTCCGCCCCCTGCCTTGAATCATCTCTGCAACTTGCAGCTGCCGTCGAGCACAATTCACAAATCTTACAAGCACGCAGCGGAACACGAGCCCCTCGATCCTTGCCGCGTTTCCCGGGGACCATGCCTAGGGAGGTGGGGGGGGGTCGCCCACGCAGAGCCGTTGCTCCCCCAGGAGCGCAGGCCAAACGAGCCCCAGGAGCTCGCTGGGCAGGGAGGCTGCCCTCGCCCACCACGGCCACCCCCGCTGCTGCAGTGCCCTCCTGCAGGCCCTGCCACTCTCTGACACCCTTCCAGCTGGTGGCCTTACAGCCAGAGCGCTACTGCTGCACATGTGCTTTAGGCAGCCCTGCTGTCGCTCTTTATTAGTTAATTTAAATTAAAAAAAAAAAAAAAAAACAAACCCACACCAGAAGAAAAGAAAGAAGACGTAAGAAAAACCACCATGTAAGAAAGTTACTCAGTTTGGGCGCTCTTCCTCTCCTACTGACAAACCACATTTCTGTAAAGAAATTAGCCACATCCCACGGCAAAACTTTGCAATGGGCCACGACCTGCAGAGAAGTGATGCCCTACTGACATCTCCACAGCTGGAAAGAGAAACCTGTTTCCTTCGAGTCACGGTATAGCAGCAGAGGAGCTTTTGTGTTCATGTATCTGATGGAGCACAAACAGGAGAGAGAGAGAGCAGGGGAGAGAGAGAATGACGAAAAGAAGCGAAGGCAGGTGGTTATGAGAGTACACAAGTGGCTAATAAAACCATGGGTTTTACTAGCCACAGTGGTTAAACAATTTTAACGGGCGGCATTCTCATAACACGCCTGAGCAGTTTTTAAGGCTGTCAAACGCCTCTGTCAAGAGCGAGGAAGTTCTGGAAATATGCTCAGAGATGCACACAAACCCATAGGAAGATCTGATAACGTACAAATTCGTTTCTTCAAGAGATAGCTCACTTTCTGCACAAATCGATAAGCCATCAGAACCTATCATTTATCACAAACATTAAATCCCAGCAGCGTCCCGGTTTGCAAGCCTAATGAGGGAACCTGGCGCACAAAGGCACCCCTGGTGCTGGGTGGTGCGGGGCAGGAGCGGGGGGGATTCTCCATGTCTCTGGTTCAGAGAAGTCTCTTTTAGGCTGTACTCAGCATTATAATCCATCATTAACAGACCATGGCGTTAAGCATCTTCTTTGTGAACTTGCTACGAAACCAACAAAGGCGTATTATTGAGAAAACCGAGAGCTGAAAACCCAATCTAGTTTCTAGCACCTGGCAAGTCCATCCTGGTTTTTGCATTAGTGATGCTGGGTCACCGTACATTCACAAGAAAGAGCTAAGAGGAAGCAGAGCTACAAATCAAACTTCGGGCAAGGACTGTTCACTCTTGCAAGGAGGAATTAATTAGTTGGTTTGATGAGGCTGGTTAGGAAAGAGTTAATGGTATCAGCCAAATGTCAGTTAAACCCCCAAATGTTGCTTTTGTCCCATGGCAGTACCAATACCAACGCCATTATCTCCATTTATTTAACGCAGATCAAATTAATGGGCTCTCGGTGTTGCTTTTTACCTGGAATCCCTCATCCCACCTCTTCTTGGAGAGAACTCCTGCAAGCAACGAGTTAGGGAATAAACCGCTCCGCACACACACGCGTGCGCGGGCACGCGCGCGCACACACACACACACACACACGGAGGGAAGTTGCAATTTCTCACTTAGTTGCTAATTTCTGTGACTACAAATCTTGATGTCACCCAGCATACACTCCTCCTCTGTACTAAATCCATCATCCTCGACACCTTCAGACGCATCCGATATGTGCGCCTCACCAGCAACACTATAATTTTAATAATGACAAGGGATTAAGTATGATTACTAGTCTTTCCTCTCGCTTGTTTCCTTCGCCTAACGGTATCAGCCAATTGCCGTTTTCCTCCCGCTTGTGTGTTTGGGTTCCCATTGTCTGTCGGCCCCCATACATTAACCGCAACGTCTGCGACATGGGATCTGCCTGTCTCTCGCACGTCTAGCAAACCTGAAAACCTGTCGTTACAGCTTTGGGAAATGCAATACATATTGTCAGTTCCGAGGACACGTCATAAAAATCACCATGTGTACAGTTCCGTCAGGAATCAGTTCAGTCATACCTGTGCTATTCTCCCATTGTGTTTTATACACCACGAGCGGGTTATTTCGTAAAAGATACTGCCAAAGAGATTACTTGGGCACGTTTCACCGACCGCCGGGCTCTCCGGCCAGCTGTCTGTCCCGGACAAGCTGCTGCCAGCCACCCCGGGGGCGAACTCGCCATGACTTTCCCCCGAACTTCCGACGGCGGGAGCCAGGCGCCCAGCCACAACTTGCCCTTCCCCACCTCCCCGGCCCTACCAACCGCCCCCAATCCTCATGGTCGCCATTAAAAAAAGAAAAAAAAAAAGAAGGACAAGAAAAAGAAACCAGAGACAGCCAGCAGTCTTATAGAAACAGCACGGCAGGTAAACCAGGCGAGCAGCGTCTCGTAAGGGCCTCCAGCTGGCGGGGAGGGGGCCGGCGCCCCCCGGCCGGCCTCCGGCTCCGGAAGGCTGGGCGCTGCGGCCCGCGGCGGGGGGCGGCCCTCTCCCTCTCTCCCTCCCTCCCTCTTTCCCTCCCTCTCTCCCTCCCTCCCTCCCTCCTCGGCGTGGCCGGCGGCCGGGGCCGGCGCCCAGCTCGGCGGGGCGCCGCGGGGGGCGGCGTTTCTCTTCCCTGCGGGGCGGAGAGGGGGCGGGCGGCGGGGCAGCGCCGGGGGGGCCGCGCCCGCGGCGGGGGGCAGCCTCAGAGCCTGAAGGAGGCCTCGGAAAAGGGATGCTGCATCTTGAAGCTAGACAAGAAGCACTGGAGGGGGGGGGGGCAGGGGGTTGAGGAGGGACGGCGGGAGGCTGGGGAAAAAGAAATCATCTCCTCTGACCTCTAGCGAAGTGCCCGGTTTTTTCTTAAGCTCTTCACATTTCCTAAATTTGCAGATCTGGTGTCCCGTTTTGCGGTTCCTGCAACTGCTGCAGACTCCACAGTTGATGAGCCGCTTGCAGGGCACGCACACCCCGCAGCGTTTCCGCTTCTTCTTGGCGGGGTTGCCCGCCCCGGCCCCGGCCCCGCCGCCGCCGCCGCCGGCCCCCCCTCCGCCGCCGCCGCCGCCACCGCCGCCGCCTCCGCCGCCCCCCGCGCCGGCGGCGGCGCCCAGGGCGGAGGCGGGCGAGGCCGAGGCGTGGCTCTGCGGGCAGTCCGCCAGGTTGGCGATCTGGAAGGCGCTGTCTGTGACGGCGGCCGAGGCCGCGGCGGGGGAGTGCAGGGCCGTCATGACGATGACCCCGGGGGGCAGGGAGAGGCCGCCCAGCGCCGGGATGGCCGAGAAGGTGCCGACGCGCTCGGGGAGGTTCATGATCTCGGCTTCGGCGGCGCCGCACTTGAGCTTGTTCATGCACTCGCCGGCCAGCGGCCGGCAGTGCTCGGGGGAGAGGGTGGAGAGGAAGTTGCCGTTCGCCATGGGCAGGGCGGGCTGCTCGGCCGGCGGGCAGCCGGGCTTGCCCAGCCGCTGCGAGTCGCTCCGGTGGTGCATGCCGCCCCTGCCGGCGTGCAGCGAGGAGGCGGCGGCGGCGGCCGCGGAGGCGGAGGCGGCGGCGGCGGAGGAGGGCTTCCTCGCGCCGCCCGCCGCGCCGCCGCCGCCGCCGCCGCTGCCCCAGAGCATGGCGGTGGCGGCGGCGGCCGTGGCGGTGTCGCAGTTCCAGGGGGACATGCCGATGCGGGCGGCGGCGGCGGCGGCGGCGCTGGGGAAGATGGGGGTGGTGATGCGGGCGATCTTGGCCGCCTGGGGGAAGGCGCCGCCGTTGGTCTTGTAGAAGGTGGCGAAGGAGCGGTACCTCTCCATCTCCGAGTTGTAATCCACAAGGCTGTTGAGGGCCCCCTCGGGCAGGTGGCTGTCCTTGGGCAGCCCCGGCGCCTCGGGGTTGGGGCCGCTCTCCACGCACACGTTGGTGTTCATGGTGGCGGGGGACGGGGCGGGGGGCCGGGGGGAGAGGGACGGGGCGGGGGGGGTGGGGGGGTCGCTTAATCCTCCTCCTCCTCCTCCTCCGCCGGGCGCATTCCCGCGGCCGGTGCCTGGCCGGGCAGCCGCCGCTCCTCCTGCATCCTCACGGGAGCTGCCGCAGCTGAAACACAGAAAGTCATTGCCGAGGGGCTGCGCGCGCGCGGGGGGCGCTAACGGCCGCCAACGGCCACCCCGGGGGGGGGGGGGCGGGAAGGCGGGGGGGGGGGGGGGACACGGACACGGGTGGGGGGCACAGGCCGCCGAACCCGCGGGCGGCCGGGGCGAAGCAAGGCCGGTCCCGGGACAAGCCGGCAGCGCCGCGGGGGGAGCGGGGCGGGGCGGGGGGGGACGGGGCACAGGGAGCGGGAGCTGCCCACCTACCATCGCCACCGGAGAAAATGAAAAGGCGGCGGGGGGGGGGGGGGGGGGGGGGGATAAATAAAAGGAATAAAAAAAAAAAAAGGAGAGGAAGAAGAGGAGGAGGAGGAGGAGGGAGGCGGGGGGAGGGAGCCGCCAGCTGCCACGGTGTCCTTCTGCGCCCGGCGGTCATTAGCTGCCTGCCGGCACAGCTGGCTCCGCCGGGCGCTGGCCGCGGCGGCACCGGCCCCCCCGCCGCGGGGGGGGGGGGGGGGGGCTGCCTGCGGGGGGGACGGGGCTGGGGTACAATAAATAAATAAATAAATAATAAAATACAATACTTAAGGCAGGCAATTTCACAGCTTGTGATCCCGGCGCCTGCAGCTGTACTAAAGACGGGAGTATTTATCCCAACCTCTCGGGAGGATTCCCCGCCACCGGCGGCGGGGGCTGCGCAGGGAGGGCTGGGGACACACAGACGGACACAGCGACACGGGGACAGCCCCGCCGGGGGGCTTCGCCGGCGAGAAACGCCGGGAAGGCTGGGGAGGGCACGTCGCTGTACCTGCGGAGCTAGCCCTCGGCGGGGAAAGATGGCTTTCTGCTCCAGGGCTAGCAAAGTTTCGGGGGAGGGCAAGGACTCGGGGCTCGGTTTGTTCCCCCCCGCCCCCCGGGAGGTGAAGGCGGGTATTTTAGGTTGTGGCAATGAGGAAGGTACGTTACGGCAGCCTGCGCGAACTAAAGCAAAACATAAACATAACTTAAAAAGCCCTCAGTTTGTGAACACTGCCTCTTTGTTTTCCAGATGCTCTACCTGAATAGTTCAGATATTTCCAGCATCTTTTCTGATGTAGGGCTATCGATCAGAAACGTTCACTTCGGAGACACTCGTGGGGCTACGTCTACTTCCCAGACTCCGGTATGCTTAGTTCAAAATGGTTATCAATTACGCTAATTACGATCATAATTAGATTAATGAACCGTTTGCAGCCCAACCTCCCGAGTGCAAAAACTTCGTCTTCTCCCGCCGCCGTGCACTAAAAAGCGGGCTTTATGTAAACAAATCCAGAGGAAGGGAGCGTGAATCTACGGGAGAAACCTCACCCTGGGCTGCGCCGGGGACTGGCGGGCGTCTTTCCATCGGGAAAAAAAAAAAAAGACCCCCGAGCCCGCAGGAGCCACCTCTGTCTTTCCACGTCAGGGAAAAACCCAGGCTCCCGCTGCCTTCAGAGGTCTGGTGGCGATACAAAGGCTGCCCCGGAAAGCTCTAGGCTAAGCCTCGTCTTGTGGAGGGATGCGAAGGATTTGCATATAGCAAAAAAACCCCAAAACAAAACCGACAAAAAAACAAACCAAAACCCTCTCCCGTTTCCAGAAAGGAAAAACCTAGCCGCATGTCCTCGATAACAACTACTCAATAAAACTAGTTTTGCCAGCCATGTGTAGGAAAGCCACGCATCTGGTAAGGAATAAAGCGTTAGCCTTCCGCCGTTTATGCCAGAAGTCAAGGAACATACGCATTTTCTTGCCCTATTCCCCCCAGCGTTAAAGTGGCTTCTCTCCACAAAAGCTTCCCTCGCCGGCTCCCTTTTCTCTCCCCGCAGCCCCCTCTCGGGGTTTATTGCCACCAGGAGCGAGAAAATGATGGTGCCCACCAACCGGGTCATTATTGTTTAATCGATGCATCTCCGGAGCATGAAAAGGGTACCCGAGACGCAGTTATTGATTTCTTCCCCCGCCCCCCACCCCTTAACTATCGCCCTCATTTCCACGAATGAAATAAATAAATAGAAATTGCGAGCCGGGCTTCGCGGTTCTGTCCCTGCTTAAGCTAAATGTGACCGTACATGTTCAATATTGCATGTCTGCTCTGCCAAAGACACAGAGATCAAAGGTCGTACTTAACATTCAGGAGGAGGGGCGGGTGCAGATTAATTAATAAATTAATATAGCGGCGCCTTTTATTGCCCAAGTCTAGCATTAATCTACTTTTACGATCCCAGAGGACAAGGAAAAAAAAAAAAAAAAAAAACCAACAACCAAAAACCGAAACCACAACAGACAAACCCACAAAATTAAAAAAAAAAACACCCCCCCTTAAAAAAAAAAAACAACCACAAACCAACAAACAAAACCCCACAAAACAACCAACCCACGACGGATAAGGGGGGAAAGGAGAGGGGGGAAAAAGCAAACCAGTCACTTACCAGGCTCTTTATTTGGGGGGGCTTGAGTGTGCAGACGCTACCAGCCTGCCTGCCTTTAATTAGTTGCACATCAGTCCCTAACACAAAGAAGAAGAAGAAAAATATCCAGATGTGCCTTGGCAGCTCCTCAATTACAACTTTGATACTTGTAAACAAACTGCGAGGGGCGGCGGGGAGGGCGGGGGGGGATAAATGAAGCCGCCGATCCACTAAACAAATACCTGAGAGTGGCTTTTCCCCCCTCTCCCTCTCTCCCTCTCGTTGCGGAGAAAGGAGGAGGAGGAGGAGGAGGAGGAGGAGGGGGGGGGGGGCAGGGGAGGCGGCGGGGGGCGAGGAAGGAGCAGGCACAGAGGGAGCGTGTGCGTGTGCGTGTGTGTGTGTGCGTGTGCGTGTGTGCGCGGTGGTCTCCGCTGCTGCCGCCCGCCCTCGCGCACAGCGCCGGCAGCGCGTGTGTGTGTGTGTGTGTGTGTGTGTGTGTGCGCGCGCGCGCGCGTGCCTGCGCGTGTGTGGCGGCGCGGGGGAGGGGCGGGCGGGGGCGGGAGGGAGGCGGCGGCGGCGGCGGCGGGGCCACCGCCGCCGAGGTGAGGGAGCGGGCGGGGAGGGCGCGGGGATGCGGACGCCCGGCCCCCGGCCCTGCCGCCGCCGCCGCCGCCGAGCGGCGCGCACGGGCCGCGGCGGGGGGCCGACCCCGCCGCCGCCGCCCCCCTTCCCGCGGCGCGGCTCTGCCCGGCGCGGCGCGGCGCGGCGGGGCGCTGCGGCCGGCGGCCGCCCGGTGCGAGGCTGCCGGCGGGGGCGGGGCCGCGCCGCGCCGCAGAGGGGAGGGGAAGGGGCGGGAGGGCGCGCCCCGCCGCGCCGCGCCGCGCCGCCCGCTTCGCCTGCCGCCCTCCCGGCGGGCGGGGAGCCGCCGGCAAAGTTTGCGCCCCGGGAAGTTCGCGGGGGTCCCCCCGCCGGGGCCGGGGCCGGGGCCGGTGCGCGCTCGGCCACGCAGCGCACCCCTCACGGCTGCCCCCACGCCGTTATCTCTGCGGGCGTGCGAGGTGCCGCAGACCGCGGGCGTATTTAGGCGCGGCGCTGAGCGGCGGAGGTCCCGCAAGTGCCCCGGCAGCACCCGGAGCGCTTCCCCGGCGGCCGCCGCCTGTGCCGGGCACCGGGGGCCACGCGTGCCCGCGCCCCGGCGTTCAAAACGCTCCTCTCGACGAGCCGCCGGCGCACAGGCGTTGCGTGCAAACGCACAGCGGTCCCTTGGAGAATTTCAACAACTAAATGTAAAAAAAAAAAAAACCCAACCAAACCCACCTGCCTTCCCCGGAGTTCTTGCAAGCACAAAAAAGGGCCTATGCTCACTGAATAAATTAAGGCATCGCAATTCCTTCGTCCAGCTCCTCTTGGTACCTCCAGAGCGAGCGCTGGCACTCACAGAGGCACTGCTGCAGCCTGGCGCAGCCAGCGCGGGCACTAAGCAGTTACGAAATGGATGTCCCTGCCAGGGAAATCATTTTAGCCATTTGTAAATTACAGAAAAAGAAGGGAAAGTCGTACCGTTTCGTTGGCTTTACGTGTAAGTAAATGAAGGCTTTATTCACAGCCTGAAGTTTTATTTCCTTCCACTCCAATCCGAATCCAAGCTCCGGGTGCTCAACCCTAGGGAATTACCCGCGGGAAAGTGCCGCGGGAACTTTTTCCCAGGAGCAGCAAGAAGAGGGGGGTTTCGGCAGCGGGATTTGGCGAGGACCAGCAGCCTCGCGGTTAATACCCCAACAACTGGTACAGAAGAGGGACAGTTATGGGTGGCTCGCAGATCTCCGAGAAGTCGCACCACTGGTACTTAGGTTATGGATTGGTACGCTTTATTTGGAACCGGTACAGTTTATCGAGCTAATAATCTGCCTCTAACCACACAATATGCATTTTAAAATACCCCCAAACGTGTATTTACATAATAAAGCATAACTTCCCGACTAGCTAGCGTCATCCCTTATGACAGTTCTGCTGCCTTTTTCAAAGTCTTTTCTGTTTTGATTCATTTTAATATGAACTTATGGGGCAAAAATACAAATGAGGGGAAATGATGTTTCGGTAATGTCACAAAGTGACAAAAAACAAGCGCTTTTCCTGTTGAGGTTCATTCCCTACCACTTTTCTCCCAAATTAGTTGTCAAACGCCATATGCGATACTCCAAACACTGAGGATGTTTTTCAAACACAGACTCCTCCTGAACTCCAAACTTCCTTTAATCACAACCCAGGTCTCACTTAAGCAATCCTTTCCGAGTTAATTTCTTACTCTTGAAGGAGTTACATTTTTTAATAACCTAAAAGAGGAAAAGGGGAAAACTCTGATAATCTTTTCTCATGCATAAGGAAGACCGTTCCATGTATTTTTTAATTGTCGTGTGAATTAAATTGCAGTGCTATATATAACCTTTCTGCTCCAGCCTGGAAAACTTGCACACTTTTCTGGTGTTGGGGAAGACGTGTGGAATTCAATTCAGATGAGTTTTCTCTGAAACCTTTTGCGCAGTAGAGTTTGGGGTTTTTTTTGTTTTCAGATACGAATCTGTTTTATCCTTCAGTCTGCCCTGAGCCTGGGAGCTGAGGAGGACTGGAAGAGTGGAAAATGTACAGGTGTTTATCGGTGAGGTAGCCAACCTTCCAGCTACAACTTTCTCATCACGAGTCTTAAGAAAGCAATTCCAGATTGTCCTTTTCACCATAATCCATGCTTTGATGGGAGGGATGGAAAGTTAAAAATCACAAGCTCTGTTTTCTGTCCAGAAACCATTCCCATTTCATTTTTAGCAGGAATGCAGCGAGAGCGGTATGTTGCAACATTGTGAACATGGGAGCTGCCCTGCCTTTGTAAATATTAAGGTTGTTCTGAAAGAAAGTTGCAAAACAAGAAACAAACTGAAATTCACTTTCTGTTCCTGTTCGCTCTGTGACTGGCTCTAGTGTGTACCTGCAAACTGGCGTTGTAAACCTACCCTGATCCATCGGTATTATAAGCATTGCGCCAGAATTAGAAAAAGGAGGTGAAGCAAGCCCTTGGGGAATGCAGCAGTTCATTACAGACTGCTAGCTGGGTCTTTTTTTCTAATATTATTACTCTTTCCTTTTGTGTGCTGTTTTCCTGGGGCTCCTAAAGCCCACAGATCCGCCGTCGGGGCTGGACTCTCGCTCGGCCGCTGCGTTTGGGTTCCCTTCTGCTGGGGCCAGGAGCTCTAAAATGTCCCTGACCGCAGGCGCTGTGACTCCGGGTCTCCCCTGGGTGCTCTGGGCAGGCGTCCTGAGCAAGCTACCCTTGGGGCGCGGGCCTCTGCGACAGAAGAACTGCGGATGGGGACGGGACAGGCAGCTGCCTCTGCTCGCCTCGCTTTCTCATTGGGAGATCTCCTGCCTTGCACTGGAAGTGGTAGGTTTCCATTCAGGACCACGTTCCTTTACCCACCCCCAGCTCTGTGCCTCACCCCTTGACGAAAATGGAAATGGTGGGTCAGCTGTTTTCCACCCCTGAGAAGAGACGTGTTTCTGGCACAGCCTTTCTTCTAGCACCAGTCTTGTGGGCACTCTGAAAGGATGGTCCTCCTCTTCTGGGAGAGGGGGTAAATTGAAAAAGAGATGCACGAGCTTTCTCAAAGTTCCCAAACCAATTTCTTTTTTATTCCATTGATGCATGAAACACATGGAAATGTACGGAAATGTCTTGTACGCCCTCCACAACAACCACCCCGTTGCCTGGAATCCCTCATAACTCTTTAACATCCTTCGAGCTGCAAATTATTCCATGGACTCCCTGGGACCTGGGCTCCAATCTAACCTGAAAGCTGTCGGCATTGCCGTGATACCAAACCCAGCCCCTCTGAGCCGCGGTTCACCTCTGTGACTTCCAGCAGCGCTAGGCACCCTCCTTCCTTCCTCTGTAGATGCCCACCTCCCTGCTGGCACGTACGCACCATTCCTCCTTCCCATGGCTGTGGCCAGGCACCTCCTGAACACCTCCCTCATGCCTGCCCCCGCTGCTTTCCACACGTGCAGCCCATCCCAGCTCCCTGCCGAAGAGGGACACCTTGCTGCTTGCCAGCTACTGTAGAGTTCTTGCACGAGTAAAGGAAAAGACCAGGCATGAACTAGTTTTTGTGTGCTGCAAGAAAAGACACCTGAGAACTGCTGTAAAGCATAATCTGCCAGCAAAAATAAGGTTAAAACCATCCATTACGATGCCTTGTTTATCATCCAGTATTACTGAAAACTGCTCTCCTTGCATTTGTTTGAAAGGAAACACAGTGATTACCCCCCTATTACAGACACCTACAAATATTTACTAAAATAATGTAGCAGAGCGATTTTTTTAAAAGTTGTCACAGCTTAAATCTCCCCATTACTTTGAATCTGGTTTGATTCTGCTTCAAGTACAGTCACTTCCCTGCTGCTTCCTAGGCAGGAGTCCAGGTTGCTGATCTCCAATTACGCCGACTCCCAGAGGGCTCGATCCATCACTGATGCAAGTCAACGTCGCAGCGCTGCGTTCGATGGGACGCTGCCAGCTGAGAAACAGCGGTGCCCAGGAAAAAGAAAACCCACAGTGATCCCCATGCCCTCGATGCTGGGATCCTCACGGGACACAGACCGAGAGCTCTGAAACTCGGGTCCAAAGAGCTGTCTCCTAAAAACACCTGGGTTTGTTTAGACCATCTCAGTATCTCCAGACGTCTCTCCTCTGTGAATGAGGGCCCACGTGTTGGTGCCACCGTTTCCTTTCTTTCTGGTTCTTAAAAACCTGCCCTTTATTGGAGGGCGGCTGGAGTGGCTTTTACCCTGCGAATGCTGTATGAATCTAAATGACATGCCAGAAATGTCATGCCAGCAGCTAACGAGGGGGTTTAGAATAAGCCCTCCCTGGCCAGTACGCAGCAAGCGTGGGCTTGTTCACCTAATCAGCTTTAGGCTCTCGGTGCTAAGGGGCTGCTATTCTGTTTTTGTGAAATGGCATCGCACAAACGCTCCTCTGGGGCAGCTACTCAGAAAGTGCATTTGTTCTTTCGGGGCTTGCATGTCCAAAAAAAACCTGTAAGAAAGGTTTGTATCACTGCTGCTAGTTCAGGACGCCTGGCAGTTTATTTTTCTTTCAGGCCTTATTTTCAGATACTTCTCAATTTGTCAAGTTTCACCTCTTTGGACTAAAAGTTCCCTGTTTGAGAGGTATGCGGTCTCTAAAACCGTTCAGCTGGTTTCCAGCCTTCATTCTTAACAAACACATTTTCTTTGCTAAAATAATAACTATTTAAGAACTACTTTCCTAGGGAGCTCTAATGCCTTTGCACTTAGAAGCAAAAGTTTGAAATTTGGTCATTGTGAACACGCCTTATTCAGCCAAACTGCACAAATTTCTGAGCTATAAGAAAAAAATCTTAGTTCACACATAAGAGAATTGTTAGAAGCGCAGCAGCAAAAAATTCTCTGAAGTGTCTCTTTTTGGCTCATCTTTGAAAAACATTCCCTCTGTAAACGCATTCCCCGCAGTGGAAATGCTAAGTGATCTGACAATAGCAAAAAGTAAGCATCTGGCACAGAGCGTTCAAGTTTGGTGATCTCTTTTATCAAGTTATCAAAACAAGGACGATCCCACTTCCAGGGTGTGGAGACAGACTCATTGCTGTGTGAGAAGCACACAGGTGCCACAGAGAGAACCTGCAGAAATTCTGAAATATGGATGTGTGGAGTTGGGGCAACTTTGTGAAGGAAGAAAAGACTGATGCCGAAAAGGGACCATGGACTAAATGAGGAAACAATCCTGCGGGAAGACTAGTATGCCATCAGGCAATTAAGAGCCTGATCAGGCATATGTATCAAGCTGGTAAAGTAAGGTTTGCATGGATAAACTCAACTCGGGCATCTCCTAGCTTTTGAGCACTTCACTTTGCAAAGATTCTGGAGGTTTCTACCCCCTTGGCTTGGCTGCTTTCTGAGTTTTGGTACTCGGCAGTGACAGATTTTGCTTTACCTCCACACTTAAGTTTCCCGATGAGGGAATTCCATTTTCACATCTAGTGAATCAGGGAGAGTAGGGATTTCATTAGAAAGCAGAGTTTTGTCAATTTAACACCAGCTTCAGGTGAATGACAGTGATCTTGAGCCAGATTTTCATATCACATCATGTCATATCACTGTGATCAACCACCTCGTTACTTATACCAATGAAAAATCAAGCTCCTACCACTATTGACTGAACCCTGACTTTGGCCCTGAGATGCCCAGGATAGCTACATCAAGCGATTCCAGGCTCTGTTGGACTGGAAGAGTATCTGAAACCAAAATAGTAAGTAAACCCAACCCTTTTTACTACCTCATAAAACAGCAAAAGAAAAACTAGTATCTGCTTCAGGTGGCTTCTATAGGAAGGGAATTTGAGTGAGATTTTTCTCTAGAGAAAAGTCTTTTCTCTGTAGTTGTGATGTTGCACAGCTTTGGTCACCTTCTCATTGAAATAGCCAGAGATTCTGTTAGCATCTCAGTTCTCACACTCTGACAAAAGGTACGTGTATATTTTACTATCCAGTTTTGTAAATGCTTTGCTCCCCTCATCTATTGTCACATTTTCACTGTTAAAAGATTCAGGCTCATCTGGAATACGCTTATGTTTTTCAAATACTTGATTTCACACAACACTATTATTTATGGTTAAGGCTTCATTGGGAAGAATGACAATCAATCATGACTCAAGGATGGTCTCAGTGCCAGAAGCACTCGTATCCTTCCACAGGCCATCATTCTGACTTGAAATAAGCACCAGCAGGCAGTGGATGGTCATTTCCCTTACTGTCCCCTGAGGTCATGTTAATCAGCCCTCGGCTTTACTGTCAGACGGCATAAAAACGGGACTCCGCACGCTGCATGATGTGGGACTGATGGATGATCCCAGAGAAGTACTGATGATCCTCTTTCGATGCCCGCAGAATTAGTTTCTTTCTCTGATTTCAGAGGTAGGCACAGACGAATAGGGGTGCTGTCACGGTTCAACCCCAGGTGGCAACTAAGCACCACACAGCTGCTCACTCACTCCCCCCTGGTGGGATGGGGGGGGAGAATCAGAAGAGTAAAAGTGAGAAAACTCCTGCGTTGAGATAAAGACAGTTTATTAGGCAAAGCAAAAGCCGCACGTGCAAGCAAAGCAAAGCAAGGAATTCATTCACTCCTTCCCATCGGCAGGCAGGTGTTCAGCCATCCCCAGGAAAGCAGGGCTCCATCACGCGTAACCGTTACTTGGGAAGACAAACGCCATCACTCCGAACGTCGTCCCCTTCCTCCTTCTTTCCCCAGCTTTATATGCTGAGCATGACGTCATATGGTGTGGGATAGCCCTTCGGTCAGTTGGGGTCAGCTGTCCTGGCTGTGTCCCCTCCCAGCTTCTTGTGCACCCCCACCCTGCTTGCTGGTGGGGTGGGGTGAGAAGCAGAAAAGGCCTTGACCCTGTGTAAGCACTGCTCAGCAATAATGAAAACATCCCCATGTTATCAACACTGTTTCCAGCACAAATCCAAAACATAGCCCCATACTAGCTACTGTGAAGAAAATTAACTCTACCCCAGCCAAAACCAGCACAGGTGTGGAAGCCAGCTCACTGCTCCACACATCAGGTAGTTTAAAAGATGCTACAAGTAGCTGGATGCTGACAGCACAGCGTCTGTCATCTAGATGACTGCAACTAAGCACCTCCTTTGTCTCACAGAACAGGTAACTGCTGAGGTTTAGATAATGCCAGTTTCCATCAGTTTATGACTGTCACCCCAGTTCCCTGAATGCTTTTCAATATTCACCTACTTACAGCTGTGGCCCCAGACATTCAAGAAAGAGGATGTTGGGAAAGGGAAATGACACCCCAGATGCCAATGGGTGATCAGAAGAATACATTACATCCCAAGAATGGCAATAAAATGTGAGCTACTGGACTTAGGAAGGACAAGAATGAACACATTGAAAAGCAAACAAAAAAAAGCTGGTAAGAGCCGTGGAAGAAATATGGATAAAATGTATTGTGAGGATTTAACAGGAAAATCAGGGCAGAACAAAACACAGAAGGGACCACAAGGGACATAAGCAAACTTTCTTATTTCAACAAGATAGCTATCCTTTCTCACACGTGTGCAGTCCCGTCCAAACGTGCATTCACACAAATATTTTAAGCTGCTCTCTCCTGCTAGCAAGAGAGTTGTTATTATGGCAGCCAGCGCCGCGCCGCCCAGATGAGCCCCCAGAGAAAGCCCTCTCACCTCTCTCTCACTCGCTGGCGTGCCAGCCGATTCCCTGCACACCTTACTACGTGCTCTGAATGACGATTACATTTCAGTTAGTGCTTCAACCCTTTCTGGGTGTAACTTTAGCCCCCTTGAGCAAACGCGCACCTGCTTTACGCTGCATCTGCAGAACGGAAGAAACAAGGCCCTGAGTACAGAGATCTTGTTAAAACATGCTATAGGCATACCAGGAGATATTATCAAGCAATTGAACAAGGACCAATATACCTTTGGTCTTGAAATTCTGTCTGTTATCCCTGCTCCGCTGGATCTGCTTGATTCCAAGTTGCAAAGCGTTATCCTAAGCAGGATGACAGAAATGCCCATTGTTAATTAATGTTATTATTTTATTACTCTTGGTACTTAATGGCCCAAGACACTTTAGCTGATAATTGAGATCAAGTAACGGGGTTATTTCTTTTATACCTGGACTGTATGTAAGTATATAAAAAAAGAAAGCTATACAAATACTTTAGGGTAGAGATCACTCAGTATGCAGAGTTTTCCTTAACACCTCTCAAGCCCATTTAATATTCAGGTTTGCTGTTACACAAGGTAATAAACTGACCAAAAACAATTGCTCTTATAGATAAAGCGAGCATTAAGGCTTTAATCAACAATGCTGTCAAAGTATTTAGAAGAAATTAGTTTATCATGCATAGCAAAGATGGGTTTCTTGAGACCTCTAATGAAAGCTGATATAGCCATTATCTGATTACTGTAATGTACACTCAATCATTAATACAAAAGTCCTCTTTAATGATCTTTGTTTTATGGCCACAGCCATCCTAGGAGGATGCCGGGAGGTGGGAAGGGGAAAGTATTGCTTCTTGATTTTGTTTATGCCAGCTCTAATGGGGTTGTGACACTGAAGAATGCTAATTCAAGACTGATGTTGATTTCTTGGCCCTGATGACAAGATGTGGGTCAGACTTATGAGAGGTCAGCAGTATTTGATGTCCTGAGGGCAAAATGATGCTATTCGAGATTAATGCAGAGGCTGTGCCAGTCCTCTGCAGTCCCAGGGATTGCCGCTTGGCATATTAAGATGGTGTGAATCCGCGTTCCCCATCGCAGCTGTGCCGAGCCAAGTCCTGTTACGAGTAAGGAGCTGAGCCCTGGCATCTGCATGGAAATGATGATCCTGCTCTTCAGCAGCAAAAACATGGAGAAAGTAAAGATGCATAAGGGGGCTGATGATTATTTCTCAAGTTTGTTACAGCAAAATGCACTCTGTTGTTATTTTGCTGCTGGCTTCTGCTAATAATTTGCTCTCAGTTTTTAAAGAATAGACCCCAAAAGAAATTCGTTGGCATCTGGCTCAATCAAAATGGAAAAAGTCATAATAAGGAAACTGTCTTTCAGAAAGAGTGAGGACTGTGTTCTCTGAATGTAGATTTTTTTAATGACTTTGGATTTTGCAGATTGTAGTCATTATACAGCTATTTATGAAGAAGTATTATCGTTGTCTTTGTCAACAAAAAAAAGGCCTTGAGAACACTGTCTGTCACCTAGGATTAGTATTGCCACAAAATAAATGTTCTCTCAACATTTTTGTGGATGTTTTCACAGGATCGTTAGAGAAACTGAACCCCACTATTACTGCAAATTAAAAATTATTTAACAGTGCTGCCTGTGAAAGGGTGTGTTTTTTATAGTTGTCAAAGACCTCAGACACTGATCATTTTGTTTAACAAAACATTATTTTCTTTTAGTATTTCTAGACAAATTGCAGGTGTTATCTTACGATTCTTTAAATGTTTGTGTTATTGTAAAAAGCACTAGTATGAGTGAATAAATAGTCGCCTAAAACAGGTATTGGTTTTGCATCTTTAAAAGCAAGGTACCGAGAACACCAATAATATGTTTACCTCAGAAATATGAATGTTTTCATGTGCCATTCAATTCACGCTGCAAGTTTTAGAGCTTTGTATCTCTTTGGAGAGAGTTCCTACTGCGTATCATTTAAGTCTCATGTAAACTTGTAGGTTAAAAGTGGTACATTAGTCTTGTTCTGAATCAGAAATTAAATGTATCCTTTGGGAACTCTTCTAAATATTTTGACTTTAATGACTGGAGCTTTTTAGCCTTTCTCTTTCTCAAAGTCAGTCTCAGAATTAGCTTTTTGTTGCCCCCCCCATCATTCCTTCTCCTGTCTGGAGAATCTCAGCTGCTAAAACCCACCACTGCCAAATCTGCTGCAGACTCTGGACAAAAGAGAAAGTTCAATGGAACAGGAACACTCGAGCTTCCCGCTCGTGCCATGCTGTGACTGTAAAACAATGGAGTCGCAGCAGACCTGTAGAGTACGTAAAAGAAATGGACCTTTAAGGAATGTATGTTTTCACACACTGACAGGGGTACTAAGCTCCCACATTTTCCTACCATATGAAATTCATCACTGTGTATGATTCTATCTACATTCCCATGGTTCACTTCCTGCTGCAGCCATGATAAATGTCCTTTTATATTTAAGGATTTTAGGGTTACTCATCTTTCATTTCTATTGTTATCAAATCTGTATTTCAAATATCTGTCTGCATCCTGCTCGTTACAGTGTGATAGATGTGTCTACAGATAATATATGCACCCCATACTTAAATATTCCCATGCTAAGCCTCCAGAATTGAGTTCACTGTTGACTTGGGTTGATACTCTTCCTTGGCCACTGCACCCCACAGCAATCACTTCAGCACCATTAGTTCACCTGACCTTCCTTTGTGTTTGATCCGACTCAACAAACCCATTCATTTTTCCTAACAAAACACTGGAAGTTTCCAAATGATTTTTGCTTCCCAGGGTAGACTTCAAAATGAATACGTGCATACACATATGTACATTTACATATGTACAATGGCCGTTTGCTTGCGCAGTGGTCCTGGGGGAGACCAAACTTGAGCAGTCAATAACATAATTTGCTTTAGAGTACAGGTCACAGATAGGTCCGAATGGCATCTTAAAGATTCTTATCTATCTCCCTTGACTCAGATTTATATGTTAAAAGGTAAAGTCAGGTGAGATGAGTCCAACCCATAGTGCCCAAATGATCCATTCGCAATGAGGAGGGCAATGCATCAGACGCTGTAAGACAGAGTGTGCAGGGAAATGACAGGTTCCCGAAGCACAATCCAAGACTGATACAGAGAAGACTCAAAACTCAAATACCGATCAGATTTACAGCAGACTTAATTTAAGAAGCAATATGATTAGCAAGGGTGAGAAGCAACGAAAAGGGGAAGACTGTAAAAGATAGGAGTAATAGTAGTACAGTCACATGTTCACATCAACGATGCACAATGGGGTAGTTGTGAATCAAAGTAGTTTTAGTTATTACTAGGTCTGGTTTATGTATGATCTCTCTTTAACTATAGATAAAATCATCTCTCCTCAATTACTAAGCAAGCTAGGTACCTCTGGCAAGGTGTTTTCTTCAAGCATTGCAGTATAAAGCGGATATTGAAGAAGGATTTAAAAGGCAGATGCAGCTGGGATGGATTAGAGATCCTTATGGAAGGAGAGAAAATTAATATTGCCATGGGAGGGAAAGGTGGACATGATTTGACTCACTGGTCTTCCTTCTGTCTAGCGGTCACGTAATATCACTCTGTCTGTCACTGTGGAAGAGTCTGCTCCAGTTCTAAGTAAGATCAACCATATTATCTGTCTTCAGGAATCTCTAGTACGCAAGTCTTACTTTCTTCCCCCATAAAACACCTGCTAACATTTCCCTCAAAGTAATTCTTGCCACCAAGATGAATAAATATGTTAATAGTAACATATAATTATTGCAATTACTCTAGCCTGCACAGCCTGTACACCAGCTCTTCAGCAAGTTTCACAACCCATTCATGTACAGTCACAGTATGTTCTCCGTTGACCCTGATGCATTCCTCACTTACAACACTTAGGAGGGAGAAAGGGAGCGAAAGAGAGAACAGGCAGCAATATACGCTGGTCAGAGAAAGCAGTCAGGTCCCAGAAAAGAACCTCGAAGAACTCTTTTTCCTATTTTAACAGTTTCCTCTGGTTCAATTGAATTTTCTCTGTTTACCATTTATTTTCTCTATAGTTTTTAGGTTTTCGCAATTCATTAACATACCATTCAACAAGTCGGGAGTTTGCAGGATTACATTTTCAACATTTGTTTCTCCTTGCTATGTTTCCACTTATTGAATTAAAAAAAATAATTATACTTTAAATTTCACATTTACTGTTATATTTATAAAATCTCTCTTCCCTCTAAGTAACTTAAATTTCTGGATGTTTCCTCCCTATTTTATGTGATTCTAATTGATTATCCATTATGCCAATAATGTAACTAAAAAGACAAAAATCAGAGTTACTCCAGGGTGAGAAGCTGTCCTAGAGCTTTAGGTCACCCTGATTTGGGGTGCTGGAGAAGTCAATGATGTAATTAAGGAAGTCCTACAGTCTTCATAAACATTCCAAGGTTATCCTCCCCAGACTTGTGCCTTTTTCCTTTTCTTGCCACTCCAAGCCCTGTCCCTGCCAATACCTGCCACAGGGAAAATGGGACCCTCACAGCTGGCCTCTGCCGTGCTTCCAGCAATCTCCATCAGCCGGATACAGGATACTGAGGGTGGCTTTAATTTATTCTTTTCTTTTTATCTGGTGTAAAGGAGCAAAAGGGCTGAAACTCTCACCTTTTCTCTCTTCGTTAAGGATAACATATTCAGATCTCTCCAAACAGAAGTGCCTAGTACCATACGTGTGTTGTACTAGGGAAAGAGCGTTACCTCTTGCATTGCTGGGAAGTCTAAGCACATTTAAGTCAAAGGCAACCAAGTTTCTACCACCTCTTGCAGTCCCTGTCTTGGAAGAGGAATTGCCATAAGAGGTACTATTAAAGACTGCCCAACAAGGGATTTCTGGAGATTGTTTTTTTGTACACTGGGTGTACTTTTAAAAGGGTTTTTTAAATTGTTAGGAAGAGCCTTAGAATACATTGGGATCTGCATACACACGTTCTTCTCTAATACCACTTAATTCCTCCAGTGCTTTTTACCCAAAAGGATTTATCTCGTAGGCTCTGAAACAGACCTAGCGAGCAGGGAAGTCTGTTGGTTCAATAATAGCGATAAAGTCAAATATCATAATGCTTCCATTTCATTAGGAAGCTGTCGGTCTACTCGTTGCGGCTGGTTATGACCCAGGAAAAAGTGGATACATGGCTTGATACAGCATAGAAAACATAAGCTATATATTAACGATCACATGTTGTTTCTATCGCAAAAGGACAGTTCTCTTGGTTCCAGTTGCACATTGTTTGATTTGGCAGTAGGAGGAAAGAGAATAGATGATTCAGTTCCTGTAATTTGTAAAAAGCATCAACAATTTTAACCTGCATTTTACCTTCAGTCGTACTCTCATCTCAGCTAACGCTTCTTGTTTGATGTTTTCCTCCACTGACTATGACCAGCCTTTAAAACACTTGAGATGAAGTCGGGTAGATCAAATAGAATATGGTATCATCTGTGTACACTCTAACAGCGTTAACATGCATCAGTGAAGGGAATGGATTACTTCCCCATTCAACCTAAAATCATTTTTGTCCTCAAGTGCCATAAGCGTATGGCAGACTAAGGACACAGAGGACTGAGTAACATTAATTGCACAGTTTGGGGTACCATTTAGACTAGCCATAGCAGATAATTAGACAGATAAAGCTTTTGGTTTAGATGTTTGTGTGTTGGTAGGAGAGTACAGTATATCAGCTGCTCTAACTGGGTCGCCCCGGTATCATTTTGCAGGGGGGTGACAACTGCAGTGTTTTACCTGAAGTTCTAGGTTGAGAACTGTGTTTTAGTAAGACAGTAAAGCTCCTCTGCAAAGCCCTGCTACTTTTTCCATATATAGAAGCTATATTGCTCAAGAAGAAAACAATACATCTAGCTAATCCCACATATTCCCTTTGCATTATATCTTGCTTCCATTTATTTTAAACTTTTCTCCCTCTGCAATTAATTGATCCTTTTTTTTTTTTTTTTTTTTTTCAGTTTTCCTGATTCCAAACCTCTCACTAAGCTTGATTTGCTGCTTCTGCTGGGCCACCTAAACTATGCCATGTGTATTATACCTCAGGGTAGATCATTAATTCCTATCTCTTTGATTTAGCTGCAGTCTCAGTCAGATTCCTGCATCATTTTATCTCCCTCGGTTTTTTCTGCCAGTTTGAAACTCAGCTTTGGTTCTGCCTCCTTAAACATGAGAAGAGAGTACATTTCTTTTACTTTGACCTCATTTTCTCACCTGACAACACTTGGCTTTTTTACTGATGTCTCCCCAAATCATGTTTTTTCCATTTAGTACTAAGGATAGTGTTTCCGTGTTTCAGCAAAAGCAGCTATTTGCGTTCCTATCATGTTCAGAGTCATCCTATGTGTCTGCCTGTGCAATTCCGAGTTCAGTGCCAAAACAATTTGGGAATTTGTATTAGAGCTAGAAAGCCTTTCTACTATCTTGATAGCTTAGCTGTATTTGCTGTCACAGTATTAATACAGGCCAGTCGATTCTGCATTCCTCAGTACATTTCTGTGTTCTCCTTTGTGCTCTGCATCACTGTTGGCCACTGGTTTCTCATCAAACATGTTCATATGCAATGATACACTCATCAAATAGCTGGTAAAATTTCTGTTACTATGCAAAAATTCAAGTCTCCAACTTCCAGGCTAAACCTACAGTTCAACCATTTTCACATTGACTTCAATACTAACTTCCTTCACATTTGACTCACTTAATCCGAGTTCACATTTGTTCTCTCCTCAGAGTCATGTCCAATACTCTACAACATTAGCCGTCCTTTCAGCAAAGTTAGGGTAATGTATCTTTCTTTTATCAAATACTGCCACCAAAGCTTAATTGTTAATGCCCTTCAGCTTAGATGGTCCACAATTGCTTGTCTCAGTAGTTTTAGCTCAGTGTTATGCTCATCAACCCACCACATCCACTGCAGATTCATCAAAAAAAGCATCTGATTTAACAAAAGTGGAAGCTGGCCTGGCAACCCTGGAGATCAAAGCACACTAATGTATTTACAGGAGCTGAACGTGCAACCGTACAATCTTCTACCATATTTAACTATGTAATGTGTATCACCTCTTATTCTGGGAGGCCACCTTTGCAGGTCAGTCCTTCAGTTCCAGTACCCATTTAGTCCTTCTGAATCCAGAAAGCAGATGACATGCTAGCTATGGTTATGATTTGGTTTTGTTTTGTACATATCTAGTCATCTTCAACTCTTATCAAGGCACCCAAAACACATTTAATTGTATCAATCTTCAGTTACTACTAAATGGAGCCACCACAATACTCATCTCCTCCATCTCCACAACCACCATCTATTTTTTAAATGAATATGTAGATCAGAATGATTTTCTCTAGCAAAAAGCCACAACTGTGTCTACAGGGATGACTTAGGAGCTTATTTTCACAGAAGCACTTTGCAACCTTCATCACTATGTGCTGTGGAGATTTGTGCCTGGGAAGATTTTGTTCTCCTTGAAGAGTTTGCCTTCTGAGTATGGCTTCAGTGCACACACAACACAGACCGCAACAGGGGACCAGAGGTGATAAAACCAAAAGGGTTTAGCAGAAAAGCAAAGGTCTCACCTTGGCATTTGGTCTAACCAAAGCTGGAGAGGAGCAGTTCAAAAGCTTCATGACAGAGAATTTTTAGGGAGAAAGGTACAGGAAAATTAAACACCATTTAGTTGTTTAGACTGGGCGAGATGGTGTTTACCAGAGCAGGCAATAGGTAGCTTATCATGGACACCATTACCAGCACAGAGCAGGCAGGAGTTATTAGTTTGTGGGACGTGTGGTTCTGACAGATGGGGTGACACCGTCCTCTGGCCTGTAGGAAACTTTTCCTATTCTGCCCCCCGTTCTGTCCCCGAGACTTCTTCCTCAGTGTGCTTGGTCAGGCCACGATCGTCAGCGCTAACAACCTCAGCCGAACAGGCATTCTGGCTCATGGGAGAACGTCCCCTGCATTATCTTGGGTTCTGCATTAGTGTAATGCACTAAGAGCTTTTATTTTATTTATTTTGGCTGGAGAGTGGGTGTGGATTAACAGTGCGTAATACTGCTTTACTCCAAGGCTGTTGTGTGATCTCTTGCTTTACAATCCCGCTACTGGTTGGAATTTCCCAGAGGCCTTGCACCCCCTGCAGCTGGGACTAGATTTTTGGAAGATTTCGGCTCCCATGTAAGCACCTAAATAAATGTCAAGATTTTCCAGGAGCCCTGCATGCAGAGTGCTGTGTGGACTGGCACTATGAGACTGGCTCTTGAAAACTGAGCCCTGTGAAGTGGGGACTGTGCTATTTACTATTTGTGATGCTTTTTCAAATGAGACTTAAAATCGTTCCCGGTATTTTCAGTCATTAAAGATCATAGAGAGCTATGTGCCACATAAATAATCACATCTCTGCCTGCCCCTCTCTCTCTGCAACTCTCTGTAGAGAAGATACTTCTTTCCTAAGAGAGACTGGCCCCCTCACCTGTGATGCTGAATCCCTCCGGTTCATGGCTCACCAGAGGCAGTGGGGAAGGCTGGATCTGTAATACAGCTGGCACAGGGGCATGAAGTGGTGGCTTCATTTCCCCAGCTGATGCTTTACTCTGGGATCCACGCTAGTGAAGGATGCTGGGTTTGTGCAGGTTATTATTTATGCTTTTATGTCAGCTGTATTGTTCAAATGGATTCAAATAAATTAGTCTTTCTAAGACTTGAACCAATTCCTGAATTATTACATAAATTAT
Source organism: Platalea leucorodia (assembly GCF_965183815.1). NCBI lineage: Eukaryota > Metazoa > Chordata > Aves > Pelecaniformes > Threskiornithidae > Platalea > Platalea leucorodia. The sequence continues at coordinate 30,445,195 of NC_138828.1, read as the reverse complement.
TAAGTAGTCTGCATTGAAACTTTTTACAGTATTGCCTGGTTTATAGTTTGGTAGGAAGGATTTCATGATGTAGGAATGCCACATTAATTTTACATTTAATAGTGATATTTCATTGCTTCTAAAACTTTTCACACTATCTCATTTCTTGTGCCATTCCTAAGTCATGTTTTTATCTGCCAAGATGACATGTTCAAAGAGCTTTGGCAAAGCTTGTACGAAAAACTTGTATGAAAAATAGGATGTTGAGTAGCACTTCCCAAATGTGAAAGAGATACAGCAGAGTGTTTCAGAGGCCAATTAATTATGGAATAATTCCTGCAAACTGTGGCAGTAATTAATGAGCAAGTAGCATGCAGTATTTAGAAGTGAACAGCAGTTAGCAAACACTATGCGTCATTTTGTGATTGTAATACAAGAAACAGTCCTGTACCCATTTATTGATTACGGATATTAACAGATTCACCTAGTTAATGATGTGTCTTGTGCTTGTATCATCTAGGTCTAATCTGAAATGTGACTAGGTAAAAAAAAAAAAAGCACTTTCTTTCTTGCATGCATTCACAGGAGAGAGAAGCAAGTTTCCACAAGAGTTTGCTTAGGTTGAGAAACCACCTGTGATTAATTCAGGGAAGACAGTTGCAGGACCACACTGGCCCAGAGAAATTAAGACTTTACTGCACATCAGGAAGAATGCATGATATAACTGGAGGGCTCAAGTGGCTTTTCTCTTACCTCTTCCCTGGGGTTAAGCAGGACTGCACCCTTTCTCTAGCCTTTAAACTTTGTGAAGCAGTTCACACAGAGCCCTGAGAACAGGATGAGTGTGACCCGTTCCCTTAGCATATTGTGAGGAAGGTCTCCCCAGCTTCTGTACACATCTCTGATCTGGTGCTGAATAAACTTTTTCAATTTGTGCATTATCAATGAAATTTTCTGTTAGCTTGTTCAATCAGCCCCACCAGCCAAAATCTACTGACAACAGCACTGACCTCCAAGACTTGTTTTAGTATATCTCTATCGGCTCCTTCTGGTTTTAGATCATCAGGGAAGACCTTCAGGGAAGGGACCATTTCTTCCACTGTGTTTGTACGGCACTGTCTTGGTTTCAGCTGGGATAGAGTTAATTTTCTTCACAGTAGCTGCTATAGTGCTGTGTTTTGGATTTAGGATGAGAATAACGTTGATAACACACTGATGTTTTGGTTCTTGCTGAGTAGAGTTCATGCTAGTCAAGGACTTTTCAGCTTCCCATGCTCTGCCAGGTGCACCAGAAGCTGGGAGGGGGCACAGCCAGGGGGGCTGACCCAGACTGGCCAAAGGGCTATTCCATACCATATGGCATCATGCTCAGTATATAAGCTGGGGGAAGAAGAAGGAAGGGGGGGACGTTCGGACTGATGGTGTTTGTCTTCCCAAGTAACCGTTACGCGTGATGGAGCCCTGCTTTCCTGGGGATGGCTGAACACCTGCCTGCCCATGGGAAGGAGCGAATGAATTCCTTGCTTTGCTTTGCTTGCGTGCGCGGCTTTTGCTTTGCCTATTAAACTGTCGTTATCTTAACCCAGGAGTTTTCTCACTTTTACTCTTCTGATTCTCTCCCCCATCCCACCGGGGGGGAGTGAGCGAGCAGCTGTGTGGGGCTTAGTTGCCGGCTGGGATTAAACCACGACAAGCATTTAGGACAGGAGGCAACCAATATTAAGTGTCAAGTCTATGAAATAGTTTACTTCATCTTAGAAAAAAAAAAAAGAAAGAAAAAAAAAGATGGTGATGAAAAATAAAAGGAACAGAGACGTGACCATCAAAGCCCAGCCAAATCTGGAGAACTGGACAAGGAAAAGTAGCATTTTAACTTCTACATGGAAGAAGGCTGACTGTTTACATCATTAACAACATATACAAGAAACCCAGAGAACATTTTTACATAGACTGTCACTATGCTTTAAAACTCAAGGTTGTTTTAGCATTGCCCTTTAAAGATCCCAAAGATAATCAGCTTATTGAAATGCATTGACTGGTGGTTTTCCACTAACTACTTCCAATAGGATGAAAAAAGTAACTGAGAAAAGGAAGCCTTTTGTAAGGAAACTTACACCTGCTACCCGGGGTGTCTGCCTGTCCACTGGAGAATGTTTAGGTATGTTCAAACTGGAAAAAGTTGAAAAACACTGCTAGGACAGTGGGTCTATTCACCCGAGAAAGGCATGTAGAGATCTTTAAATGCAGTATATATTCTTAATGCTTACTTTTTTAAACCTTAAAGTGCTTAGAAAGATCATGAGCAAAACCTTTGGGTCCTGACCTCTGTGATTTGTCTGAAGATACCCCATTTTCCAAATTGAGAGCATCCAGAATTTGGCTAGCAGTAGTGAGGACTTCAGCTCATCTGATTGCTCTGGGGTAGGTAGTATCTTCTTCCTAACCGTCCTCTGTAACAAGCTCCCTCTCCTGGGCTTGCTGCCCTGTCAAGAACACAACACAAAAATAATTTAAGACTTGAATGACTGACTCTTGAAGAAGGTGCTCAAGTCACAGCAGCCTTCCAGGCAACAAGCACTCTTCCCGAGGGCACCTGTGTTTTGGTCTTGCTTCACGGCTACAGCCTAGTGGCCTGAGAACTGGGCAGATAGCACTTGGCACCCCCCTCTACATTGAAAAGGGTCCGATTTTCAGATATGAAGGAACTGCAACAGTTCCACTGAACTGAAATACGTGGGTACCTCCACTCTGGATGGGTATTTTTATGTGTCTGAATCTACAGTTAGTTGGACTTTTTAAGACACATTAATCAAGTGTGTGTGTGTACCATTGAAAGAAAAAGCACGTGATTCATGCAATATGGCCAAAATGCTTGCAAGAAGACCACTAATGAATTTAAGCTCCCATGTGTGTACTATTTTTTTTTTCTTAGGCATATTAACAGTCTTAGCAGGAGATGTCAATCTGAACCCAAAAGAAGGCTCATCTTTCCTCACAATTCCTTCTTAACTTAAATAGCGGAAGTATCAAATATGAATTATTGACAAGTTGAGATTGATCTGTCACAAGGGCATTAAGAATTTATTGCTTATTTCTGGGGAAAAAAAAAAAAAAGGCTGCTTTTATAGATACCTAAACTGCTTTTATTTTGTCAAAGACTAAGAAAAAAGACAAATGCAGAACGTACATAAAAACAGCCATGGGGCTGCGTTTCTTTTTCCTCACTTTCTTACGGAAAGGAGAGTGTTAAACTGCCATCCACTAGAAGCAGTGATTTTATGCTGAGGTCTCCAAGTCAGTGAATTTACATTTCGTAAGAACACCCCGAGGGGCTTTCAGCTACTTTGCTTAAAAGGTAGACAGATACATTTACAGCAGCGCATGCAGAGCTCCATGTGCTAACATGGCCACATAGCTGCAGATTCGCTTTCTGGCACATGTGTGCTAGGGCTGACTTAGTTCTAAGCAGGTAATGCATCAGGACACTTTTATGTGTTGGCTGGGAATACAGTTCAGTAAAGAATGTGACTGTAATTACCAGTAACGAGGGTATAAATTTCTGATCCCCGCTTTGTTAGCTGAATTTTGCTAGTGTTTCTAAGCATTTACATTTTACAATTGCCTTATTTATAGCCTGAAATTTGGTACACTAGTTTTTCATGCATGTGAAATGCTTTTTATTGCATGTGGTAGGAAACTACTGCCTTCACAAACTAGCCTTTCATAAAAATATTATAACCAATTTAGTTTAAAATGCTTTAATGATAATAATACATTATTGGAGATTTTTAGCTGGAACACATTAATCCTATAAATCTTTTTCTTATTTTGCCTAAGTAAAATCCTTATATCATTGTGTTCAAATTCATACAGTTGCTACAGAGAAATAATTTGTAAATAAAAAAAAATTCGCTCTTATATTATCCCCCCAAACTGGGTCATATCTGCTACGTGGACTTAGAGTAGTAAATCTGGCATATTAGTTCAGCCATAGCTTCAACCACCCAACATGCAAGACAGCAGTTTTTCATTTCCATTCCAAAGCCATTCAAGCAACTTGCCTGTGCAAATCGTTCCACCCACTTCATCACGCAGGTCGAGTGAACAGCTTTTGGGGACAGGCTGTCATTCAGACTGGGACATTTGGTAAGATGTCTTTCTTTGATGGTGGAGCTTTCCAAGACTAGACATTTTGAAGGTCTGCATGTTGCTAGGCTTGGACATCTGGACACAGAATAAAGATCTCCTACAAGTACTGTAATCGTGAATTAATGCCTGAAGTTTATATGGCTCCCCTGCGCATGGAAAAGTATCTGGAACAAAACTTGTCCCAATTCTCCATTTTTTTTGGCACCCATCATACTTGCATAACAGTCTGGGACTAGGCTGCCCAGTCACTGCAGTAATAATACATTCCAAAGCTGCTCCATTCTGCAGGTAGAGCAATCCCTGTCTTCAATAATATTTCACACCATTTTAAGAATAGCTCAAGTTGACTAAAGTCAATATTTTAGGGGGTCACCTTGCCTCACTAGTCAAGTCCTAAATCAAATTCGCAAATTAACATTTACCTTTGGTGTTGACTTGGCTTTCCTCAACGACGAATCAGGCCCTTTGTTGACTCTTGTTTTCTGAGCCAGACGATAAAATTTCCAGGCCTTATTTTGGTTTTAGCTCTTGACTTCAGTACAGTTGCACTAGATTTATACGTGTATCAAGGAGAGCAGAGTTTGCCTTTTCATATTTTTCTTTGAAAACAGCTTCAGTGGAAACATCTAAAGGTGAGTCTTTGATTCTGTGTTTAAGTGGTTTATCATGAGATGTCAGTGATATCTGACTCTCTTGGAAACACTTCCTGCAGGATAGGCTGCGGTTGGCCATGAAGGGTCCTAAGGGAAGAAGCAGAGGAAAAAGCAGAGATCACAGCTCCTGTATGAGCTGTCCGTGGAGGAGCCTCTTACAACAGCAGGGCCCAAGAAGAACCTGCTCGCCTCTTCCCACCTGCTTTAGAAAACAAATAGCACGAAATGACACGAGGAGGAAGCAGACCACAGTCCTGCTGCCCTCCACTTTGATATATAATGGAGTGAGAGTACAAGAGGGTGTTCCTGACCTGAAAATGTGGGTGAAAGCACAAATATGCATTGTGAATTATAACATTACTTTCATTATCAGACTACACAAGTCAAACATAGCAGCAGCCAGAACCTGGCATTGACTTCAACCCTCTCTTTCCAGTCTTCAAAATGAAGCTAACTTTTGGCTTTTACTACAAACACCACAACAGCGGCTACTCCTCATAGAAGAGCCTGCACCATCTTCAAACTGTGGAGAAGAGCACGTGAGCACAAATGAAGATACTCCTCAGTAGGCATGATTTCCCCCTCTGCTCATCCAAGCACATAAAACCTTCACCCTGACTGCTAGTAAGGCCTGCGTATAAACCGTGCATGACTGGATCTAGCATCTACTGGACTACAGCCTGCTTCATTTTGGTTTTACCTGATGGACAATGTACTCGAGATGCAATGTCAGGAGTATAACAGTTTCGTTTCAGGGACAGGAGGGAAAGCCCAGTTTCAGAGCTAACTTTCATTCCAGTGTCAAATGGAAATGTTTTTAAAAGTGAAAAAGAGGGACATTTGGACATATCCACCACAGGACTCCTGATAGCCAGGGGGCCTATTTGCTTGCCTGTAAGTGGAAAAGCTGAGTTTAAATTCATTGTTCTGCCTTTATCCCTACTGGGACTTTGGCCTCTGTGCCCTACAGTGGATACCAGGAATCTCACCACTGGCCTGCAGAGTAACTCTTCAGACTGGAGAACGGTGAACCGTTCACACAACAAGACACCTCTGACAAGGCTGAGAGGAAGGGGGAGAGGCAGGCAGACAAGCAGACGTGCACTATAAATCATCCCTGCACCCAGGCTGGACAGCATCTGGGGTCACCAGTGCCCCAGGTGGTCACACTGTTTCCCAGGTAGTCGATCCCTCTCCTCTTTCTTTCCTAAAAATTCCAGCCTAGCCCTGAGAAATTTTCACTGAGAAATTTTCATTGAAACCAACACACTTCCATGAAACATTTTGTACTTTTGTAAAATGCTGTATTTTGACAGAAGAATGTTTTCTGGAAGTTTTTTTTCAAACAATTGTTATGACAAGCTCTAATGGATGCTAGGGGTGTTTTTGGCAATCCAGATAATAGAGAGAAACATCAGCTCAAAAGCAACATCAAATCTTAGGGCCCGATCCTGAAAGAGCCCATTGCTCATATTGACACCGTGACTGCCACCCTCAGCACAACACCTCAGACCATTACTCTGCCATTCTTCCCATTTAATAACAGAGAGTTTGGGTTAAAACATACCACCCTTCTATGCCATCGCAGTACTTTTAAAAGCCAAAACCTCATTCTCAAAATAGTTCACCCAAGATACAGTGTAAAATTGATATAAAGAATAGAGAGCTAATGTTCCTGACCACATGGACTACTCCGAGATACCGCATCCTATTGATAATAGATTTCCATGGTATCAGCAGCTGTGTTCCCCCGAAACCCAAGCCACTTGTCTGAGGAAGTTTAGAAGGGACGACCTTTCATGCAGTAAAGAACTTTTCAGTGTAATAGTGGAAACAGAAATCCTTTGTTTTCCTCAAATCTCAAGACAGCGGCTTTTCATCCTATGTTCAATCAGGGCTCAGCAGAAATATTTAAAAGGAGAGAAGAAAGGCTTTGTTTTCACACGGCCCTAAAGCTGCTTCTCCCTCCTCCCCCTCCCCTGTACTTCTGACAGACATTTAGGCTCCGTAACATCAAGCAAACTTTATTAGACTTGGATTCACCACGATTTTATAGGCAGGTGTCTACATTTAGAAAAACGTGCTGTGTGCAACTTTGTACGTTTAAGTGGATGTGACCTTCTTGAAAAGTCAGATTATTGTCTTATGCTTGATTTCAATGTGGTTTACACCAGCAGAAGTGTGATCGAAGTGTAACTTGCAATATTCTGAGCAGTTTTTTAAAGGGACAGAAACAGCCGTATATAGGCTTCCCTGGATTTCAAGTTGACTTTTGATTAGCTTTTTGTGCAGGTATTCCAGGTGTTGCTATTAGTTAGACATTCTGATTCTTGCTTTCTAATTATATAGTCCACAATTACTATCACCTTCCATTTCATTTTTGACATGACATGATCTATTTGTAGATACATTTTGGGTACTCCAGGCACTAGAGCTCCAGCTAGGTATGACGCGACACAAATTGCGTGTTGCAAATTATATGTTCAGGTCTCAGGAGCACAGCTTCATTCGTCAGCCTCCCAGGAGGGCTGGGAAGCGTAACAGCAACAGTCACTTACCTGCTCGGTGAGAAAAAGGTATCGATGCAGCTGGCTCTCTTCTGCCACCAAACTGGGGTGGAAGGATGCAGCCCATGATTTGATGGGCTGGCTGCTGCTCGGGAAGGACGCAGGGGACTCCTTGAGAAGGCTCTTTAGCTAGCGGGGGGCGAGGGGGGAAGCTGATTCTTCCAACCTCAGTGTTGAGCTGAGTAGTAGAAGACACCCAGGACCCTCATGAGTCTTTCTGGCTGCGGTGATGGCAGGCTGGGGCAGGAGAAGGGGCAGGCGGTGGTGCGGATACCTCGTCGACCCAGGGTTCCAGCATGAGCCAGCCGCACAGAGGCGGCTTGCAATGTCATTTCTACACAAAAAACATTCAAAGTACTGCCTTCCTCGGGAATCCTGACCAAACGCAATATGCTCAAATCTCAGGGAATTTTGCTTGTTATTTTAGCCTCTAAATAGTATCAGTTCTTGAGGCAAAATGCTGCTATTTCTTACACAGGCCCCTAGCCACCTTCATAAAACCAAACTATCAATGAAGCAGCACATCTTCCCATGTGGGAAAGAAACAGCAAGTGCTGCGCCAAAGTACAACCATGTAATGCTTGCACTTTAACATAAATACCAATATTTAGTACCCTGTAGGCACTACAAAACACCTACACTGGGTGACAGAAAGACTTATTCACAGACAGCAAAATTAAAAGCAACTGAAATAAAAATTTCTGTATTTCTTTTCCAGAATAAGTTGGAAGCAAGTCATGTCCTGAGATATACCAGCATATTTAAATCTCTAATGCTGTTCAGTGGTATTGCCGCTACAGAACATGACAAAGAGGATCAGCAATTTTTTGTTCCTCAAGTGACATCACATTTTACATTATTTACGCTTTTGCTGACTGAAAAAGCTTAGCTGGGAAAACAACTGTGTATAGTAGTACAACACCTTATATCTATTTTGAAATAAAATTGGAACAATTTTGAATTTAAATTGGGAAATCCTTGGCTACAGCTAAGCATGCTTTGTGCACAAGGCATCGACGATATATTTCTGTTTTTCTCTCCCTTCCTTTTTCACTTCCAGAGCCCTCTAATAGAGCACGCCCATCCTAACAAATTGTTCTAAACCTCTTAAGGGCACGCTATGAGACTACCGCTTACCAGGACTCAAAACAGATGAAAGGACAGCTCCACACAGGTGAACGTCTAGAGCCTGACTCCACAGTTTTCAAAATTTTCTTTATGGATGCTATTTAAAAGTGGCAGCCGTTTTGCAAGAGCACGGACCACTCCGCGTCCGTCTCTCCCATTCAGCTTTGCTGCAGGCGTTGCTGGGGTGCATGGCGTTGGGTGTCCTAGGCAGAGCTGCACTAAGGGGCACGGCTGCAGAAGGGTTCTGGCTCAAGCCTCGCTGGCTAGTCTCGCCACTGTGGTTTGGTAGCCAGGGCCAAACGAGGGAGTACTGGTTTACTTCAGTGCCTTTTACCTGACACTCAAATACTCAAAAAAAAAAAAGAAAAAAAGAGCTGGCTTTCAGTCTGAGTCTAAGGTTGAGCTCAAACTTAGGCCTCTCCTTTTAAAACATCCTAACTGCAGGCTCTTTTGGGATCAGAAGTGAAGTTGGGAAGTGGAAGAGGAGGAGGAGAGGAGGACAAGCTCCATGGGCCACTCTCTGCATACTGTCTTGATCTTCACCAAATCCAACCTAGGCTCTCCCCTAGGTTAACCCCCGAATCTAAACGGTTCCTTAGGAGAAGCAGGCAGGAACACAGCTGCAGAGTCTTAGTCATGTTTCCAAAAGAGAATCTGGCCCATCTTGCAAAATGAAGCCTGGAATAAACTAGGTTGTACCAGAGTGATATGGATTATACCTACACCGGAGATGTACTAAAAGGAATGTGCGTGCGCAGCTTGACCAGGAAGGAGGTATGAAGTACAGCATATATGAAGCAAAACATGTAAGAAACCATGGCAGCGATAGTGGGAGAGTTTAATTATCTAGACCTCGGAGTGGATTACATTAAGCAGAGGAAGCAAAGCTTGATCTGGTACAGGACTGCTTTCTAATTTAATGTGTACATAAACCGGCAAGGAAGGGAAGAATGCCAGATGTGGTATTAAGCAACATAGAGAATATGATTTAGGACATTAAGGTATAAAAAAAAAAAAAAAGAAAAGGAGAAGGAGCAGAGACTGCTAAGCTAAAACAGCTTCTGCAGCAACATTCTCTACTCCAGCTAGAAGGTGTACGTACCCTCCAAAACGGAGCGCGGAGATACGAGCTGCTGTGCCCACACGTCCCCGCGGGAGCAACAGCTGGGCCCGCGAAACCTCTCACCCACACCTACACAGCTCTGCTGCAGGGCAGAGCACTGCTACCGGCGGCGTGCGCTCCGCAGCCAGCCGGCAACCCTGCGCAGAGACCGTCTTTCAAGCAGGCTACGGAGACCTCACAGATAAACTACGGTAGTTTCACATCACCTCTGCCCTCTCTTGATCTGCTTAATGACCTGCAAAAGCAGGTGAGCAACGCCGGCAGGCCTGGGGGCCCGTTTGTGTGTGAGCTGCCTCTCGAAGGCGCTTTCTGGGTCACAGAGCTGTCGGGAGTCGCCTCGCTTGCGCACCAGGAGCAAGCATCCCTCCCGCGGCACCTCCCGCCATGCCCTCCCGGCAGGCGGAGGGCCGCGCGGCAGGTCTCGAAGGGGAACGTCTTCGTACGCGCGTAGAAGGAGAAAGTTTTGTCAGACGGGGGCTCGAGCTTGCAACGACGGCGGGATGGAGCACGACGCAGTAAATCAAACACGGCCGTGCAATCAAACAGAAAAACGTACAGCGGTGCCACAAAAAAATCTAGCATAGACATACAGCAATAATAACCTTCTAGAAAGAAAAAGGGATTTATTTCAGAACCAGGTCAGATTATTTTTTTTTCCTGAGGAAATATAAGCTTTCCTCCAAAAGGTGTTCTGGCAAGTTTCAGGTTTCCTTGTGAAGGCCCTACAAAACATTGTTTAGAGCTCTTAACACAGCAGCATCGCCGCTACGCCGCGCTAAAAAGCCTCTGGTAATTTATGAGCTATTTCGCGTACAAGGCCAGATTCTGGCCTCACACCACACGCTGTAAAACTAGAGCCACTTCCACTTCAATATATCCAGTTCCAGACAAGTTTGCCGCTCAGGCCCCTACCACGGTTTCAGTTTCTTCTATTGCATTATTATTATATTACTTAGCAGGTCTGCCGATGGCATGGCGTTCAAAATGGAGCAATTATAAACACTGGCAGGAAACACCGGAGTAGCAAATGCTTTTTAAAAAATGGCAAGGATGTGAAGAAATTCAATGGAGATCTTTCATCCGATATATGAAAAGCAGAGGACCAGGGAAGGAATCAGTGGGGCCACGAAAGGGAATGAGTGAGAAGTCAGTGACAGATGAGCCTGAATTAATATCCTTTGCCTGAGTATTTACAGAAGAAGCTGAAGGTCACATCCCGGAAAGAAGGACCCATTTTCTTGAGGGGGAAAAAATGAAATGTTAAAAGGCTTTATGATCCAATCCGGACAGGTAGTTAGTTAATTAGAACTATTAAAAGTTGACAGGACCCGAGACTTAGATTAACTGCATCTCCGAAGTTGGAAGGAAATAGCAAGGGAAATTGGCAAACCTTTAGTAATACTGCTTGATAGCTTCCTGAGGAAGGTATATCTGGAGATGCCTAGAAGGTAGCTACTCCCAGCTTTACTTTTTACAACTAATAATATATATATACTAAAAAAAACCCCAAACCCAACTTTTTTTTTTTTTTTCTTTTTTAAATCGAGGGAGGATTTAGGAATCCACTCACCAGTAATCCCAACTACAGCCACGGAATGGATATTGGAAACATTAATATGGGACGGGGTTATGCAACATGTAGAAAGAGCCAGCCCGGGGAAGGAGAGGCGGCTGGATTCACGTCACGTCTGTCAAATGGGCTTTAAGTTCTTTCAGTACTTTCCTAAACGGAGAGGCAGAAGTGAAGTGACGGGCATAATTTACCCAGATGGAAGAGATTCATCTGGTGTCACACCCCACAAAGAGATGGATCTATTGAATCGGTAAAGCACGGTATAGAAAAAGCACAATAGCAAATGGCTTCAAAATTATCTGTGGGACAAGAAGCAGGGCGTCAGCAAAATGGCATGGTTCAGGGTGACTAGAGGGACAGGAACAAGGCGGTACTCCCAAATTTCAGCACCACACCCGCTTTTGTTCCAACTTTTATATAAATGGCCTGCAGGGGATATAATTTTTAAAGTGGAATTTTTTGCTGCTAGCACATAAGTGTAAAATGGTGCACAGAGCAAGCAAATTTAAAATGATTTGAATAAATTAGGCTTATGGACAGATAAAGGGCACATCCAGTTCAGTGCAGCAAAGTAAGACGTAATGGCTGCAAGGCACCAAATACAATCATAGGCAGGAAAAAGGGAGGAGAAGAGGGAATACGGACCAGGGGAAAGGATATAAGGTAATTACTGATAAAATACTAAATTAATGCTTAGAATAGCCGGGAAAAACAAAGACAGGCAAATTGTTCATGCTCAAAAAGGCAAACAAATTCTTCATACTAATGCTGAGTTGTCTCCTCAGTAAAGCTGAATTGAAACACCTTTTCCAGCACACTAAAAATACTGAGATAAAAACCCAGAGTTTGAAAGTAAAAAGCCGTATTGTCTCAAAAAAGACACAACACGATGGACTTTTAAAATATATTTTCCTCTCCCCCCAGTAAACAAATATGCAAAATTACTTTCTTGCATTTTGAATGTTAATTTGGGGTCTATCTCTGTAAAAAAAAAAAAAAAAAAAAAAAAAAAGGCATAAATAAATTGAAAGGTAGTTATTACCGGTGAAAACAGCCTTTTTACTGCAAAGGTTATGACATTAACCCAGGGAAAAATTCATGAATATTCACAATCACCATTTGTCATTAAGGATCATAAAATGTGAAATGTTGAGTAGGGCTTTAGAAAACTCCTCCAGCCTACTAAATTCCCTCTTCACTACTTGCTATTATGCCAGCATATACACCACCATTTTTTTTGGCAGTGTGTTTTACAAACCAAATTTCTGCAAGTTTTCCTTATCCATCTCTATGAGGAAAAGAGAACGAAGATAGGAATCACAAAGACCTGCAGAAACCTGCTAAAATATGAACGAGTAAATTCAGCCAACGACCTCTTCAGGTGTTTGTAACCAGGGCCAGGAATTCCCCCAAAGAAACACAAATATTAAAAGAGGACAAAGTTATTGGGTTTGCCCCTAAATATCTCAGAAACTATCTAGTTTTCACATTTGCACTTGTCAGATTTGTTTGAGCCACCAGGTGCTACGTAGTGTGTGTGCAAATACAGCTGAGAGCCTTTTGCAAGGGAATAAAAAGGCTGGAAGCCTGACTGGGAAAAAAAAATTAGGAGGCGGATGTTTCCCAACCAGAAGCAGCCGCAGGCAGGTAGAAGGACTGAATAAAAAGATGAAGCTAGGTGAGGCACTTCAACTAGAATCTCAATAGGCAAATGGCTTTGCCAATATTCTGCAAAGCAAAGAAATGGCACAGGCACGGAGCACAAAGCTGGGGGTCCACTTACTGAGTGAGAGCAAATTCTGCAGAAGAAGGCTTTAACACCAGAGGGAAGGGATGAAAAGCCACAGCAACAAATGAAGAGCCATGGTTAAAGCAGAAACCGTATGCATTCAGTGAGCAAAGCAGTCTCCCACGTGGAGTGCAGCAGAAGTCCATGTGTAGGTACATGCACAGAGACACACAATAGCTTCTGAAACGTTTAGGAAAGCTCAACTGTTTATCTACATATCCATTCACCCTCATACTATGAAAACCAGTGTGTCAGTGGAGGCCCGGCTGTCAATCAGCAATGAGAATAGCTGTCCCCAGCACTAAAACATCACAGGCCATTTGCATGTTTACTGTGCTCAGGGATTAACACACCGCAAGGGTGACAGGGCCAGGATAATCCACAGAAAGAGAACAGCTACGCTGCAAGAGAAATGGGGAAAGGTACCCAGGCATTCAGATGAAGGACAGGAAAAAGGGAGTGCATTCCCATCTGTCCCTCCGTTATAGAAATAAGGGAAAGCACAAAGCAGGGAGTTTAAATCCTGGGAGCCTGAGCCGTGCCGTGTGAGCTGAGAACGGCTGGCTGGGCTCAGCACCTCCAGGAGCCATGCCAGCCCAGGTTTGTTTAGCAGAGGCAGGGGGCAGCTCCCTGCTGGGGTGCCCTGGAGAGCAGCCAGACCTTTCGGAGGCTTCTGGCTGAGGACTGCTCCGTAACCCCAGTCCATAAAGGCCACCCTGATGATATGCTCTAACATCCGCTCCCAGCTGCTGCACAGGCTCAGGACCACTGGGTATTTTTGTGACGTTAGCTGCACGTTACCTAGTCGCACCGCCACCGTCCCCTGCTCCGACCTCAGAGTACCTGGGCTGTCCTTGGGAGGCACATTTCCAAAATGCCCAAACAGCCCTTTTTCCCTGGAGAGCGCAAGCGGTGCAATCAGATGTCAAATCCTCACCCTACATCCACATATTGCTGATGATAGAGCTCACCTCCGGTAGCTAGCGTTCCTGTTGCATTCACATCTTCCCTCTGGCCTATTAATATATACAGGCACTTGTGCTCATTGGCATGGTGACTGTGCTTATGTCAGTCATGCTTCTTTGTATTCTCCCTGCTTAGCCACTCGCTGTTGTGCAAAGGATGTGTGCATCAGGCTCAACACCTGCTAGAAATCTGAGCTCTCTGTGCCTTTCCTCTCTTCCCAAGCGCTCTGTCCTCGCATCGAGTATTTTGTATTCTTTTTCCAATCTGATTCTCATTTTTAATACTTTTCCCGCTCTTATTTTCCAGCTATCCAGCTTTCTTGGTACTTCTTCCTTTGTTACATTTGCTGTATCACTCAGGTTTTGTTGCATTTGAATTGCAGCCATTCAGAGCCATGTTAATGGACAAAAAATAAATAAATAAAAAAACAACATAAAAAAATCCCAGCTCCCCTTCACTTTTCCCTACCTCCCCTCACGTCCCGGGGAAAAAAAAAAAGCTAACATCCTGCAAGAGCAAAAAGTGAAAGACAACAAACTGAAATTGTTGTCTGGCCTATCTGACTCATCAACACGATGAATCCTGAAAGCACTTACACGCAATGGTAACCGGATTCATAACTATGCCATCACCTTACGCTGACGGGGGTCCTCGCTGCTGCCACCCAGGCAATAGCACCCTGCCCCCTCCAAGGTCTTTGCTCCCACTTCTCCTCTGTCACTGGGAGCAGCAGTCGTGCAATGGCACAAATAAACCCAAATCCTGATCCAAAGCCTGATCCAGCTTAAAATCAAACCTGACCAAAAAGGACACCTATTTTCAGCCATATCCAACTCTTATCGTGGTCTAGACCTAGCTACAAATGTATCCTCAGTCATAGATAACCAGAATTCACTATGCCAGTAAAAGGATTTTGGCAAAGCCCTGACGAAGTTTAAATGCTCTGCAGAGACATCCCGGATTTTGGCAGTGTTTAAGCTGGGAAGGTTTCTGGGGTTCAGGGCAGACCCTTGGGTTACTTAGAGGAAGACTCTAGCTGAAAACCTAGCCCTTGCTGTGTAAAGCAGATGTTTTGATACGAACTAACATCAGGAAAACATTTGAAAAACGGGCTAACTATAGTAGGAAATGAAAATAAATAATAATAAATAAATAATTAAATTTTCAAACCCTTACCACTTATTTTGTCCCCTGAAGTCTCTGTTCCCTTTTTTCTGTATTCATTTAGATCCTAAATGGCACAGTGCTACTGGTATGGCTTTATACAGTATATATTATTACTATTAATAAATATTTATTACTATTAATGTTTAAACATCTTATTAACTCTAAAAGCAGAACATGCCCTACTCCGCAGGATTCCTTTCTCACCACAAAAACAAAGAGCGCCTTGCAGATACATCCATGCAAAGCTTCCCCCTACACTGCCCTTCCGAATTGCCCGGAGAACACCATGGAGCCACAAATCACAGCCCAAGGTTCAAAGCTTAACTTTCAGGACTTCACTTTGCACCGCTCCCATCAGTCCCCATCACCCTGAGGAGAGCTGCGCAGGGCCCCCCCCATCATTTCCTCTTTCCGTAAAGATTTTTCTTTCCTCCGTTCACTTGCTGCGTTATTTCCCAGAGGAGTGCTGCTGGATTGACTGGGCTTTAATTGCTCAGCCCCACCGGGCTCAGGGTGGAATTTCACCTTCGCTTCTCCCCCCGCCAGCTCTCCGGAGCTGCCGCAGCTCTCAGTGATTTCTGAGAAACGGCGATTAGCGATTCACTAAGTTTGTCACTTTATTGCCTTCATGTGGATACACCTGATGTAGGCCAGCTGATTTGCATTTATTCCCCCTATCCCTGCTCCGCTTTCTAAGAGCTATCTTCCCAAGATCTGTACTACTTCCCAATCGTCCCTTATTTTAAAAGAACTTTAGTGATGTTATTACTTTACTCATCACTCCTTTCCTCCTCCTCCTCACTTATTAATGGACGCACTCTTTGTAGCATCGGTCCTCCTGCTGATGCATTTGTATTGTCAGTTCTCATTCCCCAGACCAGCTTTAGCCAACTTTGCAACTTTCCCCCATTTCCACCACAGAGCTTTTTCCAGGCTGTATTCTTGATTTCGTCTGCCTGCTTCTCTGTTGACAAAAGGGTACCTTATACCTTCATATATATATGTCATCCTTCATGCATCTACAACAGGTAGAAATTTGCAGCCACATGAATCTCTGACACAGAGCCATCAGGAAAACAGGTAAGGCGAACAAGGAGTATCTGCATTATCACAAGCCCTGATAACTCTGCAGCATCAGTCAGAAGTTGCCTGCATCCTTTGCTATTAATCATTCCTCAGACTCCTCACGACAAGACCGAGTTGGGGGCAAAGGCTCTGCAATGGGCAAGAAGGTGCTCATTGCGGAGAGGGGCTCAGCTACCTTATTTCTGCCTCTTTCATGTCCTCTTAGAGCAGCTCAGCACTGCCAAGCGGTCAAAATCCTGGGCCACGTTTCCTTGTGCTTCCCGGTTTCTGACCGGTTCCAGTTATCATTCCTCACCTGTGCTCAGTGGGTGTTCATTTTGCCTGTGCTCGCCTGTCCACATGTCCTGGCCTGGACCCTCCTGCCCCAGGACGCACGCACCGCCCAGTCAGTCCCTTTTATTCTCACCCGGTGCTACGGGCACAGCATCTCCAACACACGATCAAGTAGGTCCAAGTCAAAGGTAACCCAGCTGTATTTTGAGTTTTCACAGGGTCTCAGACTATGCAGCCTCTAGCTGGGAGCACAACTTACAATATAACTTTGGCAAGATCTTCTCGGAGGGAATTAGTTTCAGCGGCTGTCTGGGAGAAAGCGAACCTCCCTTTGCCAACTCTTGCCTCTTCCTCTTAGTTTTCCTGGTTGCTTTTTCCTCCCCATGAAGGTATATTGTGCCTGCTAAGTACATGGGAAAAACACAGGGATGAGCTACAAGAACGGGGGCACACCGAACACCAGTCTAACATGGGAGAAGACCAGAGCATGGACTAATGCCTCATTCCCAAATTTAACGAAGAGTTTGTCAGCTTCCTGCTCTTCCACCCAAGCCTGCGAGCTCCCTTATGAAAGACGGAGGCGGCTAGACACTCACCGCTCATCTCCAGGAGGTCTGTGCTCCGAGGCCAGCCTTGCGCACGGGACCCTCGCTTCCTCGCGGGAACGCCAGAGTCTCACGGTTGCACGCGAGAACTTCAGGATCGCAGCTGGATAGCCAAACCCCGGTGTCGTCACGTAAGGCTGCATCTGTTGCTTATGTTCAGCAGAGCAGGGGAAACAGACAGTGAAGATAAGGAGTAAATAGGAAAGGCAGGCATCTGCATGAAAGCAAAATTCAGCTGAAAGACCTCCAGAAGGCAAAAAATATGGGCTTTGGCCTGCATAGCCTCTGCTGATGGGCTCGCACAAAGGGCCTCAGTGTGCAGCAGGTATTCCAGCTCTGTCATTGTGCATATAATTAAAAACAATAATGAAAGGGAGGTTTTTTTATGCCTGTGCTCTAGCCACAGCCACAGCTCCTGAGCCGCAGAAGCTGAGTGGTCCCTCTGCAGCAACATTTGCATTATTGCTAATCTGCAATTGGGATCCCCACTTAGCTCTATGACTCTCTCTGACCATTTTCAGACCTTTACCATTCAAGTCAAGAGGCTCCTTCCTCTAGAAATTATATTAAGATTTGAAAGCACGTTTCCTAATTTGTTTTAACAGGCTGCAATGATTTCTCTTCATATCTACAGGAGCGCATTGTTTTCCCAGCATACAACTCGAAAATAAAACAAGAATCATATCCATTTCCTAATTCCTTCTAAAATCAGGTATAGAGGAATTAAAAAATGTTGATATTGTTACATCTCTCTGATCTAGCAACAGGAAATAATGATGAGGTCTTGCTTTCTCCCTCAGACAGTAAGGACCAAATCCACATACAAATCTAAGTGAATCTGAAGTATTCCACCTAAAGCAAGCTAGCCAGTATAAGTAAGCTACCACTTACTTCAATTTCTATCTTCTTACACCCTTCTGATTGCTGTCTTTCTTGCTACACATCTCTTTCAGCCCCTCATCATGTAAATCACTCCATGTTAGACTCCTTCAGATTCAGTTAGACCAAGAGGATTAATTTCAGAGCTGATGTGTAAGAAGGTGTAAATTCTGCACTGGGGTGTGAGAAGGGACAAGATTTTCCCTGCAGGCTTTGGCTGGCCTCCTCCTGGATTTACAGAGAAAGGAATCTCAATCCCTTTATCGTTGTCAGGAAGAGGCTGAGGAATCTAGAAGTACACAACATAGCAGCTTAGATTTATTCAGACTCATCTCTTCGTTTGGGCCTGATACGAGTATTGCATAGACTTGTCCCTTCCAAATTTAAGGCCTTGTCTGGAAATGGTGGGAGAGATTCTTTCTTAGGGAGATAATTCTAGAGTTAAACAAACAAACAAAAAGGATATAGAAAGTTATACTGTCCCCAGTATAACTGAGGACATACTCAGATCTCTAAATGCAAGCCACATGAATGTCCAGCGTCACCTAACTTCATTTTTATTCACTTAAATGGGAAGCTCAATGATCAGAGCTGCTGTGTGGCTACAGCTTTTGCTGACCCCTGTCTGTTTACAGCACTCCTGGGAGAAGAGAAATCAAGCCATTTATTTAGGTGACTTCCTATAGATGGAGGTTCGTAATTCCAGTTTCGCAAGCCTGAATGTTTGCAGATGATATAAAAAGATGTGAAACGGTTATCGACTAAAATCACCTCAACGTTTAGGTAGTTCCTGAATGTAATAAAATGTCCCTGCCAGAATGATCGGTTTTCTGTTGGTGCAAATTCAGCCTGGAGATAAACAGGCACGACTTCAGAGATGCCAGTGGAGTTAGCCCCAAGATAAATTTCAACCTGTAAATCCAGTCAGAACACAGATCCCCACAAATATTTCAGACTTTTCTCCAGCCTTGCTGAAAAGACCATTCCTTCTGCTCTTATGCTTCACAAGGACGCAAAAGATGGATTGCAAACCCTCAGCCCGCTGTCTCAAGTGAAAATTCTCACTGCAATATTTCCGAAATTCAGAAACTTTTCATCCATTTAATATGCCGGAACCTTTCCCCACTGGGCAACTGAAAGTTATCACCACCTAATGATTATTCAGTGACATCTGCAAAATAAGTTTGATGGTTTTGGGCCAGTTTCTTTGGACAGATGTCAGTATCATAAACTATGCTATCGTTGGCACTAATTGGTATCATCCTTGTCAAACAATCTGCAGTACGGCAAAAAAACAGAAGCAGCACTTACATTAAATTTCCCTTTTGCCTATGCAAGTTTTTTCTTCACATCATGGACACTTTCTCTTACCCCAATCGTTCCTGTACCTTCGAAAAACAGAGGACTCGCCAAGGTAAAAAGCTCAGGCTCTTCAAGCAGCATTAAACCCAGAGTTCTGTGTGTGGATCCCCACAGAGAAGATGCAGACATTAAATCTCATTCTAAACTGTGTTTACTCTCAGTAAATATTTCTTCTTGCAAAAAGCATTGCCATGGCATTGTGCAAAGCTGTATAAACAGTTGTAATTTTTGTCCTACTTTTTGATCCTTGCAGCTTGCGTCCAGGTTGCTGAATTGTTCAGTTGTCAAGGGCAGGTTTAAAAATTTTATGCATCGGCATGGCATGTGATGTAAGCTCTCATGCACCTGACATCTCACGCATGAATAAGTCAGGCATGGCTGGTGATTCACCATTAAATTTAAAGACAAATAAGAGTAGCTTTCTATGAGGATACAACGCAGTGAGCTCAATTTTGCAATTAGGAAATAAAAAATATCTTAAATCTCAAATTAGATTTTGTTTTAAAAATGTTCCCTGGCAAACTGTATTCTGTAAATCACTGAAGCTGTGTTAACTTTTTCTGTGCAAATATATGCACACTGGGTCCTTTGCTTGTCTTATATGTGCTGTAATCTATTCCTGACTGACTGAGTTTTTACTTGTCCCTATGCTAGTCACTGTGCTCCTCGTTCTTTCTGCGCTAGCCTCGTATAATCCTCTTATGTCACACACTGAAGCACTGTCACTGCGATGAACTATGATTTCTCTTAGGGCTCAGGACCTTCTAGGTCTACACTGGGTGTGGTACTGCAGGACCAGTTAGAAATCCAAAAGCACTGACATTTTAGATCAGTCACAGTCAAACAACGCTTACTAGCTCTTAACGCATTCAGGAGTAGCAAGCAGTTGTAGAGTAGTCAACAGCCGCAGAAAGTTATCAGTTTCATTTTGCCAGGTAAGCAGAAGATCGAAACATGCCGAATAACTACCTCCTGCCCGGAATTTCCTGGTTCCTATTTGACCGTGTCCCAAAGCTGCAAACAAAAGCGTGAGCTCACTTTAGACCTGCAAGCAGCATCCTGCCCGCTGCCTTCGCGGGGGGCACGCACATTTAACTGTGCAAGTCTGCAAAATCAGGGCCTTCATTTGGAAGCTCTTGATAATTTTTCACAGACAGGCCTCAAATTTGCCCTTCCTATCCTATTGGCTTCAGTGTGAATTATATATGAATTTCCAGGGGCAAGATAAGGGCCACGGTCATTTCTCTCTCTTCTCGGTTTCCAGCCATTTCTTTTCATTTATTCCACACCAGCAGTTACAAAAAGTGGTCTGGGGATTGGAGTGCCATTCTGGCAGTGAGTAATAGGGAGTCTGAGTTTGTTAATATGGACAGTCTTCAAAATAAACAGGTAAACTGAAAGATACTGGAGGAAAATGATTATGAGGGGAAAAGAGGGATTTATGTCTAGCTCTGACAAACAGCTAATACCAGCTCTCTCGACCAACAACTAGTCCACAGCACTCTGTTCCAAGTCCGTTTTCCAGGGAGACATTTCAAGGCAAGCCTCCCAGAGAGACAATCACTCTCCCAGAATTAGAGACATGAAGGATATTAGAAAAACCGAAGGCTGATTGGGAAGGAAGATCTTAAAAGGCAGCCAAATTCCTTCCTATGGCAAACTGGGACATAGCTGTCATTTGTGTGCCTTTTTATTTTTTTAAATCTCCTGGGCTCCTACTTTAATACCTTTTTTTTTTTTGTCTAATGAGTGAGTATGAGGCAAAGACACATTCATGTCCTTCAAAAAAAGGTAGTAACGCAGAGAGTTTCCAATTACCCTTTAATTAAAATATTAATTAATTAACAAAGTGTATTTATGGAATAATTATATAATTTCACACACCATCGATCATATTTTAAACAAATTCATTTAATTAAGTTGACATGTACACTGCGTGCTCTCTGTAGAGTTATTCTTAGAAACCAGTGCATGTCTGCCTTTGAGGAGATACAAACTGCACGGGGGAAGTTTACAATGGCCCACAGTGGTATTCAGAACAGAAATGAAGCCACTTCATACTTTTAAGTAAATTTAATACCAGTGACTGTATCCCCGAAGGCTGAAGTCCCCTATCTGCATAAAAGGCACTGGGAAGGCAAGAGCAGCGTGAGCTTTCTCACTACCAATATCTCTCATCCTGACCTGGAGGGGCTGACTTTAATAAACGGCTAATCATTATCCTCTTCGCCAAGCCTGTTAAGCAGCTTAAGAAGCTTGGCATTTCTGTGGTGGGACTCGGCTAAGGCTACCAAATCATTTCACGCAGCCTGCTGAAAGCCATCGCATGTGGATAGCGCAGCGTGCCAGGGCAGCGTCTAAAGAGAGCTCTGGGTACACTTGGCAGGTTTCCCCTTGCAGCCATCGGTTTTGCTCTGCCTCCTGCGCTCCCGTGGGCTTCTGATGGGTTGCGACCCCGATTCAGGGAATCGTCGCCTATGGTTTTCCTTCCAGCACCTGCAGTCTGGTCTGTCTCTGCGCTGCGGCCTCCTGCATCCTTACTGTTTTTTAAGGTTAACTCAGGATCTGCTAACATCCCTGTTCACAGTTTGGGTCTCAGATGCCCATTACCATCTATTTCCAAACGAAGGATTCCAAATTACCTGTGCAACTCCTAAGTCGTAAACCTCTTGTAAGTGTTTCAAGCCTCCTCCTTTCTTTTGGCCTCTCATAGGAAACTAATATTGTAGGTCCAGAGTTTCAAGCTTTCCAAGTGCAATATTCCTCGCGTTTCTGCAACGGTTTGGGAACAGTTTCTTACTTCCTCAGTGAGCTTATCAAACAGTGTTAGCCTGCTGAACAAGCCATATTAATAAAGCTACTTGCCTGTTGCTCATGTTCCCTTTCAGAAGCTCCATTCAGCTTCATAAAAAGGTGTTGCCTGAACTGCTTTTGGGCATTTGGTGCTTTTCCAGAGTACCTGTTCCCTGGGAGTCCTTAGCCGCTGTTGTGCGACGTTCCCCACTCAGAACCTTCCTTCCCACTCCTCCCCACGCAGGACACCTCACAGAGTCCTTGGCTGCTTGGTCAAGGACTACTCTGCTTGCACTCTGCAGCCTTCTCCCCACGCAGCCTGCATGATACTACTTGCCACCAGCTTCCAACACGTGTCCGTTCAGTGACAGCAGCCGCATCTTGTTGCACGTGTAACATGAAGCTCACAAAATTCATCAAGCAAGTTCAAATCCGTGTAGAGACGTTGACCTGAACGGATGTTAGTGAAGTAACAGGAATTACACCCATAGGGATCTTGTCCCAGTAATGTCACTGAAGTCGGCTATTCAGGAATGTGAATATCAGAAGCTGAATCTACCTGAGAAAAGACAATACAACGTGCCTCTGGATGTTTACAGTCATACATTTCAATCCTTCATGTTTCCTTATGTCTTTAAAGTAATTTTTTAGGTCATCAGAGTCTGAAAACTCAGCTGTCGCTCTTTTACTCTTTTGTCCTTATTGAGAGTTTATCCATAATTTAATGAAAGTTGCAATGAATTGAAGAAGGGAAGAAAAGCAGCCCTCGAACTCCCCTAACCAGCCCCATTCACTTATCCCACTTCCAATTTCTCACGACGTTGGAAGTCAGAATGAGGGGACCGGCTGAAATTTTCAAGAGCCTCTTAATGCTCCCTGGATTCTTTAGTTTCTGTTTAGTCACAGCCAATTACAATAAAATCCTGCATTAAAATTGGTATTTAACACCATAGGCGGTATAGAGTTTGTGCTGAATTTTAGACTATACGTGTCTGAGGAAAACTAGCCAAATGCAGAAATAAATTACGAGACTAACAAGATAACACAGATGAGAATATTAGCAGTATACAAGCGCTTCTCACAAATGGGCAACAGTTTTCAAATCATTCATTAGAAACCAAGATGAAGCTGATTCATAACTAAAGACATGCAGGCAGATTCTGCGCTAGCAGGGCTTGCAAGAGCTCCACCAACTTCTCTTTC